>NC_044205.1:18628271-19322021 GCF_900880675.1 Sparus aurata
TTTACCTGTGTGAAAACTTTCAAAATAAACTCAATGTGTATATTCATAGATTTAATAGATTATGGAAATTTAAAGAAGTAGAAAAGCTTTTTTCAGGATTTTTTTTTTTTTCCACAAAAAACACATTAGACAAACATTATTTTTCCAAGCCAACTATATGTATATGTCTTGATACACGACTCTAGGGAATCTTTCAGGAAACATTACTGCCTCGGTGACGCTTTTAATGTTGATTAATCGTATCATATTGTTTGTTATTGTGTGTCCATGTTATTTTGTCCACCTCAGATGCCCTCCAAACAACCAATTGTTCTTACTCTGATGTTATCCAGCGGTCAAACTACTTTAGTTTCAGTCTGGTTTTCTCACCCAGTACAGACCACATTAGTGAGAAACAAGAAGATGAGTTTTGCATTTTTTTTTTATTTGCATTTTGCATGTTGCAATAGAATATGACTCATTTTTTTGCAGTTCTTCCTTTTTTTAAGAAGCATGAGAAGCACTTATCTGCAGCGCGTCAACTGAGGGATCTTCCCTATGTAAGCCACACGGTGCATTCACAAAGATTCAAAAAGCTAGACTGTATGATAACCTATATGATAAAGATGTGCTGGGTGAGAATATTGCCATTGGTGCTCTCCAGTTAGGACAAAGTCAGGCTTGTCGTCTGGGTCCCGAAGGACATCCATCACGAGGCCTCGGCTCTGCAGGGGCATGTTGTTCTCTTTCACCTGGTTGATGGTTTCCTGTTGTGTGAGAGAGAAACACGATGTGGTCTCACCTGAGCTCAGCAGGTACACAGCAGACGTCTGGCACCGACCTCAGTGGCCACAATAACATCCCAGCTTGTGTTTTTTTTACAGTAAAAATGTGCCAGCCTGTAGCTGACATGTACCTCGTTTCTCTTGTTTTTCTTCCTCCATCTGTTTATTCCCCCCCCGTCCTTCAGTGTGTCAGTAGATGTGCAACAACATTTGATAACACTTTGTGGTCTTCCCACTCTGAACCAACTTCTCAGCCTTAACTGAACATCTGAACCCAACACATTTTGTACTTTTTGACCTTTTAATGTGTAGGCATGGAGTTGATTGTGCTTCATGGCAATAACATGGACATAAACTACTCATGCTGCCGACCTCAAACCTCAGCTTTCAATCTTTGCAGTTCCTAATTTCAGATTTTGTGTCAGATTGATTGAAGTCGTTCGTGCGCAGAGGTGTCATGATGCTGCGATTACGCGACACAGATTCATCGCCCACAGCTCGCCCATATGAAAGGAATGGAAAGCAGGCGAGAGCGCCGTTCAGACTAGCGTGGCTTTGATGTTCTCGGCTTTCGAGTTCACGGGCCACACAAGTAGAAACAGCTCTCCTGCTGGATTTCGCGTTGGATTTCGCGCAGGCTACATTGCGATCGGGGGTGGGTTCCATGCATTATTTTTTGCAAAGCAACTGAAAGCTTGTGCCTCGAAAGTTGTGGCTGCCCGTGGGAAGTTATCGAGGCCGTGACACCTGTCTGTTTGTCTGTCTGCCACCTGTCTGAGCTGCAGCCGGTGCAAGCCCAGTATGAGAAACTTGCCATTTTAAGCAAATATCCGCTGGCATCCACTGCGAAACTGCCAAGTCATAGCCAAACGTAGACCTGGTTCAGCAGTTACCAGACGACTGGCACAGACAGGGGGATGTCTCATCAGTTCGAGAACATCGAGCTGGCCACAATTAAGCGGGTTTCCTACCACACATCGTACGTTAGACCAGTGAAAGCAACCGAAATACTTTCCCCAAGATTTAGAACTGTTGATCTCAGCACTCTTACCACCATTTAAAGCACTGAAACCACTGTTGCACTGGCTTGCTCATGTTTGTCTGCTATGGGGACAGAGTAGCAGTGAAGAAGCCTGCAGAACGCTTTAGGTTTTTCACATTTTTTTATTTTTTGTATCAGAAAAATCAAAATCACAATTGTTTTTCTAGTTACAGCAGCACACGAGAACTAACACGATGGAACAAATGTTAAAAACACTTTTTAAAAAAAACAGTATTTACAGTAATGTACAGTGTATACAGTTAATCCAGAAAAAACTGTGTTTTTTTACTGTCATATTATGAATGTAATGAATATAAACTGTAAAGACTTTTTTTGCTTGCAGGTTGAAAATGTGATTTGTTGCTATACTAGTAGCAGGTAATGCTTGGAGAACGACATGTAAAAGATGATCATGGTGATCGAGGCTCAGTTCTCAGGTTCAGGATTTTAAGGGTCCACTTTTGAAGGAAGTTGATTTTTGAATCTCACTCCTCACTCGTCAAATACTGACACTTTGGGTTTCCGAACTCATCAAAAAACCAGCGCTGTTGGATCGTAGGTCAGGTCAGTCACCATCTCATAGCATCAGTGTCTGACAAGTTCAGAATGAGACTCAAAAATCAAATTTCTTACAAAGTGGACCTTTAATGAAACATACGTTTATATGGAAAGAGCAGGGGTCGTCTCAGTGTCTGACATGACAGAGGGACGTTTGGGAACTGACTGTGTTTTGAGCCCTGCTTTGCCCAGACCGCTGGCACACCTCACAATCTTCAGCAGGTCTTGCCTGAACCGGACGCCAATGAAGACGTACAGGAGCGGGTTCAGGCAGGCGTGAGTGTACGCCAGGCTCTTGGCAACCTGTCCCGCTATGTCAAAACCGATCACAGTGTTACAATTGGTGATGGTGGTATTGGCCGCCTGCGTGGCCTCCACTATGAGCAGACTATTAAAAGGCAGCTGAGAGATAACAAACACAAACACCACAGCGAAGATGACACGAAGGGCCTTGTGCTTTTCAAAGCTCCTGGCCTGCAGAAGTGTGCGGATGATGACAGAGTAGCAGAAGAACATGACTATTAGAGGAAGGCAGAAGCCCATGCAGATCTGCAGGGACAGCACCAGGATCTTAGTCCTGTTGTATTCGTTGTTCCAGTAGACCAGAGTGCAGAAGGGCGGCCCTTTGTTGCCAGTCTTCACTTGGGCGAAGATTAACTCAGGGAGGGCCAGGAGAGTGGAGAGCAACCAGACACCCAGGCAGGCAAGTTTGCTGTAGAACAGCCGCTTTTTCTTCAGGTTCTGGGCTTTGGTGACCTGTACTATCGCAATGTAGCGGTCCACGCTGATGCAGGTGAGCAGAAACATGCTGCTGAAGAAGTTGATTTTATAGGTAGCGGACACCACTTTGCAGAGACCGATGCCAAAGTCCCAGCCCTTGACGGCTTCGACGGCCCAGAAGGGCAACATGCACAGGAAGAGCAGGTCAGCCACAGCCAGGTTTAGAAGGTACACGTCGGTCATTGTTTTCAGGCGGTTCCGCACGGTGGTGTAGATCCAAACCACCAGCAGGTTGCCCAAGGCGCCGAGGATGAAGATGATCCAGAAGAGAGGGGGTTCGTACATCCCGCGAAACTCCCTCACCCAGCTTCTGCTGCACATGACTGCGTTATCATTTTGCCCTATGTCATAGTCATCTGTGAAGTCAGAAGTGTCCTGCAATCAAAACACAGATCATCCGGTGAGGTTAACGTGTAACATGCACTGTCCTTTTTGTCTCTCTTTTCATTTCCTGTCAGTGTTTTTTTTTCTCTCTGTCCTTGTTCCCCAACTCTCTAACTGCTGTTGGGGTGTCTAGCTTGGTTCTAGTGGGGATGCAGCTACGTTACATCAAACACTGTCTGTGACGTACAAGCTAACCAGAGCGCGCAAAAGAAACTGCTGTCAGGTGCAGGTGTTGTGTCTGCGAGGGAGAAACCACACCACTGCACAACTTCCTGCTGCAATCCAAGCCCCGAGGGGGGTAAAATGATCCTTAGGGGCTACAGAGAGGGGGCCCGCAGTAGAACCCAGTACCCCAGAAGCACTGAGTTTAGATTTAGAGCAAAGATAAGCAATGGAAAATTTGACGCTGACGCGCTGTGAATGTCACATTGTGAGTTTGAGTTTGCGGCAGATGTCTGTTTCAGATAAATCTACAGTACCTGGAGCAAAAACATACTCATAGTGCAAGGGAACCCAAAAAACATTTTAGGTTTTTTTTTGTTTTAGGTTTTACCATGTGTGTTCTTTAAAATCATACTTTAAATACTGCAGCATAAACAAAAATACACACATGCACTAAAAAGTGTGTCAACCGTTTTGCTCCTCAAGCAATTTTAACATACTCAATAATCAGTCATTTCTATATTATCTGTTCATTTTTTCACTGTTGTCATTGCCTCAGATTAATATCCAAAACTGATACTTACAGTTGGATAATAGTCCGTTTCTGTGGTCATCAACGTCGTAAATGTTTCATCCATGATATCTACAAAGAGGACAAGAGGATATTAATATCAGAAAACATGTAACTTTGTCAAAAACAGAAAAGTAAGAAAATGCTCTGTACAATTGTATAGCAGTGCAACAAATCACTTACCCACTCAGTGATGATAAGCCTCTCAGTCACAGCTCTGTTGCCTTTGTCTGGTAAATTGAACAAACACACTCATCTTCACTTGCTTATATGGTTTCCCTCTAACCACAGGTCACGTGCTGATGTATATCACTTGTCTCTGTCTGAAGAAAGAAGCAGGGCACACAACCCATGGTGCTGTAGGCTACATATTTCTTTCCTTAGGTACAGCTATTTAAAGAAAAAAACAATCATGAGATTGACAACACTGTAGTTTCACAGGGAAGCTACAACTTTTAGACTTAACCCACCCACCAACCGGCGATCATCAGGCTGGAACCAAAACAAAACACCCACATTCCTTCCACAGTTGACCAAGTTTGTTCAAGCTGAAGCCCATTTTTTAGGTGCTTTTGTGTACACAGGTGGAGCACTTAACACCACAGATGAGTGATGCATGAAACTGAGAACCGTGAGGTGCGATTAAAGAGCAAAACTGGAGGTGGGAGGTGATTTTTGTTTTTTATGTCGTGCGCCACATTGTTTCGTACCTCAGAGAACGTGCTGCATAAATAAGAGTGAAAGAAGTCTGTGTGTGGTTACCATTTTTGGGGAATTGGAGGTGACTTCTTGGATAAAAACAACTTCCCATTTTTTTGATTAGGTTATGTTAATATAAAAGTTTATTTAAAGGGGCTGGTTTGAACTTCTGTGTTTTGCTAGGAGCCGGCGTTTTATGTAAGCGGACTCCATTTCAGAGCTAACCTGTGCTAATGTTGCTCCGTTAGCAAAGAGAGGCACTCAAACCTACATAAAGCATGAAACAAATCAACCCTAGGCTACCAAAAGAAATGGGGAGGGTCTAATTTTTTGCGTCATGGAGCAATTAGCTTAGCTTAGCATAATAACAGACGACTCTATGAAGTTACCTTTGGTTGTAAATATTAAACAAACAAGATATGACGTGGTGATGAATCAGCTCTACAGGTGTTGGAAGGGGCTCGCTGTTTACCCGTTTTCAGTATTTATGCTAAGCTAAACTAAGATAACTGGCTACTGGCTTAGCTTTCGCTTACAAATATACAGAAAGTGAGGTGTCAATCTTCTTGTTTAACTCCTGCCAAGAAAGTGAATATGCATGTTTTCCTCACTGTCGAGCTCTGCCTTTAACTGGATTTGTCGATTGTTGTCAAGTTAGAAGGAATTCATGTGATGTTTTTTCAGTAAACATCACATGAGACTAAAGATGAGGATGAGTTCACTGGTAGTGTCAAGACTAAGGGGAAATGAATAAAATGACAAATAGTCACAGGATAGTTCACCGCAGTGATACAAGCCATGGCAAAGAAGAAAGTCCCTGTGATACTGACTGCTTCACCTCAGGCAAAAAGAAAGCTGACGGTATAAAATAGGTAAACTCATCCTGAAACAGGGACTGACTAATGTGATTCAAAATCAATGATGACATGGTTTAAGGTCTTTATTAGTGAAGCTAAAAGCTGAAGTGTTTTAATCTGTTTCCTCATTCTGCTGTCTGTGTGTCTGACTCTTGTGTGAATGATCGGCCGCTGTGAAAGCTCAGTTTCACTTAGGTAACCTTTTCCGTCTTGACACATAGTGAAGACTTGTTTGGTGTAGAGCTCATGGGGCCACCGGGCTTGTCAGAATACGCTGGTTGCATTTCTCGGTTTTGATCACAGTGAGAGACAGTGAAACGGCCGTGTGTGTGTCGGCCAGCGTTTTCCTTCTGGGAACAAAGCTGTTGAAGAAAGTTGCGAACCGAGAGGTTTCACTCCCATGGCATCACGAAGCATCGAAGTGCGGTGAATTGACGGCCTTGTTTGTGTCCTTGGGCATACAAAACACTTTGTGTGCAGAGGAGAGAGCATGATGTCCTGCAGCAAGTTGAAATGAAATTCATATGTAGACAAAATGAGATGATGATGTCACAACTGTCATGAAATTATCATTAAACAAAATGAGGAACATGAGGAGGCAGGGTTTGTTTAGGGGAACTACTGGTGTTAACTGGGTTGCGCCAATATGAAAACCAGTTCCAACTGAGACATTGTATAATGTGTCACGTCCACAGCTGATTCAGTAATGCTTTGCAATGCAAACATGATATCATTTGTAGTGAGTTATTTATAATCTATTCATTTATTCTTGATTTTGGCACTTTTGCTCCTCCATACATTATCCCCTACTTCATGTATATCCATTCTGTATTTCTTTATATTATTTGTATTGGTTACACTTAACAGAAACACTTGCGCAGTACATTGTACGTTGTTGATCATTGTTGCTTTTGTCACCATCTTGTTTAGGGAATATGACAAGTATGGCATCTGAACGAATACACAGCAAGGTATGAAAATCAGCGATATCAACGTTCCAATCCAAGAGAATCTGCATGCACTGACACTTGGGCCGCATAGACTGTTTTGTGACGGTATTAACTACATTCCTTTCATGAAGGATGCTCCAGTGTACCCTATGCTAAAGGAGATGAGAGAAGACGTACTGAAGCACTAACTTCGACCAGCTCTGACGGCTGCCACGTCTTTGTCCTTTCACTCAGTTAAGAACCTTCCGAGGCAAAAAACATTATTGAACCGTACATTTAGCTTTCATTAGCCTCAGAGCATGGTTGAGCTCAAAGCTGATGTAAGTGTTGTGGTCATTAGGCCAGCTTCCTGTCTGATTTGCTGTTACGCAACCCCCTCTCTCCTCTCCAAACCACCACCGCACGAGCGTGCAGCGAAAATTGACAGACAGGACGCTCCGGCTCTTTACGTGTTCACAAGCAGACAGGACCGCCTCTTTATCAAGTTCTCTGTCCTGATTGGATAAAGCAGGGCAGGGATACCAGAAAATGTCTTTTACCGGGGGAGGAGACACATTGGTCACTGACAACTCTATAACAGTGGTTACAGTTGAAATATAGTTTAAATATAGAGCTAGTGACACATATTTGAATCTAGCTAGTGACACATATTTGAATCTAAAAAATATTATTTACAGCAGCTTTAATTAGCTGACATATCTTATCAGCCAGTTGTCAGCGGAGGTTGGCCGGGATCGCCTCCAAGGCGGCAGGAGGGGCCTCACACATTTTATACAGCATGTATTCATGTGTATTTTTGCACACCTATAAGCTTAGTAGTCCTTCAGCTGCATGTCTTTTTCAAGCTCTAATGCGAACCAAGTCGCTGATAAAACACACCTATGATCGGACAGTCACGTATGAAAGATACAGAAACGTGTTCCAGTCCTCTGCAGCAGAGAGGCACAATGGCGCGGTCAAAAAACAACACGCATGACGGAAAAAGATGCCAAACCTTCATTAGCTTGTCCCTTTCTTTTCATTTAGTGTACCACTAATATGTGATGGTTTACAGTCTCCACTGTGTATCACTTTAATTTTGAAACATACTGTGAAACACATGATCATTTCAGAAAACGCTGAGCGTCCCACGCTTGACATGAGAGATTGAGATTCACACAGCAAATGACCTGAATCCTCTATAACTGCTAAGAAGTGAAACTTTTGAGGCCTGAAATGGGTTAGCAGGTGAAATAAAGATTGAGAAGACATGAATTAGTCAGCAGTATAGGACGAGGCAGGCTACATAAGACAACTGTAGTGCATTATGACAAAAGGGCAAAAAACTGTCAGTCTAATAGTCCGGTACAACATACCACATATTTCAATTCTCAGCGATGCTGTGATCTAATTCAACAGGCGTAAAGTTTCTCTAATAATAACCTCCACGTGATCAATGGGGTGACCTCAACTGTTACGCCCTCCTTGAGAAAAAACTTCAAATGAGAGGCAGTGCGGTGTCATGCGTAAAATAGGAAATACAGTGGTTTTTAACTTTGACCTTAAATAGTAACTCATTGGATGGTACGTGAGAGGTTTACTGAACAGCGAGGTGCATTGGAGCCGATGTCTCTGAGATGAGATAATGATGACTCAATGCTGGAGCCTGGTGAGAGCCTTAGATGTTCACATTGCACACTGCCCACTTGAGATATAGCTCTCCAATAAAGTGACGGATGATGCTGATAATAATGTCGTTGCTCCAGTTGCATCTATCCGTCACGGCCACGTCAAACCAACAGACCGCGGCTCCTAATCAGGTTTCAAATGAAAATCATACACTTGTTCCGCATCATAGCCAGAAATGCTGAGAGGACAAAGATGCCAGCTTGAGCGTTGCATCGTCTGCTGTACCCGCATAGTGTACATAAACAGATGCTATTTGACAGGAAACAGTACCAAAAAAATGGAATCGAACACAACGAGCAATCATTCTCTGAAGTGATGTACAGCATGCGTCAGATGGTTGTCAATCTGTATCTGTGACACCTTGGTAGATTGTGTTAGGTGATACTGATCCGCCCCTAACAGTCGACATCAGCCAAGGCGCACAACCTTTTATGACCTTGATGACTATCTCAAGACTGGCATGAATTGTGTGACAAACCCACACTGATACAGCCGAGGCCTGCTCATCAGGAGCAGGAGGTGAGGCTGAGGAGTCAAATGTTGAGGCACAGATATAACATAAGTAAGTACACCACAGATAATTTATCCATTTGGGCTTTACAGTTTGACCTTGACCTTAGAAATAACATTTCACGAAACAATCTCATGAATGGTTTTAGGCATAAAGTATGTCGTATTTCAGCTGCGAGGGAGCTCTCTCTCAAAAGAAATCCCAAGAATTGAAAAGTGGATTTATCTTCACTCCTGTTTATCAACCTAACTGCAGAGGTGTCTTTCATTATTGGGTCTTTACTTACTCTAAAGGTAATGTTACATTATCGTTGTAAGAGTCTTGGTGAGTGAGTAGGCTACTGGATTCACTGAGAGTTGTCCCGTGTTTGTGCCGTTGCTCGCTAAGGTTAGCTTTCGGCTAGAGTACAGTAAAGAAAACTGTCTGTTCAGGGCAGATGAACACTGCATAAAAAATGAGCAAATGTTTCTGCTGTCAAACTCGTTCACTGCTGATGTATATGTTCGCATTATCATGACCATGTCGGCATATTGATGTTGAAATAGTTCAAGAAGTCTTGTTTTCATTTTTCTTTTGCTTCTTTTATTGTTCATGTCTGTGATTCTAATTGCATGCCCAGTCACCTATGGAGTATATATTCCAAAGTTTCGTCCATTTTCATTAGGATTTTTGGGTTGTGGTCGGAGGACCAATGTGAACGTGAGCCTCCTAAGCCTTTTATCGACCTATATTAGCCTAATTAGCCTAATAAACTTAGCCTTGATGAACAGCAGCCACTGTGGGCTCAGTAGTGGTAGAAGTTGAAATAAAACAAAGTGCAACAATAGCACGGGCAAAGAGGAGTCATCAAGCCCATCTTAATGTATCTGCCGTAAGCTAGCTACTGGTCATACCAGGCTGTGAAGCTGAACAGCAGCAGCAAAAGTCCTGAGTGCAGGGAATTAAGCAAGGGAATGTTTTCCTTGCTCATCAATTTAACACAAACATTTCTAAGGAGATGAAGGTTCTATTTCTTCTTCCAGTCAGCCCAGTGAAAGAGTGACAGGTTGAAGCTGTTGTTCCTCTGGAAATCCCACCGTCATTGTTTTTTAACATCATGCAGCACTCTGGACGTCACGTAATACAACCAGAAAATCCAAACGTGTGTGATTTCTCAAGTATAAGTCTGCTTCTAGAGAAAAACCAAACAAAGAAGCTCTTTTCTTGCCAGTGAAACCGAGAAAACCCCTTTGATGGCCTGCTGGTGAGCAGGAAGCTACTGCGAGAGGATGTAGTCACGCTAACATGTATTAACAGTTGCCCTATAATGTGGGAAAACACAGTCACTGTTGCTGCTCTCAGCAGTACGAGAGACTGCGTACAGCACTATGAGAAATCTAGTTACCACTTCCTGTGTACCTGCTAGCTGTGATTTATTTCAAACACTGACAGACAGTTCAGCATTTGCATCCTATCTGAAATTATCAGCAGTTTCCTCAGCTGCTACCGGTAGAAAACAGATGCTCGCACGCAAGCGTGAATTCACACGTCCACGCACACAAAGGCAATAATCATTTTTCATGATCTTTATTTTTCTGTAGGGACAAACAGGTGGATAAGAAACACTTCTCCTGACATGCATCGCCTTTCATTTCTTGTGGGTTTTTTTCTTTTTTTTCAGCAGAACGAAAAGGGTTTAAAGCACGCTATATTGTGTTTTTACCACATGTGTTAGTACCCCTCCCCTCTCCGCCCCTTTTCTCTGCACCTATAGGAAGAAAGGTGCGAACAGCTCTTGCACATAACATAAAAACCAACATAGGTTTAAGTCAGGACAGATGTGGCTCGAAGAGTTTCAGTGAAAACAACTGAGGGTTGACGGTTGACTGACTGGCGACCACTTTGTTTACGACTCTGCCTGTCAGTCTGCACACACAGGGCAGAGGCACCAAGGTCTTTTTTCACACATGTGAACCAGCGGAAGACACTGATGAATGATAGTATTTGCTGCAACAAGAACACAACTGCAGAGTGTTAGGGCTAGATTGATATCTAGATGTGTTTTGTCCCCCGATCATTTGTGTTGGTTTTTCGGTTTCTTGGTGTTAGATCGGCGCTAAAAAGGGGGAAATTCTTTTGTCTTATCTTAAATTGATAAGTCTATGAGTCAGCATTGAGTTATACAGAAAGATATTGTCATGACAGTTTACTGTAGAAAAAATAAGGGTTTGACACATATAGATAACATTTTTAACACTTTACACATGGGTACACATATTAAGAAATGCACATATTGGCTCTTTATTAGCCATTACAACACACTTATTAATGCATTATTCTGCATGACAATATTCTGTAACTACGAGGCCATTCACAAGAGATTTTCCTAAATAACCTCCTAATTCCTGTTTAGTGATATCAAGCAAAGAAGTTGTTCTACATGAATTTAGATTTAAATATGATTTTGCCATACCAAAAGAAAAGGCACACTCCTTGTCTGTGTCTGTGTCTGTGTCCAACCTCGTCAGGGTCATTTAGGGATCTGGGGCTTCCCCCCTGCTGTTTACAGCATGTAAACATCCTCAGTCACGATGTGGCCGTATGACACTCTCGTCCTTCCCTTTTTTTCTTCTTGACCTTTTCCCTGGACCTTTTCCCTGGAGAATTCATAGATACGTACTGGCCTGTGAAACCATGAAGTGGTTAAAGAACAGAGCAAGACTACAGTCTTCTCAAACAGCTCATTGTACATTTTCTTTGAATACTTCCTGTATGTTTATATATTCTTGCATACGTTCTTGGAACACGCCAAACTTGTAGAGTATGTGTAGTTGTTTGGGCCCAGTGTGCTGAAGTTACTTGAGCCACTGCTGTTTTGTTTTTGCCTTTTCTTGCATTCTGCACGCACATTCTCCACTCATGCACATCAAACACAACTGACTTTACTGATTTGCAACATGCCATGTTGTAAATATTTAATTTTAATAATTTGGTTCAATTTGGTGAAATACAGCCTTCTTTAAAAGTGCACTGCGGTGTTGTCTCCTTGTTGTGACCTCCCGCACTTTCTACTCTTCTGTTCTTATAGAATGCACCTTGGACTGTTTTGTACAGTATGCATTTTTGCATACAGCCTCTGAGAACACACTCTCATGTAGTTCAAGTCAAGAACCTCTCATTTGTTTAGTAATCTGTTCATTATTGCAGTATGGCGCCCCCTTGTTGAACCAGTTGGCTCCAGACACTGATATGTATTTTTTATTAAACCTATCTTGTTCAATCAATTTAATTTGTTTGTCTTAATCTCCTTTATCCTTAATCTATCCCAGCATGCAGAGGGCATGTTTTAATCTTCAGTAAATTAACCTGAAGTTTGCTGTATATGTTCAGAAATACCCATCACGAAAATACGGGGGGAAATAAGCACAAAAACAATATGCTAATGAGCACCTACAGTGACATTTCCGATTAAAAATGAGTACACATGTATTTGGTAACAGCTTTATTACCCCATACTTTGCACGATACAAACAAATGCACATCTAGTGTAATACAGGGTAGATGTATCATACTCTACAAGAGCATTACTTCATGAACATCATGTATATATTGATATTTTTTTCTGACACTCCATCACCCACAGCAATACGAAAAGTACACAGTTAAAGATTCCAGACAAAAATATTCTATGCCCTTTGGGTAGGGAAGTAAGGGAGCAAGAGGATCGTTCTAGATCGCTATCCATGTCACTCAATATGCGAAAAAACAGAAAACATAAAAGCAAGAAATTTGTCATATTTTCGATGATGAGACTTTCACAGAATGTCACATCACTGGAAATATCTTCATGAGAACGGTTATTAATTGTTAAGGTAAACAAATTGAAGTCAGGAAACATTACTTTGAAGCTGTTAATAAACTATACACAAACTGGCTTGGGTCTAACTCAATAGTACAAAAGATGCTGCTAAAATTAAAACTGAAAGGCAAAATATACCTAACTGGTGCTAGAGAGCTAATTTTTACTTAAAACGATCTGAAAGATAAGACTGCAAAGCTTCAGGCAGACAGAAAGCATCTGTTCAATTCAGCAAATAGTCAAGGCCTCTTCAAACAGGGACGTTATAGTAATTGCATAGAGCACTGAGGGAAGTCTGCTAGCTACCGTAAGTGAGCTCCAAATTGAGACGTAGAAAAAAAAGCACGGCTGAAGATCATTTGTCACTATTTCGTCTGCATGTACTGCCAACCTCCCCACGCCCGCTCTGTGCTAAAGCCAATAACTACTGAAGATTCCAGGTAAAGCATGAATAAACAAATCCTTGTGGAAGGAGTGCTTTCTTCTGTCTCTCTTGTCTCACAGCAGGGGAACCGACCGGTTTCTTGTCCAAACCACAGAAGTAAAGTCTCCCGTCTTCACCTGTTCAACCAGCTGCCTCGGGCAGAACTCATTCATTGGGCTCGTATCTGTAACAGACCAGTGATAGAAATCTGAAATAAGAAACATTTCTTATACAAGTTTAAAAAAAGAACAGAGAGTGATTCAACATAAAGGGTCATTCCGGTGGTTTGAGTCACACAAGCAGATATTCAAAAGGACACCTGGGGATATGAACGTTCATCTTTGTCGCTGCAAAACAAGGTGTTTTTTTTAAGGAGACCTGCAGACATTTCCAGCAGTTTTGTGGCGACCATAACAGATTTTTGAAGCCAAACCATGATGTGTTCCTGACCAAAACCAAGTGTTTTTTGTGCCTAAACGGATAAGCACGGATAAGCACATCGTTGTGACGTAACAGAAACAGAAAATGAAACCTTGAAAGACACGTCCAGTTTTAACTTCTGTGTGGTTTGGCAGAAACTGACTAAGCTAAAATGTATTACAGCGATTGGATTGGAAGATGAACACTCACCTCTGCAATCGTTTCCTAATATCTTTGATCTGCTCATTCTTCTTGGTCAGGATTTCCTTCATGTTGCGATAGGCCGCAGTTTGCTGGAACTTCTTCTCCAACTCCTGCAGACGACAAACAAACAAATGACGTTAACTATAGAGAAGCTGAACGCATCAACCGTCTCTTTAACTCAACAATTACTCGGTAGCTGGATGTAAAGAGTTACCCCAGCGACGCACCTTCTCTGCCATATTCAGCTGCTCCTGCACTCGCAGAAGCTCGTGTTTGGACGCGATCAGGTTCTCCTGCAGGTCCTTCTGGGAGACAGCGTTGGCACTAACAGACCTTTCGTAGTCCACCCTGAGGGCCGCCACTGTGTCCTCAAGACTGCTGATCTCCTGGGATTGAGCAGACACCTTGAATGGAAAAAAGGAAGGTACAAGTTCAGATGGAATAAATGGCTAATCATCGCTAGAAAGAGGAATCTACTCCCTATTTCAACTAAAAGCAACACTGTGGTCAGCTGGATACATACCGTTTAAGGGTCCGAGTTTGCAGATAAAACCAAATGATAGCAAATGTTCAGATGCAATTAATGAAAAAAAAAAAAATTAAAGAATAAAATGGAAAGCAGACCCAAAAGAAGATGATGCTACTTGCAAGCTAAACTCCAAACAGTACCTGCTGTTCTCCTTGCACCTTCTGGAGGTCTTTCAGAGCTCTCTCTGCCCTGGTTTTCTCATCAAGAGCACTCATCGCCTGAGAGAATCGATCAAAAGCGGAGAGTTAACAACATAACACCCCCTGCTGTGTACTTGAGATAATTGAATGTCTACCTGCTATACCTGGGATTCTAAAGTCCGCAGCCTGGATTTCAGTTTGTCGTTTTCCTCCTGTAGTCTTGAAATCTCCTGAAGAAATATTAAGACAGGAGTGAAGGAGTGAGGACACAACTTTCTACAATGAATCTGTATATATAAATTCATGCAGTTTATTTCTTTACCTTGTTAAGAAGTTCAGACACTCCACTTTCGTTCAGTGGCGCTAGCTTGGGTTTGCTTGTTTCCTGGTTTATCTGGGAATAAAGTAAACACAGCAGTCCGTTCTTAGTCTAAAACTCGTTGGCTACCTTGCTCATAAACGTTCAACATGTAACTTCTGTATTTGCAGAGTGTTGTGTGGAAGGCTGGGTGGAGCGAGGGTGCAAGTACTGCTGCTCAGCTGCTTACAGTCGGCTGGAGAGCCAACCTTCTGGAGGAATAAACACCTGGAGTCACTTCTTGTTCTGTTTTGATCCTGAACCGTTTACTGATTTACAGTTCAGAGCTTACTTATAAGCTTTGAGGATTAAAAAGTGGATTTATCTTCACTCCCATTTATTAACCTGACTGCAGCAGCAATCCGCTGAGGTGACCTCTGTGTTCAGGTGTTTACCTACCTAAATTTTTCACGGCTACTGCTACTGTAGCATCAAAATATTAAACTTCATGAGCGTAGTGTTGAATAGAGGAGAGGGGGAAAAGAAGTGAGAGAAGCAGAGTCTGTGGGGAGTAAGTTAATGAATTCATCGAGAGTTGTCTGTTGTCCATTGAGTAAACTTGTTGCTTTTTCTGGGTTTGAAACATTTGTGGAAATGTAAAGTTCAAGACTCACCACAATCTCTAAAGATCTATTTTTTTTTTAGACATTTAAATACAGAATTCCACCATTTTATAACTTTAAAGTAAACATGATGAGATGTAACAGTAAAAATACAACACCTTTTCTTATAGACCTCTAGTCTTGTTTTTCCTAGAAATGCAATGATGATAGGTGTTCACCTTTCAAGAGAAGTGTGAAAAGCCAAACCCCTGACAGAGCCGAGTATTGCATTACAACATTCTATTTGTTTTTCTTTCACTGTGCATTGTGAGCCACACTTTAACCTCAGTCATAATGTGTTACTTCTAAACCACACGGCTACGTGTGAAGGGCAGGCGGCCTGACATATAAAACGACTTAAAATGCAAAGGGAGTGCTGCACTGCTCTCTAGTTACTGAATTCCATGCGGGTATTATATATATATACTTTGAACACATGATTAATGACTACATTGACGGTGATGTCTGAAGGCCTGCACATGATGGAGCTGCACATTATACTCACCTTATCGGTGGTTTTAAAGTCAGTCTTCTCAAATTCAGCCACTTGTTCCAACAGCTCCCTATACGGGTAGAGATGAGCAAAGAATTGGTGGCAGAACAAAGTAAAAAAAAAAAAAACAGAGAAGGGCAAATGAAAGAAAAAGCTTTTAATCTTTAACGAACAATGTCGACACATTTTAGGAATAAATAAAACCTTTGCTAAAATACAAAAAATGGAGAGTAAATGTCAATATTTTTTTGATCAACACTGATCTCTTATCTGTCCATTTCCCACATAGCTGTCACCCTCCTTGCAACCACAGTGTTGATGTTGATGTTTTCTGACATTACAATAATCTACAAATCGGCAGTTACGCATCGCTACACTGTTGTTCCTCATGGCAGTTAAGCATTTATGATAAATATAGACGGAGCTTGTGGTGAGCACAACAGCTCTCTGAAAAGCTTAAATGTGGTTTTTAAAAAAGCAGCTGAACACACGTAGACCGTGACACGGGGCGTATTCCCTGCTTTAGACACAGTATCAGTCACGTACGGCCCTGCGAGAAAAAAAAAAAAAAGGCCTTGTTTATCCACCCACTTTGTGCGTATCACAAACAAAAGAACATTTTCAAAACATGCTCAGGGTTTTTACCAAGGAGAAAGGTTACAGAGGTCAGATGTTGCGTTAAGTTCATCTGAAGTCCATTCACATAGAACTGTAACAATTAATCAATTAGCTGTCTACTATTAAATTAATCGCCAACTAGTTTGATAATTGAATAACTAGTTTGAGTAATTTTTTAAGAAGAAAAAATGTAAATGTTTGAGTTCTGGCTTCTTAAAAGTGGATATTTTCTGGTTTCTCTACTCCTCTATGAGAGTAAACATTGGGAAACTTTCTAACATTTTATAGACCAAACAACTAATTGATTTATTGAGGAAAGGATCAACAGATTTATCGACAGTGAAAATCATTTTTGGTTGCAGACCCAGGAGCTTTACAACGCTTTACAATTCACAACATGCTAACAGCCAGCTGCAGACGTGTGAATTTTAACACCTTTAGCTCAGATACTTGAGATCACATCGGTGAATGTGGAAAAGCTTTGTTTCCTCTATCTCAGTTCAGAAGAGGAACAAGATGACGTGTGCTTCGGGCTTTAGTTTGACATTCAAATTTTGAACATCAAAGCCAGCATTGTTGAACAACTGCCACCGAACAGATTCCACTAGATTACAGCAATGTGAGAAATTGTTGATCTAAAGAACAACCTCTGACTACATTTGTGCCAAAAAGCCTTATTAATACATCCTTTGCCAAAATGTCAAGTGTGCAACGTAGATTCTGAAAACAGATCAAATGTGATTTATCTTTATTTCTGGTAAAGATGTGTACAGTACACACCCAGTCACTCTCAGCATGTTTGATTACTAACAATAGCAAGAAAGATCTTTTAGGAAGTTTTGTTTTTTAGACTTAATTATACCACACATTGCCACGAACTTTGTGAAAAATCACCACATCAAAAAGGATGCACTCAGGAAACATCAGTAAAAAGTTGGATATCTGCTTTAAAACTGAATTAAATTAAACAGTAATTCATCTTTTTATTTATTAAAATATGGAAACAAAGTTTTGATGTCATGACATCCAAAATCCAATTTTTCATTTACCTCTAAAAGGTAATTCGCAGTGCAATAAATGTAACTTTTAGGTGGAAAAAGTTTTGAGATTTCTGTTACTGGTATTTTTTTAGAGGCTAAAAGAGACCAAAATATCATTTGAAGAAATCATAAAAATGTGAAGGTGTCTTTCTACTGTCCTTGTTACTTAAGATGAACAGAGGCCCAAATATTAACTGTAGAAATCAGGAATCCATAGAAACAGGGACATTGTATCTGCATTAGCACATTGATTTCATACTTTTTTAAATCCAGTTGTTAATGCTTTGCGATTCTTAAACATTCACAGATCGACTCAACCTTACCAAACGAGGCTGTGAGATAAGGGCCTTTACCTTAAAATATAGTGAGATGCTAGCAGAGGTTGTGGCTTTTAGGTCAACTGAATTTCACTATAAAGGGGAAACCACTGTCATGGAAAATGGGTTAAAATGACATATTGCACGCCAGCATGTGGCTTAGCAGGCAGTGACCTTTTTGTCTGGCACATCTGTAACATGCAAGAGATGTATACCTAAACAGCACTGAGAAGGAAGTGGTACAAAGCGTTCTCATGAACATGAAGGTTTACTCTTTGTTTAGAGGCATGGCTCACTTCTTTTTTTTTCTGTGGTACTGTGTTTGACCTTGAACCGTTAAGTCACTTTCAGTCTTATTATTATTCTTAATTTGGAAATGTTTTTACAGCAAATTTATTGTGTGTTATTGTCACTGCATCAGAATCCCCCAAAATCCCAGATGTAAATGGTCTGCATTTTTATAGCGCTTTTCCAGTCTAACGACAGCTCAAAGCGCTGTACAATACATGCCACATTCACCCATTCACACACACATTCATACACTGATGACGGACGCTGCCATGCAAGGCGCCAACTGCTCATCAGGAGCAATTTGGGGTTCAGTATCTTGCTCAAGGACACTTCGACATGCAACAAGGGGGAGCCGGGATTCGAAGTGGACCTTCCGATCCACAGCCGCCCAAGCTTAGATGTGCTTTATGTGCAATATCCGAATGAGAACATTTTGTACTCGTTTGAGAGCAAACCTACCACTTGTTAAATGTTTGCCAGGTGTTTGTATTCTATTAACTCGACAATTATGACTCCTTCGCACTGCTCACCTGTTCTCCAGCTCTGAGATATCACTCTGCAATCGAAGGTAAAACTTCTCAGCCTGGGAGAAGAGCTGCCTGAGCAGCAGCACGTTGGTGTGGGCTGTGTTGATGAGCTCCATCTCCACCTCCCCACGCACCACCACCTGCAGCCCGTCCAGCATCTCCTTCACTTCATCCACTGTGAAGGTCTCATCCACCAGCCTTCAGAGAGAAATACATGCACACATGCATACATATTACCGGTCCAACTGAATTAAGGACGTGATTATTGTGTTGTACATTTTCCTTCCTTTAAATGTGAGCCTTAAGTGAACTAAAGTGGGATTTATTACCAAACAATGATATCAAAAACTCTGAGTATAATCAGTTACCTGCTGTCTTTGAGTTCTTCAAAGCATGAGTCAATAGTCTTCAGTCTCAGGACCCTCTTTGAACGTGCAAATCGCATGTAATTGATGACTTCATTCTGATGGTGTTCATTAAACCCAAATTCAGCCTGCGTGCAGATAAGAACAGAGAGGGGATGGTCACCAAGAATGAAAGGCGGCCAGATGGAGAGACAGACAGAAGCTGTAATGGAGACAACAACTAGCTTATAAGCTACCATCAAGGGGATTTCCCCTGCTAATATGTGACAGGGCCTGTTCAAATGAGCTTGGACACACACAGCATGCTATCTATGAGGATGCTTGCTAACTAACTACTCGTCTTCAAATAAAAACAGAGCGAGGCGTTTAGCATGCTAACTTCAAAAAGCAGTCTTGGCTGGCTTGGTAAACTATAAACAGCAAATGATAGAAGCTACTTACCATGGTGGCTGTGGAGCTAACGTTATTGTTACTAAGTTAGCTAGCTTGTAGATGAGCTGGTCCCAAGGAAAAATGGGTGTTTCAGCCTATAACTTAGGCCACGCAGCGAAGTGACAAGAAGCTAGAGTTAATAAAAATGGAGCTGGAGTCGATGGTTCCAGTGAAACCTTTTAAAACTTGAAGATAAACCCAGTCAATGCGCTAAACGGGGGTTAAATCATAGCTATAAGATTATCTGGCAGATTGGCTAGCCTAGCTATCCGGCTAGTGTTTGCCTTGAGAATGCCTTGGTAACGGAGATAGCGTCATTACCTTGGTTACTAGTGGTGCGTTTACGGCGCTACGTACATCTTGGAACAGGAAGTGGTACGCGACATTATTAAAGGTGCACTGTGTAGTTTTGGGGATGGAATTTGTTATCAGACGAAAAAAAATATCTTAATTGATTCATTGAACACAATTACATTTTGTTTTACTGTTTTATGTTTGCAGAACACTTCAAAGTAGCATCTTTCTAGCTTCAATCTTTATGGGTTCTGTGGACAGTATTACCCTCTGAGTACAGCTTGTATATTCAGTTGTGTACATATGTCAAGTAGATGTTTTATTTAAAAAGAAGTACTACAATTTGCATTAATACCTTAATGTTGTATGCCTGTCTGAGTTTTCCTTTACCAAAACTACATAGTGCACCCTTAATGCAACAGCATTGTTAAAACTTTATATACATAAATACTGAAATTGAATGGTTACTATCATCTTATCATCTTTACTTGGTATTAAGTGCTAATCTTTTATTTTGCACCCTTTGTCAAAAGGGAGTTATTTGGTGGTTAAAAATGAATAAATAAACCTCTGGCCTGCAGTTTTTGTGTATTGTCCTAGCAGAATAATTTATTAAATAATAAAGAATGTTGAGGTTTATGAGTGTATTAAATGTAGGCTCCAGCAGACAGATCATACTGTCTCTCCTAACTGGTAATTGGGCTTGAGTCAATGTTTAGTTTGCAGCAGTAGATGGCAGTAGAGAGTTAGATAAGAAGTGTGAGGGGAGTGAGTTCACTGCAAAGTCGAGCGCAAAGCCATAGAGAGGTCTTACATTCTACGGTGCCTTATATGATCCACTTTTTTGGAAAGATCATGTAATCATGTTGTTATATACTCTGAATTGCTTTAGCCACTTCTCTTTAAATATAGGGGTGAGGGAAGGTTATATAGATGACGTTATGAAATCAACATTAAGGAAGTTAGTTGCAGAAATAAAAGAAGCCATGATGGGAAAAGATGCAACTTTATTCTTGACACTTTAAGACTCTCAATTGTTACATTGTACTGACATTTAGCTTGAAAGATCTATGTCTTTTAAATCTAGATCGACTTATTTGGGCTGCTTAGCCTATTAAACAGATTAATTTTACTTTTATTATAATTATTCCAAGCAGAGCAGTGAACAAAATGTGATCACAAAATCAAGCTGCTGATAAAACTAAGACAATTGCTGGCCCAATTTTGATTGCATCATTCAGTTACATAGAGCTATTGCCTGTATATTTTTTAGTATTACTGTTTTTCTTCTACAATTTTCAAACAATTTTCACTGTTGATCATATATCATCCGTAGCTCTTCAGTCAGGGTGAAAAATAAAAAGGGGCACCAGCTGTATTCAGGGGCATTTGTGCTAAAAGTATGGGTCGTAGTGAACCCTGGCAGACACCATATCATTTTCTTTAGACATTTGGCCACTTTGTAGGCTGTTCCATTATCTTTAACTTACCATGGGGGCATCCAAGAGGGTACTTTCACAGCATTTTTTTTTTAAATGGGGGCCCCAATTTTGGGGTGAAAGGGGAGGGGGATGTGTTGGTTCCACCCATCTGAGTCCACCAGTGGTTAAACTCATTTGACTTCATGTGAACCAAATAAAAACTTCAGAGGTTTCGTTGCACTGTCTCCTAATCCTCTGCCATGGAAGCCTAAAGGACACCACTATCCATTTCGTTAAGGGAGTTCCTCAGAAAAAGAAGGAAACTTTTTTCCCCTCATGTCTCTCTAGCTGTAATTGAATTAGACTAACGGGCAGCGCATGGTTGGCCACCTAATCAGATGCCTCATAACGTGACCACTCTGTGCTGCCCCGCTCAATTTCACTGTGCAACATCAGTCAGTCAGAGAGGCCAAGATGTTTCCCCTATACCTTCAATCGCGGTGAGTCTCTTATAACTTGAAACAGGTAGTAGATTCTGAGCGGTTACAAGTCATTGATCACTCTTAAAGGTTTTTGTGGGAGTCCAATATGTTGCTCATATGGTGCTTCTGTTCTACAGTGGTCAGTTAGACCATGGCTGGTGGTTTACTTTTCATTTGTCACATGTTTTGTACCTCTTGTGTTAGAATCAAAATAAGTGGATATTGAGACCATTATCTGCAACTGTTCTACAGAGTACTTGAGCAAACTGGCAAAGAAATTAATTATAGAGGAAGAAAACAATTGAATGAGAGCACTGAAACGTAATACATAAATCAAAAGTATTGCAATGAACCTTTATAGGCTTTTACAAACAAGCTGTTAACAGATGCATAAGTAAACTGTTATAGTGGAAAGGGTAGGAAAGGAAAATACAGTTATTTGAATAGAATTACTAATTTTTTTCAAGTAAATGAGGGTCTCAGGATATCAATCTGTCAAAATATGTGTAAGTTAAAGACTTTGAATCAGCTTTATGGTGCATATTTGTGTACATGCCTGCATGTGCATGAGTGCACGTGTGACCGATTCATTTTTGTCTGAGTCTCAGCTTTCATGTAGACGTTAAACTTGACAGATACTGTAGAAGGTTGAACTTTACTCTTTTATGTTTCTGCTGTATTGGTGGGTAAGTGTCCCTAGAGGGCATAATAAACCTTCTTCCTCAAGGGTATTGTTTCACCCAGCAGGGTACTCAAAACATTATCTAATTAATGTGAGATATCAAAGGTGAAACTTACATACCATTCATATACAGATATTTAATGTTCAATCTCATGTTATCATCTTTAAATTATATCAAATGCAAATTGTTTTTCAACTAAGGTCAAAACGGTGTTATTGAAAAGCATCCACTCCTGTTTAAATGGCTATTCTGCACTAGCGTGTCTATATTTTCTGTTCTATTTCAACTCTGATATTCTGTCACTCATAAGGAAAATGTTGACTGGTTTTAAGAATAGGTTTTTGTGTATTGTCCTATTGTCCTTCTGACATTTTCTGTCAACGCATGATAACCATCAGATCTGACAAATCTTTTTCTCTTCTGCAATCTCTCAAGAGGGTTTATGAATATATTAAATAAACTTCTTCCGCCATGTGCATTGTATTTACCAGCAGGCTACTAAAACATGGAAAGCTGCAAAATAAACAAACTAAAAAATACCGTTTGAATTACCCTGTTATTAATGTAAGATATCACAAAGATATTAAACATACAGAGGGATGCAAATTGGGAAATAGAGAGAGGTGTAATTCAGTGTCCATTTCATCACATCAATTCACGTAGATAACTTAAAAAATCAATTTTAGCAAGCATATATCTTTAAATATCGATCCATATTTGTCTCTAGTGAAATATATTCTGTGTAGCCTGACCTGTCTACTTTTCAAAATGTCGCACAGTCAATCTTTAGTCGCTTGATATTAACCGAAATAGAAACTGAAGACTTTACTATCAAAGCGAGTCTGCAGTCGTCCTGCACAGTAAACTGTTCCGGGGTCAGTGTCTACTGTATGTATCAATACAAGCCGTAAATAAAATGAAGAACAGCTGATCTCGGGTCAGGTATCTCCTTAATTCCGCGTCCAGACAAACCAATCAGCTGACAGCCGCATGACAGGCAGGCCTCACGCATGCGCAGTAGCACACTCTTGCTATCAGGAATATGGCAGCGTCCTGAGCCCTGTTGGGGGGAATACGCCGTTACTGAGCTCCTTCAGCACCAGAGTGGGAAAACTGAGAAGCACCGACCGCACTCAGAGGAGGGTGGGGGGCTGAGGGACGGCTACGAATAACACCCCATAGCAATTTTACAGGTAAATGCACCCGCTGGCACTTGCCACTCTCTTCAAGCCCTCTTCCCTATGTTTGCTTGATTGAACCCCGCTGCTAATGCGACTAGCTAGCTCTCCAACTAAACCTGAGTGATGTGCTACTTAGCCGCTAGCTTGCGGCTATCCCAACACTGCCACAGCCCCTTTTTCTTTACATTTGGTAAACAAGCGCCGATAACAAACTTGCCTGTGGCTGTCTGGTTTTTTAGCAAGGTGGAGCAACAGCGTCGACATAGCTGTAACGGCCGTGTCGTGCTTGTTTTTAGCCGGACAGTTAACCGTGTAGGCCCGCTGCAATGAGTTTGGCTAAACGCTTGAGAGTCAGGTAACGTTAATGCTGCCTGGCATGGATTTAATTGACAGATCAGCAGCCAGTACGCATCCTCAAATGGACTTAAGGATCGCCATTAGCCGTTTTGTGCAACTTAATTTTTTTTGGTATAGAAAAAAATTCAAGTCTAATATGTTTAGCTAGCAAGTGGTTGTTGAAATCCATAGAGAACCATGGAAGATGAAGTGGAGTAAGTTCCTGTCTTGGTGGGGAGATTGCTTCATATGGTCGGCAAGTAAAGGGAGGACATTGCAACACGTCTTCGGTGCAGAAAAAGCCTTTAAGTAGATGACATTAGGCCTTTGTCAAACATGCTATATGGATTATTTAAGACTCAAGGTCCAGATGTTCCCTGTAGATGTTAGACTTTAGTAGCTCACTTTACTTATGTCTACTGTCAGTCCAGATATGGTGCAGGCTGTATATTGAGCATACGTTTAACTTCAGCCAGGAGTTAAAAAAAAAAAAAAAAAAGATTATGTGCCATATAATGATACAAAGGCACATGATAGTTTGACCTTTGTACCCACCCGGATGCTGAAGCAGTTGTCCTCTTCATATTTTATATCAAAAGGAAACAGGGGATCCAACCTTTTCCAGCAGCTGTGAAAGACAGGTGAGAAGACATAAGACAAACAAATATGCAGAGTAAAACAGCTGTTTGACAAGAATGAAGTGTTAGTAGTCATGAAACGTATAACCTGTGGCTGTAGTCTAGTTTGTCAGT
Source organism: Sparus aurata (assembly GCF_900880675.1). Lineage (NCBI taxonomy): Eukaryota > Metazoa > Chordata > Actinopteri > Spariformes > Sparidae > Sparus > Sparus aurata. Next base: position 18,652,965 of record NC_044205.1, read on the forward strand.
ACCTCCAATGTAGATGAGTCTGTTTTCTGTTGTTCAGATAGGTCCCATCTAAAGGATTGATACTGCTGATACTGCAGTTATGCTTACTGAAAAGTTGTGAGACCTGTCTGAAACAAGTTGGCATGTAAATTTTCTGTGCTTTTCTTTGCGCCTTCCATTTATTTACTCCACTGTCCCCCTGTTGACTTTTTTGCCAAACACTGTCATGAATAATATGCTATTGATCTGCATACAGGCAGGAAGAGCTGGGAGGGATAATCACATGACCCAACCCTGCAATCTGACTTGGTCTTTTTTTACACTCATCACAGTAATATAATAAAAACTGCACTGCCCTCTGCAGCAGCAAAGAGCACGCTGTGCGCTGTTAACATCTCCTATTGTGCCATCCATCAGCCCCCCGCTTTGGATTAGATTCATTATGCAGCTCCATGAATGCATGCTTGGAAAAAAAAAACTGTTGATGCAAAACTTGGCACCGGACTGTTCCTTGCACCTTTGTTCCTCCAGCACAGGCATCAATTATTGAGATGCCGACACTGGCTAATTTTTAAAGGTCCCTTGTCCAGTGTTGTGGCACCTGATAGTGGCTTGTGGTTTGCTTCCTGCCCTCTTTGAATGTCAGGCCATTATTGTCCCTTTGGTGAATGGTGGATTCCATCATTTGTGGCTATTTTGCTGCTCCCTCTTTCAGTCACACTCTGAAACAGGGCGGAAGGAAAACTGGAGTCAGATTTTTCCAGGATCCTGGCAGAGTGCTGACACAGGTTCCCCTTGTCACAGTGCAGCCGCCAGCAAATTGCTGCACTGAGGATCGGCGAGGCCGTTATTCCGTCCATCTGCTCTACTCTGGTCTGTCTTTGATGCCTTCATTTTTAATTTGTTTAAAACAATCTGTCATGAAGAATCACTCTTAACCATCTCAATTTGTCCTAGTTAGAAGGGGAAACTCGGGAGTCTAGCTGTCATGAAGTAAAATTTCCAGACTTTTTCATACAAATTATGCAATGGGCCTAAACACTAAATCTAACCCCTGTTTATCTAAAGCAATCAATAGGCCACACTGGCTTTGCACCAGACTTTATTGACACATGCTCAGCTGGTGCACTGTAATGTTGTTTTTTGTGCCTGTGATATCAGCCTGAATGAAGGACCTTTACATCCTCTCTTTGGCTGAGCTGGTTGTAACCCACTGCTTCCCTAAGTATGTCTCTTTTTCTGAGCGAGCCTGTGAAAATGCATGCATGAAAGACACCATGAGGGTATTAAAGAAGACTAGTTTATAATAAACTAAGTCATGTGCTACCAGCTGCCCTGATGCTATGGCTCATAACTGAGGAAAATCGGTGAAGAATCAGTCCGTTATGGAGCGATGGGCCACTCTCTGTCATTCGATAATCGCTCTTAACTCAACGTTGGTTCTGTAGCTGAGGGAGTGTCCTCTGGGAGTCTCTCCCTTTGAGCTGCAAAATGTTGAATGACTGTGTGAAGTGTGCGATTGTATATTGGAATGTGTGTTACCTAAACTTGACGTAGTAAGGACTTGAAAAGGTGCAGGTTATTTGGTGACTTCTTGTAGAGCTGACGTCAGCTGAGACCATTCGTCCCCTCTGCTGTGAAGCCAAAAATATAATCAAATTAAGATCTTCCACTTACTTATTTTCTGCACCCTGTTCTACACCCTGTTTTGAAGTTGTAGAAGGGCTTACTTTTGATCCGAGTCATAATGATATCTTTTCTTCTTTTTTGTAGGTCCTGTGAAAAGATGAATGTCGTCAAAGAGAACAAAGACCTGGCCTGTTTCTACACCACCAAACACTCCTGGAGGGGAAAGTAAGACCCGCAACTTGTCCTTTGACCCCACCATCTATTCCACCTCTTCGTTGTAGTGTTTATGAGGCAACATTAACCTAAATCTTTCCCTTCATCACCTTTTAAAGACAGTCCAGGCGTTCCTGACTCAGTATTTCCATTGTGTTGACTTCCTTATCTCAGCCAGGGATAGGAGGTCTGCACACACCACTGTCAGCAGTCACAGATCAGTACCAGTGAAGTGTGTTTTGTAAAGCTGCACTGTCTCATGAAATGTAACCCGATGACAAAGACCCTGTCGGTAAACGCAGCAAAGAAGTAGAAGTGACATTTATGCATTGTTAGGATACAAATACATACAAAGGCTGCTTTAACACAGGAACTAGTTTTTTGATTATTTTATCTTTCCACTTTCTCTTAATATTTCTATTTAGTAAATAGAAAACACTCTGTTATATCTTGAGTAGGGAATAAGACAACATCCAGTACAGTACATTACAGTATAGTGATATTTTGGGGCCGTAGCCAGTTGTTTTAAGATGTGCTCACTTTAGGAGACAATTTAAATGTGCCTTCTGTCATTTGTTCTCGTGCCTGTAAAGATGACTAGGTTGATTTTTGTGTCATCAGTAAAATAGGAAAAGTCTGAATTATGTTCAGTCATGTACATTTAATTAGAAAAGGAAGGGGGTGTTTGTGCGCTCTGATATGTAGACAGTATGTGTCAGGTGAAGCTGTGACCTTATTTTAGCACCATTTGAGGTGTTGACATAAGAATAAATGTGACAGGATGTGGAGGCTGACATGCTGCAAGTAAGATGTAAACCAGGGTTATTACAGTTTAGTACAACTAATCTAAAAACTAAACAAGATGTGATGAAGCATTTTAGCTAACTGAAACAAAAACTAGACTTGAATGTAAACTAACTGAAACAATATTGTTTACTTGCAAAACTAACTAAAAGAAAATAATATATACACTTTAGTCAATTTGGTCAAATGTATCAACACAACAAGCATGAGGAGGCATTGGTGTTAGCTGAGACTGGGATGTCCACATGACTGTGGGTTTGTATGGTAATACCTCTTTTGAACATCTTAAATCATTCCCCTGACGAAACCTCCCCATTCATAATGGCTGCAGCTATTTTCTATATCAATTAACCTGACAATTATTATCACCATTAATCATAAATCGTTTAGTCTATAAAATGTCAAAGGATTGTCAAAAGCTCATAGTGTTTTCCCAGAGCTTTCCCAGTGATTGCTTCTTTTTCCAACCAACCTTCCAAAACCCCCCAAACTCCTATTTACTGTCAAATCAATAGGACTTACTGCACTTTGTCAACTTACTATCATGAATGACTGAGAAAAGCAACAAATACTAAAATTTAAGAACCTGCAACAAGCAAATTTTTGACATTTTTACTTAAAAAGTAACTGAAACAATGAATCGATTATCAAAATAGTTGACTTACCAAATAATCTGCTTATTATATAACATAACATATTATGGTGAAAATGGAAATGGTACTAATAATAAAAAGGACTCTATGATAACTCTGAAATAAAATATGTCTCCAAGTCCCCAGTCATCTAATGATCAAATGTATCAAGTATCTTAATCTATCAGTGTGTTTTATTTATTTCAAGTATATAGAGTAATACATTTAAGTCATACAGGCATGGACTAAATGGTACTTTATATAGATACTTGGTGGCCGTCGGAGCTAAAGGATGGACATGTCCAGTCTGAGCTGTGAGCCAGTGGGATCAGGTTACCAATACCTGCTCCCTAAATGTCTTTGACCCATTAAGGCCTGCCATTGACTTGGGTAACTTAAGCAGGGCTGCAGAGCATTAGCCATCACCAGAGCTTCATCCTGCTAATGCTTCGTGAAGTATCTGACAGAGACGAGTGTTGATGCATGTTTGCGGTGGACAGAGAAGGCCGTTACCTCATTTAGAACGACAGAGTGAGACCATTTAAACCTGCATTTATTGTTGACCTGAATGGGTCAGAAGAACCTAACCTGGGTCTGTGTCCCAGCTCCTGACCTGGGTTGAATGTGGGTAAGGGATGGAAACTTAATTTATTGATATTGACATCTGAAGGTCATTTATCTTTCCCTTCAAAGAGGGAGAGAAAGATGAGAGGGAGCACAGGATTATATGATACCCCTTATACACTGGACAAAAATCCCACTAACACGCACTCACATCTGGCTATTGTCTTCGATGGGAAAAGATACAATCTGCCATCATTCAAGGATGGTGGCGTGTTAATAGTTTTTAATTCTTATGCGTTCAAGCAGCACTCGAACATTATTCAGTCAGCATTAAGTTTGAAAGCCAGACTGAAGTAAAAGATATGAAAATTAACAACTATAACATTTTCATTGGCCTCCATGCTGCTTTTTACTTTCCCATGTTTTCCAGCACATATGTGATTTCAAACTTGACACACCAGAAATAAAACAAAAAATGACAGGCAACCCTGTCTACTGATGATGGGAAAGGCATGAATAACCTTTTTATCAGTGGGTTTAAACCCGGTTAAAAAAAACAGCATATTCATGCTTATTTTGGTTTGAGCAGGAAGAAATGAAATGAAACTTTATGTGGTGCTTTTGTAATGCGATTCTGTGGTTTATCAGTGAAGTGTGACTACAAGTACAGACATAAGTGCCTGAATGCTGGCAAACAGCAGAGATTAGTTTTTTACAGCAGTCTCATATGAATGCGTCAAATGAAATTCGAGTCAGACAGAGCTTTATTACACTAATAGACATTGAAAGAGAAGGTGTTGTCAGGATATCCTCCTTCATCTTGCTTCATTCTTGCCTCAGATCAGACTATTTTTTTTTCTTCAGTGGGTTGTAAACCAGGAAAACTGTTTTCTACAACAATCTTATATAAAAACGTAGCATTCAGACTGCTCTAAGAAACAATACCTGTTAGCCAAAGCAAAATGTAACAGGTTATGCCCACTAGTTTAATTAACTCTAGCCTTGGAAACTGTTTCAGGGTCATTTTAGACTTAATCTGTGTCGCAGATGAGAGGATCACAGCTCTTCACTGTGAATACAGAACATGTTCCCAAAAGTAAACTTTAATTAGACTCATCTGTGATTAGCGTGCCCCTTTCAGTATTCAGCATTACTTCTACTTCTATTTTACTACTGGATACTTTTCTCTAGTGCATATAAGAGGTTAGGTTTAACTTGAATTAAAATGCATGTGTAAAAATCAGGCTTTAGCTCCTATTTGTAAGTTTGACAAAGATGCTCAGATATATTTTTGTCAAATTTCTGAGAACAGGACTATACTGCAGATTGGTCTGCAGACAGGATGAATGTGGGTCATCTGTTGTGCAGGGAGTTGAAGGGTAACCAGAACAGCCACAATGATGTGGTGCTGCTTTGTAGTTTCCTCTATTCTCTGTCTGGTTTCCTTTTTGCGTGTCTAAAACAAGTGTTTCAGAGTGTTTCAGATTACATTGTGACATAATCAAATTTTCTAAAAGTCATTGCCTGTCTGAAAGACTAAAATCACAGCAAACCTAAACTTTTATAGGGTTGCTGTAGTGTTACAACTGAGGTTTTCTCCTCTCCCTGTCCTCATGATCATGTTTAATTCAAGTCTTGTGACTCTTACTTTATTAGATTAGTCTCTATGTGGTCCTAATGAAGGACATTTGCATGATTTTTGACTGGGATGGATTCTTTCAGAGCTTTCTGTGTCATTTAAGGGGTCAAACACAGAGCGTCTGGACATTTTTAGAGCATGAAGATGCAAATCACATTCCTCTTTGAATCTCCTTTGAATACCTTCATTAGTCTCTGTGTTGTTCCTCCAACATAAGCAAGCCTAGCTGCTACAGATGCTCAGGCTTTATGTCTAACTGGCAGTTTTACCTTGCAATACACGTGATGTGCTTTAACTGTCTACTAACAAAGTTTTCAGTCAGTTGTTCCCATCGTTGTGGGTTTGTTGCTCACATTATTCCACCACACCACAGCTCTAAAATCCAGTGTTTGTTTTGGGGATGAGGTAGTGTTGTCCTAGCTTTTTATGTTGTTGGACAAATCTTCCGTTCAGCTTTCTTTGTGAGGAATTGGTTTTAAAGAGTAGAGGCAGTTATGAGGAGGGTTAAGTCAGATACAGGAAGTTGCTTAATGCGATTTATTATGAAACTCTGGAAGTGGAAGGAAAAGCTGTGAAGACATGTCATATAGTAGGACTGAAGGAAGAGTAACCTCTGATTTATCACAAGTTACATCTGTGGTGTTAACTGTACCTGTAATGTTTGTTTATAGTGTGCTCTTTTGTTTTCGTACATTTTCTTTTATGGATGAATTAAAGGACCACACCTCTGTTTCTGCACATAGTCATTACATTACTACCATCCAACAAGACACAATGTACCAGAATAATTTCGATTTTTTGTAAATGTTTTTCTGCCATCGTGATAGTTATGTTTCTGTTAAGACCTGTCCTGTACAAAAAACAATATGAACATCACGTCTGCTCTTGGTTTATGTAAAAATATTATAAGCAGAGATACTGTGCCACCACAAAGTAGTTTCAAGTCTCTGCATGCTTGATTTTCATATCTTTGTATGAATGGAAATGTGAACCACAGCAGCATGATTGTAAAATGGTCATCAGTGACATCCAGGGATTTGTTGCAGATACGTCAAAACATGCAAAACACCTATAATTAACTAATATAACTAATTTACTCTCCTGGAGCACTGTAATCTCAGCTTCTTAGCAGTTAACCTTGGCTTCACTGTCTGGACACGAACTCCAGCTCTTCCTCTGTACTTCAATCTGCATCACTTGGTTATAAAGTTTGCTAGAGAGGCTTTGATGCTTTGATTAGAATGCTTCAAATCGGCATGTTTTAGCTGTCTCTCATTTTATCTTCAAGGTCATCTTTAGGCTCTTATGCCTGATTTCTTCATTTATCTTTACAGTTAGATTATTCAATATAGTATGAATGGGAAAGCGAGTAATTGGTTGTTAGCTGCTCGTTCTAAACAGAAAGTGACTGTGAGTACTTAACATACAACACAAACTCACAAAATGATGACACGCATGTAAAATTTCCTCAAAATCTTATCGTGACTGGCATTGTTATCGAGCATTTTGTGTTTACAGACGTACAGTAAAAATGTGATTCATCGTTCGCCTTACTCACACACCCTGGCCAGGCAGGGTTGGATAGTGCCTGCTGTGCATCAAGATAGAATTATGAGAAAAGAAGAAGTCAGCCCACAGAGAGTGAATAATTAACTACATTTGTGCTGACACCCAGTCAAGCCAGCCTCTTAACATCAAGGTCAAAATGTGTGGACAGACAGCACCCTGAGAATCAGGACAGAGTAGTGGTCTCAGACTTTGTTGCCCAAGATGATGAAATAAAGAAAAGTGTGAAAGAGAACCTCAGTGTGAGGAGAGAGAGATGGAAAGTACACATAAAGGGCAGAACATTTGTTTAATTGTTGAGAGGAAAGGATACGGACTGTGGGATGTGCTTTGACCTAATATCTTACTTTGGCCTTGCCTCAGGCTGCTGCCACGTCCTGTCTGTTTGTGTTCGTCATTTACTCTGTATACAAGTACAAATGCGTTATGTGGAAGTAACCTCTCAATTTGACTTCCTTTTACTCCGCTTTTTTAGATAGAAGTAGCCACTCACTTGAACTCTTGTTGGTATACAGACCTAATGAGGATGTGCAAGAAAGAAAAGAGCCAAGTCAGCATGTTCAGTGCTATTGAGGTGCCAAAGGAACATGTTGTACATGGTTAAACTCATGTATACCAGATACAAATAAACCCTCACATTTAACACTTTAACATACCCCCTGCTTAAACCTAAATCTCACCGAAAAAAACCTTAAATTTTCAAATCAAGCACCAACTAAAGACTGCTGGCAAATCACTCACTGATCAAGCGGACGTGCTTGCCTGCTCGCACACTCACACATTCACTCAGCGTAACATGCAGAAAGATTGGCAAAATAGGATTTCACACTTCCTTCCTATGATGTGAGGAAGGCCCACACTAACATCAGTTCCGATGAATTGGTGTTAGTTGTTTCAGAGACGAAGAGTGACTCAGAACTACTAACATACAAGAAATCACTGAGAGATCTTATGCAATAATTTATATTGAAAGAACTGCAAATTTCCTGATAGTTAAAGTTGCGTCTAATAGGTTGATATAAAGAAATCACTGCTGCAGTTAAGGCTGCATAATTATCACTTTCAGCCCGGTTAACAGTCTCGAAATGCTGCTTTGAAAGTGAAAGACTGATCTTTTCGAATCATTTTTCCCTCAATTTGTGCTTCATCTCAGCCATCGCCTCATAAAAATGTCTGGAAAGTGATGTTACGAACCTGTACACGATGATATCATCAGTTAATTGAGCCCCAGTGAATGTCCCCTGTTGTTGACTCATCATCATTAGCTTTCAGAGGGCGGCAATGGGCGTGCAAATGGACCTTTCCCTCTCACACCACCCTGCCATCTAGCTGATGTAATGGAGCTTTACGTGATGAGATTCTGCAAATTTGAAATCTAATGATCACAAGTTCGTAGAGTTTTCAGAGTTAGAAAGATGAACAGGATCTGGTGGCTTCGCTTCAGCTATCCCCCACGTTAGGAAAGCCACCGCACATTCCGCCTCTTTATTCACTGATGAATTTATGTGACTGTCCGTGCTGTTGTAGGTGTTGCTGATGCCTTTCTGACTCATCTCTGTGTTCCAGGTACAAGCGAGTCTTCTCAGTGGGGACGCATGGCATCACCACATACAACCCTACCACGCTAGAAGTAACAAATCAGGTCAGTGTGTGTGCAGCCTGTTATAGAGGAACTCCAATATCATTCAGGAAGCTCCTCTTCGCTGTAGCTATCAGTGCCTCGCAGGTGCTTGTGGGATGTGAGCCATGTGACTATTCAAAATACATTTGAAGCACATTGATCCTTCGCTTAAAACTGAAACACCGTATTTTTACCACTTTGTGCTCAGCTTTTAGATATGCTAAGCTTTCAGCTGTGCAGTCGACATGCAACAGCGTGTCTTTGCACAGATAAGAACATGAAACAAATGGAATCAAGATGCATTAGACATGTGCCTCTCCGTCAAGGAAACAGTCATGGTCAGCAACTAGAAGTAGAATGAAGATATTTTTATTATATTACGGCTTTTATTAAAAGTACTGCTACATATTATTTTATTAGAAGCTAGGGATAAACTGATTATCATTCTGGCACACTATTGGATATAATATTTAGCATTTTTTCTGTAATCCAAATCTTTTCACAAATGTCCATTTTTTTGTTATTGACATTTATTTAGAGGATTGGCCAAAGGAAACCAGTTACTGTCTTTACTGTACTAAGATATGAGCTGAAATAATTACTTTGGTCAATGAATTGACTAGTTTATCAACAAAATAAGTTGACCTCATTAAGGTAAATGAATCAACCTATTTCTAAGTCAAAAATTACCTGGCATGAATTTGAGATTTTCCATTTTCCCATTTATTAGATGTCCAAAAATTGCTCAAACACTTAATAAAGGGGATTCAAAGAAAAGTGTTTTTTAATGTTTGAATTTTTGAAAAAGTGTGTGACTCTAACAATGTGTTTGCTTCTGTGTTGTTGCTGTCCGTGGTACCAGTGGCCTTATGGAGATATCTGTGGTATCGGTCCAGTAGGAAAAGGTCAGGGAACGGAGTTCAACCTTACATTCCGCAAAGGCAGTGGCAAGAAGTCTGAAACGCTCAAGTTCTCGACAGAGCACCGGACAGAGCTGCTCACAGAAGCACTGGTGAGAAGCAGCTGCATTACTTCACGATGACTAAACTATTTATTAGAAGGAACTCAGAAGTGGTCTTTTTCCATGTTTTCTCAGTTGTGTCATAGCTGCACATTTTGATGTGTTATCTACAAAGAAATAAAGAAAAAAAAGCCACAGGAAAGTCATGTAATGTACGATGCACTGTTTGGAATGCAGCGCTTGCAAATCTCCAGTCCTTTGACTCACTGTAGCTGTTCATCAGAAATGTGTATCAGCAGTGAGTATGTTGCTGTGATGCAATAAAGTGTGCTGAAGTGTTTAGATACAGCAATAAGGATAGGAATTTCCCCACAGAGCTAATTAAATGTATTCCTAATTTTGCAGTGAAGACAATACTTCATATAAGTAACTCAGGGATCATTTACAGCCAGCTGTGTACGATTATTTCTTTGTTTTTCCTCCTTTTACAGAGATTCAGAACAGAGTTTTCGGAGGGAAAGATAACAGGCAGGGTAAGTACTAAAATCTGACAATAAAAGTGATCTATTTAGTTATGTTTACCGCTTTGGTGAGACAAAAATGTTTTTAACATGTGTGCTGAACAGCGTTACAACTGCTACAAGCACCACTGGAGTGACACCAGAAAGGCTGTGAGTTTAGAGGTGACACCTGGCGGCATCGATCAGATCGACCCGCAAACCAACCGGGTGGTGTGTTCCTACGACTACCGTAATGTAGAAGGCTTCGTGGAGGTCTCTGATTACCAGGGAGGATTCTGCATCCTTTATGGTGGCTTCAGCAGGCTGGTATGCATTCATAGAGAGTTTGTGTGAGTGTCCTACAAGTTGTTGTGTGTTGAAACCAAATTAGGACGTTCTTTCCCCTCTATCTTCCCATCGCCTCTTTCCCTCAGCATCTGTTTGCCTCGGAGCATCGAGATGATATAATCCGCTGCGCCATAGAGCACGCGGGGAACTTCATTGGCATCACACTACGACTGAGAAAGGACGCCCTGACCTTTGAGGATTTCGTGACAGACAGGTTGGGGAAGTACAGCTCAGACGAGAGCATCACTTCACTGGCTGAGTTTGTGGTGCAGAAGATCACCCCTCGACACCCGGTGAGAACACTCTGCTTCTCCTTCTTCCTCTCAGAACTGTTTGGTTCTCAAAGTGAGTTCCAGGGATTCACCAGGACGCCCTTAACAGATTGCTAAGGGGGTGTCTACTTGAAAACATATGCAGCAGTTTAATTGGCTTGTTTGATATGTTTCTAACACTTACCTAACATTCTACTGCTGTAGATCCTTTAAAAGCCCTTCATACTGTGAAATTATCCAAATGTAAGTATTATGGAGAGGTCCACTGGTCAACGTTGAGATTTTGGGCTATTTCACTTCTATGACATATCTTCTTTCAGACAAGTGGAAAGAAAACTTCCAAAATACACATTTAGGTGTTTATTTTCATTCTGGTTTTTTGGTTGGTTTCTGATGGCCTATTAAAACATACAATATCAAAAAATCCTGATTTAAATAATCAACTGGGGAAGTGTCATTTTGGCATCTATTAATTCATTAGTGTACACAATTCACTTTTTTGTCTTGTCTTAAAGGCCTTTTTTAAAATCACTAATCTAAAATATCACCATGACACTGAACATCATCAAATTGTCAAACAAGATCTGGTGTTCCCATGGAACAGATGCATGTATGTTATGGTGATAAACTGAATGGTAATCATCTATAAGTATCCATAGCTTTAGTGCCTACTTGTGCTGCCAAGTTGTATTAATCAGTTTTGTAAGTCTTATGACTGTGACTAATAACTGACTGGTTTTTGCATTCTTTCCTTAGGAGCCTGTTAAACGTATACTGGCCCTGACAGAGACATGTCTAGTGGAGAGAGACCCGGCTTCATACAACATAGTTACCATCAAACCCTTCGGAGAGGTGAGTGCTAAGGCAGTAAAGTGAGATCAAGTCATCAAAATTTCAGGCTGACATGTTAACGCTGAAAACCATTTTGTTCTCCCTGTGTTTCACTCCTTTGGAAGATACATTTTAATTTAACTGTCTGATATTGTTTCATTATGTATGAACTGCATCACTGCGAGTTAACAGCTAGGATTAAAGCACTCGTGATGTGAGTAAACTCTCCCCTCCCTCTTTTTTTCTCACTCTTGTCCTCTATCTCATCACCCTTCAGGTATTTGCCCTCATCTGTGATATCGACAACCCTCAGGTGTTTACAGTTGAATTCATCAGAGGTCAGATCAGGAAGTTCTCCTCCACAGAAAGGTACACTGATGTAATGCATACACTTGTCTTTATGGCTCTGTGGGTTGTAAAGTGTTCGTATTTTTTTTTTGCCTCTTGCTTTTTCAGCACTGTTTACTGTAATTACAAGATGAGTAATTTGTCTGTGTGCATGTGGTCTCCTGCGTAACTCTTTCCTGTAACTTTGTGCACGTTGTTCACTCTCTAAACATAAATAGTTTGTAATGCATTTAGTTAAGTCTGTATGTATGTATGTGTGTGTGTGTGTGTGTGTGTGTGTGTGTGTGTGTGTGTGTGCGCGCGTGTGCGTGTTTGCGTGTGTGTGTCTCTGCAGGGACTCCCTGTTAGCCAGCCTCCTTGATGGAGTCCGTGCATCGGGCAACAGGGACGTGTGTGTCAAGATGGCCCCCACGCAGCGAGGGCAAAGATGGGGCCTGCTGAGCATGCCCGTGGACGAGGAGGTGGAGAGCTTGCATCTCAAATTCCTTGCGGCACCTCCGAGTGAGTTCAAGCCCATTTTCATTTTCATTTTATATGATACGGTCAGGCTGGTTTAGATTTAGATTTTTATTTTGATGGTTTTGATAATAGACTTGATAATCAGATGGACTGATAAACAATTTTGCACAGACAGTCATGGTTACTAGAAGATAAACCCTACTGACTTTAGTGATTCCATAATATTTGATCCAGCATCAACTTTAGGTCAATTTTCAGTTTGGTATTGGTTTATGACCAGATACTAATCAGCCTCAGCTGTACTTCTGTAGTTCTAATTAACAATTCTTAGCATGCTAATATGCTAAACTAAGATGAGCTTGTTAGCATGGTAATTGTGAGAATGTTAGCATGCTAACAATAGCATTTCAGTTGAAGCAACAGTGTGCCCCAGTTTGTGCCTCTCATGTGTTACCAATACATTCCAGTCCCAGCTAAAATGAGATTTGTTGAAAAATATGTGGATGAAAATCTGGTGGTTTTTTTTCGATCATGATGAATCTTAAAGGCGTCCACAATCTACTTTTCATATTTCGATCGATTACCATATTTAGGGTTCGCTCACTTCTGTTTCAACTTCACATAATGAAATGATAACAAAAAAAGATGACAAAAACGACATGCACAACCTTATGAACCTGGCAAAGTTAAGTACTGCACATGGAATGGTTACAATAAATGGTACATGAGGTATAAACTGGGGCTATGTTGTGCCTAAAGACAGAGTTTCAGACCCACTAGCATGGCTACAGACTCTTGATCTCACTTAGAGGTGATATGTATGCTTTGGTTTAATTGTTCCACCCCTCCTTCCTTTGTCAGATGGCAACTTTGCAGATGCAGTGTTCAGATTCAACGCCAACATATCCTACAGTGGAGTGCTGCATGCAGTAACCCAAGATGTGAGTGTGCTCAAGTCCTGCGTGATTAATGTCCATCCATCTGCCCGAGCACGATTCACACTCGTTTCGCTGTCTTTTCTCTCTCTGTTTTCTCTTCAGGGTCTTTTCTCTGAGAACAAAGAGAAGCTCATCAACAATGCCATCCTGGCACTTTTATCCCAGGAGGCAGAGCTGCCAGCTCTTAACGCTGAGCTGGAGAGCCATTTCCAGGCCATCCGCCGCCTGGTGGCCTCCAAGGCTGGCTTCCAGGCTTTCACACAGCTGCCTAAGTAAGAATGAAGCAGTTATCTCACTTTACCTTCCTGATTTTATTTCTTTAAAGTATATTTTTTTGTTGAGCTGCTGGTAACAGGCATGCTCTGTCATTCCAAGGTCTGGTCAAGGGTCTGGAGTCACAGATGCAACGTAAATATGAATCCATACATCTCAGTCCGCCCTTTTGCCTGCTTCTTTCCCTCTTGTTCTTCTCCAGAGTCTCTCTCAGCTGTCTGTTGATCAGCCTTCTCCTCTTTTATCTCTGTTCTGCTTTCATATCTGGCTTTTAGACAGCACTTCAGACAGGAGGTTATGTCGCTCAGTCGAGCTGTCTGCCTCGATTTGTCTTGACCTTCCACTCTAGCCATCTCATCTTCTCATCCTTTATTTTTGTGCTGCTAGCTCTCTCCTACTATCCTCTTTGCCCATCTTATCCTTTACATTTCTGTACATCACAGTATCAAAGAACCTAGTGATCTCTCTGGGTCACTGAGATGTATGAGAGGAACTGTATTTACTGTTTATTATTTGTTCCTGTGAAGCAAATGAGCCATGATTGGTTTTCCTGAAAGATTCATCGCTAGAGTGGCTTGGTGTTTCCCCTCACACAACTACAAAAGACGGATCACTGTAAATTCATGAATGGCTTAGTAAGGAAAACATCTTTTATGTTGTTACACTTAGTAGTCCAGTGGAAGACCTGACAGTTTGTAAGGAAAAGAATCAACAAGCCACTTTCGAAGCAATGAATTCTTTGTGTATCCAACCCCAGACCTCTTTTGAATAATACAGTTTTTGTTTGGTTTATAATCTCTTGTTTTTGTGTCTCAACTTTTTCAAGTCATGTTTGTTTTATTGGTGTTGGTAAGTCTGGGAATGTGTGTTTGTGTGTCACAGATTCAGGGAAAAGTTGGGAGTAAAGACGGTTAAAGCTTTAAAACGGAACAACAACGGTGTGACACATGCTGCTGTAGACATGCTTTGTGCCCTTATGTGTGTAAGTATTATCTTTAATATCTGGAAATCAATCAGATGCATGCATAACTATGCAACATGCATTTTTCTTTTTTTATGCATCCAAGTTAGGATTTGAGGTAAAAACTCCACTCACTGGAATCTTGCTATTGAGCTTTTCTCTCATGTTTCTTTGCAGCCAATGCACGATGACTACGACCTGAGGCAGGAACAGCTGAACAAGGCCTCTCTGCTGTCCTCCAAGAAGTTCCTTGAAAACCTCCTTGAAAAATTCATCACTAACGTGGTACATTTCCTCATATTGTCAGCAATCTTAAATGCAGCCAGAGCTGAGAAGAATTGGGAGATTTGAAAGTTGTATATCATTATATACATTTTTCTATTTCCAAAATCTGAGCTGTCATTCTCTTTGTTTTTCAGGACCATGGAACAGGAGCTTTGGTCATCAGCTCCTTACTGGATTTCTTAACGTTTGCCCTCTGCGCGCCCTACAGTGAAACCACAGAGGGGCAGCAGTTTGATATGCTGCTTGAGATGGTTGCTGCCAATGGTCGCACGCTGTTCAAACTCTTCCAGGTATATGCAGTGCCCTGTCAGTAATATGAGTGGTTTCAATTCAGTAGATGTTTGTGCATTGAATCAACTTGTCTTTATCTCCAGCATCCCTCCATGGCAATAGTAAAGGGAGCAGGTCTGGTGATGAAGGCCATCATTGAGGTAAGCCTTTTCTGTGCGTTTAGTGGGTCACTGTGTATATAATATCATGATGTTGTCTTGAGTGTCCATCAGAGTGTGGACTTACAACTTGACTTGCACTTGATAAATCACCTCAAAAATTTGAGACTTTACTTAAGCCTCTTGACTTGAAAATACTTGTTACCTCTCCCCAAGCCAAATCAAATCAGCTTACACTAACGCTTCCCATTTCTAGCAAGTCAACACCAGATCCACTTTGTTTAAACCAGTCCCAGATCATCCAGTCAAGTTGGAGGAGAAAAACTTGAAGAAATTACATCAAATTACATCAGTCTCTAGTTGGAATAGAATGTTGTATGAAAACAAAATGCATGCAAATGGAGACAAGGCATTGGGCAATATGAAAATTTAATGGCGAGATTACCCTGGCCAAGATAATTGCACTTCCCGATATCCACATAGTCAACAAAATATGCGTGAAATTCTTAAAATGACACAAAACATACTGGAATCCCTTTTGCGTAAGTTGTGTTCATATTTTTATTGCATGAATAAAGGATAAGTAACTGGTCAGCACCACCTCTCCCTGACGTACCTTATTTTGAAAATGTATTGTATCTACACACATGCCATTTACCTAGATTTGTGCGGAATATATAGGGAAAGCCGAACCAGCAACAAAAATGTGTTAATGATGGAGATGCAGGCTCCTCCTTGTGGAAATCCAAAATAAATTTGCAATACGATATAGGACTGCACATATAGACAGCTTTTTCAAGTCATGCAGGTGAGGGTATTCATGGTTTTCCAATATTGGAAACGCACTCTGATGAACTCACCCTAAGTGTTTAAAATATTATATCCTCCATCCTCAAATGGAGAGCCACAACTTCATATTTTGACATATTGACAATTAAACTGGTACATAGTCTTGAGTCGAAGCCTTTTTATTAAAGCATTATTCCCTGTGGGAAAGAAGAGTACATAATGACTCGGTTAGGATTAAAAACTCACAGTTTAGGACTTTGGACTTGCCTCCTAAAACAATGACGAGGTCCCACCTCATGGTCATGCAATATGATGATAACCAACCACTATTTGTTTACATTTAGGAGGGAGACAAGGAAATAGCCACTAAGATGCAGGAGCTGGCCTTGAGTGAAGGGGCTCTTCCAAGGCACCTGCACACTTCTTTGTTCACCATCAGCAGTGACCAGCGGATGCTTACCAACAGGTCCAACCTCAATAAATACACACTCTCACACAGTCATTTTTTAGTAATTTGGGTTTGTTGGTTCCAGCTGCAGCTTCCTTTATTCACAGTTCAATACTTCACTCATACTCTTACCCAGAGAATGAGCCGCTTATCTCTATTTTTCTATATCAGGCAGCTGAGTCGTCACCTTGTTGGCCTGTGGACGGCAGAGAACCCTGTTGCCATGAACCTCCTCAAGAGGATACTGGTAAGGCTACAGAGTCCAACCGTTACACAAAGATTTGATACCTGTCCAATGTGTATGGCAAAAACTATTAGTGTAATGATGGCAATACAAGAGAAGTACTCCAGGATGTAAGCCAAAGCTTTTCTCTGGCAAGCGACGCACCCTGTTTAAGTCTTTACTCATCTCACTTTGTCTTGTGTGCTCTCAGCCAACAGGCCTGCTGGCGTACCTGGACAGTGCTGATGCAGTCCCGGAGAAAGACGTGGACAGAATGCACATCCGTGACAACTTGAAAATCGCCACGGTATCTGGACAAATATATCACATCTGCAGATGAAACAAAAAGCTCAATAAGAATAACTTTTTTGACATCTGTAACATTTTTGTTATATTTATATTCCCACAGGACCAGCTAAACCGAAACAAAGTCCCAGAGTGGCAGCGGATGGCAGGCAAAGCAGCCAAAGAGGTGGAAAAGTTTGCCAAGGAGAAGGCCGATATAGTGTTGATGCACTGGAGAGATAAAATGGGAATAGCCCAGAAGGAGGTGAGGATTATCTTCCTTTACTAAAAGGGCTTAGGTGCTGATCTCCCTGTTATCTATCAGACAAGCTGCTGCTGCTGTTGACAGTGAGCTCAGGTGTCTCCATGTGCTCCTCCTGCTGCTGCTGCTGCTGCTGACCAGTGCTGCAGTATCCAGAGGCAAACTCACTCTCTTTTCAGCTGCTGCTGTTATTTTGCATGAAGAGTAGTGACGGCTGTGATGCTGCCTGACCTTGGGGAAACAGCACATGTCAAGATGCAATCACATTTGATTTTTCTGTGCTTTGCTTATTTGCTATTCAGACTGCTTGTCTGCATTTTCAAAAATGTTTAACGTGCATTTTTCTTTCTTCAGAAATGACAAAAGTTTTTCATTCCAGGTGTGTCTAAGTGCAACCAAGGGTTATTTATATTCAAAGGTCACCTTTGTTTTAAAAAAGATCTCTGTTATGGTAAGGGTTGGGTAGGTTTCCGGTTTTGCTGGTTAGGTCTGGTTTATGAGCTTAAACCTCAGAGTGATTTTTGTAAGCAGGAGCCTCGGGATGGGCAATAATTCTGCTATACTCCCATCAGTAACAAGTTATATGTGTGTGTGTGTGTGTGTGTGTATGTGTATATATATATATATATATATATATATATATATATATATATATATATATATATATATATATATAATATCCGCTTGTCAACGTCAGTCCGGGGGGGGGGGGGGGGGGGGGGGGCGAGCGGACAGCCGGTCATCAACTCCGTCAGCCGGGGGAGGGACGGACGCTCATCGCCGTCAGCCGGGAGCTCCTAGCCGTCAACCGGGGCACGGCGGACGGACGGACGCTCGACACTGTCACGCGCGGAGTATAGCGGCGCTGACCGAGCGGTAGAGCGGCGCAGCGCCGCTGTTCCACCGTCTGGGGAGAACCCTGTATATAGATATATAGATAGATATATAGATATATATATATATAGATATATATATATATATATATATATATATATATATATATATATATATATATATATATATATATATGAGCCACAATATTTGAGTCCCATTTGAGCCGCCCCTGTTTGCACTATAAGAGTTGCTTCATTACACTGTTAATACAAACTCAACACTCCCTATCTGTATCTGTTTCAAATTAGAAGCCTTCTTGCAGTTCAGAGGACAGAAACCTTTCATTTCTTAACAGGGATTTTATTATGAAACTTTTCAGGAACTTGTTGAGCTCATTAGGGGTTTTAACATCGCTGATTTGTAGCCCAGAGCTATGAATATGCAGGCTAAGAGATGGGATAACTTAGCCCCTTTTGACACACAAACTATGAACATAGGGTTTACCTAAGCTCAGGGGGAATATGTTTCATTCTGTGTTTTGAGTTGCCCTGGGTTTAATGTTCACTGAAATGTAGCCAAAAAATCTTTGACTGCTTTACTTTCAGTCCAGATTGGCACTTCCACACTTAGCTCTGTGTTTGGTTGGTTTTATGGTGTCCAGTCTGGTATCTGGAACTTGGCTTAATATCAAGCCGGTTTGAAAATATTTACACAGGCCCAACCCTAGTTAGAATGTAAATGAAATGACAGGTTTGAACTACGCGTCATAATTGCAGGCAGCCGATCTAAGGTGTTTTTTGTCCGAACCTGTGTCGGAGGGTCGAGTTTGGTGTTGTCATCTAGACTCTTAATAAAACTGCTGCATTTGACGTTTCCAACTAAGTGAAACCAAATCTACTTTCAAATAACCTTAAAACTGACTTCACATTAATGTCACCTTCTCCTTCTCTCCGCTCTCTCTCATCATTTTGCCTGGAAATGGCTGATAAGCTACATGTTTTGATTGGCTTGCTTTCACAGAATTTTCCCTAATCACATTCATCCTTTCCAATTTGCACCACATGCTCCAAGTATATTTGTTGTTAGCATGGTAGCTGCTAATAAATCTGAACAATTTAGTGACAAATAATTTAGTATGATCTCACTCTAGTGACCCTTTTTGTTTCGATTCACCTCTGTTTGATCTGAGGGAACAATAACCTTTCTGTGTTGTCTCTGCCCCACCCTCCCCTTGTCTTGTGTGGTTTCTCTGCTGTCAAACAATGCAGCAGGACAGAAATAACCTGGTAAGTAGGACTCACCAATGGGATCCATTCTGGTTTTCTTTCCATCCTCCTTCTCTTTACCAAACCATGTTTCCAACTTCATGTTACACATTGAGTTTGTTTTTTACATTCAGCCAGGCAAAGACCGGTCTACAAGGGATTTCCACATTCAAATGGAAATAACACAATCGAAGCATAGATTTGAACAAGTCTGACCATGTCCTGCTGTCAATAGAGGATATGTTCAGAGTTTTTTCATAAATAAATAATGGCCACATTCAAGAGTTTAATTACCATAAACAGAAGGACCTGTGCCAAGTAGCCTGAAACAGTATTTTGTGTTGCTCACCCCAGTTTTGTTTATGCAGGAAATTTGCCATAATGCACAAAAAAAAGTTAACCTTGCAAGTAAAAAGTAAAAAGCTTACTTACTTGAGTAGCAACGTCACCTTTTGCAGCATGACACAACAGATTTATGATAGTTGTGAATCTAATTATGCGAAGCGCGTAAAGCTTCACATAGCGTATAAAGTGATCTCTCTGTAAAGATATGTCTCGCCTTGCTAGAATTAAAAGGACACACTCAATGTTGGGATCCCATCTTGGTTTTTGTGTGTCATAACTTTATTTTCTATGTTGTTGCGATGGCGACATGTGTTTGTTTTTGGTCTTGTTTCTAAAAAACAACTTTCTCCCTTCTGAAAAACATTTTATGTTGCATTGTCATACACACTGGTTCCTTCATTTCATTTCTGTTGTTCTTGTTTGTGTGAAACCTTGCTCATGTTGTCACCATTTTAACCTCCAAACTCTTCTTTTATGCCATAAGCTGAAAAAGGACAAATGTTAAATGATGTGGTTGATGATACACTCATTTGAATTATTACGTCTTTTGTTCGCTTTCAGAACCCAAACCAAAAGCCTGTTATCCTAAGGAAGAGGCGACAGAGGATAAAGATTGAAGTCAACTGGGAGCTTTTCTACTACAGGTTGCTTTTTCTGACATTCTACTCATATAACGGGAAGCTATTTCTTCAGCCCGCCGTCCTGACTTGCTCCTTTGTCTTCTCAAGATTCCAGCTTGACCATGCTCGGTCCAACCTCATCTGGAACCTGAAGACGAGGGAGGAGCTGCGGGATGCTCTGGAGGGGGAGATGCGGGCCTTCAGCGTGGACCGTGAGCTCGGCAGTGCCACCGTCATCTCCTGGAATCACCAGGAGTTTGAGGTTTGTGTTCACTGCTATCTGGATCTTATTGCTCTCATTATATTAGAACCATAAATATCTGTGTTTGTAAGTTTTAAGCCAGTCGGTGATACCTCAGTAAATTCCACAGATAAGTACAGGGTTATCTCTGTGCTCTTTTGTTTGCAGGTGAAATACGAGTGCCTTTCAGATGAGATAAAGATCGGGGATTACTACCTGCGTCTGCTGCTTGAGGAGGATGAAAACGAAGAATCAAATGCCATCAAGAGATCGTAAGACCAATACAACAGCCCAACAGACTGCACTGATGGTATCACTCTGCACTGAGTCCAAAGTGAATGCTTTTCCCTCTCTTTCTTCTCAGGTACGAGTTCTTCAACGAACTCTACCATCGCTTTCTGCTTACACCCAAAGTTACGATGAAGTGCCTGTGCCTGCAGGCGCTTGCTATAGTCTATGGGAAGTGCTACGAGGAGATTGGCCCCTTCACAGACACAAAATATATTGTGGGCATGCTGGACAGAGTGAGTACACTGTCACTGCGAAAGCTGATATATATATCTACATCAATAGAAGTGTTTTCATGTTTTATCATTTATTCTGAAATCCAAAATGCTGTTTTGCGTTTACAGTGCACAGACAAACTTGAAAGAGACAGACTCATCCTCTTCCTCAACAAACTCATTCTCAACAGGGTAAGTTGTAAAATCTACAGAATTGCCTGTTCATTTAACTTCCATCTCTAACCCGCTGTCTTGATTACATTTTTTGTTCTGCAGAAAAATGTGAAGGAGGTAATGGACTCAAATGGAGTGCGTATTTTGGTGGATCTGCTCACCTTGGCCCATCTGCACACCAGTAGAGCTACAGTGCCCCTGCAGGTGAGTCATTTTGCTTGAAAAGAAGAGCTCTATATATATATATACTGATTTTCTAATTCTCTATGAGCCACCACTGAGGTTAAATTCAACCTTGACCCTCGTTTGAAGCTTTAATTAATCTCTCTAGAGTGTCAAACAGAGGTCTTGTTATTTTCCACAGAGCAACGTGTTGGAGGCATCGCCAGACATGAAGAGGGAGAGTGAGAAAGAGTGGTACTTTGGAAACGCAGACAAGGAGAGAAGAGGACCTTTCAGTTTTGAGGAGGTATGTTATCATTTTAAAATGTCCAATTTAACAAGTTGGGTTAAATGTAATAATTTTACCAACAACATAACATAATTTATTACTGATAAATCTAATAACATCTTTGTTGTTCAGGTCGTGATTGTTTTTTTTTACCTATGTGAAGCGGAACAAATGGTCAGATAATGTAATAATTTGCCCGTATTTGGAAAAAGACAATGTTCATATCCTGAAATCTGTTAACATGGCCAAAGAAATTAAATATATCTCTAATATTTCTTTTTACATGTAGCTGTAAAACCTCCGAATAACCTCCCTTTTTCATTCATTCAACCCCCCTCTGGAAAAGGTCGATGTTGCAGTATTTGTGCATACCCAAAAACCTGCATAATGTTAAAAACTAGGGAATTGCTAAGAAATATGGTTTATTTTGTTTTTTTTTCAGAGCAAGTACAAAATATTGGTAATCAAGGGGACCACTAATAGCAACCACCCCTTTTCACCACTTGCGTTTTTACATTTCTTTCTCCAGATGCAGGAATTTTGGAGCACAGGCGTCCTGACAGCGAAGACGCGCTGCTGGGCTCAAGGAATGGACGGCTGGCGTCCCCTGCAGGCCATCCCCCAGCTAAAATGGTGCCTCCTGGCCACGGGGCAAGCAGTGATGAATGAGTCTGACCTGGCTACACTAATCCTTAACATGCTTATCACCATGTGCTCCTACTACCCCAGCAGGTGAGTGATGCAGAAAATACCTCTGTGGTTGTACATCTGGAAAATACCCCCATTTATAACGTGTTTATTTACTTTTCACTCAGGGACCAAGATAATGCCATTATCCGTCCTTTACCCAAGATCAAGAGGATGATCAGTGACAATGCTTGTCTCCCTCACATTGTTCAGGTATTTGCACATCTAAATCTGTATTTTTTTGCCTATATTTTCATGTCATATCCAGTTTGCTGATATGCTGATATAAGTAAATTGACCCATTTTTTTCCTTGTCAACTCCAGCTGTTGTTGACCTTTGACCCCATCCTGGTGGAAAAGGTAGCTAACATGCTGTACCTGGTGATGCAGGACAACCCTAATCTGCAGCGCCTCTATTTAACCGGGGTGTTCTTCTTCATCATGATGTACACTGGCTCCAACGTGCTTCCTGTGGCAAGGTGAAAATACGCAACAAATATCATATCAATATCCAAACAAATTTGGATTGTCTTGATGACTGACAACAGACAAACAACAGACTGACTAGAAACTGACTGATTACTTATGGTAACTTGATTAGCTCTGAGAAAAGGGCTTTAGAACAGTATAATTAATAATAACCTCTGAGACTCTTGTGTTTTCTTTAGGTTCCTGAAGTACACACATCTGAAACAAGCCTTCAAATCAGAGGAGGTAAAGTGGATTTTTTTTCCCCCTTACAACAATTTTTGTCTTATCAAAATATCTTCTTAAAAAATGAATCTGTTGTGCCTTGTCCCCAGTCTAAGGGTCAGGATATAGTGCAGCGCAGCGTTCTGGGTCCGGTGCTGCCTGAGGCCATGGTGTGTTACCTGGAGAACTACGAGGCTGAGCGCATCTCGGAGATATTCCTTGGAGAATTTGATACGCCTGAGGCCATTTGGAGCAGCGAGATGAGGTAGATATTAGCATGTCTAATTGTTGTGAAAGCCATTTGGTTTATAGAAATGTCAATAAACTGTGTTTAAACTTCCACTTTCAGGCGGATGATGATTGAGAAGATAGCTGCTCACGTAGCTGACTTCAGCCCCAGACTGCAGAGCAACACGCGGGCCCTCTACCAGTACTGCCCCATCCCCGTGATCAGCTTCCCTCAGCTGGACAACGAGCTCTTCTGCAACATCTACTACCTCAGACATCTGTGCGACACCATCCGCTTCCCCAACTGGCCCATTCGAGAACCTGTATGTTTCTAGTTTTTTTCCTTGTAGCTCCTTATTAGTATGGTATTTTCTAGATGAAGCTTAATTAGTTTTTCAAGAAACCTAGCTAACAATATAACTGTATCTTCTTTTAACATTTACCCACCATTATCCCTGCAGGTGAAGCTGCTAAAAGATACTCTTGAAGCCTGGAAGAGAGAGGTGGAGAAAAAGCCTCCTTCCATGTCTGTAGATGACGCCTATGAAGTCCTCAACCTCCCACAAGGACAGGGACAGTGAGTGGCTTTTGAGTTGTTATTTGTCTGAGTGGTAGCAATCAACTCGAAGTATGTGTAAGTGGGTCGGATTAAATGTTAGGTAATGTGGAATTGGACAGTAGGACTCAAATCTTGGCACATCTCGCTTCAGGCACGAGGAAAGTAAAATCAGGAAGGCTTACTTCAGACTGGCACAGAAGTACCATCCTGACAAGAACCCTGAGGGCAGGGTACGTATTACGATCATCAGTGTTATGATATGTGTGTAAGAGCTTTAAACATAATTTAATCCACGGATTTAATTTTCAACTTTTCTATCCATCTTTCAGGACATGTTCGAGAAAGTCAACAAAGCCTACGAGTTCCTTTGTACAAAGTCTGCACGATTCCTGGACGGCCCCGATCCAGAAAACATCATCCTCATCCTCAAAACTCAGAGCATCCTCTTCAACCGACACAAACAAGGTACATAGATAGAACCCATTTCTGCTACTCTTCTTCCCTCCTTTTGTTTTTCATCCAGTTAGTAAGAAACCAGTTGAGGCTCATAGTGCTTAATGAAATGAAATCAAATGAACTAACTCTCCTTTTCTACAAACAGAACTGGAACCATACAAATACGCTGGTTACCCAATGCTCATCAAAACGATCACAATGGAAACGGAGGACGATCAGCTCTTCTCCAAGACCTCTCCTCTCCTTCCGGCTGCCGTTGAACTTGCCTTCCACACTGTCAACTGCTCCGCTCTGAATGCAGAGGAGCTGCGCCGCGACAACGGCATTGAGGTACAAACACCCCATCACTAAACCTTAAATCTCAACCCGTCTGAGTGAAAGATTACAGCCATCCGTCTACATGTAGGTGTGGAGAACTGTGATTGAATAAATTAATTGTTGTGTTTCGATCAGGTGTTGCTGGAGGCTCTTTCTCGGTGTGTGGCTGTGTTAACTGCGTCCAGCAAGCCTGATGACATGGCTGTACAGGTAAGAATCTTACCCTTAGTCAACTTTCTCCCCAGAAATGAGTACTTTAATGCTTGTAGTGATTTCTTAAACACTTTTTCAACACTTTAATGTGCTACAGGTGTGCGGGCACATCTGTAAGTGCTACAGTGTCGCAGCCCAGTTTGAGGAATGCAGAGAAAAGATAATTGAACTGCCAAACATCATCAGGGACCTCTGTCACATCTTGTTCTATGGAAAGGTAAGAAACTGCACCTGCTATTTTTTTATCTTATTCTTCTGAGTCTGTCTGTTATCACAAAGAAAAAAGTCGTAAATCTTAAATTTTTTTCAGCATTTTAGAGTCTGAAGAACATTTCCTCTTATGGAGGATTTGGACAAAATGTTAATTTTAAATGTTAATTCTCAATCCTCATCCTCACAACTCTCAGGGTCTCCCAAAAACGGCCGCCCTGGCAGTCCAGTGCGTGAGCTCCTTCGCAGTGGATTTCTTCCTACAGACCCATCTATACCATGCTGGTGTGCTCTGGCACCTGCTGGTCCACCTCTTCAACTACGACTACACCCTGGAGGAGAGTGGCGTTCAGGCCAACCAGGAAACAAACCAACAGGAGGTGGCCAACAACCTGGCCAAGCTCAGTCTGGTAGCTCTCAGCCGTCTGGGAGGCTACGCCCAGACACCACCCACACCGGACGGGAACAATCCCGTTTCAGAGACAAACGGCATCGACGGAACACCTCCTGAGAACCCCACCATCCGCAAGAGCTTAGCAGCCATGCTGACACCATACATCTCAAGGAAGCTGGGAACAGGAACTCCTGCTGAGGTATGTTTTAGAAATGGATACAAAGCATATACATCCATTAATCCCAACAGCAAGCTGAGCTCTACATGTCCTGCTGTTCTTTCAGGTCCTGAAGCTCCTGAATAGTAACTCAGAGAACCCATACTTGATCTGGAACAATGGAACAAGAGCCGAGCTGCTGGAATTCCTGGAGTGTCAGCAGGAGGGAAACATAAAGAGGGTAGGATTATTACGTCTATATTTGTTTCTCTTACAAACTTTTTTTTTACATTTTTCTGATCTAAGTCGCTATTGATGTTTATATCATAGAAATGGTTGTCTATGCAATTGTTTATATAGGAAAATGCTATATATTGATATTGGTATATATGCTATTGATAAACTATCAAGTATTCATGCATCTTGTCTGTGGTCTCTTTTCAGGGAGAAAATGATAAAAGCTTTGGTGCAGAGTTTGTGTTCAATGATCACAGCAAAGAGCTGATAGTTGGAGAGATCTTTGTGCGGGTCTACAACGAGCAACCAACTTTTCCTCTTGAGGTGAGTACAGGAATTAGATTACATCAAATATACAGCAAGCTTTTTCATCGTTTGCCCTTTGGCATCAGTCATCTGTCTGCCAAAAGGTTTTTATATGGAATAAAGCACTCAAGCATAAATTAGGTCCGAACCCCGATCTCAAACAGCCATATTTATTATAGCTGTGATTATTGGCGGCAGCATTGACACACATTTTCCTTGTAGTAAGCAGTTGATTAATCAATAAGTATTCTGATTTATAAAAATGTCCAGTGATCAGTGTTTCTCAAAGCCATAGATGACATCCTCAAATCCTCAAATTTCCACAATCTGAAGATAATCAGTTTACAGTCAGAGAAGAGAAAAGAAACCAGGAAATATTTTTAATTAATTATTGTAATAATCTGCTATTAATGTGTTTACAACTAACTGATTATTCACTGTTGGGCTATTATCGGTGTAAAAAACACTTAAAACCCTTGGTAATACTATAATGTGTTTTACTGTCTGTGTTTTAGTACCCCAAAGCATTTGCAGCCAGTCTGCTAGACTACGTGGGCTCACAGGCCCAGTACCTCCACACTCTGCTGGCCATGAGTCAGAGCAACAAGGTGGAGTCCCAGCAGCATGCTGAGAGGCTCCGCTTCGCTGAGATGGCTTTAGAGGCTCTACGTAACGTCATCAAGAACAACCCTGGTGAGACATGAGACCCCAAGCTTTTTATTGAAACGTCTACATTTCTGAGCTTCTTTTCAAAGCACCTCTCTTTGCATTATTTCAGGTTCGGAGACAGAGTGCATCGGACATTTCAAACTGCTCTTCTCTTTGTTGAGGGTTCATGGAGCTGGCAGAGTACAGCAGCTGGTGTTGGAGGTAGAGCGTCTTGGTCTTAATATCTAATTGTTGTTGTTTCCAGTACGTCCATTCCTGCATTATAGCTATTTTGGTTTCATCTACAGGTTGTGAATACGGTGACATCAAACCAAGAATGTGTTAGCAACATTGCAGAGTCGCTAGTGTTGTCCAACCTTCTGCTGCTGCTGCACTCACTCCCTTCAAGTAAGAAGAAAACAAGTCCCTGGTTCATTTTTTTTTCCTTTGCTGTAGTTATTGCAGTGTTGTATCTTTGAACATAACATATTTTTTGCATCATTTAGGTCGCCAAATTGTGTTGGAAACCTTGTATGCACTGACTTCCAATACAAAGATAGTCAAAGAGGCTATGGCCAAAGGTCAGTGTAATTCTGTTTTGTTTTGTTTTTTTCTGGATATTTTCTTGTATTTATATAAATTCTTAGATGCTCATATTTATCTCTTCTGTCCCTAGGTGCTCTGATCTACTTGCTCGACCTCTTCTGTAACTGCACACATCCCCAGGTCCGCACGCAGACTGCCGAGCTCTTCTCCAAGATGACCGCAGACAAGCTGGTTGGGCCAAAGGTCCGTCTGAGAGGACAAAAAGCAAAATAACTCCTGTCTTTGTTGCATCATTTCAACACTTATTAATCTCTTTCATAATTTTCTTTGACAGGTGCGTCTAACACTGATGCGTTTCCTCCCTGGTGTGTTCATGGACGCCATGAGAGACAACGCCGAAGCAGCAGTGCACATATTCGAGGGAACACACGAGAACCCTGAACTGATCTGGAACGACAATTCGAGAGAGAAAGTGTCCACAACTGTCCGGGAGTTGATGCTTGAGTATGAAAGAAACCCCATTTCACAAGTGTGAAATATTGTATTCCAACCATTAGGATGTTTCAACGTCACCTAATTTACTTTCATGCATTTTTACAGGCACTTTAAACAGCAGAAGGATAATCCTGATGTGAACTGGAAAGTAAGTGCATTAACATATAACTCACTACGAAACATAACATGTTTTTGATTTAATGCAACAATAACGTCTTGCTTTGTTTCATCAGATGCCAGATGACTTCACAGTGGCTTATGGAGCAGGACAGGGCGAGCTAGAAGTCGGTGGCGTCTTCTTGCGTATCTTCATCGCGCAGCCAGGCTGGGTGCTACGCAAGCCTCGAGAGTTCCTGGTGTCCCTCCTGGAGACCATGACTGAGCTGCTGGAGAAAAACAACCCCAATGTGAGAAACAGAAACGCAGCGTTTGTTTTGTTTTCAATCATCCTCTTGTGTCACCACGAGCGATTTTTCACCTCTTCCTGACATCTCCGGTCTCCTGTAGGGTGAGGCCCTAGAGACGGTTACCACGGCAGCAGTATGTCTGTTCAGCACACAAAGCCAGCTGGCCGACCAGGTTCCTCCTCTGGGTCACCTGCCTCGCATCCTGGCAGCACTCAACCACAAGAACAATGCCGTGCCCAAGTGCTCCATCCGCCTCATCCACGTGCTGTCAGACAATGAGGTGAGGAACCAAATGAGTAAAGGTTCCTGGACTTGTTTTTACACTGCTCTGCTGTTTTTAAACAAGGAATCCAGTTTTACTTACTGAACACTAACTCAACACTAACATAGCTAAAAACAATAGCTTACACTGTGTTGTTTGATGTAGCTGTGTGTGCGCTCCATGGCTTCTCTGGAAACAATCGGACCCCTCATGACTGGGATGAAAAGTCGGGCCGACATGGCCGGATTGGCTTGTGAAGCTCTCAACCGCATGTTTCAGAAGGAGCAGACTGAATTGGTCGCCCAGGTAAACACCAGTCACCTTTATTTATTTTTTTAATGCTGACCATTATTGTTTGATTACCACGTCCAATTAACAAGCATTTTGTTAATGAACTGACCAGGCTCTAAGAGTGGAGCTGGTTCCATACCTACTGAAGCTACTGGAAGGAATCGGCTTGGAGACTCTTGATAACCCTTCAGCCACAAAGGCCCAGATAGTCAAGGCTCTCAAGTCCATGACTCGCAGTCTGCAGTTCGGCGAACAGGTGTGACAGCATGATTATCAGTGAAAACCAGTAGATGATTGGTATTCTTTCTTTTATATGTTAATTGAATAATTTTTCTGAATGACATCATACTGGATGATTATCTTAATAACGCTTAACCACTCATACTCTGCAGGTGAACGAGATTCTAGCGAAGTCCTCAGTGTGGAGTGCCTTCAAAGACCAGAAACATGATCTTTTCATCTCAGAGTCCCAGACTGCAGGCTACCTGACAGGTACAGTGTTTATTTGAATGTGTCTCTGACATTTTCAAACAATCAAAACTGTTCAAATTGTGTTTTTAAAGGTAGGTCTCGAGTGCCTTTCTCTGGGCTGTTGTTGAATCTTAATGCTTTGCTTTATCCTAAACACCACCTTGTGGCTGATTCCTCACTTGTGCTTCAACCCAGCCACCCTGTCTCTCTCCACTTCCTGTAACTTCCTGGCTCTGCCCTTCCCCTCCTCTTTGTCCTCCACATTCTCCTCCTCAGGGGTATCCACTCCTTCTCTCATGGCCGCCAGCAGCCCACTGCGAGGTGGGCTCTAAACTCCTAAGCTGGGCCCTCGCAGCCCTCCTTTCGCTTGTTCTGATGCAGGTAGACTTTGACCTGACGTTTGACCTTTCCTCTTTACCTCCATCTTCACCCTTTACTAAATTTTCCATCCCCACCCCCTCATCTTTGCAGTGTTGAAAATAATGTCACCTTCATCTCCATCCACAAACAAATAACACACTTCATGTTCACAAATTAACAAAAATCCCCTCATGAACCACACAAACACAGAAAAGGAGGAGTCGACAAAAATATAAAGTGATTGATTTTCTTAGAAATGAAGAGTCAAATTAATAAGTTAAAGAAATGGACACAATTCAGTACTTATTAAGAGCAACATTAGTACCACCCAGACGTCAGTGCAAGGAAGTGGTACTTCCTCCTTGTTGCTACTGAAACTACAGGCCATTTATAGTACAATATGGTCAATCGTATTATATTTGACTCAGCACTTCACAGCCCTTTTTGAGGGATTTTCCTGACATTTGGTACAAACTTCCACTTAGACTCAACAATGAACTGATTAGATTTTGCTGAGCAAAAGGTAGCGTGACCTTGTAAAACAGTTTTTTTGCCATTACTCAAGAGTTCATACGATGACAACATTTTAGATGAATGTCTAATAGGATAAAATTATGAATTGAAGACAATTTATATCCCAAATGTCAATTTCCCTTTGACAACGTAATGTTGAGTGAAAAATATTCTGGCCATAATTCAATGCCATAAGGGTTAGGGTTATTAAGATGTGAGGTTCCACTGTTACCTGCAGATAGCGACCAGGGAAAACAATACCTCCTCCTGTCTTAGTTGAGCAATGGCAGACGCACTTCCTTTGTGCCATAATTTGACCTTCATTTTACTGTGAGAAATTAATTAAGATTTTGTTTTACACCCATTACACCCTAACCCTACATTAAAAGCATCTAGCATTAAAAGCATTATAAGCGGAAGTTATCACTCCTCCATACATGCAGTAGTTTGGTAGTTTAGTTCATCATTGTAGCTCATCACTAGAACACCAGCTCAGTCACGCCTGTACTGAATCCTTCCTTCCCTCCTTCATAGGTCCAGGAGTAGCAGGTTACCTTACAGCAGGATCTGGCACCACGGTAATGCCCAGCGTCCCACCCCCCGTGGACAACGACATTGGAGACCAAGGCTGACGGACACACACACACACACACAGGTCACGCTCAGGCCACCCAGACTGCCCTGCAGCTTCACGGCTGCAGCTCAGAGAGGGACCGTTCAGCTCCCGGATGAGGGGATGGAGAGAGGGAAAGACGGAGGAGAGCGGGGCCGTCGTCGACCATCACCAAAATCTCTGCGACACCTCCCTCCAGCATCACTCTCCACTCCCCTTTACAAACGGCACTCAAGTCTTCATAAACACTTTAAAATTGTTTTAACGGATGACCACGTTTTGTTTTGTTTCTGTGCTACTTTTCTTGTTTCTTCCAATGACACAGAAGAGTTTACTTTTTGTATGAATATATTTTTTACTGTAGATTATGTTTTTTTTTTCATGAGAAAGACATTGGAAGACTGAGGCTTATTATAGGTTTACCGTCTCATCTCTGCCCCCTTATTCCTCTTTGTCATATCCTGATTGGCTGAACTCACCCTAAATCCTGAACAGAGGGTACTTAGCCTAATCTGTGACACATTTGTGCACAGGACCTATCCACTTCTCACATAAACATGTCATTTGCTGGTCTACAGAATGGATTCTCATATTGAACAGGAAAATATGTTAAAATCAGAAAATATGTGTATGATTTCTCTGCCCTGATTCTCCACTGATTGATGCTGACGCTCTTGTCTAGATCAATCCACTATTTCAAAGTTGATACAAATATGCTCTCCAAATGTCCAGCCTCTTATTCTTCTGATCTTAATTCATATTTCAGTCTGCTCCCTCTCTCTCTCTCTCTCCTTGAAGGCTACCCTTTCTGCCTCACTTTTTAAAGTAATTTTCCTTCCCCCAGAATGCAAAAAGCACTAGAATATTTATAAGTGAATAATAACCACAGGAAATGAGCTTCTGCTAAGACATGACGAATGACTCTGATTACGAATCTATGTGAAAGACTAGTGCAATTTGTGAAATGTTCAATGTAATATTGCGTATATAAACTTTCTATATTGAATGTACATTAAAAAAAATAAATCAGTCGCACTTGTACATAAAATTTTAAGAATAAAAGGGAACCCACAGTGTTGTTCTTTTGTATTTACATTTGTGTTCAGGGGAGATTTCAGCAGAATGAACCATTTACTGTTTGTTCATGTCTCAGAAGCAGGACTCGTTTTTGGTCTTGGCCAAAGACGGAAATTAATACATGTATTTTCTCAGAGAGTAAACTATTGGTTTGAACCGGATGATCCTGGCGAACCACATGAACGACATCTTTTGCAAAATTATCCTTAAATTTTAAAGCTTTTGTCATGTTAAATAATTTTTTAGAACCATGACTCTTGATAGATTTATATTGTCAACTGGATCTTGAATTTACATTATTTACATGTATGAGCTAGTTTTTTAATATATGAATAAAGACTATTTTTAGTGGCATGGATATCAACGTCGTGAATACATTATTATAGCATTTATAACATTAATATGCTCATTAGAACATTCCCAAAAGCACATAAAGGCAGCGTACAACTAGACAACTGGAGTGCCTTAAGTGCCTCTTAGGGCACTCCTAGTACAACCATCAGTATGTTGCGTCATGAGATTGCGCCAACGTCACGCCCCTTTTCGGTGGACTCTAAGGGAAAAACTTTGCATGGTTGTGAAAAGAGAAATAGATAAATCGTACTTGAGTTGTGCCATGAACTTCACCATAAGATAAGATAAGTCAAGAAAAACGAATTAAATATGATTTTAAACTACGTGATTATAAAGACTACACAGCCTTGCAAGTTGCGTTATTGACATCACCAAACCCCCTAACTTAAACATTATATTGCTGCTCCTGCATATAAGCAGCTGACTGAACTGTCCAACTCCTCTTCCACACAACTGCAGTTGTCAATATGAGCAGATTTATTGTGATTTTCATCTTTTAAGTACCTTTCGTGTGCCGAGTTGGCGGCCATGTTGCTGTTGGTGAGGTATGTTGAACGAGAAGATGTGGTTCACTGAACAGTTTCACACAAAACCAGATGATGTCTTGCTTTAATTACGACGAACTGCGACTTTCTTGAGTTGACTATGCATCTTTCAAAATTCCAGACATCATATGTGTAGCTCATGGCACAATTAAAGTGGGAACAAATATCTGTCTCTTCATTTACTACCATACAAACTTTTTTCCGATCCGAGATTTTCAGAGATCCCGTCAGATCCACCGGAAGGGGCGTGGCCTCGGCTCTCTGTTGATCTGCCCCCGATGGATTAAGACACTGAATAATTATCACGTGTTGAACATAACAGCCCAACAATAAAGACGCGTCTCATTAATGGAAATAAAAGTTGATACTTCCTGGTTTTGAAAAGTGCTGCTCAGCTGTTGGAGCTGGGACATGTCTGTTTACGGCGTTGTGTTGCTTAGCAACGGCTGAAAACAATGGATCCGCTTTGACAGAGCGTTTTTTCACGGCAGACACTTTGGTTTCTGTCTGGTAGACACACAATTTTAACTTTCACTCAACTCATGCCCGAGTATTGACAGTATTATGGGACTATAGCTCTTCCTCTGAGGGATTTCCTGCCGCCAAATATCTTTTTCACCCCGGTTATCATTCTCCAGCAGCTCTCTGCAGGTCGCTTTAAAATGGCATCGAGCTATGGATCACTTGTTAGGGAGGCCATTGTGCTGCTCGATAGGTTCAACGCTGGCAGACAGTGTTTGGATGACTTCATGGAAGATGCTTCCAAGGACCTGCAGGTAGGTGGACTCACGTTAATATGAACAACATACAGCAACATTAGGGTCATTATAGTTAACGAAAACTAAACTAAAAACTGACCCTGCAAAAACTCAAAATCCAGTCCATGTCAGCCTACTTAATGTAAGACTTATTTTCAGACATTACATCTTATTTCAATATATTTATACTATAATATTAAAAGAAAACTAATGCTAAAACTCATAAAAATTGAGGTAAAAAAAATGTTAACAGTAGAAAGTAAACCGAAAAGAAAAAACAAAATAAAAACGGGAAAAAAATTGTCTATAAAAACTACACTACATGTCTCTCATGTGTTATTTGTTGCAGCACATGGACTCTCTGCATAAGAATTTCATACTTGACATTGTTTCTGGATGTACTGAGCACAAAAAGTTACTGGACGTCGTTGTCAGTATCTTCTATCGCCAGAACTGGAAATGCTTACCCAGAGATCGCAGCCAGTTTGTCGGTAAGTTGATGAACTAATCAACCTTACGAATTCCAATTAGAATAAAACAAGATATCCATTAACAAGTTTATATTACTATATTGTTCATCAGTTATCTGTTACCTCGCCACGTTTGCCCTCGATGACCTTGGACTTCAGCATTTCAGCAACATTGTCAAATCACTGGACATCAAGAAGATGCAAACAGTAAGAAACCCTTCATCTGATCAGAGTGAAAGCCTGTTGCTGTATTGGAAATAACCATCAATCAACAGCTCCGTTACTGTGCCCTGTAGTTCCTGAATTTCTTCTTCACAAACCTCACCACATGGATACAAGCGGAATGGAACACGATCTACGACGCTGAATATGTGGAGAAAAACTGGATTGGCCCTCTGCTGAGGTAAGTAAAATCTTCTGTAATAAAGTATTGTTATTCCAAAGGTAAAAAGGAAGGAAAGAATGTGTCTGTTTGTCTTTTAGATGGCGCCCGGAGATCAATATTCTCATAAAGCAGCTTGCTGATGCAGTGTCTTGTGGGGGTCAGGTCAAGAAGGCTCCAATCAAAACCACCAAGCCGCAGGAGTTCTCTCTCACCAGACCTAAACCGCCACATCTGCCAAAGCCTGAGCTCATTCCACAGCAGGAAAAAAGCAAACCAGTCAGTCTTATTTCCTTCAAACGTGGACACACAGTTAGTTTATGTGTGTAGTGGCTTGAAGAGAATGTAGACGTGACAGGTCATTAAGGTGCAGATATATTGTGTCACGGCTTTGATGGATGTACCGCTCATAATTTATTTATTCTATAGGTGCCAAGTAGCACGTACAGGGCTCCGAAGGAGATGCAGAAGCTGGAGGAAATCAAACAGAAGAACCAGCAGGAAAGTGAGGTACAATCTCTGCTTTTACTGTTAACTTCAGAAAACTGCTCTGATGACTAGAAGACAAAATAAAGTCTGTAACATTAGTGTAAGAAAAAAAAAGTTTAACCCTCATGCAACTTTTTTAAACTTTCATTTTTGGATCATTTTGGGAAATTCTTTTTTCCACGCACATTACACACACATGCAATGTATAGAGGAGATGAGTTAAGGGGGCTGTCATACATGCTACAGCGCCCAACTAGCAGTGTTAGAGGCTGGTGCCTTGCTCAAGGGCACCTCGGCAATGCACAGGGTGTGAACTCGCATTCTACAACTACTAGTCCACATCACAACCGGCGACCTTCGAGTCCCCAAGTCAAGTCCCTACGGATGAATGCAGTTGCGTACATTTTGGCATGTGGTTGAAAAATGTAACCCAGTGAAATTTGAAAATGATATTTATATAAAGATGGCAAAACATATCTAAAAAGACTTTAACTATTTTAATTACATGTACATTTCCCATCTGATTTAATTATGTAGGATCAATGTAAAGGGTCACATTTAATACAAAGTTTTTCCATCTTGTTGGGTTAATGTGTATAAATTAAATATCTAGATGTCTGATTCATAAAAGGAAACAGAATAACCAATTTGAAATGTATTCTTTTATGTCCAATATTTGAATAATAAACATTTGAATAAACATTTTATTTTAATGTTTGTATGTATTTGTATGTATATATAATTGAATAAATACGTAGAGTTTATGTATAAGACTTCATCCAAAATGATTTGTTAAATTTGTGCACATTGAGTCAACATGATAGAAACTTTGCATTAAATGTGACTCTGTGAACTGATAATATGCAGTATCTGTTGGCCTATCACAGATATATTGGTGTTGGGGTATAAAGATTATAAAGATTATAATACAGAAAAATATGCTTGGGAATATTCATAATGAATAAATCCTAAGCAGGTTTACCATATTGGTCAGGCCAATCATGTGATAGAATTAGATGAAAAATGCACAAACGTTATTAAAATAGTTATTGTTCTATATGATTACTATCATTACATATTCGTAACTGTCTTTCTGTCTCTGAAGGAACTGCTCTATGAGGCCAATATGAAACAGCTGAGATGTGCAAATCCACAGAAGTCTGAACGCACCAAGGTATGGGCTTTTCTCTATGCGTGGGTTTCCAAGTGATGTTGGTGATTTATGTTCAAGCTTATGTAGATTCGAGATGTTTCTCCTGAGGCTTCTTCCTTTATTGTGACTTTGGGCTCGATCAGAGGTTTTCATCGCAGGAGATGGAAAGTTTCAGGGGATACAAAGTGAACGGAAATGAAACAATATTACATGGCTTATTATATTATCAAAAGTAGATCGTATAGAATAGCCTTAATGTGTGTGATTTGGTTGAAGAGATAGCTCAGAGATACATTAGTTTTGGAGATTTTACTTTTTTCGCCACTTTTGCAGAGACAGAAACTAATAAATGCCTCAAGACAGACAATTTTCAGTGTATTTGGTAGAGTCTGAAGTTCTGTCAAAAGCAATATAAGGCTATCTTTGATAAACTGATGGGCTGTATAAATAAAACTTTTAAAAAAAATAAAACTTCACTTCTCAGTCAGTAGACAGTTCTGTGTCTGTTCACACTTCTGATGAACCGTCATTTGCATCGCAGAGGGTGAGGTCTCAGATCGCGGCGGACTTTGATTCCAAACTCAAGTTCAACTCGTTTCGCTCCTCCGCGTCTCCTTCCAGCCAAAAGGTGAGTGCTGATTATTTCAGTTGATCGACCTTCAGTGTGATAGTGATTAATGTGAACTCATGTAGGTATGGCATCCACTTATATTCTTCTGATTCTGTAAGACCAACAGCTGGCCCGCAAAGCTAAACACTGCAGCCACCCTGAGGCAGAAGGCGCTCTATGACCGTCAGGTGGAGGAGGAGCTGCAAAGGTACAGCACAGCAGACTGTCTCCAGTGTTGGGTCAGTGGAAACATCTGACTTCTTCCATTCATATTACTATTTTTAACAATTTGTCATATGTGACCATCTGTATCCGGTGATTAGCAGACGGGTGTTGGTTTAATTAAAAAAAAATGTGGTTGGTCCAGTCCAAATGGTGTATGTGATAGAAACGCAAACAGTGTTTTTCCCAGTCAGTCTCCCCCTTTTCTTCTCAGGTCTCTCTTGTCAAGAAGATGGTGCTCTCAGGCTAAACAAGCCAGCAGTCATTTCTTTACATTTGTATTTACAGAATGGAGCGTCTGGTTGAGGGAGCTCGTGAGCCCTCGTGTTTCCTGCAGTGGCAGAGGGAGATGCGTGAGAAGGACCTTCAGGAGGAGCTGACCAAGATTGAGCGCAGGCATCTGGAGGGACAGATCAGCCATAAGGAGGCGGCTATAGCCCGGGCCCGCCTCATGGAACGCAACCAAGAGACGGCTCAGCTGAAGAAAGAAGAGGTGGGTGAAGATCGCCGCACAACTGACTGAAGGAGGCATTTAGAGAAGATAACACAAGCACTTTAAACCATGTAACGACAAGGGTAACCAGACAAATGTGTGGCTGTTCTATACAAACATCCTTACAGTTATGCATGTTGTGTTTTTTTGTAGACAGCCCAGCTGATGCGGAGATATGCAGAGAAGAGGCTGCAGGAGGAGAAAGAAATGAGAGACTTGGTGCAACAAGTGGCAGAGGGCCACAAGAACTCAAAGACGGCTAAAGAGAAGCTGCAGAAATTCAAGCAAAGTATAGGTACGCCTTCTGATTTGAGATTCAGTGATCATTCTTCACTGAAAGTGTTTTCATGTGCTCTGATATCCTGGAAACTTGGATACTGTTATGATCACATACGCATAGATATGAATGACGAGGTTTTTAATGTTCTATGTAAAAGTCATATCCAAAATATGATGGATAAACAGGACACTTATGCACTTGTAAACTCAACTGTCATCAATATCATGCAACTGTTACAGCGAAGGAAGTCTCTGAGCAAAGTCGAGGGCTCCTTTGTCAAGCACTAGAGGAGGCACATGCCGAGCTCAGCAGGAAGTTTGAAATCATCGCCGAAATCCGCGTCATCGAATCGCTTCCTCACATCAGAGCGCAGAGTTTTGACGACACAGAGGTGAGCGAGGGAAAGCTCGAGTGCCATCTCACGTCTGGTACACTTTCACATGCTTCTCATGTAATGATCGTTCTTCTGTCCCACGTCAGACTGCAGGCTACAAGCTGCTGGGAGAGATGTCCCTTGCCGAGCTGAAGGAGCGGCTGTCCCTCCTGAGGGAGGCTCAGCTAGCAGAGCAGCAGCAGAGACGGGAGCACATCCTGGAGGAGAAGGAGAAGAAGAAGCAGCAGCTGGTGGAGCACCTGGACAAGATCGATATCTACAGGAGAATGCAGGCACAGGCTGCTGCCGTCAGGTCAGGGAAAACGTTTGGGAGCAGGAAAATGTGGTCTGAAGCAGGTATCACATACAGACAATCATGATAATTTTTGTTTGTTGCAGGAAAGAGGAGATGAGAGCCAGGCTGAGTCTGCAGGCCAAGGTGACTCAGGATGAGACGGTTTTGGCTCTGCAGAAGAAACTGAAAGAGAAACAACAAGAGCATCAAAGACTGAAGCAAGCTGAGGGAAAGAAGACCAAAACTCCTGAACGGCCTGTCGGAAACTCAGAGATACACAACAGAGTGAGCATGAAAGCTTTGACTGTTCCTGTTAGTGTTGAGATTCTTAAGCAGTAAAGCAGTTAATAACGTTAATCACTTGTCTCTCTGTTTTTGCCAGAAAAGCTCCAAAGAGAAAAGCTTGGAGGAGTTGGAGCTGAGCTTAGAGCATCATATCCAGAGGAACGCTTATAATGTTTCATTTTAGATCAGACACATCATCTGCTATATTTGTTGTAAGAAAATTGTGGGAAGATCTGCCTTACATCTTTAATTGTCTTAATTTGACACATTCGTAATTAAAATTTGCTCCAAATGTGTTAATAAAAATGTTGCGCCACTGTGATTTATTTACTGCTTGTTGTTATTTAATTCAGTGAGATTATCCCAGATTGTTTTACTCATTTTCTAAGCAAAAAAAGGTTGGACAAATGAAGCAATTTGAGGACATCACTTTTGGCACTTTTGGAATTGTGATGACCATTTTTTGACCAGATTTTGACATATTTCTGTGTTGGTGGTTTTGGTAACAACTTACTGTACAAAATGTCAATCATCATCACTCAACTATCAAGATAATGCTCCAGTGTCATCAGTCAGAATGTACTTACATAATTTCTATATAAAGTCTCTATATATAAATGTCATAATTTAATACGAAAATGGGTAAATTATGGGCCCTCTGATAATTTCATTTACAAATAGTGTAACAATAACAATCATTTGAATCAATACCTCTCAATGGATATTTATTATATTTTCCTCCGATCCTTAAAACACGCAATAATGTAATAATTTCCTGAAAATGTAAGAAAATGTTAACATTACCTGATAGCAAATATATTCAAAACAAAGGGAATGTAGTATAGGCACCATGTTTTGAAGAGTAGCAGGAAAACCACTTTTTTCACATAAGACCTGTAAACACACTTTAATGTGCGTAAATATAAATTAAACCGAGATCATTTTACAAATATTCTGATATGTTAAGCTTTTATTATTCTGCTTGTATTCGAAAAATCATATATTATTTCCGTTCTGGTGTATTTTTTCAGTATTAGTCATTCACTGAATATAAAGTTTCTGCGGATCTTTTCAACAGTCGAGTTCTACTCAACACGGTCGAATTAGTCGGTAACACAGGAAGCGGCGCCATTGGCGCGAACAACAACAACAAGCAGATACTAACAGACAGCTCTAAATTTCGCTAAACTATTATTCAGTTATTATAAGATTTATTTTAATTTCTCCAATGTTGTGGAGACTCGTATTATAACATGAATGCCAATGGTCTTTAAGCATTTTTAACGTACACTTTGTATCGATTTTGTTTGTTTGAATGTTAGCTAACCGGTTGCACAGTTCTTTTAAGTAAGGTGAGTGAGCACAGGCTCTGCCTGAAAGTGACATAACGTTCAATATTCTTTGGAGTTTCCTATTGACAAACCATAGCAACGTTGAGGTACTTTCACATGACTAGTCACAGTTCATATTGATCATTGTCAGAGTATAGACACTGCCTCTTTATGTGGTTGACAGTCCATCAATAGGAGGTTAGTAACGCTAGCCACCAGTTTAGCTAGCATCAAGGTGAATGATTATGTTGAATTTAGCAATAGGTTCATATTATATACATTCAACGTTGTGCCAATCTATAACGGGTTTGGTATTTTTTTTTTTTATGAAATGTCAAACGCAGCTTTTTAAAGAGACGCCTAGTCACAGCACATCCTCTGGTCATTGTTGTCAAGTCAGAGGCTACTGCTAAAGGCTAGCTATTGCCATTGTCACAAACCTCAAGTCTTTTCACTGCTCCTCATTCACTTATAGGTTGACCATGTCGAAAGGAGAAGGAGCGGGCTTCATTGTGAAGTTTGTGGAAAGTAAAGGTCAAAGAACAGAGCATGCAGTCAAAGCTTATGAGGTAAACTCTATCATCTGGCTCAAACTTTAAATGATGATTTAGTTTTGTGCTTCTGTTTGCAGTGATAATGCAATGCTTGTCTCATGTCTACACAGGCCGTTTTGGAGCTGCAGTCTGAAAAGTACTTGAAAACCATCGATGAAGATGCTGTCTTACAGATGGACCAGAAGGACAAGTCTCTGTTCGTCTTCAGCAGCTTCACCACCCCAGCTTTTCTGCACTGTAAAAAGGTCTGATTCAGTATTTGATTAATCCAAACCTTGATCCTGAATTTCACAAGAATTGGTAAAACGCTTTCATGGAGAGTAATTCTTTATTTTTTATGATGTAGCTCGGTTGCAGAGTGGTGAGTCCACTGGTAGTGTTGTACTGCCTGAAGCAACAGCATTGTGTTCCCAAAGCGGAGAGGCCTGTCTATAACATGGCCATGGCTGACATCACTATTTCCTGCACCAGCCTGGATAAAGCAGCACGGGTAAGCTCGATGCGCCTATTACTTTGCAGTTGTTGCTCTTTTTAAATCATCAAGCTAATAGTTGATAAATACATTGGAGAAAAAGTGCTGTCAGGCATGGTGCTAATGTGACAATATATTAGGTGTCTGTCTCAGGTCTATGTTGTGATAAGAACATATATTGATGAATATAATTGCATAGTTTTAGAGAAAACCCAGAATAGAGAGGATAGGGAATATGAAATCACAAATGATGACATGATGATGACCTGTTTTTCAGCATGTGCATACAATTATCAGTGTGTTTCTATCAAAGACAGAGGTGATGGATCTGGTGCAACTCATGGGTGGACGCGTCTATCTCGACCTAAATGTATCTGTCACACACCTGATAGCAGGAGAGGTGGGCAGCAAGAAATACCTGGTAGCTGCCAGCTTGGGTAAACCCATCCTGTTGCCTTCATGGGTCAAAGCCTGCTGGGAGAAATCTCAGGACAGGTTTGTATTGTTATTTCTTTTCTAATATTTACTGTAGAATAATATATTCTGATTTCTCTGATGTTTTCTTGGCTACATTATCTCCTTTGTGCACTTTTTCCTTCAGTCTTTTCAGGCACACAGATCTACCCATTGAGGACTATGTGTGCCCTGTGCTGCGTGGCTGTACTGTTTGTGTGACGGGACTCTCTAGCACAGAGCGTAAAGAGGTGCAGCGACTCTGTGAGCAGCATGGAGCAAACTACACTGGTCAGCTCAAAATGAACGAGTGCACACACCTCATCGTCAGTGAGCCAACAGGCAAGTCACCAGCAGTTTCTGCATACTGACTAATTTGTATCAATTGAAAACTTCTGTAAGACATGTTATTGTGCATTATTGATATCTATTTGTTTCTGAAACACAGCTTTTGCTTAAGTCAAATGATTGAAAATACAAATAGTTTGACGCATGATTGAGAAATACAAATTTATCATCTCACTATCTACAAAATCCTAAATAATCATGGTTTCAAGTGTGATTCTGAGTGATTGAATTTGATTCCAGGTCAGAAATACGAGTGTGCACGGAAGTGGAACGTGTATTGCGTGTCGCTGCACTGGCTGTTCGACAGCATACAGAAGGGTTTTTGTCAAGACGAGAGCAGGTACATTGTGGAGCGCAATGCATCAAAGACCACTCGGCAGCACACTTCCACCCCGACCGGCACCAACAAGAGGGAGGGTGAGCCACACACTTTGGCCCTGTATTTAAAAAACGTCACTTTTTCATCCTCATGGTGTGAAAAGTGTTGAGTGGTGGTCTGTAATATATATTAATGAAGACTCCTGTTTTTTGTTTTTTTTTCCTAACTCCAGAGGGTCCATCTCTGTTGGGTTTGAGCCACATTTCTGTCAATGCCAGTATGACAATAAATGACACAGCCGTC
This sequence comes from Sparus aurata, assembly GCF_900880675.1. NCBI lineage: Eukaryota > Metazoa > Chordata > Actinopteri > Spariformes > Sparidae > Sparus > Sparus aurata. Next base: position 18,695,247 of record NC_044205.1, read on the forward strand.
ACCAACGTCACCATCAGCCGCCTGGAAGCTCCAGACCCCATAGATAGCCTTGATCTCACTGTCTGCCCAGCTGATGATATACTGGATGGCTGTAAGGTAAGTAAAATAATATCCCTGTTCATGAAGAGCGGACTTGTCCTTGGTAATCTCTTGATTAGTGTTGTGAAAGACCAGTTTTTGGATTTTGTTTCACACGTATTGTTAAATGTTTTTCAGCTGTATCTGTGCGGCCTGCCGGGAAAGAAACTGGAGAAGCTGCGGCGTCTTGTGAACGCTGCAGGAGGTCTGCGCTTCAACCAGCCCAGTGAGGAACTCACTCATGTGGTCATGGGTGAGCTGGACCAGGACTTCAATAACTTTCTCTCCAAAGCAACACACAGGTCTGAGTGCAAAGATTATCTCTTCTTCGTGTCCTTCCCTTCTCCCTCCTCTTTTTCTTTTTTTTTTGTTGTCCTTATTAATCCAAATTTGTCTCAATAAATTAAAATAAACAGAACCTTACATGGCGAGTTTGGTTGCAGTTAGCAGGTTGAGACCACTGAAATGATGGTTATGTCTGTTTATTCCCTCCTAGACCCCATGTAGTAACAGTGCAGTGGCTGTTGGATAGTTTCAACAGAGGCAGTCAACTCCCAGAAGCAGATTACCTCCACCCTGACTGTCTGCCTCCGGCCGCAGCTGCTGTGTCTGTGCCCACCCATCGTACTCCCACCTCCAGGCCTTCAGCTGGTCCCCCTGTGGCCAGCCCAATTACTCCCAGGCATAAGAGAGCAGAGGAAGATCTTCTCTCACAGTATATGGATGATGACCCTACAATCGGTAAGTGTATGTTGTTTAAGAATTCACTGTTTTTACATATTGCAGGAAATCTTATTGTCCTTTTCCCCTGGAGTTGACATGCCTCCACCAGCAGAGGGTAACAGCAGGAGGTCCATCAGTACAGCTGCAGAGCCTCAGCCTGATCACTGGGTACCAAACCAGACCAGAGGTCCGGAGCCAGAAACAACCCAGCAGGAGGCCAGCGAGGCAGGCCTGTTTTTTGGGAAATGTTTCCTTCTTGTTGGCTTCGGTGCTGAAGCCGAGTCCCAGCTCTCTCTTCTCGTGACTGAAAATGGAGGCAGGGTGCTGATGGGCCGGACACGCGTTGTGGCAGACTACGCGGTGGTCCCACTGTTGGGCTGTTCAGTGGAGTCCACAGTGGATGAGGTGGTCACCGATACCTGGCTGGTAAGATCATAATGATACTGTTACTGGGTGTGGTGATGTTGGGGATTTCAGTGCCATCTGTTTGTAAACTGGTCGAAGAAAGGGGCACATATATGTTTAATTAATCTTTGTTTAATGTTTAATTATATCTTTGTGTTGCTTGTCTAATTTTATTTTTAGAGCAAAAGCCACAATCTTCAGCCAAAAACAATTCATAAAAGAAGCTCAATCACAAATTTTGACAATTAAGTGTTTAGGTCCATTTTCAAGCAAAAATGTCGAACAATATCTGCTTCCAGCAACTCATATATGACGATTTGGTCCTTTTCACTATTCAGTATCTTGTTAAATTGAAGTGACATCTTGATACAATAAAACAAGTCTTTCAAAGATTGCCTCTTTGGCTTTGGGAACTTGTGATTTTTACATAATTACATACATAATAACAATCAGTTAATCACGAAACAGTCAGATCAATTGATGATGAAAAATAATAATGTTTCCTAATTGATTCATGGTTAAATTTTTACTGGTTCCAGCTTGTTGTTTCTTTGTCATTTATGACAATAAATGAAGAGTCTTTGAGTTTGGATTGTTTGTTGGACAAAAGAAGCAATTTGAAGATGTAACCTTGAGCTCAGGGTAACTCTGATGGGGACTGTTCACAATTTTATGGACTTAGCAATCAATATATCATGAACATATATATAGATTTTCTTCTCCTTGATGTTCAGGCCATGTGTGTGGAGAAGGAGTGTGTTCTCCAGCTGTACTCCAACCCTCTGTTCACCCCTGTTCCTGTGATGGATGGACGCTTTCCTCTGAAAAACTGTGTCCTCTCTGTCAGCCAGTTCACCGGCGCAGAGAGGGAGTCTTTGGTGGAGCTGGCCAAGCACCTTGGAGCCAAGTATGGTTACATTTCAGTCTGACCACACATGCCGGTTTACTTTTAGGCTACATTGCGCAATTTTATTCCACATTTATCTCTTTATATTTTCATTAACTACTACAGTTAAATTAAATGTTCATTGTTTCACTTTGCTGATTTTTCTCTCTCCTCCTCATCTCCTCTCCTCTGTCTCTCCTGCAGTGTCCAGGATTACTTTGTCCGCCTGGCCAACCAGAAGAAAGGCATGCTGGCCAGCACTCATCTGGTGCTGCAGAGCCCTGAAGGCACAAAGTATCAGGCAGCAAAGAAATGGGGGCTCCCAGCCATCACCATGAAATGGATACTGGAGTCTGCTCGGACTGGCCAGAGGGCAGAGGAGGAGCGTTTTTTGGTCGACCTGCCGCCATCACCAGGTTAGAAAAATGTCTTGATTTACAAATATATAATTTGATAGTATAGGTTATTAGGTGTGACTCTGCGTTGTCATTGTTTCCGGTGCTACAGCAATTACTTTATTTTCTTCTACAGAGAGGGATGATGAGAGTTTTGTCGGTGGTTCCCAAAAGCCCACCATGCCTCCGCCAGCATGTCCATCTCCACGGATCCCTTTGCTGGGTCCCCAGGGCGGTAAGGCAGTTACCCCGCTGGATTTAGGTCGCTTCCGGAGCAAAGTGTTTCACTCTGTGTTGGATGAGATGAAGCCTAAAGAGGACGTCTGCACCCCCAAACAAAACCAGGAGGGCAGCAGAAGGAACCCCCTTCAGAAGGAGCCCTCGCTGCAGCTGGATACTCCCTCTCGCTTCCTCAGCAGAGACCAGCTTTTCAGGCCGTCTTTTAATGTTAAGGTTGGGACCCAATGAGCAGCAACAAAATGTATTGTTAGACTTTTGGCTTGTTGTAAATACATGGACTGTTCCTGTTGTTAAGGATGCGCTGGGAGAGTTGGAGACTCCAGGGGGAAAATCCAAACCAGGAGAGAGGGTGGGGACGCCACTGACTGATGTCATCCACAGGAACCTGAAGGTGGCTCTGGCCAACAGCAGCCGAAATAACAACTCAGATATGCAAGCCATCTCTGCGAGCCCCCAGTTATCCAAAACAACTGAGACGGAGGTAAACAGAGTCAGAATCACTTAATTTGTCTAATAAAACATACAGGAGTGATGGTGCTGATAGAGGATTTATTATTAATAAAGAAATCTCTACTGCCACTCAGTACAGGAGTTCAAAGGGTCTATAAAGTAATTATATCTCTTGATTTTTTATGTTTGTAAGGTCTCAGAAAAAGAAGTCGGCCCTCTGGCTGGTGTTGTTATCTGTGTTGGAAAGAAGCTGAGCAAAATGCAAGGTGAACTCAACGCCATCGCTGCCTCACTTGGAGCTGACTTCAGGTATTCCACACATGTAATCTTTCTAATCTTTCTGTCCATACTGGCTGTGAAGAGTTCTCAAAGCAATTTCAGTGTAAGTGATGGAGGGGGGACTAACAGCCCTAGAATTAAATATGACAATGTTTTCATTAACTTACCGTCTTTAGGTGGGCTTGTGACGATACAGTGACACACTACATCTACCAGGGCCGTGTGGGGGACAACACCAAGGAATACAGAGGAGTGAAGGAGCGAGGGCTGCATGTGGTCTCCCAGTACTGGCTGCAGGCTGTAAGTATTCTAAGTAGCAAATATTAATGGAACTTGTGCTCTAATTTACTTCTCAACTTGGTTTTAATCCTAAGTGCTCTGCAGAGGAAGATATGGACCGAAACGTTAATACATTTTCCTCCTAAACAGATCGAGACTAGAAAAAGTAATTTTCAGCACTGATTATTCAACCCGCTTATTTTATCAGTTAAATATTTAATAATTTAGTCCAGATAACTGCATAAAAAGATCCTATTTTTTACTTTTTTTTCTGTCTGACAAACTTAAATCCCCAAATATTCAGTTTATAATTATACAATACAGTGAAAAACAGCAAACACTCACATTTGACAGCCATTGACTATCATTTGTGCTTGAAAAATATTGGCTAATTTTCTGTGGGTCTGTTATTCAATGACTTGTTTCAGCTCTACACTGAACTAGTAAGTTAGTAGCTGGTCAGTTATGTTATAAAAGTACTATTATCTTTTTTTCTCTGCTTCAGAAATACAGTTAACATCCTGGGCTGCCGGCTAATGACTCTGAGCTTGCATGATTGCAAATGATAAAGATTTGAATATTTGTGCTAACATGTCAAATAAATGGAGGACTCATCTTGATAAAAGATTCGCCCGGCTCTTCTGAGCCATCATGAGGCTCTCACAACAATTAAGCCAAATATTTTGTTGATTTTTGTTATACAAGCAAAAAAATTATGTCTTTAAGAAGACACACAAAGTGAAATTAAGATGCACTTGATTTAATTTGGGGTCTTATTTTCATGCTTTGTGCCGCCTGTTATCATTTCGTATTCACTTTGCACATTTCACCAGGGGAAATAATTATCATCCCATCAACAAAAGCCGAATATTTAATCAAAACCAGCTTTGATATGCTAATGTTGCAGACAGATGGGAGTTTCAGCTATGCTCCCCTTCAGAATCAGTTTATTCACTTAACTCCCGTGACACACAGAAGTTTATAGCTAACAAGTTACTCATGTTGTCTTGTGCAGTGTGCTGAGGAGCAGAGGCACGTCCCCGAGTCTCTTTACCCTTTCACCTACAACCCCAAGATGAGCCTAAACCTCAGCCAGGTGCCCAATTGCTCTCAGCGGTCTCCAACTTCAAGACGAACCCAACACAAAGACATCACAGAGGTGAGAGACGTCAGGGTGCTTCTGAATATGTAATTTGACCTTGTGTGGCCGCCTTCAAGATTCAGTGAAGCATCTTACATTTCTCACGGGAATTATTAAACGTCATTAACTGCAGGAGTGTCTTATTCAACTATGTGTAATTATGTGTCCCTCAGTCTGAACACGTTGCCACAGAAGAAGCTACAATCTTACGTCGTGTAAGCGATGGAAGTGCAGATCAGGAAGAGGTGCATGATGCTGCAGATAGAAGTGGTGAGTTTCTCTTTCCAGCTTTTGTTTAATTCCTAAAAAACATCTGCAGGTATTTTTTAGAATCAGTCACGATGATTATCTGTTGTGCCCAGATATTTCAGAGACTCTAGAAATGAGAGAGAACCTGCACAGACAGCTTCAGGAGATCATGTCAGCCACCAAAATAACGACAGGAAGGCGTGCCTCAGTCAGACTCAGCAGGATGGGATCAGGAGGGGCCGACTCTGGCCCCAACACACCAGATGGCAGCCGGGTCGGACGAACTGGGAACAGACGTACACTGGAAGCTCTGCGGTGAGGAAACCATAGATGTTATGTGTCTCAAATCAAACTGGTAAAATTTAAAGGACTGTTATTGTGCTATAAAACCAACACAGTGTATGACTTTCATGCATTTTAAGTGGAAAGAAAACTAAAGTTCAAACAGTTCGAAGGGTAATGAAGTTAGTATCTACTCATTCCACATAAAGATAAATTAGATGGATCTTACTTGATTTCAGGGTTTCAAGGGAAGCAGCTATGGACATCAACACAGAGCCGTCTCAGAGTGAGCAGATAGTTTGGGATGACCCTACAGCGAGGGAGGAGAGGGCCAAGCTAGCCGATAACCTACAGTGGCCTGGAAGTCCCTCACAACACTCGGATTCACTCGCAGCTCCACCTCCTCCCACTGCAGAAAACGGCCCTCAGTTCAGGGACTCCATGACAGACTCTGAACTGGTGGAGATGGGTAAGAGAGGAGGAGGAGGAGAAGGTTATAAAGTATAAAGACCCCAAAGTGACATCTTCAATCCAAAACCCAAAGATTCTTCTTTGGTATCCTAAATAACAAAGAAAAGCAATAAATCCTTTCATTTAAGAAGCTTTAACCAGCAAATGCGTGACACTTATGCTTGTAAAAATACTTACACGCTAAATCTATATAGTTGGCAACTCATTTTCTTTTATCAGCTAATCAATAAATCAACTAATCGTAGCATTTCTACTTGTACTCCTGATTTTAGTGAATCACCAGTTACCAAGACTGTACCAAGGACTGTACACAAACACAACTTTAGTTACAGATTACAAATAGTTGTTGCACCTCAATCGAATGTAGTGAACTCAAATTAGTCAGATTAAGAGAGTTGTGTTTGTCTACTGCATCGTTAGAGACTAATTTAACCATAAACATAAGAACAAATGGTTTTATACGTACTGAAAGTTAATTTCGAACTATAAACTTGACTTTAATCTCTGTATCCTCTCCCAGCTGCTTGTGACGTCATCGACCAGCACATGCGCCAGAAAGTCAAAACGCCTCCAACAAAGCAGCGAGAAAATGACCTCCTCACTCCTGAGGCCCCCAGCATCGCCTTTCCTCTCGCAAACCCCCTGGTAGCACCAGAGCCTCAGGTAAAGGGTCAAGTTTACGTTATCGAGACGTCTAAAAACATCTCCATACACGGGGCTGTAATATGCAGCCTATATCGTCCTATTTCAGACAAGCTCCGGTGCTAAACTGATCTTTCTTTCTCTCAGGAGGAGCGCGAGGAAGCAAAGCAGCCACCCAGATTTCAGCTGTCCTCCCTCAGCCCGCAGGAACGCATTGATTACAGTCACCTCATAGAGGAGCTCGGTGAGTCTTCCTCCTAATTAGGGCTCTAACGGTGTTTCATCATTCTGCAGTATAAAAAGAGAACACATCACAGGCCTGAAGTCAGAGCAGCTAATCCCTCATGACTAAAAGGGAGGATATGCCTCCAGGGTCTCGGAGTATTTCCTCCTGCAGATACTTCCTCTGATAAAAACGTTGTGAGCTCAGGATCCTCAAATAAACCACTGCCAGTAAACCAAGTATTTACACTTTAAGCTGGTATATTTAACCAAAGCAGCATTTACAACTATAAACATTAAGAATCACTTGACAGAAGATGACATATGAGTAAATTATTTCTAATAATCAGTCTGTCAGTAAAACATATCTTTATAGTTCTTCATTTCCTTTCTGTCTACTCCCGTTTGTAGGTGGTATAGTCCTCGACAAGCAGTCTTTCGACCCCAGCTGCTCCCACATCATCGTCGGGACTCCTCTGCGTAATGAGAAGTACCTGGCAGCGATGGCGGCCGGCAAATGGATCCTTCACCGCTCATACCTGGAGGCCTGCCGCTCCGTGGGTTGCTTCATCCAGGTCAGGATCTGAAAATAAACACTGTTTGCAGTGGTTCTGTTCAACCTACAATTACCTTATTGTTATGTAAAGTTATAAAACAGTTTAATGGGTAGCTTGGCAGTTATCGTCCTGTTGCCCTATATTCTAACCATTTTAAAACGTTTTTGACAGGTTTTGTTTCTGTGCTTTTATTTTGAAATTGATTTATGTTTCAGCAAAAATAAAAGGTCTGAAAGGCATAGATTTAGTTTTCTAAAATACTAAAACATCTGCAAACAAACCACTATGGCTAGTTAGCATAGTCGACATATATAATAAAGCATCGAACATGTTTTTTAGCTTCCTCAAAGGGGTTTAAAGGTTTTAAGATGATATATTATTACTATTATTACAATCTTTATTGAAAAATCACAAAATGGTACAAAGTTACATTTTTTAGCTAAGAAGACTTTGACATTTCTGTGTTTGTTTGTGTTCCAGGAGGATGAGTATGAGTGGGGCAGTAGCTCCATTCTGGATGCGTTGCCTTCCATCACCTCCCAGCAGAGGAGACTGGCGTTAGCTGCCATGCGCTGGAGGAAAACCCTGCAGGGAAGCTCTGAGCACGGGGTACTTAAACACAGAGCCAACAGATGAGTCCTCATTACTGTTGTTTGTAGTGTTTTGTCTGCTACTTGAATGTTAAAGAATACTTAGTATTCTTCTGTTTTTTCAGGGAGCCTTCAGTGGATGGACAGTGATGCTGAACATTGACCAGAGCAGAGAATCAGGCTTCAGGCGGTTACTGCAGTCGGGCGGGGCGAAGGTTTCTACTTTCTGCTTTATTTGTCCCTTACTGATTACTGTTGCAGTTATCAAATTAGGCAAACAGAGGAAAAGGTGTTTCTTTTTAAACAGTCTAACATGATATAGGTGAACACTCTCTTAAAGGACAACTCCGGTATTTTTCTCGACATGGATGCTATTTCGCCATGTTTTTGTGTCCAACTGACTAATGGAAACATCAGTTTATATTATTATTGAGAGAAACCATTGCAGCCGTCTGCAAGCGGGCATTTCCTCTGTTCCAATAATCAACAACTCTGGTTTGGTTCAGGTAAACACTTCACTGTATATATGTTAAAATGTTATGGCTCTACACGCTGTTTTTGCTCCTCTCTTTATATTTTCATGATACAGATAGAAAAGTGGGCCAAGCCGACTAATTTCCTAGTTCCCCTCCCTCACCAGTGAAACCTTGACCCCCCTCTCTGCTATATTAGTCATATTCCTTTCTTTAAAGCCACAGTTCTTACCTGTAGTTTATCTGTCCAGGTGCTGCCGAGTCCCTCCCCATCTTTGTACAAGGACGCTACTCATCTGTTCGCAGACTTCACTCGGCTGAAGCCCGGAGACTTCAGAGTCGATGTATCGGTGGCTAGCAACCAGGGAGTTACGTGCTTGAAACCAGAATACATCGCAGACTACCTCATGCAGGTCAGTGGATGAATACTTGATTGAATTACAACTTTTCATATTATGTCTTTGCTGTGTTCATGTATATAACAGTGTTTCTTCAGTTAAACTTGTAGATTCAATGTCAAATATGTACTTTTTTCTTCCCCTCCAGGAGCCAACCCCACCCATCGAGCTCTACTACCTGACCGTCGCTGCCTCTGAAGAGCCTCCGGGCACACCGTCACGTAAGCGTAAAGCAGCAGTTGACAACTCAAGGCTGAAAAAGACGCGTCTGAACTAAAATATCACTAATAAATATGATCCTAATGCCTATGAAAATGTTTGTAAATAAGATGTTTTTTATTTCTTAAAAATAAAATAAATGTAGCAATGTACTTTTTGTTTCTTCACTCTGGTTTTCCTCAATTCTGAGCATTGCAGTCGGCTGCTGCCGGAGGCTGTGATGGATGACTCAATGAAGGGCTGCAGAAAATGTTGAGTCACGTTTTGTAATTGGGTGCAATGAGATTATGTGACCTCTGGGGGGCAGTACATCTTCACTGTATGACTCGGATCTGTGTTCAGAGTGATTTATCAGCAACAGAATGAGAAATTAGGTTTCTAATTAGCTGATTTATCCATTGAAACCCCACAATCAGGAATATTTAATAACTTTATTTAATGTTTGGGAGCTTCTTAATGTGTCATCAGCTGCTCTTTCCTCGTTAAAAGTGATCTCTATTTGATTGTTTTTTTCCAAATGAAACCTGAATTTGCATCTGTATTTACAGTTAGCAGCGTCTTTACCCTGGTAACAGGAAGTCAAAGAGGAATCCAGTGAATGAAATAACTAGTCAAAACACTCAATGCCAAATTACCCATGTGACTGCGGGCCACTTGTGTCGTGCTGATCTCCCCGTGCTGTAAACACCAGATTTTGTTTACCCAGTGTTGATTTAGGCCTTTCCCAGGGCATTGTGCTGTTTCATACCAGGGTGCCAGCTGAAGTTAGATGCCCGTGTCTCCTCCCATATGGACAGATAAGTGGTTTAACCTCGTAATAGATGGACCAGCTGACAGATTTGGGCCTGAGCTTCTGTTTGAGAGGTGTAGGGATTAAAGGAGAAAGAGCTGCCCTGACAGAGGAACATGACTCAGGCTGCGGGGTCTGAGAAGAGGGACAGAGGAAGGAGAAGCTGTTCGCACCAAAATAAGACATAATGTTTGACTCCTCAACACCAACTCATCAGCCACATATTCAGTCATAGAGTAAGTAAGTAAAACTGGTGGAAAATTGTATTTTTTTTTTTTTTTTGACCCTTTAGATTTATGTTTTGATTCCTTTAAAGACCCCCAGCCCCCATGTTGAGAACCACCGAGCTGTAGAACTCTATGCTAAATTGATTAAAAGTCTTATCGAATGGCATAATGTATGTCTTTGCATATATTATGCAAATTTGTAACATGGTGATATAGTGTGATGTCAAGAAGTCACAGAATTTACACTGACAGGGCACTTCAGGAGCAGGGTTTTCTGTGGGAGAGAGGATCTTCCATTGCCGTGGCCTTTTTTTCTTAAACTACATAAAACACTGAGGCGAAGGAAAGATAAAAAAGCAAAATATATCTCCTTTAAACCAAAGTTTCAGAATACCCATGAGTTAGTCAGATAAAAAAGATGAAACTTATTTGGGTATAGAAGTCCGCTGTAGCCTGAAGGATGTTGTGAAAGTGAAGTCATCCTACTCTCTAAAACTCCCAGACTATGACTCAGAGGCTCTGTGAAGCAGGAATGATGAGAGGTGTAGAAATTACTCAAAAGTCAGGCTTACTTGAGTAAAAGTAAAGGTATTGTGTTAAGGATTACCTTGGGAAACAAAAAGAGTCCCCTATACGCATATTAATCTAGTAAAAGTATTACAGTGTCTGATACAAAGTATAAAAAGCCCAAAAATGTTGCAGTATGCAGAGTAACTACTGCAGTTAAAAGTATGACTTTTGCATCGAAAATGTAGAGAAGTGGAAGTATAAAGAAGGGGAATATTGTACCTCAGAATTGGAAACAAAAGGGAAACAGTATCTCCTCACCCTCATGCTGATGGTTGAGTGAAGTCACAGTCCACAAAATATTTCTGGAGCTTCACGGCAAAACGGTGTTGCAGCATTCTCCTGAACAACTAAAGTAGATGGGGACTTGTTTTAAAACGTTAAAAAAAATCCTCGGTGTTCGATTGTGTTACCGCCTCCTTCTTAGATCACCCTGTACGAGCTGTATGGAGCCATTTAATGTTTTACCAGTTGTTTTTTCTTCACGTTTTAAAACAAGTCCCCATCCACTTCAGCTGTTTAGGAGAATGCTGCAATGCTGTTTTGCTGCGAAGCTCCAGAAACGTTTTGTGGACGACGAAACTTCACCTGACTTTACATTCTGGTGACGAGGGAGAGTAGATAATGACGGAAATTTCACTTTTGTGTGAACTAATCCTTTAAGTGCAGTACTTGAACAAATGTATTTCCTTACATTCAGTCACAGGGATTGAATAGACCTTACAGTGGTCCACGCTTAACACTAACTTCAGCTATGTTTGTTCATTATTTTTAAGTAGTTAGTTGGTTTGTTTTGTAAATTGATTTAGTATTATTTTTATAATTATGATCAACATAAGATAAGAGTGCAATAATGTCTGTCTATTACTTATTTTTGTCTGTGCAAGAGCTGAACAAAATTAAATCGATCAGGCCTAATGAAAATAGATTACCTGGAAAAAGTTGGAGGAAATAGTAGGAAATAATTTAGTGTTTCTCTCAATGAATTATTCTGTGACATATTTGAAATGTTATTGTGAGAGTTTGTGAATATTTCTGGTCCTAAAATTATATATATGCTCAATGCAAGATTTTGGAGTCCAATAATGTCTGTCTTGTACTCATTTTTTGTCTGTGGAAGAGCTGAAAAATAATCAATATAATAAATAGATGTGGCTTTATGAAAAAAGATGAATTGCGAAATGTGTTTAGGAAATAGTTTTACTAAGTTAATGACTTTAAAGTGCTCCTGATGAATTTAACAGCCGTTTCAGACAGATGTGTTCAACCTTTCCTATCAGAACTGCTGCAGCTCTAATCTCAGTCAGGACACTTTGACAGAGATCAGACATGATGTGCAGTGGGATCCACGCTTGGCTTTGGTTGTTTTGGATGTTTTCGGTCAACAGGTGTCCCACTGAGGTGGCCTAATCTCCCACTTTGCTGTCTGGCAGGTGTCCAGAGCGTTGAGCTTCATCGTGGCTCCGTGTCGTCATCCCTCCTCCTCCTCCTCCTCTCCTGTAAGGTAACTTAAAGCTTCTCCTGTCGGGACAGTGGGTTTCAGCCTCGGAACGGGGAGGAAACTCTGCAGCAGCCCTCATTAAAATTCCCAGCCCGTACACTCGCCACGAAAGCCTCCTTCAGTGGGTGGCACCGGCGTCCTGCGCGCCTCTTTAATTGCGCACCACGCAGCAGCGGAGAGGATCAGCGGCTCACAGTTTCATCACCGGCACATCACGCTGCCCCCCGAGGCGGAGAGTCAGCTCCATGTCCCGCTATTTTCACGGCTGACAGAGGACAGGGTGGGCGCAGAGTCCCCGAGGTCCGGCACGGCAAAGGGTGGCGCCCTACGCATCTCATCCAGCGCTTTGGACACGCTGTGCCGCCGCGACTCCAAAGCGACGCCGGTCCGCTCCTGCAGTCCGCCGCGCGGCTCACGATCGTGACATTTCTTCCGTGGGGACTGGCAACATGTGCGCCCAGATGGTGTGAAGTCTGACACAGCGGCTCTGGGGCTCCATTTCTTCTCGGATACGTCAAGTACCCGACGTTACGGCGCACCTTGTGTATAGGTGAGTCCATCAGTTTATTACTCCACTTCACATCAAGACAGCTCAGCCTGTTCCTGCGCCCCGTTTCGCTGGCTGCTCCTCCACTACCTCTGCGTATTGATCATCCTGAGCAGGTTTCCAGGCAATCGTGAGCGGCAGTGGCTGTCACGCTGCAACATATTCCACTGGAGAGCATCATTTAAAGCACTGCATGACACAGAAGGGTTATGACAACAAGTCAGGACAATGGCTTCAGTAGAAGTTGAGCTGTTTCCTGGAAAAATCACAATTTCATTTAAAACTAGGGAAGGAAAAATTGCATTTTTAGGGTGATGGGGTCCCCTCATCATGACCTCTCTCTCCCTCTCTCTCTCTCTCTCTCTCTCTCTCTCTGACAATCCTAAAAAAAAATTAAAGAAAGGGAGCATCATGTCCAATTAAAAAGAGACTGTGTCTGGAGTGTTTCATTAGACTTCAGGTGACACTTTGTTCCTAGAGAGATTAATGGTAAAGATCCTTCGCAGTGGCTGGCTCTAGTCCCAGTTTGTTTACAGCAGCGGTTGGCAAGTTTACCTCGAAATTTTAAAGTTTTTCTGGAGAGAGAGAGAGAGGCATCAATCTTTCAACTTGAGGATCTCACCCCAAAGTGCCCTTCAAGTGATTTATTTCTCTGGCAACATGGCAGCAACAAAGCAGATAATAGGTGAAACTCTCTTAAAACGCAGGACAAGCCGGCATCACCGAATACCCCATTGGAGTGTGGAGCCCCAGCTTTGTTTTCATGCACAGTGGGATCATATAGAGCACGGTTTTAAAGTCTGCTAATTGAACCTGCCGGCCACTCTCTCCATTGTGGCAGGAATGTTTGGTTGCCTGTTCTCCACAGAAAACCCCCCGTTCCTTTGTTCCAGGGGACAATCCTCCAGTGCCATGTGTGTGCAGCGGTGGGGGGAGGGGGAGAAGGGGTCAGCGGGGGTACTGACATCTGTAGCTGACAGCTTCCTCGGGGCGAGCTGACATGCTGTGATACCATGAATGGGTATTAGGGAGCATATGAGCAAAGCACTTAACACTAATGAGGACATTTATTCTTCGGGCACGACCGGTCGTGTACACAGAGAGATGTCATGGGACGCCGCAGACTGTGAGCGTTTATCGGATGAAACGCGGTTCAGAAAGATGAATCGCGTCATGGATTCACTTTTCCGGCGAATCCGTTTGTTTTTCAGCAACTTTTCATCGAACGGAATCGGTTTCACATAGTTTGAGGTCAGTCTCAAAGGTTCAGTGTGCAGGATCTAGGGGCAGAAATGAAATACGATACTCATAGTTAATTAAACGTGTGTATATTCACCTGAAACTAGGAATCATTGTGTGTTTGCTACTTTAGAATGAGCATTTTTTATCTACAGAGGGTTCAGGTCCTCCTCCTTCCAATCACAACCTTTTCTCGATTGGCGTCACAGTCCGTATCACCCATGACACCCTTGATAATTTGACCCTTTGCTTGTTTAAGGAAAAACAATAAAATAAAAGGTCATAAAGTCAAGACTAGATGATTGACATAAAAATGACTATTGCATTTAATTTAGACGACTTCCCCTACAAATTATCTCTGACAAATCCTGTCAGTTCTGCCTGATGTTGTTCTGAACGGTGGAAGCCAGAGTGTGTTTCTGGTTATTTCAACGCCCTCCTATTCGTGTGTGATATCTACTGTCAACATTTCGAAGAGTTTTCAGAGGGCAGTGACAGAACAATCTCCGCAGCTGCGCTCTTATCACCAGTGTGAGGAAGAGTCTACATTAACACTGAAAAACACCCGGAAAATATTGTCTTTCCCATCGGGAGCGGCGGGAGCTCCCTTAAACAAACGAATAGAGGAAGTTCCAGGAAATGGGAAAATCTGCTTTCTGACTCTTTCAGCAGAAAGTCTGGGCTGATGGGAAACTGTTGGGGAATGTGACTATGGCGGTGTGACCGGGTTTCATAATTGTAAGTAAGCGTCCCTTGTGACTGGTAGAGAGTGGTACGCCATTAGGTGGAATGCAGCCCCCATGGGCCCCTCATGCGACGCAGTATGTGCTCAGGATGGACTTTTGCACCTTCCTCCAAAACAGCAAGTGGCCAAAAACAGGATTTCGCTTAAGCAAAGGGAGGAAAAAGCCAGCCTGCGCAGTTTCTTTCCTGTTTTGTAAATGCCAAGCAGTCTTAACGAAGGCCCTCAGCTGCTTTCCAAATGACTTTCATTTAAGCTGAGAGGGGGGCTCATATACAGGAGCCACGGGGGGACGTGCCGTTCTGAAAAGCAAATGAAAATCACTCTATTCAACCAAGAAGACAAATAAATCGCCCCCCTTCTCAGCCACTTATGATCCTATCAGCTAAGGAGCGTTCCCATCAGAGCTAGTCGTGCAGAAAGAATAAAAACCCTCTCTTTCAAGTTGTTGACATTTGAAAGCCATTGTACTGTATACAGTTGTATCAGAGCAGGCTCTGTTTGCCCATTGGGGGGTATCATGGTGGATGATATACCATGTGGTGCCTCGGTTAAACAAAAGCCCTGAGCAGAAGAGACCCCACCTGCCCTGAGCGAGCAGGGGCCACAGGAAGAGCAGATAGAAGAAGAAGAAGAAGCGGGGGGCTGAGGTAATGAATAACTAACCATTATGATGATTAAAGGGGGTGATAGCGGGCACGGGGGAGATAAGAGCGTGGTGACCGTCCGAGCATGAGGTGTTTACAAGGGGAATTCCTCACATTCCTCAGCTGCAGCCATGCCACTCCAATCTGCACCTCCACCCACTGATGGTCACCCTCTGTGCCAAGAGGGACCCAAGGGGTGAAAGGGCCAACTAAGTTCCCCCTCAGGAAGTTGCCATTTTAGATGTGTTACGTAAGCCGATCCTTGGGTGTTGCTTTAGAGATTCTTAGGCAGTATTTGACAGAGCTAATACAGCAGGGGGAGGAACACGTGCAGCGGGAATTAGCACAAAGGCTTCTTTTTAGCTTTGGGTAGAAAAAGGAGTTGTGAGTCCAAGCTGGAATCTGAAAATGATGAATCTTGAAACATCTACTCAACGGATCAGCATAAACGTTCGTCCAAATATTCATGGTTCCCAGATGATATATCCTAGTGTCTTTGGTGATTCCCTTACTTTTCTGATTGTGCCACCAGGTGTTATTTTTAACCATGCTAGCAACCTGGCTGTGGGGATTTGTAATATCAGTCTCAAATCTCAACAACTATTGGATGGGTTGCATTGATGTTTAATACAGACGTGCAGGGTACCCAGAGGATGAACCCCAATGACTTTGGTGAGCTTCTGACTTTTCATCTAGCACCACCAGCAGTGCTATCACTTATCCGGTGAAACACACTCAGGATCTACTGGATGGAGGAATCCCACGACTGATTCTTTGATCTTCTGTGAAATTTCTCAACCACATTTGAACAAATTACAATTCAGTGTTCCCCTGAGGATGATCCCATGACTTTTCATCTAACACTATCATCATGTTCATTTTGAAATCTTCCAATACTTAATGAGTGAACTTAATGATTTATGATCAAGTACCTACAAAACTAATCTAATTTTTCCACGTTAAGAAAACCGCATATACAGAATAACTTTGGCATGTTAACTTTGTCACTGTGAGCTTGCTAGAATTTAACTGAAAGCACTGCTGTGCCTAAATACAGTTTCACAGAGCAGCTAGCATGGCTGTAAGCTAGTCCTGTTTGTGTTTCTGTATACTTTACATGATGAACTTGTATAATAAAGACTTATTCCGAAGAAAACAGTATGTATTTCAGCATTGGCTTCAACAAAAGGCTGCTTTGTGGACAGATATTTAACCTGCTTAAGTCATTATGTTCTCAGTGTTTTACTTAGCTAACACACAAGTGTGCATAACTTACGAGGCCAGGCAGGAAAGACAATCAACTTGTCTGTAAGAAAAAAGGGGGGAAAAAATTATGTTTTAAGCCTTTATTACGTCAGAGTAATATATTTGTTATACAACTTTTACTCTGAAGTAAAAAAGGCTTAAAACATTATTTTTCTCCCCTTTTTTCTGACAGACACAACCTTTTAGCTTGGCATTTACTAGTTACTTAACAGCTATTACTGTCATCCAGTCTTTTTTCCACTGTCTTGTCACACTAAAAACCTTGAAGGGAAAAAAAGAGAAAATATCTAGAAAACCATTAAATTCCTTGAATATATATGCAAAGCGGCGTGTGATTCCCTCATGTGAAAAGTGAAACAGGGCCTCCTCCGGACACTAAGGGGTTGTGTTTTAGGATCTTTTCGTCACATTTTTTAAAATTCAGTGCAGATGACTGGGTCTAATAGGATTATGTGAAGGCTTGGTTGGAGGAGAAGAACTCTGGTTGGGGGGGGGATCTGTGTTACCCCTCGTCTCAACCAGGCCTGGGGGATGGGGGGGGGGGGGGGGGGGGGGGGGGGTCATGTGATAGAGGCAGACAATACTAGCAGGTGCCAGCCTGATGATTACGAGGTCTGAGGCTGGGCTCACCTATTGGGATTACTCCGAGTCTCTAATGGACAGTGGGTTTTGACCCCGGCGTGTGATGAAGCAAATCGCCACCCTCTCACCAAGAAAGAGCTATTCTATCGAGTTTAAAAAAAAAAAAAAAAAAAATAGGAGCCACAACCGCTCGCCTCTAGTTTCCTTGGCAACTTCTTCCATCTGGATATTTGTTCCGCTGAACTTCTTGCAACACAAGAAAAAGCATCGAGATCCTGTCATTTATAATTTGTGAATGCTTGTCAGTCCCACTAGAAAATTGTATTCATAATATATGTCATTTTGTTTACTTTCTGAGATAAAATTCAAGTAAAAATCAAACCCTGAATACCAGCCGGACTCATGTGATAGAGGCTACAGATTAAAGTGCCACCATATGCTGGGGACTGAGGAGCCCCCTCCCCATGGCAGAGCGTCTTATTGTGCTCTATGTCACTGTCAGCAGCTAATTGTTGTGGAGGATTGAGGTGACGGGGGGGACAACTCCCCTATCTTGTTCTAAATGCTTGGTCATCTCTGCCTTACACTGCTACCTAAATCGAAGCATTTCCTCTTACAACCCCCCCCCCCCCCGCATTTGTAATCACCTTCCCCGAAGCCAGCATTTGATTTTGTGACTTGCGCTACCCTTCTTTTCATGCTGTTTTGAGTCCAAGTTGAGGGAGTGTGAATGCCAGGAAAGGAAATCTGAAGCTCTGGAGTGTATAAAACCATTGTTTTCTCTCCGTGCTCTGGCTGTGCCGCATATGGCTCATTTCATGGCTGCTGGAGAGCCTGATTGATGGGCTGGAGAGCAACGGCGCTGATGTTCCTCATGTGCAGTGCTTGGCGAGGTCACATGAGGTAAAAGTTAATATATAGGAGACGGACGAAAAGGGATAGGGGAAGGACTCCTCAGACTAGACTGGGCGATTAGGTCTGGGTACAGAACTAGATAGTTTAAAGTGTACCAAGCGAAAACGTTTCTTTATTTCAGTCCAGTTTCTCCAGCTGCTTCCAGGTCTTTGAACAGCTTCAGATACCGGTATCAGTATTGGTTAAAACGTGATCAGTTACTAACTCTGTGGGCATTTATTTGTATTATTGTTTGTTGAATTTAAACTCAAAACAAATGGGGGGCAGCATGTCATCAGAGTAACCACCAACTTCTGCTATCTGAAGATGCCATTAGCTAGGTAGCTCGGTTAGCGGTGCAGCTAGAGATGATATTAGCTGATTCTGCCA
Source organism: Sparus aurata (assembly GCF_900880675.1). Lineage (NCBI taxonomy): Eukaryota > Metazoa > Chordata > Actinopteri > Spariformes > Sparidae > Sparus > Sparus aurata. The sequence goes on from NC_044205.1 coordinate 18,713,618, forward strand.
AAGCAGCAGGGAAGTGTTTCCTGTCAGATTATTGCCCCTTGGGGCACAAACAGGTACTACAGGACAGGACAAGCAGGGGCTAGCTGCTATAACTGATAAAGTCAAAACTGTTATTTTTTAGTTCATTTCTTACAGCTACTTACATATTACACCTTGAAAATAATACCACAATATTTTTAGGCTATAGACTATATTTTTGAACCAGATACCTTGATATCAATACTGCATGATAGGATGACTAATGGTACTTTCACAAAACTTTAACACAATGACATTTTTGATCAATGATAATCAGTCATGGGGATAGAAAGACTAAGTGGGTAACGAGAATAATAACAAGTAGACGGGCTGGTAAGTTCAGAAAATGACATCACTTTACTGGCACGCAGCCTTTAAATCCAGCAGAAGACAACACTTACGCCATATCAAAATAAATTCCAAAATGCTCCCCAAGTAGAAAGGTTGTTTTCCCAGTCTCCATGACAGCTAGTGCACAACCCAGAATGGCGGTATAGCATGTTCCTGATGTCTTCTTCGCCAAGGATGTCACGGGAGCTGACATTTCATTGTAATCATTACATTAGCCACCTCTGGGAGAACTCCTCAAATGTGAAACTATCAGCGCCTGTCACCCCCAATTAGAGAGCAGTTTATATGGTTTTGCTCCCGTTCTCCTCCTCTCCCGTCTCGCTCTCCAGTCTAAGAGATTCGTGGCCCCGGGGGAGCTGGAAAGCTGTCTAGTAATCTGAGACGCCATTAATGGTGAGTAAGATGGAGCGAGGCGTTGGCCCTGAAAATTAATTTTCATACACAGAGAGGCGTTTAGAAAAAAACAGGAAAAATGACTCGCCTGTGTGTGTGTTTGTGTATGAATGTGTTTGTGGCGCTGGTAGTGGTGGCAGGGATGGTGCTTTGTGGCAGCCACATCACCATGGAGACAGTGGCATTATCGCGTCGGGAGGACATTGATGCTGGAGTGGATACAGCATTGGCAGCAGAAAGGAGCAACATGGCAACGACAGAATCCACTGGGCCGCTGGGCAGACGTCTGGTTGTATGTCACACCGGGCTCTTGGAAATGCTTTCTCTTTTAAAATGCCCTTCACTGTTAACTTCTCCGGCTCCACAGTTATTCTTGTGACCCCGAGCCGCTGAACCACAAGATCCATGTTCACACCCAGATTAGCTCACTTGAGAATGTTGCCGCTGTGAACGACAGGCAGCACAAGCCAAATGAAACTGCTGCTGAAGCTGCTGGAATGATTCTCTCTCCCCCCCTCCTCCCCCCTTCCTGAAGAGGAGAGGAGGGTGTCCTTTATAGTGGGTGGGGGGGGGAGGACTTGACGTTTTGGGGTTTGTCAGAAGCTGCAAATAAATTGGACACACTGGTCACTGCACCGGCTGTTTGCGCTGTAAAAACACTGCAGCCTGCTGTGGTATACGATATGTCAAACATGCTGTAGTTACTGCAATGATTTTTCTCTCCCTCGCTGCGCTGTAATGAGCGTTTATGCATCTGGTGATGTTGGATTTGTTCCATCCTTCTCGTTTCCTCTGCACACATAGTTGTAGAATTGGGGCCATACCAGTATGCATGCATGTATGCAAATCCCCCCCCCCCCCCCCTTAAAGTTGTAATCCTCAAAGATACACAGAGTTTGGCTTTGTGTGTGTTTCTTACTGAGGTAGAGAACAGGAGGAATTTAGCTTAGCTTAGCTTAGCCTAAAGACTGGAAGCAAGGGGAGACAGCTCGCCTGGCTCTCCTCAAACTGAACAAATATGCCCGACTGCTGTTGTCCTCTACCAAACTTGTCATCTTTTGTTCAACTTGCGCTTGTGAAAAGATTTTCCAAATTAGATGAAACATATTTTAAAAGTAAAATTGGGTCCCAACAACACTGTTTCAAGCTATAAAGGTGGCCGGGTCCGCCACATGTAAGCAAAGTAAAGCAGCATGAAGCTGTGCTGTCCTCTAAGGTCCGTTTGTCTACTCGATTTATTCAGTCATGAAAACAAGGAGGGTTTTTTTTTTTTATTTAGTGTGTTTGTGCATATGAAATCAATCAATGAAGATCTTCCTATTCTGATTGAAATGTCTGTCCCAAAACTAAATAGTGCACCTTTAACTGATGGATCACATGAATTAGCGATTTTGAAGAGGAGCAAACTGACCCCTTAACAGTAGACAAAACCCTTCCGACGTTTTTAAACACGATCCTGTGGTTGTGTGTAAGTGATTTGTAGTAAAATACCACGAAACCACTGGAACGCTCCACTAAACGTCCATGCACCCACCAGTTTTGTCGTCTGCGGCACAGAAGTCGTCTTTTGCGGAAACTGTCGCCACAGCAACTCTTAAAATAATGTCGTGAGGTTTGGACCGGGTCCGCCTGCTCTCCCCTGGGCACTCGCTCCATTCTTCACTTTCCCACTAATAATAGATCCTGCCGCTCATCCCGATGTATTGTCCCATGCCCAACATCACACAGAGAAGAGAGAGGCAGCAGAATGATGGAGGGAGGGACACCTGCAAATTCTCCCCCAGCCAGCCCTGTCTCCCCGCGGGGCCGAGCATTTGACATTTAACTACGATAGCCGTAAACAGGCCACCGGAATGCCATTGACATTCATTTTGTCTGGTGCAGTTTTGTTTTTTTTTCGTTGGCTGGGCGGGTTTCGTCTCTCTGTAACTATGCTCAGTGACAGTTTACACCCAGGACTGGATGCTTCTTGAATACCACAGTGCAGTGAGGAGGCTCGTTACTCCAGGCTAAAGCTAAAGGCAAAGAGTGAGCAGCAAGCAAGTTAAGTTTAGATTTAATGATTCTAAATCTATAAATTAAAACATCCACTTTCTTCATGTTTATAAAGGAAAAATGCAAAATATTTTCTAGATTCAGCTTTGATATATTAGGTTTTAGACTGTTGGTCACACACACTCAAACACACACACAATATTTCAAGACTTGCTGTTCTGGTAAATACTTATTTTGACATTAGTATAGTTATAGGAGCACAGCTTTGCAGCAAGCTAAAAATAAGTCCAGTGAAGATTGATGTCAGTAAGTTGGCTTTGAAGCTTTACAAAAAATAATTGGACTGTAGCCGACTGGACAACTGGTCTCATAAATGTCAGAAAATAGTCAAAAGAAGGTCAATGTGACATCTTTGATTGTCATGTTTTGATGCTGAATAAAGTCCAAACAGTTGAAGAGCTTGAAAAAAGTAATTTTTGGCATTAACAACAAAAAAGTAGTTAAGTGACTAATCAGTTATCAAAAATAGTGGCTGATTAATATCTAGTCCATCGACTTTAGATTAGATTATTTGTTTATCATGACGTGGACAGTCTCCTTTGATGAACTTTGCAGTAAAAGGAGCAGCTTTAGCCTTTACGGCTTTACACAATAGGCAATCAAGAAAAACGAATTGCAAGGGGATGCAAGGGATATAAAGAACGAATGTGAGAAAAAATGAATAAAATAAGTTAAAGAAAATCAAATAAGAAATGGTACATACAAGGCATGGGGTGACAGTTGATGACTATGTCACATATCACTTTTGACAGGGGTTTAGGTTTAAACAACGGATGGTTACAGCTCTAGTGATCCCAAATCAGACAAAATAAACAAAAATGAGACCAAAGATGTTGTAAAAATGATTTTGCACTATTGACTTTACAACAGTAAAGTAACAGTAAATAAATCAGACTGATTGGTGTCGTGGCAGTACAGTCTTTTACAGTCCTTCTTCAAAAACTTCAAATGAAACTCAGTAGCAGCTACGATACAGATGGCCGACAAATTCAATGAAAAGCCAGAATAACGGAGTGATTAAATATTATTCAGTAATTTATTATGATGATATAATAAACCTATAAAATAAGGATATTAATATGAAAACACTTTTATATGACCTTTTGATCCGTTTGATCCTTCCAAACCAAAATGACATGTGCTTTATCTGTAAAAGCAAAATTCAAACAAATCCAACATTACAATAAATTAAAGAAAACAGCTTCATGAAAATAGATGATAACATTTAAAGAGGCACTGTGTAGTTTTGGAGGAGAAATTTTAACTCGGAATTTTGATGTTTACAATATTAATGATGTCATAATACAAACTCAAAAATAAAAAAATTTCTCATAACTGAATAAAAAAGCTAAAAATAAGAGGAAATTAAGGTCCCAGAACACTGTTTGAAGCTGGAAAGGTGGCAGGGTCCGCCACATATAAACAAAGTAAAACAGTATGAAACTGTGTTGTCCTTTAAGGTCAGTTTGTTTATTGAGTTTATTCTGTCAGTCTCTGAACTTAAAACATAACATTAACAAAAAAAATTTGAAATGTAATATCATTACAGATTTTGCAAGAAACATCTATTCAATCCAGATGCTTCTATATAAGGCACAAAGGACGATTCAAGACGTGGAAGATAGCACTCTCCTCCTGCATCATCAAAACACAAAATGAGACAATAATATCTTATTCTTTTGGAAGAACAGTGTTCATACCTTAATTTGTCACCCATCTGTGCTGGAAACCAAGATGTATGATAACTCCATGGAGTCATTATGTCACCTGTTGGAAGTAAGAACCAAAGGGTGTGTATCATCCGTGGTTTATCACTCAATCATAGACTCTGCAAGCTTCAGCTTCGTCTCCAGCATACCATAGTGTTCATTCATAACATTAACCACAGCTGACTTTGTGTGTGTGTGTGTGTGTGTGTCACAGACTGCATCCAGTCCGTGCTGACTCTTGCTTGTTCCTCTGCTGTTTACCTATTCATTAATTCAGCCATGAGTGATGGCACTGGCCAACCAAAGCTCTCCATCCTCTGGTAATTAAACGTCTGTTGGTGAGACATTTTTCTCCTGGAAAACTGACACACATGCACAAACACACACACACACACACACACACACACACACACACACACACATACACACACACACACTCCAGCTCCAAGATCCTGCCGGTGGGCATCCCAGGCTAGCGTTGGTAATTAGCGTGCTGAGTGGTTGCACTGATTGCTTCATTATTTCTCTGAAAGGCATCTGTGAGAGATATTTTGATGGATGTTGCGTGTTTGACAGTGATTCATGCTAAAGCTTCTTATGTGAACATGGTACAACTCTAAGGCTACCACACACCTATAGGAACATGGTATTTATCCTCTAAATGCAAGTATTAAGGTTGCATTCCTCAGAAAAGCCGACAGCCCTGAACCTCCTGCGCAAGGCTTGCTCCGGGCAACAACAAAGCTCAGTGCTACCAAACCAGCGTCGTGCACTTACTCAACACAAACACACAAATCCTCTTATGGCTTGTGTGCGCTCCCGTTCGAGAGCGTTAGAGTTGTGAAAGAGTGTCATTGAAGGACTTCAAAATTGATTCAGCATAATTGTCTTGTTTCGCTCTCAGCAGTTCGGAATGATGCCGTGAGCGGGACAACAATTATCGAGTGCGTGGCCCAGTTTCACCAACGAGGATTATATTTGGATGCCACAAGAAATTAATGGCTGTTTCTCATTGAAAGTTTAAGCCACTGTCAACAATGATTAGTCTGGTTCTTTGAAAGAAGGACAGTTTCCGTGGAGGTCGACATCTTTTCTGAAGGGCTGTCAAACCTTCAGGAGGAAAGCATCATACAGCTTTGAATGCTTTGAATTCAGTGCTGAGATGATTGATTTACTGTGCGTCCAAAATGATTAGTTTAGACAACAACAGTTATTTTTAAATGTTTGTAGCCACACTAGCTTGCATGCTAACACGCCGTTAAGTTAAGGAATGGTGAATTAGCTAAACTAAGAAGGTAAACGTGCTGAGGTTACACCCCGCCTTTCCGAAACCCCGCTGTTCCGAACATAGACTTCAATTCATCGTAATGGCGGGGTTTCCCTCTTTTTCAAAGACCCCGCTATTCCGAAAAGTCTATTGGGGAAACCCCTCCATTCCGAAACCCCCCCAACTCCGAACGGACTCAATCAGAAAGGAAACGGAGGCTGCGCATTTATCCTTTTTTTCTTTGTGGGTTCAAACGGGTCAGGTGGCTGATTAACCGCAAAACAAGCCTACTTCATATAAATGACATAATGCTCATTATGCTTCAGCTGGAAAAATGGCTATGTTGAATTGAAATTACTTTATCATGCTAAATATCCGAAATTGTATGAAAATTGCTCCAATGCGTTATACCGATCTTCGGACATATTCAGACACAGCCTGATACGGGTTCTGAGCAAAGGAATGTCTGTTTTCTCCCCCGGTCTGTTGTCAGCAGGAGCGGGGGCTGCAGGCTCGCGCCTGGGTGAAGTGGGCTCAAGCCAGAGTTCAGCCGCGCTCGAGCCGAGCGGGGAGAGAAAAAATGTGTATTACTTTTGCTCTGTGGGAGATCTCCCACAACAGAGTGGATGAGAAACCAAGGGGGACAGATCTGCCCAGCAAACATCAGAACGCAGAGTGCAGCCTTTGTCTGTCACCTGGTTCAGCACCCTGGACAGCTGCCTGCGTAACTGGATGTGGGAATTTGATGCATTTGAAGCCGCGACATTTGGTCAGAAACGTCATATATAATAACATTGTTTCGAGTCGTAAACAGTTCTGTAAGTGTAAGAAATAACAATCAATTAGGCTATTAGTGTTAGTCCTTCTTCATATAAAGTTGTGTTGCAGTCGCACAGCTGGAGACCGCTAACAAAGTTAGAGACAAGAGAGACAATGTATGAAATCCCGCAAAATGATGTGCGGTCAATATGACCGCTTATGGCTGAAATAGGTAAAACAAATCATATTTTCTTTTCCTTTTGTGTAATTTATTTAAAAACTATTCTCAATTAAAATACAGACACTTTTAGAAAAAATGGTTAGAAGTCTGTAATGTTTGCATTTTGTTTACATCGCAGATTGATAACTTAATTGTGATAATGTTCAAAGTTATCATTATTATTATTATTATTATTATTATTATTATTATTTACTGTGCTAGGTATTCTTTTCGTGGTTCTTGGTGCTTGGAGCAATATTGTTGTTGTGGCATTCATGCCAATAAAGCGAATTTGAAATGAATTGCATTAATAAACCTTTAGATTCTTGCCTATAGACTGACAAGTGTTGTGTTTACAAATGAGCAATACATCCAGATTTCTTGAGATTTGTACTTTCAATGGGAATTTAAATTTAAATGTCAGGCGATGTTTTCTTCATGGAAATTATTTTTCGGGCAAGAGAGAGGGAGCGCGGACGGGGGATCCGTTGTGTGACAGCGGAGCGGAGGGTCAGCAGTTGAATTTTGCACGCACGGTCAGTATTATTAGTAGGTGTTTGAGGTTTATTACGTTTGCGGACATTATTACATTCAATGTAATTATGTAACAGCCTTTGCGCCCTTGCCTTACAGCGCCTTTGCGTGCGCACAGTTTGCGTGTGTAGGCCCGTGGTCATGATAGTCTATGGCTATAAGAGATGGATACACAATCAATTTCATGTAATGTTTATTGAATGCTTTTTTGAATTGCTTTTTTTTTTCAAAGACAAACTGAGCAGCAGTGCTCAATCCACTCATACATTTTTAACCTTCCACAAAGACAAGTTATGTTAAAACGAACGAGCAGAGGGGTCATTCCCCAGCAGATCGCACCCATGGGCCACAGTTTATTTCAGAATTGTGCGAGTGCGGCTGGAAGTGGGGATTTCAGCACCACGGATAGTGCGTGTAAAAAGATTAGACAAACGTTTAAATGTGTTTGCTGCAAGCGAAAATATACTATATAATAAATGAAGATAGTGACATAGGCCTATTAGCAATAAAAAGCAATGAGTTGTGTGAATGCGGACGGCAGTGTTTGATGTAGAAAGTAATGTAAACTTGAAAATCAATTTCGGAACAGCGGTGTTTAATTTCGGAACGGCGGTGTTTTGAGGGGAGGGTCGGAACAGCGGTGTTTCGGAGTGGGGGTGTTTCGCAATGGAGAGGTGTCGGAATGTCACGGCGCCCCCACGTGGGTGGCTGAACCTGCTGAACAGCATGTGAGCTGTCACTGGGAGTGTTTAATCATTGCTGACATTAGCATTTAGCTTGAAGTACAGCTGTGTTAAAGTACAGCCACACAAATAGCATGCTAACATGCTGCTAAGTGGCATGCTAAATTGGCTAAACAAGGATGGTCAACATCATACACCTTTGCATGGTAACATTAGCATTTAGCTCAAAGGATCTCTTATCAAATGCCAACATTTTCCTCTCTCAATATGTCTTCTATCAAATCTATGGATTTTGAATTGTTGTTCTGATAAAACAAGCAGTTCTAAGACAACACCTTGTTGTTTTAGCAGTAGAGATGGCCATTTTTAAAAATATTTTATGAATAAATGATCCAATTATCATCACAATCATTTGTTGCAACCATATGTAAATGGATTTGACGTAACAACCTTGAGAATGTGTGTTTGGGAAAATGAATTTTGTGTTAAATTAACTTTATTTTTGCTACATCAGGAAATCTCATAAACAAGTACATTGAATAATAAGCAGAGTTAACGCTGTTGATCACTCATGTCCATATTGTTAATATTTCTAAACACATGTAAGATTGTCAAAATTCTGTCGATTCCAATATATCCTCTCAGGGTTTTGGTGACTTCCTGGCAGGCGATACATGCACCGCAGGGTGCCGTCTGCTCCGTGATATTAATCCAAATAACGTGTCACAACTCTGCCCAGTGACACCTCCTCCACTGTTACTGGACTCCCACTGGACTGGCCTCAGTAGGATCCCACTTTAAAATGTCAACCATGTCAGGTCAGCACGCCGTCATATCTCCTGTCATCTCCAGGTAAACATCAGTCCGAGAGCCGCAGGGAGTGTCGGCTCACGTCATTACAGCTCCGTCGCCGCCGCTCCAGTTCCATCAAGACCAAATATCACCGCTTCTCTACTTCTTGCTCTCTGCTGTCATGGTGGAAGAAGAAGTTCGCGGTCGTCCTTATGTAAGGCTCCCAGCTCCATCACTCTGAGTCACCTCTGGAGTGTGCTGGTCACGAACTTGAACGCGTTGCTTGACGTGTGTGTATGTGTTGAACCACATGCAATTTAGCCTCGCTGTAATTGGCTTATTAGGCCTTTGGAGAATTGAGCCACTGGGCTGCTCATCCATGGGTAAATTCTCCAGTTTTAGGCCAATTGAGCTTGTCATGTTTTTGTAGAGTGCATCTGCCTTCGTCTGTCAGGCTGAATCACACCGAGAAGGCCTAATTGATGAAATGTGTGTGTGTGTGCGTACAGCGAGCCAGACACTCTCAGCTCTTGGAGTTAATCCGTCTCCCTAATAGTGGGGGGATGGAGCAGAGTCGGGGGGAGGAGGAGGAGGAGGAGCAGGAGGAGAGAGGAGAACAATACAACATCTCTCCCCTTCGGCCTCTCCGGACACGTGGTCATCGCCCGGCGGGAAACTTCTGGACCTTGGACGTTCCCTTCGGATGTTGCTCCTCGCGTTCACTCGTCCCAGCTGGCTCTCAGAGCTCTCTGCTGCACTACTTAAGGAAACGAGGTACAATACGCTCCCCCCTCCCAAATAACACCCCTCCCGAGCGCTTTTCGTTCCTGCCATTGTCAACAGACAAGAGGCCGCGTCAAGAGGTAAAATTAGGAATGTGTGTGTAGAGCAGGGAACTTCCTGGACGCACGAGGTGTGTGCTTCACTGTTTCGGCAGAAAGTACGTTGAACCGAGACAGGAAGTATAGAGACACAGTGAAGACAGTGTGCGTTTCCTTCTTTTGCAATGCAAATCCGTGTGTTAAATGCAAGAATTGCTGTGTCTACCTCATGGACATTCCTGAATGTGACAAAGCGCCCGGTTTCCTGTCCTGCTCCGGACATAGCTCCTGTGTGGTTTCGTAAACACTCAGTAAGATTGTCACAACTCTCATCTACAGGAAAGACGTGCATTTCAAGATGTAATGGTACAAAAATGTGACAACAGGCCATGGAATTTACAGTATTGTTCTGGAACAAAAGGATTTCCTACGTTAGTTATTTCCGTTCATGGTGACCTCAGTTTCCTTTAGTTGTAAAAGACACTCAGCAGATTATATTTCCCAAAATGTTTGGTTCATTACCCTTTAAAGACTGGGAAAGTCCACTTGAGTCATTGTTCGGTCAAGCAGTCGTGCTCCCTTCTCACATTTGCCGCATTTCCTTCAACATATTTGACGTATCCCAGAAGTAAAGGTTGATGAAAACGGCAAATTATGAAAAAAATGTCCTCAGTTTCACAAAAAGTTTCTACTCTTGCCTGAGGTTGCCTGAATTTTCACTCAACGGGAGATGGAAACACCTTTTCCGAACAAGTTCTAACGTAGCAAACATTTAACCCGTGTTGCTGATCAGCTGTCTCAGCCCCCCGCTCGGCTAAAAAGACCAAATAAAGCAGGAGATCAAAACACTCTCCTTGTCGTCTTTTCTCACCGTTTGAGGTTTGATTGGCACTTTTTCAATGACGTCGTCTTGTTGCGCCCTCTTCTTCTGCAACGGTCAAGGCCGCAATTGCATAAACCCGATCCCTAGGTTGGGAGGCACCCTTCTGTTGCTTTAGTCTTGTAAATTTTGCAGCATCATTATTGGTAATGATAACTCGACTGCCCTGGCATGACTTTAACAGCCCAGAGTTTGTTTTTGCCCTCGCTTGAGCACGTTGTCCCGCCCTGTTACATCTTTCATGTTGAATTTGAGGGGATTAAGCTTGTTTATGGTAATGTGCCTTCGATGTTGGTGGCAACCTCGGGCACCTCATTGTGCGTTGAGTAAAACCTAGAAGAGCCCAGAAGGTGGAACCCTTTGTCATCGCGCACCGCTACATTTTTAATCCCTCACCCTCAAGGCAAATAAAATTGCTTTTATGTTCACGCATGATCCTTCGTAAGGCGACATGAATCATTTAGACATGCGGCTCAGCAGCGAAACCTTCTCTCTATATATCTCATACGCGATAACCATCCTTTCATCACAGCTTGTCTGGATGTGGGAGAACAGTGCAGTTAACCTTTATCAACGTATGAGTCACTGTTTCTTCTGAATCTGAAGACCACTGGCTCTCCTTCACATAGGGGACCTCTAGTGGGAAGCACTTTGACAAATTGTCCTCCTCAGTGTAACGTCGCAGCAGCTGTGCTGCAGTGCACTTACAGTTCTGCTCTTAAAGTTTGCTCGCTTGTGTTCTTGCTCTCGGCGATAAAGTGTCGCTGGCTTTCTCCACCTGCTCCGTGCAAGAGGGCAAGGTGCGTTCAGGGAGGCCTTGTGTTAACTGTGATGCCCGCTGGGGGGCTGGAGGACAGATAGCTGCTGACAGCACCCTCGGCGTCGCTATGCCACTGCCGTGTCATGCTATTTCGCCGCGGCGTTGGCTTGTCTGTTCGTCTCAATTTTAAAAAACCTCTGGAGAAGTGTCTGATTTTATTGAGCAATCCGGAGCTAAAAATAACTCGCACATCACCAATCACAGCAGAGCACAGATTGAAGAGTGAGACGTGATTGGACGGGATGTCGCACTGGAGGTTCTTTACTGTTCTCCGAACCTCGAGGAATCGTCTAAAGGGAAAAGTAAATGTACCCATGAATCCATATCAAGAATGCATCAGGCGAATTCACACTTTAGTGGAAGCTTTATCTTACAGACTGTTGTTTAATGATGCGTTTTTCATTCAGGCTGCATATGCCTCCCTCTGTGTAGCCGGTGGAAAGGATGAGATGCAGAGAATGTTCCGTCTTGTTTCACTCTGTGCTGAAATTGCTTTAGAAGTCTGATCGTAATTTAATATAATTGGAAAAAAAAATGTGTCTTTCTTACAATGTATGATTTGTTCAAGATGATATGTATTAACACATTAATATCCCCTGGAAAGTAGAAAGTCACAGGTGACGAAGCTGCTTTTGATTTAGTAAGCATGACAGCATTGGATATATTCGAGGTTTAAGAGAACTCGGGACATTTTCCAGACGTGTTTGTGGCGACAGAACCAAGTGTTTTTATGGAGACCTCAGGATGTTTCTAGCCATGTTTGTGGTGACCAAAACCGGATATTTTTCACAGGAAATCGGGCATCTCCCAGCTGTGTTTCTGGCAACAAACACAGATGTTCTTTAGGAGACTACAAGACATTTTTTTAGCAAAAAAAATGGGGGTTTTTAAGAAGACCTCGGTATACGAACCTGAACATAAACGAACTTAGGGTTGCAATATAAAGAAATGAAAAGCTTTGACTTATCTGTGGTTTTGCACAAAGCACTTAGGGATTAGGTTCTGAAAAAAAACATTAAATATATGTATTCTGACTCATGATTAGCATTTTAAAAGGTTGCTGCTTCTCCAGCTGAGTCACTCTGTTTCTGAGAGTGGTTACTCAAACCATGTCAGCGCTCCCTGAAGGGCAGTTTGGCCACCAGCAGGTCGGCCATCACCAACGCTGGCAGAAAGTGAGGTGTGACAGGTGTTCGACCTGCTGCAGACGGGCTGTCAGATGGAGGACACCGACGTCACCGGCTTTACAGGAAATCTAATGGAGTCCTAACCCCCACCACTCCTGTACACGCTAAGATATATCTGCCAGTCAAAAGTTTTGGACATCATATATTTCAGGCTTTTTACACTGCATTATACTTTATCCATTTGATGTCAGAGTGACTCACGAGGGCTTTCAGGGGTCAGCATGGGTTCACAGGGGGAAGAGGACACTCTTTTGCACTGACTCTCACTCTACTGCACATTTAGCTTTGTGTAATGCAAGCATGCAACTTGGATTTTTTTCTCATTCTGCCGTCAATCTTTCGTAGTTCTGCTAAACTTAAATAGTCAGAATTATTCCCAGTGCTTAAGCACAACTTACGTAGCTTAACAAATTATCCATTAAAGAAATGTCACTCCTCAGTCAAAACACTAGCTTGCCCTTTTGTTTTGTGAGGTGACACTTGCAGAATGACTGAAAATTGCGCGCTTTAGACTAATTCGCTCTGTATTTGACTGTACAGACATTGAGGAAATGGCAAATGAAAGAATTGTTTTTAAGCTGCATTCATTTGTTTTTGTTTGGATGGTTGTTTTTTGGGCGACTTGGTGGCAGCAGAAGCAAATATCTGGCTGTTTAACTGCTATTTTGTTAACATGCTAATTTTGATGCTGTGCAGAAAGCTTTTTCATGGAAACTATCAACCTGTTGCTGTTTAAAACACACTGATGAGCGCTGTTAGAGTGAACCAAAACAATGAAGCTAAAGGCCCTCGAACCAAAGAAGCTAGCTGAAAGACGCTGAAATGCTCGGTAGATTGAGGCGCCACTGCAGAGTTGGATCATAAAGCTGCAGGCGTGAAAGCCCTCAGGGCGCATTGAGGACACATTTGAGACCACACCACATTCACAGGTGGTCTGGACCTCTCTATGAGCAGCGTCTTTCACATCACATTAAGTCATTTGAGCCACTGTTAAGTTAAACATATTGATTAGTGCAGCTTTAAATGCTAGAATGTATGGTGTTTTTTAATTTAATTGGCTATAGTGTAAGATGTAACGCCAGTAAAACCAGGTAGTCATGCATTGATCCTTCGATGCTTCTACTTTTCACCTCCTTTTTGTGACATTTTTAGATTTGAATTTGATGATACTGATCTGTACCCCGCTGGAAAAAACTATGCTGGTTAGTGCTGGTCTATGCTGGTTTTCCAAGCAGGGTAGTCTGGCTACGTCCTTCTGGTTACAGTCTTTCCTGTTTGTACAAAATTATATAGTAGAATCAGCATCTCATATGAAGTGTCAATCAGTTTGTGCACAGACTGCTATGATAAAGCTTGAATATTTCCTGTTTACTTGTTGGTTTGCAAGTATTTAAATTATTCCTCAGATTTTTATTTTTCACGCATTTCCCATTTGCCGGCTGCATTTCCCACCCCTGCAGCGTTAAAAAGCCCTTTTCTGGTTCAAGGGACACGGAGCATGAAGACCAAGCCTGAAGTAGAGATGAGAGAAGGGGAAAAGGGAGATACTTATTCGGATGAAAGCATGACATGACATTAAAGAAGTGGGGAGCAAAGAGAGATGGGAGATGAGGAGAGGAAAGGCCCCGCAGCTCAGGGCTGTTCTACAACATCAAGCCCTGTGTTAGAACCGCTGTTGGAGATCACTTTTCTGAGCGGTAACAGCCTCTCCTTCTGACGTGTCTCCCGGCTTCAGGGAGTTAGACAGACGTGCACTTATGCAAAGTTACTTTATCTTCCCCGGCCTGCCAAGGATCCATGCTTGGAGAACAAGCGGAAATGCAAGTTATCGCCGAGCTAACCGCTTTTGTAAGCTTCTGGGTAGCTAAATGAAAACCACATGAGTTGAGTCTTAATCAATTCTCAAAATATTCTTTTCGGAGAGTAAAAATAACACTTTAGAAGTTAGAGACAGAATCTACATCTGTGTATTGGTGTTAAAATCATTGATTGATGAGTTCAAATACTTCATCAAAGGTCTCCCAACCTGTTCCCCCTGGTGTAAATTTAGATCTCTGACAGCTATTACGTGGAGGATTATGTGCTTGTTATCCGTTAACTGTGGCCCCATCGAGCGACGCTGGTCCGATAATCAATGTGGCTGAGCAAGAGAGGCAGACTTTACATATCAATCCGTCTGCCGGCCTGACAGCTTCCAGCCGCACCGTGAGATGTAACAGTCTGGAGATCTGGCAGCGAGACAGAAGCCAACGATGAGGCTTTGATCAAATGTTTATCCGCGGGCGTTTTAGATGTGAAAGACAGAAAGGGCAAAGAAAGGGTTACGCTTTCAGCAAACAGATTTTGTTTTGTGCTTAACTTAGCTCCGTACGCAGTCCCAATTATTCACCTCCTCTCGAGGCTTCTGATTAGAAACCGCTTCATGACCCGTCTCTGTTCCTGTTCTGTTTTTGGTGAACTATAGGCAGACAGTAATTTAATTGACTTTGTAAGTGCAGAATCACAAACAGGAGAGAGGAAAACGTGTCCACAAATCAGATATCCCCCGTGGGCAGCAGAGTCTGAAACAAGGCAGTCTCCTATCGACCACATGCTGCTAGAAAGCACTTTTTTATGTATGTTTGCATGAATATCACCTTGATCAGTCAAGTAATTAGCCGTGCAGTCAAATATTTATATCCAAAGAGACGGGTTGGCTTTGAAAATCTTTATTAGAGATATTTGTAGTAAATAAATGCTGTAGATTTGCTCCGGAATGAGCTGGGATGCTTCAAAGTAAGTGTTTCCATGACTGTCTGGATTGTGTTCAGACCAATGGCCAGTGTCATTATGCATCCAGTAAGTGTGGCGAATTAAACTGTCGTCCCGAGCCCCCTATTCACCTATTTCGAGGGAATGCTATTCTTCGATTGCGTTACCGGTGGTGACAGGCGTAGCGCGACGTGACACGCTGTAGTTTCACGTTACTCTTCATCAACACTGAGCCGCTCGCAGTCAGTCAGTCAGTCAGTCAGTCAGTCAGTCGCTCCCTCAGTCAGGGGTCACGTAAGGACGGCAAGAAGAAAGAGCGAGACGGAGATAGAAGCGAGGATATTTACGACTCAGACAGTGGCGAGGGTGAGCTGCATCCCAATGTCTGCTCCTTTACTGCCTGGCTCAAGGAATAAGCTTGTGCGGAGCGATTGCAGGTATTACAGGTCTCAGAGTCTGAGGTGCAGGGCTGTCTGCGCACAGTTAATACCGAAAAAAGCCAAATATCACCCACTTGGGAGGTCTTATAGGTGAAATCCATCAAATCTGATTCACTGTTGGACACCGTCTAAAAGCTTATCTATCTGTGAAGTCCTATACATTGTGTTCAAGCGCTGTAATTGACCCGGTTTTGCCGAGCTCATTTCCTCTAAAACTGTTGCCTTCTGTTTTTGTTTTAGTTGATTTTATACTCCTCCGATAATCACCCACTGGCTTTCTTAGAGTGTGCCAAACGAGGCTGCTGTTCGCCTGCAAATGTGTGTCTTTTAAAATGGGTTTCACGGTGGGCGGCTGTTGAACTTAGCTGCAAGATAATGAGCCCCTACTCTTTGATTCTCCATTGTCTACAAGTATCATAATGAAATGCCTTAATATTAAGACAAACTAAACAAAAACACATGAAGGGAACATCACCAATAAAGTTTTTTCCGGTGCGCTGTCTGCCTGTCAAGCCTGACTTCAACTTTAATCAAATGCATCCGCTGACAGCTCTCCTCCTTCAATCATTCCAGGCGCTTGCTATTCAGTCTGTGGTGTCCTCTTTCCAGTGATATAACAAGTCTGTCACAGGTTCTTCCCCGGGGCTCTGTTACCTGTCTCACTTTTTGTTCCACTGATTCAATCCCTTGCTGAATCTTCCAGGCAGTCTGGCCTTCCCTTGGTTTTAATGACTGTCAAGGGTGATACAGTGAAGCGTCTGTGTCTGACACCTTGTCTCAGAGTTTAAAGAACATAGAGCGAAAGTGCTGCCTTGACTTGACTTGAAATTTGGATATTGGAATCAATTCTGATTACCATCACTGAATTGAGGACTTGGACTTGACTGCTGTTAGGCCTGACTTACTCGAGACTTGACTCCAGTCTTGAGACCTGGTTTGGACAACACTTAGTACAATAAGGACTAAAGACTTGACTGATATGAGACTTGACTCTCAAGGCGACTTGATAGAAACTTGACTTGAGTCCTGAGACTTGGGTTGAACTTTGCTAAAGAAAAATTAGGATTTGAAACTTGACTTCTTTTTAGACTTGACCACCTGGAGACTTGAATTGAGACTTGACTTGATACTTGGACACAAGGTGAGATTAAGTCTGCAAATTACGGACTTGAGACTGTCATGGTTGCTGAATGACACCTGAGACTTGACTACCTAAAGATTTTTATTGAGGCCAAATTAAGACAAAGCTTGAGACTTGGACACAGGGCAAGACATAAGGAAACAAAATGAGAGCATGATACTTGACTTGCTTGATACTTGACTTAATAAATTGGTTGAGATGTGATGCCTTACTTTAATCAGACTTGAATGCAATGAGACCAAAGTGGTAAGACTTGTAATCAAGTAGGACTTAAGTCACAAAATGACTTGAATTTGACTCTTGTGAGACCTGACTTAATTGAGTCTAAACTCCTTAAGGACTTGACTTTAGACATGATACTCAATACCCACAGACGTCACTTTTTCAGACTTCACTCCTTGTAGACTTGAGTTGAGACAAAGACCTGACACTGGCGTTGGACTTAAGTCAACAAAATCAGGATTTCAGACTTGGCAGGTACTTGACTTACTGAGGACTGAAGACTTGGCTTAAGATTTAAGACATTTGGACTTGGGTTTGGTTTAGGTGAGAGCTGACTCAATAAATACCTACTCCTTGGGGGCTTAATTGCGGGTCAGACTGAAGTCACAAAAATTAGGACTTGCAAATTGATCTGGACTTGATGGGAAAGCAAATGCCTCAGTTTCTGACTGGGATATATTTTCCATATGACTTGACTTGGGATGACCCTAAAGGACTTGAGACCTGCTCTCACAGAGTTGAGACTTGACTGAAGACTTGACAGCCAAAGCCTAATTTTCCCGACTTGGTAAGATCTTGCTTATGACTTAACTTGAACTGCCCCTAAATGACTTGAAATCTGACTTAAGACTTGACAACAAAAACTTCTGTTTTCAACCTGGTAATGTCTTTTACATGACTTGACTTGGACCCGAGACTTGCTTTGATACTACTCAGTTTCAGACTTGTCAAGATACTAGTTATGACTTGACTTAAAGGGCTTGAGACACATATTTTGGACTCCTTTGCTTCAAAAGGTGTAAAACAGCTCTAAAGTGTACAGGAAGTACATGCTGTTGAACTTTCTTCTTTTATAGGGACTCTAGCAGCTGTACAAATGGGCAGGAATAATCGTTGACCATCATTTATCTCTCTGTCTGTGTACTCACATGTGTTCACACACCTACAGATAGGGCTTTGGCCATGAGGTGTCTGATGAATTGCTTTAGTCATTGGTCCTGGCTGTGTGAGCCTGTTGAGTAATGAAGAGGCTGGAGATTCTGTTCAACTCCTCCTCAGTTGCCCCTTAGCACAGCTCCTCCTGAGTGGGAGTTCTCCACTGAACGAGTTAGAGATTCATTCATCCTGGGAGAGCTACAATAGGTTTCCCCATTGTTGATGTGATGCGAAAGTGAAGCTGATATACTGTGTTTGGTATGTATAACAATGAGGATAGAGGGCCGCAAAGAAAGCTAAAAAGAAACAGACTAAAATCTGAGCAACACTCAGAAGTATGACACTGCTCTTGCTGTGCTCTGTGGTTTCTACATCAATGACTATTAACAAGCGCATTGCCTTTAATCCTACAGTGTCCTCCTTTCTCAGTCCTGACAGAAAATATGCCTTTAGCCAAGACATGAATACAAACTGACAGCTTGCTCACTGAGCACATGAAATCTATCTGTATAATCATGATTTAGCCATCGGAGACAAACTGTATGAACATGAATCTGGAGGCATTTGCCTTGTTGTTGTTAACTGTTTCATACCTGGAGATTGGTTTGTGTTTGTAGATGATTCAAGTGGGAATAGCAGAACTTCACTCAAGTGTTGGTTACCCAGTCTCCCCTTTTTAATAACATTTCGGTACACATTGCCATCTAGCCCGTGTGGGAATACCATTTAGGACAGCACCTGCAGTCGGCCTTGATTTACAACTTTTTAAAAGGATTCACACGGTGACCCAGATTCGCAGAGAAAAATAAAATAAAGTTGTCGTTAGAAGCTCCTGAAAACAATACTGCAGCAAAATCTACTTCTCTGCTGTTCTTCTGTAAGCTACATATGATCCAAATGCTGGTGTTTTTGCAGAAGTATGGCACAGAACTCTAGGGATTGATGCAACAGCAACAAAGAAATACAGTTAAATAAGATATGTGCCTTGTTTCTCTGTGGACCGTCGGACCAAACAACTTGTTCCACATGTATTTATTCTATCAGTAGAACAAGCATTCTGCATGCTTGAAGGCTTTTTAGCTTCAGCGTTTGTTCAGAGAAACAATATTTTGAAGCGGATAACAAGTTGATTTTGTCAGGTTCATATACAGAACATTCACAGTTTTTATGTAACCAAGTGATTTATAGTAGTGATTGACTGGAACGACGATGGTGATGTGTCTCCTCCGACGCTATACGATCAGAGTGAACAGCATGCTGGGAGCCTAATGTTCTTTTAATGGCTGGTGTGTTGCTGTACCGCCGGCAGGGCCTGGAGAGGAGTGATGCTGCTGATTGATAACCTGCACATCCTCTGCCAGCCTTCATGACGCAGCACCAGCAACTCATCCTGCCAGGTTCACCGTCCAGGGCCACGACTGACAGCGCTCACACACTCGGCTCACCACATTGACTCCGCAGAATGAGCACCGTCAGGGATGCAGGGATTAGAAAGCTCCCTGGAAACCTACTCCTGCTTTGTAGTCTTGCTGCTTGCGTTTAATTTAGGCCTGTTGTTGCATCAAATCAATACTTGTAATCATTCAGTTGCTGTGTGTATCCCGGCAGGACTATTAAGTTATCAAAGCCCCAGAGTCTTGCTCTTCTGTGAGTCACCGGAGCTGGTTTTTAACCCTCCCCCCTGACGAAAAAATGGTTTCATAACAGAATTGTTCCTTGCTGTAATCAGTAATCAGCTTCTGTGTTGCACAATAAGCCACAGTCTTACACGACTGGTGCCAAGCAAGTGTAAAGCACTGTGACGTCAACCACTGATTTGTGGACTACTGTTTTGAAGCCTCGAGTTTGGCATTAAGACCGTCGGCATCTTGACTTTTTCAGCCCAGAAGTGACCATATTTGGACGAGAGGGAGGAGCTGGGGAGGATAGCTTGATTGGATTTGACCAATGAACCCAAGGAAAAGTCCAGTAGTTTGTCAAAGTGGGGTCTGGAAATGCCCAGCAGGAATTGGAATAATTTTATTTTCGTATAATTAAGATTGGAGGACCCCGGGACAAAATCTTTTCTAATGAGGGCCCGTGGTCTTATTTGTGTCAGTCCTTGAAAAAAGGACACCTACAGTCGTTTAGTCGCATTAATATCAGAACATTTTAAAAAACAACCATCACAATTTCCCAGAGCCCAAAATGACCTTTTCATATTGCTTGTTCAGTTTGATCAACAGTCTGAAAACAAAAAAATATCTAATTTGCCGTGACATAAATAAGAAAAAATGAGCAGCTATCCTCAGATTTAGGATGCTGGAACCCAAACATGTTAGGCATTTTTACTCAAAACAATTACTTAAATAATCAATTGATCATCAATATTGGTTGTGATTCACCTTCTTTTCATGGAAAAATCATAATTTGAGTCATTTTTTATGTTTTACCTGCAAAAAATACTAAATCCACTGTTACATTACAGTACTGTTTTGAAGCCTTCGGTTTGGCCCAGTGGCCATCAGCATCTTATTTTTTTGGTTGCCATCATAAGGTATCCACACCCTAAAGCTTCCCCTGCGTTACCACCTGTTTTACTGTAAAGGGGACCGTAATTTATAAAATGTACGCCATGCTTTGATAAAGAATAATTGATCATAGCGGTTGAGATCATGAACACATCAGGAAACTGTTTTACTGAGGTCATAAATCAAGTGAGAAGTAGACTCATTTTCTCATAGGCCTACATGCAATCGGACTTCTTTTTGAAACCAAACCATGCTGGCCTTTGGATTAAATGCAGCTCAGCACTGGCTTCACTTTTTTTTCACATATTTTCTTCAGTCAGTGGTGTCAGACGGTTGATCGTTTTGTAAGGTCAACAAGATGGCATCACCAGCCCTCAAAGGTGAAGCGTCACTCCTGAATGACAGCCATATTCTCCGTCAAGATGGCGCCATATCAACATGAACACAAGAGACGCATGGACAGAGGAAGACTGCAGCAACAGCGCTTTCAGGGGCTGTTTGCTGATTTCCATCAAAGGGTAAAACAACTTCAAAGGAGAAATGGACGCCCTCTGTGTAGGCATGTCCCGTGGGTCATCGAGGAAGGGCGGCGCTGAGGGAAGTTGGTTTCCCACAATTGGAAATGGAGCTCTGAGATCACACCAAGCCTTAGCTTTGATGCAATGAACTCAGCACTGATGTAACCACATTTTAACACAATCCGCTGTGATTTTACCTCAAGTGCTGGAAAACATTTTTTTGAGAAATTTGAAAAATGAGATGAGACCTCACTACGGCAGAGCTTCAGCTGCCAGTCTTCATATGTCACTATTTTCGCCGCATGTATCTTGCCAGTTACTTCAAGGATTTCACAGTTCAGCTCTCTTTATTCTGTACTCCTCAGACAGAGACTGGCTGCTCCCTCCAGTTCATGACAAGGAGGCAAAACAAAGCGTGAGAGCAGTTGTGGTTTGCAGGTCCAGTTATCGGTTGTCTGTGAGAACATGACACTGTAGTTCACACCGTCATTGTCGACTCCCACACTTCCCTTCCCTCCTCCTCCTCCTCCTCCTCCCTTTTCTCGTTATGGAAAAGCTCTCAGGCTGCAGCCGTTGTGGGCAAGCAGCCAGCCTGCTGCCACAACTCCTATACATAACCGCAGAATAGAGGGAAGTCCAAAATTAAAAGCATTGTTATCCCTGCGGCTGGTGGCCGTGGAGAGAAGGAGTGACAGGCTTATTTCATTGTGACATCCCGGGTGACCTTGGCTTTGGCCTCCAGTCTGCACCCCCCTCCAGACACACTATTCGGAGCTGCGGTCTCGGACCTTCTGGGACCAGGGCCTGTCAGCAGAACCACAAACACGAAGCCTCGTAGAGACAAGCAGGTTATTGGTGGATGTCTCACTCTGCCTCAGGTTTTTCTGTAATTCCTCGATTTTTCCTTTTTTTTTTTCTCCTCCCAATTCTGATTGAGACCCAAAATGTCCTTGTGAATGAATTTGAATATAATGTACTATTAGCGTTGCCATGGTGATGGCTGCCGTCTGCGTGCATGTCAGTTGCCATGCAATTCTTTTTTCCTCCTCTCCAATAGGAAGCTAGGCTGCTATGTGTGCTAAGTGCTAAACTGACGCTGTAAAGCAGAAGAAAATCAGGATGCTTTTTTTTAAAACATCTGTGAATCCTTTGAATATTGTTCAGTCCAATTTTTATGTGTGGTGTATGTTTTGAAATAATGACGATGATAATAATAATAAATAATAATATTATTATTTTTATTATTATTATTAAAGCCCCTGTACAGACTTTTCATTTAGTGTTGATTTTGGCGGCCCCGCTGGACGAAAGCGGTGGTGTTTTGCCGGAATGAAGACTGCATTTCCCATGAGCCCTAGCGCCTACAGTCGTGAAGACGTTTGTCTGGCCGGCGCATGTAGATTTGTTTTGGAAACGTCGGAGAGAAGACTGGACTTGCTTTGAAAACTTTTTTTTTAGCAGCTATCTGCAGCGTGCATATGGATGAGGTAATGTGTCTATTTGTATTTCTCTGTAATATAATATGCCGCCGGTGAAACAAAGTAATGTTAAAACTTGTATCTAAGTTCTGTCTATGTAATTGGATCATGCCTTTGACCTGGACAAATGAGAATTTACACAGACATACATCTAAGTTCGTAACAGTAAGCCTACAAAAACTGCAGTAGCATTGCCAACATAATATCTTACGTTGTAAGCTAACGGTATTACCGTGATGTCTGTGACATAGGCTAAACATGCAAAGACACAGACACTATTGTCACTGTGTGTAATGCTGCTGTTGCACTGCAATTTCCCCGCTATATATATTACCCACAGTGCTACAGAGCTAGCGTTACAGCAAAGTCACAGTGATTGTGATGGATGTTTTGTTCTAAGTAAGAAACTGAATCATTTATAATGACAGAGGATATTACCGATGCATCGTTGCAGGTCGGCTGGGCTGATACACACAGCTGAAATGGATGCGTGATCTAAGACGTTTGTTGTCGTTTTTACGAGTGTAGTATCTAGAGCAAATCTAGTGGTAACGTTAGCCAGCTTTGTTGTGACAACATAAATTCATGTATTGCTGTAAACTACGTCCCGCAATACATTTCTTAAATGAAATACTATTTACATACCTGTCTAGGAGGAATCGGGCAAATTCTGGATGTGACTTGAATCCCTTCAAGCCCCGCAACTCTCTCCATCTCTGGAAGGAATCGCCAATGTTTATCCATGTTTAGCCCTAGCTCGACCGGATTCCCTCTCGGCCTTTCGTTGGTCTTCGGTTCGAATTATTTTTATTTTAATTGTCTCATTATCAGCCATGACAAAAGTTTTAGCTCAGTTAGCACTGGCTAGCGTAGCAACAAAACAGATATGCTGAATGTCGTCAGTTCCGGTCTGACTGCCGTAAATCGTTTCGTCAGTGGTCCGACCCGACCAAGGCCTTTCAGAGGTATAGAATTAGACTACTTAGAAAAAGCGTATCTTCACACTGATGGGCTCATTTGCTGTTGTAGGTAACAGAGACACATCAGCAGAAACCAGAGACTTTTCTATATCCAGTTAAAAACTCCGTACAGGGGCTTTAACAACAACAATAATAATAATAATAATAATAATAATGCTGATAATAATAATAATAATAATAATAAGTGCCAACCTTACTTCATGTACGGGTGATACTTTCCTTTTTAGGAGCTGGAGATGGAGTGGACTTACATTGTTTTCCCACCTTGGATGCTGCATGATGTTGCCTTCTTTTGACTTTTGAGCATAAAACTTCATAAATGCATGAACACATAACAAGATACAATCCTTGTAGTCTGGTCTGAGTAATATGTACAGTTTGAAAGTTTACCAAAACACTGCACAGACGCACACACACACACACATTCAGGTGTTACAGTACAAAGTGATCACATCTCAGCCAGGTATCACGGTCATAGTATGTTGGTGATTATGTCAAAGCCTCTCCTTTAAAGATGGTAGCCTAGGTAACCTCTGTGAGTAATGGAGTCTAGTGGATTTGTTTTAGGAAGTGTGTAAGAGAGGTATCGGGTACTGCAGTCTCATAAAAGACCATGCTATAATTACTTTAGTGTGTAGCTAGGCTCGGAACAGAGACTGTATTTCACAGAAGGGAAATAAAAACCCCCTTTTTATGCAATGTTACCACGGCGTTTTCATGCATTTTTCACAGCAGAGTTGGTCCAGACTATGAAATGCTAATCACCACTGTGTGACCAGATCCGAACAAACTAAATGTGGGATGAAGTGTATGCTTGTGTGCACATGCTGAGAGGATTTTTTTTAATATAATGTCAAGTTCACCTAAAAATAAGCATTTTTTGTTCTTCCCTCAGCTGTTAACACACACAAGCTTGGTTTTGTACGACTACATGACATTTGTTTGATTCTTAGAGTCTGGAAAAATGACCAATGCTGGCTGGTCTGCTGACCTGTGTGACTGCGAATGTTGCACAGCGTAATAAATGTTAGTTATCTAATTTCCCCCGTTTTTATTTGCACATGTTTAGTATTGAGGTCATCCAAAAGTAACGGTAGGTAATCAGGACTTGGCCTCTCTAGTTATCTAAGCTGCTGTTACCAGTCTTTGCTATGGCTGCTTTCCCTTATTGTGGTAATTTCTATTATATTCCACCTAAATCCAAATTCTGCTGGGTGTAGTGTCGGCAGCAAAAACAGTGTCAGGTTAACCTGAACTTTACCTATGTGTGCGCTGTTTGATTGACATCAAACACATCCCTGTATGAGCCAGGTAGAAGTATAGTAAATTGTGTAGACAGCGTAAAATCAGAAGTCTGCTAACATAAACAATCACGTTAATCAGTGGACGTTTTCATTTCTTTTGAAAGCCTGCACCTATTTGTCTATTATAGAGATAACTACCCAAAACAACTATCAGTCATTACCTACATCTTGGTCCCCCCACTGTTTCACCCAACTCATCACCACTGCTCCGCCTCCATGCAAATCCTCCATTCGCCCAGTAGGAATCCCTTGTGCAACAACAACAAGGACATGATCCCTCACCAGCTTCTCATCTGGGAACAGCCACCGGACTTGAATCCAGGTTTCTGCAATGGTGGGCAGGTGTTAAAGCGTTTCAGCAACAAAACTGTCAGCAATCTGCCAGTGAACCACTCATCCTATCTTTGGTTGTGGCTGTGACTGTCATCCTGTATTATCTTTTACCTGCATGTGTGCGCAGAGCTGAACTATGATTCAGCTCCCAAGCTGGAGGCCCTGAGCATCCTGTCTTTTGTCCGTTCAGCCTGCCCTCCCTCGACAAAAACCTTTTACTGCCGTGTTATAACAAACATAAATGAAACACTCCCTGTGACTATCTCGACCATCCCCCACCCACTTTCCCCTGGCCTCACCCCTTTTGCCCTGCAAATTAAAGAGCGTGTCTATGAGCCTGCGTTGGCCTGGCAGTGCTGATGAGGTGTAATCACCGTGGAGAGGCTCAGCTGCTCTCTTCACACCCTGCCATTGAGCTCATTAGGCCAAAAAAAAAAAAAAATGAAGGCACAGGGAAGAAGTAAAACAGCAGTGTTACGGAGTTGCTACCACTGCAGCATTACGGTGTTGTTTCGAGTGTATGCGGGGAGGATTTTCTGGACGGTTGCAGCTAGTGTCAGTTCCTCAGATGTGAAGCTGTGAAAAACTCATTTTCTGCTCGTACCACTGTATTCTTGCAGCCTCATCTCTTTTGCAATTACTCGCGCTACATTATGACCGAGCCCATACCATTATAGTCAAAGCTGTGAGTTAAGGGCGGCACAGCAGCAAGCATCTCTGTTTTCATTTTCTAAACACTTGGAACAAGAACAAAATTGTGCGCGTTTGTCATCTATAAGTGAGCCTTGATAGACAATTTAGTTCCCCATTTGAAATTATTGTTTTGATTCATTCTGTTTTTTTTGTGAGAATGGAGCCAGGGGGAGAAATTGAGTTTCCCAATTTGTCACTCTGTAAAAAGCTGTAGCCATTGTTATGGTTTTGATTTTCCCTTGTTAAGATCTTGGGAAGTAACCAAACACATGTGATGGGATTACACAAGTGGGATGCAAAAATAGGTAAATGTATTCTAGTAAAAAGTTACCGAAAGAAAATTTTATTACATCACAGATACAGACACAGATATATCAATAAAAATGGAGACCACTAACGAGTCATTTAGATGAAATGACTCGTAGTCGTAGTGTTATCAAGATTACATATAAGCTTGGTATTGAGGTAATCCAAAAGTAACGGAAAGTAATCAGGACTTGGCCTCTCTATGAGGTAGGTTGGTGCTCTCAAGGTTCCCTCAAAACTAGAATATATATATCTTGATTGTTTAGCACTGACACAAGTTATCGCTCTTTTATTTTACTATTAGCTGATATCTTTGACAACGCTAGCAAAACTTGCCAGGTAACATCCAGGCAAACACAAAGCAATGCGTTAGCTGTTAGCTAGGTAGCAATTGTTGTGCTTTTACTTGATATATAAAAACATTTCCTCATAACTCAGGTTCAGGTACCTCCTTACTCAACAAAGATTTCAAATACCTCCAAATAGTCTTAGTTGCATACTCTAGATTTATAGCTCCACATAGTTTACAATTATTAAAAGGTTGCCACAATGGCAGCGATATAAACACGATGACTCAGATGTTGTGCTGCCTCCTCTCAATCTCAAGAGCGAGGCTGCTTTTATGAGAAATAAAACCTTATGAAAGGATCAGTACCCTGCTGCCCTGTGCTTTTGTTGTCTGTCCCTCTCATCTCGCACACGTCTCCCACTGAAATACGGGTTGCCCGCAACCAGACCCCTCATCCTGGGGGGCGCAAATCCAATTTCACAAATCACACTCACAACAGATTATTCATGCAGGTAGGTCGAAGGGTGGTTAGGTGTGTGTCTATGTTCGGAACACTTTTACAAGTGGTAAATGGGCACATGTGTTGCCCAAGGGCATTTCCACAAAGAGAGGCAAACATGCATGCACACCCTCTTCTGGGGGTGAATGGAGAAGCGTGTGTGTGAGGCCTTTCATTTAACAGAAGGCCATCCGTGAGTCATTCTCCTGAAGAGCACCCTTGGGTACTTCTCTCGCTGACACACATGCACTGGCTGTCTCAGAACAAGGCTCACTGGTCAATGTTTAATGCCCCGTAATTGGTTTTACTGACCAGCACTGCCTGCAGGATGCCAATGCTGATTTGAAGCCTGGCAGCTGAGGCTGACCACCACTGCAGTCCTACCTGGTCTTTTATTGTGGATTGTTATGATCGGTGTAAGTCATATTGCCCGCTGTGAGAGGTGTAACTGTTTTCTGGCAGTCATTACAAGGATTAAATTGTCAAGGTTAATCTGCACAACCATGTCTACAATCCCTTCTTCCTTTTCAGAGTCTACTCTACTTAGACCTGCCCAAACACAATCACAGTATATCACAGTGATACTGGACCCATGACTTGAATTTGATTTTGATACCTTTTTGTTTTGCTCTCTCTCTACTAGAGAACCATGAGCACTGTGGAGGAGGAGCCGGATCACATGATACCATGAAGACAAGCCTGCAGGTCCTGCGCTGCCAGCTGCTGAGTGAGTAGACCCAACGGGGGGACGAGGAGGACGAGGAGGATGAGGGCATCTGGAGGGGCGTCCCGGTTGTGCAATCAGGGACTCATTAGTTACCAGATTAAGAATCAAAATATCGGGGGCTTGTTTATATCTTACAAATCAGTATCTTGCTGAAAAGAGAACAAACTCACAAACATTTTCACTGGTATAACTACCAATAATCTGTCCTTTAATAGAAATAAGAACCATACCTGGTTTACGAACGTTTATTTTGAAGAGTCTGTTTCAAACACAAGATATTTTAAACAAGCATTTGGTTAAATATAACCATGAACGTCCATGGATGATTCTCATGTTTTTAAATTGGAAGCCTTTACATCATCACACAACTAAAGTTGGTTGTTTGGTTCAGAGCCGTTTGTGTGAAGTTAAAAAAAAAAAACACGGTGCTTTGACAATTTAACGTGATGTCTTTTAAATTTAGGTTCAGTGAGAGTTTGTCTGACGCGGCTGATCTGTTTTCAAGCATTTCTGAAGACTATTTTTAAATGCCAGGTCAATAATATTTTGGAGACAGAAGAAAAATGTAATTTCCAGGAATAGTTTGGCTATCTGCTTTCTTGCTGGATGTTAGATGAGAGTCCAGACTCCAGTCTGTAAGCCAACATACACAAGAACGGTTTGCTTACTAAAGCTTTATATTCATAAAGATACATTAGAGTTGTATCCACCTTCTCATCTTACTCCCGACATGAAGCTACTAAGTGCTTTTCTCAAAATGCCGAACCAATTCATTAATAGACAATGTTCATGTGACAGCCATTTTCCTCTGACGTCGTGCTCAGGACGGAAAGCTCGAATGCCAGGATAACGGGCCATATCAGGAGATAACATATTTCATAACCCATTCAACCACTTCCTAGCTAACTTCAACCGTTTGATTACATCCAGTGCGTTTCACTTTCAGGCTTTAATCAGTGTGCAAAGATGCAAAGATGTGCGTTGATATTTCAGAATTAATGAATGCCTTTCCCTTATTGTATCATGTGGCTATCAAACAGTAATGTTAGCTAGGAAGTGGTTTGATGCTGACGGAAGCTTAACAGGTTATCAAATATGTTGTTACCTTTAAAGACGGTCTGATGTCGCTTCAGATTTTCACTATCAGCTGTCTTTTCAGTTGCTGATCATCCAGGAAGTGGTGAAATGACAATGTTTTGTCAGATTTCCTACTTTTAAAGGAGAATCGGATACTACTACTGTAGATTCAGTGCTATACCTACTCAGTTCTTGTTCTATCTGGAGTCTGTGCTGCTTTGAATTCATAGAACAGGTTAAAGGCTCTTGGAGAGGATGTACGGAGCTCTGGCAGGCTACCAGCGCAGAATGTCACATGAATATGGAACATGGGGGTCAGACCAGGACCCACCGGGCTCCTAAACGGTTAGCTAAACAGCCTGATGATATCTGGTATGCACCCCAAAGCTCCACCTCAGGGGCAGCGGAGCTAAAGGCTGTCTGCCGACAAATCTGCCTCAATCCCTTAGAAGTGATAAACTTGGACTGGACTGCTGTGAGCGAAATGCTTTAAGCCGTCGCAGAGGTGGCCTGAGGTCACATCACAGATGAAGAGGAGGAAGCTGCAGACTATCTTTGTGCGGAGTTTAAACTGAGACCATATTTTTGAGCCTTTCTTTTGGTTTTGTTCCAGTCGATCCAGTCTTTGAAAGCATGGTGCTCCACTATTTGACTTGCATGTTCACTCGATCCAGCTGGGGCCTGAATTACCTCGGGCACATTTAACTTCCATCAGGGTTCCCATCTGACAGTGAGTGGGGCTGAAAAGCCCACCTGAAATCTCTCTTTGTGCGGTACATCTTTCAGCTAACAGGAAAGAGGGGAGATGCTGCAGATAGAGGAGGGCCAAAATGGGCGATCTGGCATCGTGACAGAAATCAGAGCAGGGTGAGCTTGTCTGTCTTCCTCTGGTCACCTTCTGTGCCGCTTGTTGTTTTGTCGGTGCTGCTTAAGTACTTATGCGAGCAAGAAGCGGCGACGTAATAAACCTGAAACAATGGAGGGGAACTTACTTGTCTCTTGCCAATTAGGTTTGTTTGGCAGCTTCAAAGCAAAGCCTGACAAGTGAGGCGGTTGCTTGCAAATTGTTTCTTGAAGTCAGCTCCTTTAAAAAAGAAATGACAACTTGAAAGACCAGCCGGTGTGAATCATAAGCACTTACACAAGGTTTGAGTACGGTAATCTTCCCGATCTGACTTTGTATTGTCTTGTGTGATCATGATTTTGTTGTTTCTCTGGCTTTTTAAAGCTGCCAACGGCAGTGAAAAGGTTGAAATTCTCTGTAAATGTGATTGTATAACTGCAGGTCTGCGATTCAGTGTGCCCCCCAGATTCCAGACAACTTCCTGTTTAACATTTGTCCTTCCTGTCAAGATCCTTTGCTGCTGTCACAGTCACTGTAGCTAAATCATTATCCCAGTAAACAGCTCAAGTACTCTTTGTTGTTCTTGTTTTTGCCTTCTCCCCCCTTCGCCCGATCCTCAGATAAACACGCCTCTGTTCAAAGCTGCTGTAACCTGACAAACAATTTGCAGAGCATTCAAACAGGAAACCATTATCCTGTTACGAAAAGCTTGCCCTCTTATCTCAGGCCTCACATCTGTAGCCCCGCTCCGCCTCTCCACCACTCCGCCCATCGCAGCGGTCCTCCTCCACCAGGATGGTACCAGAGGTCCACAGGACGTGCCCTATCTGTCTGTTTCCCACCCACGGGACAGCAGTCTCTCCCCAGAATGGCAGACGAACACACCCAGGAGCAAACCAGAGGAATTTGTCTGTTTGTGCTACTGTAAAAATAACTCTGTATTTACACGCCCAGGACATGTATACGTCTCTTTATGAGGATCTGTCTTTGTCAAGTTACACGACAGCCCTGTTAAGTGAGAGAGGTGACACTCATAAAAGATGAGTGTGCTCCAATAAATTCGCTGAACAGGAAGGAAAAAGCCTTCCCGTAGACTCATCCAGCTTTTATAGCTTTTATACTTCGCCACATTATATTGTAGCACTTTTTTTTGTCTTTGTCCACATTAACGCAAACATAATGTAGTTACAGGCTGGAAGCAAAGACGCAGTGAGAAGTTCTTCTATTGTTTCAGAAACAATGAAGTCCCAGTGGTAAGAGGAAGACGAGGATGATGAGCAGGTGTAGTAGCAGCAGTAGTGATATTAATACAGAAAGTGAAAGAGGTAGTGGGAGAAGTGTGAGCAGTTCAGCGTAGTAGATAAAGTGAAAATAGTGCTGATTTGAGTAGTAGGAAAGTAGTAGGAGGAGAAGTATTAGTCGGAGTGGTAACCTAAAAGGGGTGTTAGCAGTTGGGCTATGTAACTATGCTGCCCTAAGACAAGCGACAGCTACCTTGTTATTCCTCTCTAGATCACAGCAGAAATCACCAAGAATATCCATATGAGTATAAGAAAAATCTGATGAGCTAAAAAAGTTATCAGAAGGCAGAACAGCAACGTGCCACCAAGTGTGTCACATGTGTCATTAAAAGATTTAATATTAGTAGTGATGTGTTGTGTTGAGCATTGGGAACATCCTGAAAGACCTGAAGAAAAATTATTATTAATGATCTTCATTATCAACTCACTGTTTTACCATTTTTATCTGCTATTGAGGGGTTTGTCTCATGTGCGAGGTTGCTAAACTAGCTTCACCTGGGCCTGCAGCTAGCAGCTTATCGTTAGCCTCATTTGTTAGTTGAACATCTTCGGGAGTTTTTTCGTTACTGTCCTGAGGTTCGTTCGGTTCGGCCTCGGTCCTGGTCTCACCTGTATCTTGAGCGTAGCCTTAGCTTGCTAGATACCTCTACCCCAAGTGTTAGTAGTGTTAGCAGGTGGACTTGAAGTACTAATCAAGGGGATATTAGCTCTTACAGTAGTAGTAGTAGTAGTAGTAGTATTAGTAGTAGTAGTAATAGTGTAGTGGTAGCAGTAGCATTAGCAAAAGGACTTCCAGAAGTAGTGGTTGTTCGAGTAGTTCCAGGGATCGGAGTAGTGGCAGCAGTGGTATCGCTGTTAGTTGTGTTACAATGATAAAGGCAGTGATCGTCAGCGATGTAGTGTTAGTTGTTTTGATTATAGTAGTAGTATCGATGAGGGTACAGGTGGTAGTAGTACCATGTAGGCAGTTGTAATAGTTGTAGAAGCTGCAGTGGGTCCATGAAGTGAGTCAGGGCCGATAGCGCTCCTTCCAGGCGTGATAATCCAATCTTAGCAGCAGTTAGTCAGACAGCTCTCCAGTCGGCCCGCTGATAAAGGGTTTTGTCTGCCTGAAGCTTTCTGTCACTCTCTCTGACAGCACGTCAAAGCTTAAAATTAAAGGCCTGGACTACCTTGAACAAAACTCCCGGTTTAAGGCTCATGATTGCGTTGATTTGGGTCCGTCAGCCCTTTATCCTCGAAAGTGAGATATGAATTCATTCTGTACGAGATAGCAGAGCCGCCGTGTGTGTGCCGGTATGATGTGATAAAGGCTCATTGGTATTCCGATGAGCGAGGTAGATAAAGCCTGCTCCATTTGCCCCAAGGGATTTGGGGGGAATCCCATGGAGGTTTGTCCGCTACTGTGGAGTGGTTGCGATTAGCATAAACGAGGCTAAATGTGATCCGCGGAGGGTCGGCTGGGTGGTGAGCAGGACATCCTTAATTATTGGTTATGGTTCGGTGCCCTGGGGCTTCCAGACCAGCAGTGATGTGTGTTTATCCCATTAGTGAGGAGGTGGACATACAGTAATATCCTTTAGATCTTGTACGTTTACATCTCAGGCTTTAGGTTAAACATTTTATTCAAAGCAACTTAAAATGAGAGTGCAGGCGGTGGGTCTGCGTCTTGCTCAAGGGTATGTTGACATGATTATTGAAAAAAACGTACTGTTTAGGCTTAATGTGTATTTATTATCCTAGCATCAGCATTCAGTCTAGTTTGATAGGTCAGAAAATGAACAAAAAGAAAGTAGTAATCGTAGGACGCTGAGGTCATATCATGTGCATTTTTCCAAGTGTCTGGAGGTTGCAGCAACTGCGGGTGAGTACATACTTATTGGGCACCAAAAATTAAATATGCAAAGGATCCAGTTTTTCTCCCTCCCAGAATTTTATTCCTGGTTGAAGGGAGAGGTCCTTGAAATATTTAGACATTCACGTTGCGAAGTAAAATATGCAGAAACTTTTAATGAACAGTTCAGTAAAAAGACAGAATATTAACAAATTCCTTTTGGTATTTTGAAGTCTGCAATTACAGGATTGCTTCGTTTAATTCTTCTTCTGCTTTCAGGATATAAAATAAAAATAAAAATAACAGCAGTGAGACTATTAAAATACTAAAATTGTCCAAAATTCAAGATACAGCTGAGTCGATCCAAGTTTGTGATGAAATCATTTCTGCTGGCAGTGCAGCTCAATTCCAAGGCCAGTTTGTTACCTCACTAGTTTATTTAATCCCATAATTTAACCACTGACATGGCCTCGTATAATTACTATAATCATACATTAAATTTCTTCACATTCTAGTTGATTTAACAGGGAGTTATGCTTCTTGAGGCTGATGCAGATATACTAACACATCCTCAAGACTGGTCAATGCAAATGATTCCCAAAACAGGATAACCAGCAACAGGTGGACCGGGCCTATGCACTACGCTCGCTTCTTTGGGCATGAAAAGTACTTGGTTAGGTTTAGGCAGTAAAACAGCTGAACAACTTGGTAGGGTTTAGGCAAACATCATAATTCAGCTTAAAATAAGAATATAAGATTAAAGCTAACAGTTATTTAAACGCACTTCCTCTTATGACCTTCATAAGTTAACAATACCCTTCCCTGACGTTATTCCATCATTCACAGGTTTTATCATTGTGTTGCAGTTTCATTCATTTCATCATATAATCTTGGCCAGATTCCCATTGGACGCATGTATTTTGTTCCCCGTGCACCCTGCTCAGGCTGCATGACGGGGATTAAGGAACAACTGTAACAGTTCAGGAGTACAGCCTGGCGAGCCCCTCACGAGCCTTATTGATGGATGATTTTGCAGCTCCTATTTTTGGCTTCCTGTAGAGCCTCCAATTCGAAAAGTGCCACTGCCAGCTGCCCACTGATGATGCGACACAACCAGCCTGGCTCCGGCGCTTGCTTCATAGGCAGATTGTCGCTGCACATTCGAGCCACATCGTTCTCCTGTCGCACGTAGACTGAGGTGACCCCTGGAAAGAAAGATAAATATCCCACCGTCACAGCAAGAGGTACCCACCCCCTTAGGATTGATCATGCAGCCAGGCTAGTGCATGAGCACTGATAGCCTCCATACCGCACACTAAGTGCTTGGATATGATTGATTAGGCTGGAAGACTGATGATGCTTGTGCCTGAACGATATTGTTTATCTGGAATTGAGTCTTAGCTAATGAGCGGCAAAAAATGTGATGCAGAGTTTCATCAGCAGGAGTAAATGTTACAATGTTTTTTGTTTCACCAGTGTAACTCTAGATTCTGTGGCAGCTGCTCTGGCCCCTGTCCCCTGACATTGAGTCTAATAATGAATGATTGGTGGGACAAAGCCTGCATTGGATCAGTGCGCAGGTTCCTGCTTTGCAACATGATTTATTGATGTCCCCGATGGCATCAATGGAGGACTTCAGCGAATGTCACCGGCTTCCTATGCATTCAAAAGAGCACTAGTTCAGCAGGTTTCCCGCATAAATTGCTCCTCCCTCCATACATCCAGAGGTTAGCTGATTGAAAACAGGTTGACACCATTAGTCAAATAAATGGGGGCATAATCTCACAGTAATTTTACTGGGGTGTTGTTTGTCTTCATGATATTAGCATGTGCTATTCAGAGATGATCAGCTGGGTTGGATAGATAGTGAGCAACATGTTGGTGTGAGTGATAACAGTGTAAGCCGTGTGTTTTGTCCTCCAGGACAAAACCTTTTAAGGGTCGTTTATTCTCTCTTTACGTACAAAAATAGATATGTCTGTTTCAAGCGATATGACCGCCGCTGCCCACGTACATCCATGCGTCCTTCACGTTGGCATGGATGTAAAGCAGTACAACCACTAAAGGGCGCCGCTCAGAGTCAAATCAGCTTTTCTCTGCTTTAGAGGGGACACCTGGAAACATTTCCTTCCCCTTTTGTGGCGGCCATTTTCAGCCGTTTTTGTGGCGTAGAAAATCTTTACTTTTCGCTGGAAGTCGGGCTATCTCCATCTCTGATCCTGGTGACCAAAAAACTTTACTTATCTGTGCCTTAGAAATGTGGAATTTTAACTTATCTCAGGTTTTTGCAGAAACATACTTGGCTAACATTTACCCTAATATTTGCATTGATCTGACGTTGAGCGATATACCAGTTTGAAGGTATGAAAATTGAGTGTTATCACAGCCACATTTTTTTATCTTCGGTATTGAACTCTACCGTATATGTGGTATTGAATTGTGTATATTTGAAGTTCATGTGGAGTTTCATGTCCGTCAGAGCATAATGTTCTGTGAAATTCTATAAAGCATTTGTTGCTGTGAAACTGTGATTTTTCTTTAAGATGGTTATCGTGTCATAGAAAAAATCTCATTCCATCGCAACCTTTCACAACAATTTTGCTGTATTTTGTCCTCGCTTGAGCAAATATTCAGAGTATTCTTATCGTTCGCCTCCTCTCTTGCGTCATGACAGCTGAAAATGGACCGACTCTTTCTGTGGGCTGTTTCTTTTTGTGCTTGTGAAAAAAAATATCATGTCAGGCCAAAAACAGCCAACAGGCACGGTAGTGAAAAAATAATGCTGAGTAGGCAAGCGCTGCTGAGCAAGATGAATGTATTTTTAAAAAGTGCCTGCTATATTCTCTCACCTCTCGCACCTTATTTTCCTTTGTATGTCCTTTTCGGTCCGTGGTTTAATGTGTCTAATGCACCCTTTTTGCTTTTGTCCATGTTATCCCTGATGAAACACCCACACATCTCCCTCTCTTACTCCCACTACACCTTTGGTCTCCTATTTGCACATTTTCCCGCCCTGTCCGACCTCGCTATTCTTCCTCTTCTCCATTCAATTTTTCTCATGTTCTTCCCCCCGTGCTTCAACTCAATAATGGATGTTCATAAAGCTCAATTCACTTCTCGAGCCTTTTCAATCATTTCTGGAGTTAATTCACTCGCTGCGCCTGCTTCTCCGCTGCGTGTCTTTGTGGAGGCAGAACCCGGCTCTCTTTCTGCGTTCACCCTGCTTACGCGCTCACTCCATCAGCCAGACGCCCAACCGGCCTGACAGATTACACCTATTTGCCTCGGTGCATGTGTAAAGGATACACATGGCCTGCACATACACAGAAATTCATCAATATGATATATGCTCTGTAGGTCAGAATAGACAGATTTCTTTATCAGGTTACCACAATGAAGTGGCTGACTTCCACTGTTAACATGTTTTTAGAGAAAAAAAGCTGTCGTCTCCATGTCCCATTTATGTTTTCTTTATTAAAGCTGCCCATTAACACTAATCCAACACGCTCATTAACAGCGATTTCATTCGAAAATCATAAAAGTGGTGTTGACGATTATCTTGCTGAGCAAAATGTATTATAAACTTGTGTTTGTAACAGAGCTTATTTAACGCCGACAATCCGAATCCAATTCCAAAATCTCATTGTTTGTTTTTTTTTTGCCAAGGAAAGCAGGGCAATGCTAACTTTTGGGGTTAGCTTGCAAAAATACGACACGTCTATAGGCTCTACATCCAATTGTAGTGAGTCTCCCAAACCATTAACATGCACCGTGGAGGATGCACAGAAGATCTCCACACACAACTAATGTTAGCATTTAAAAAAAAAAAATTAAACTTAGCATAAATTAAATTTGGTCCACCTTATTTGGTCCTAAATAGTTTAGAGTGATTACCAAAGCATTGATCAAAGGGCGGTACAGGCGTTTTTCTTCAACAGATTTAGTGCAAAAAGGTATTCCTGTTTCGTTCTTTGAATAAATGATATTGAATGTCAATCCTCTTTGTGATTCTTGAGATTTCAGGTACTAAAACATCTCCTCGTGTTGATCTTATAAGCTAAGCCATTTATGTTTGCCTTGTTATTGAGATTAATGAGATTCCTGCTAGAATCAAACAAGGAGTCTCATTCACAAACTAATCACCCCTCAGATCTTCAACACAGCGCCTGGTACAGAATCTAAAGGTGTTATCCTCATATGTATTCAGCACTGACGGATATACAGGCAGTCAGATGTCTGAGAGCAAACTTACTTAAAAAGCAGCGTCCCCCCCTTTAACATTTTAGATGTGATCTTTAATAAAACATGATTTGAGTAAACTGCAAAGTCCCAAATGAATATTAATCTCCACCCTGGTTTAGAGATCAGGGTGTAACCACATGTTTCTGATCACCCGGACAAATCGGAGGATGTCGTCCTGTTTATGTGTGTGTGCCAGAGCATTTAGTTTGCTCATTTCTGCTTGTAAAGGGAGTCAGGGTGTTATGTTTTATTCAGTAGAAAGCGGAGTGTCGGGTTGCCAGGTTGTGACAGCCAGGTTTGGGTACTGATTGAAGGTATGACCACGGCATCGTTTGACGTCCACGCTCTTAGCTGTGAGTCCATTTATCGTTTTTTTTTCGCATTGGAAATAATGATTATTACTCCGTTCATGTGTTAAATCAAAGTGTTTGTCACAACAATGCTTTTATTTGTTATTCAGATATTATAAATCAGACTTATGTTTTGTCTTTCTTCTCGTGTTTTTGTTCCAGTATAGACTTATAACATCTTTCAAGCATCTCAGAGGCCCTTATCCTCCAAATCTGTCCTAATGTGACCACTGTTCACATTACCGATGATCAACAATAGCCACAATACGTTAAGCTTTGATAGCTTGGGTTTGTCTGCCTCCCATTTCCCTGCCTGAAGGATCATCTTTGGAAAAGACGAGCAGTCATAAATCAAGGACGGCCATGTGTGTTATCTCCTCGGATATGGGTCTGGAGTGGACTCCGTGGATTAGAGACGTGACAGGCTTGGTTAATGGAAGACAGGGCCCGGACCCTCTATCCTGGTAGTCTGTGTGATTGAGTATGGAAGAATATGATTAATGATTCAGTGGCTGAGTTTAAATAGTCAGCGCTTAGTGTATTTTAAACCCCCTCGTGAACAAAGAGGAAAGAGGATGGAGAAGCTTTTCTTCGGCGAAGGATTTTGACACTATTGATATCGACTGCAGTCTGGGCTGTTTTTAAAATGTTTGTTTTTCTGAAATATTACGTCCCGTTCTACCCCTTTCCTTTTACATGTTCGACAGCTTTTTTTTACTCGCTTCTTCTCACATCTCCTCCCCTGAGCCCCTCTTGAAAATGGAAACTGGGTTTCCATAGTTACTGAGGGACCACCATGGTTAAACAATGGCCAAGACATCTAGGTCACATTGTTGGCTTGGGATTTGTGTGTTTTCGTTGGCTCTATGACTTTTGGGGAGTTTTATAACTCTCAAAACAATATAGTCTCAGTCACTTCTATTTCTGACTTGGGGGTAGTCAATTCAGTAATGCGAGTGATTGAGACGACTGAAGTATTTTTTTATGACTCAAGCAAGATACCCACCGAGGGCCATGGTTTGTGTGCATCTGAAAGACTGTCGTGTGTCAGCACAGAATTACAAAATGTGTGTAATAATTCACAAAAGAATATTAATTTCAACACG
This sequence comes from Sparus aurata, assembly GCF_900880675.1. Classification (NCBI taxonomy): domain Eukaryota; kingdom Metazoa; phylum Chordata; class Actinopteri; order Spariformes; family Sparidae; genus Sparus; species Sparus aurata. Next base: position 18,751,988 of record NC_044205.1, read on the forward strand.
ATTTTTGGCAATATACATATACTTGAGCATTTATATGTTCTGTTAATAGGCTTTGCTCATCGGAGACTTTAGTAAATGAAATTAGATCTGCATTAATAGAGAATAAGTTCACCCAAAAATGAAATTTAAGTCAATCACTGTGTCTATTCACCCCCATCCCGACGATGGAAAATCTGGTGAAGTTTCAGTCCTCAAAACACTTCTGTTTGTTTCACAGCAAAACACTGTTGCAGCATTCTCCTGAACAACTGAAGAAGAAGGGGACAAAATAACCCATCAGATGGCTCCATACAGCTCGTCCAGCGTAATCCAAGTGTGCAGAGGCCCGGAGATCCCAAATTGGTTTGAAAAGACATTGTGCAAACCCTCCATGTGTGGTCGAGCTCATGCACCCACTTCAGACAGGGTGTGTGCTCACACGTTTTAGCTCAGCAGCTACAGGGAAGACTGTGGGTGTGAATAACATCTTTTTAAATCAGTTGGGGATCTCAGTGCTTCAGGGGCACTGGATTACACCGGGTCAGCTGTATTGAGCTGTATGGGGTGTATTTTTTCGTCTTTTATTGATACATTTTAAAATAAGTCCCATCTACTTAGGTTGTTCAAGAAATTGCTCCGGTGTTTTGTGGACCATGAAACTTCATATGACTTTCCATCGGCATGGGGCTGAGTCAACAATGACAACATTTTCATGGGTGAATTCGTCCTTTAAACTGCTCCTCAGAAGAATCCTTCATAGATGACTTTAGATCTGTATTATTGAACACAGAGTTCTATGTGTTGCTTATTGTCTATAAATCTTGTGAAATGTGTAAAAATCAGTGAGCTACACTGACGCATTTCATGACATGTTCCTTTATTACCATGATCACACACACAGTATAGATTAATTTTAATCACTCCCACACTGTCCTGCAGCCATAAACACTCAGAGGCAAACGGAATATGCATGAATCCAAAGCCGGTCCCCGACGAATGCACTATTTCTTCCTGTTTGAAAAAGTTTGCCGAAGTTACGGTTCCCAGCTGTGTCGAGAAACCACTGAGACTTTTTCATTTACATATTGTGAACGGCGTATGAACGGCCCGAAGGCTGAGTGTCAACCACGGGTTTGAGAAGTCGGAATGTGTTGAGAGGCGTCAAGAGGTTGTTGGTTTTGGAAAAATCAGAAAAATGTAGAATGTTACCAGCTTTATTCTGAAGGCAATAAAGCAATAAAGGTGTAAGCAAGATGAAAATAAAATACAATCATGTATCAAAACAACCTTGAGCTTGTATTCTCCTGTGGTAGAAACATGCTGCATGACCACATTCGGACAGAAATTTCGATCATGTCCGCTCTGTGTTAATTGCATGTTCTGTTCTCGGCTGAATGCATAGGAACCGCCCGGTGGGAGCTCCACTAATGTGTCACATTAGCTTTGTTTAACAGTGTCAATAAGGGATGCAAGGGAGGGAGCAAAGGGGAAATTAATAAGCCTTTGCACGTTCCTCCCTCTGTGACTTTCTTGCTGTCTGGATAACATAATAGGACCGATATTCCCTGCAGGCACCTGCTAATGACTTGTCACTACTCAGCCTCCTTATGGGATTGAGCTTGGGAAAGTGAATCTGTCAGGCTCTCTGAGATGCCTTTAGCATGCTAAGTGGGTTATTTTGACGCCGTGTCACCCTAAAGAAGTCATTTTGTGTCAAATTGAGCAGGAACCAGTTAAAATGCCTTTTCATTTGATAACTGTATTATTCTTTATTCATGTATTTTTTCACTCGGCTGATATGTCCATGGCTCGATTGCTGCAGGGATGGCGTATTTTTATTAAGATAACTTTTAAGTTAGCATCGCCCTGGTTCCCTCTACAAAATGTCTACAAGACTTTTCAATTTGATTTTAGGTAATTGCAGAAAATAAGCTCTGTGGCAAACAGAAATGTATGATGCTTGCATGTTTTGTTCAGCAAGATAATCGTCACAGATGAACACCTCTTTCATGATTTTTGAAGCATTAATGCAATCGCGAACATTAATGCTACACAGATACTACATCTACATTAACATCAACAGCACCACTACGCTTCAAACAAAAGGAAACTATATAGTGTCACAGGAATGAGTCCTAAAACCTGGAGGTAGTCTAGCAATATCATACTCCTGGTTTCCTCGTCTTTGAAAAATAGGTTTTTAGTTAAATGCCTGAAATAAGCTCTGCGGTCACCACAGGCTGATTAAATGTATGCATTTTGTTCTACAATATTAAATACATCAGTGAAAACCCCACGTGTATTAACTAAGCTTGTTTCAACTACAGACCTTAATTCAGGTGGTTAACTGAAATCCCATTAATTAAAAAAAAACAGTTGACTTCGAAACAAGGGAAGCGAAAGTGTGAAAATGCGAACAGATTTCTCAGTTTTTGGAATCATTCCTGCAAAGACACCTTTTTTTTTCTTGCTAATGAAATTGATCAAAGGAATATAAGATGTTTTGACACACACACTAAATACCTATTTTCGGTATTGTCTAGAGATTAGAATGAAATAAAAGTTTGTTGTTTCATCACCTCGGTGGAGACTGAGCTCTTTGAGCATGTCTGCAAAGTAACAAAGCAGAATTGTTTGAACTCTGCATCTAAAGAGAGACGTCCTTCAAGTCCCAGCTGCACGGTGCAACTCGTCCAGTGAATGATGCAGTTAATAAAGCAATCAACTAGTTAAACTAGATGAGTGACACAGCAGTTCTGTAGATGAAATAGGCTGAGGAGCGTAATGAAAGACAAGGCTCTTCTGAACACCTGAGCAGTCAGTTTCAGTCACGGCTCTGCGCTCTCTCTGCGTTGCAGAACGCTAAAGGATATTCTACGTCATCATGTGCTAATCACCAGCTTTCTCTCTCTGTCTCTGCAGGTGTTCTAGCATTCCTAGCACTGTCAGTAGGACTGGTGTCATCAGCACAGGAGCTGTACCTCAGCCAGACATCCCAGGATCCTTTCCACATGGCAGCCGCCCACAGCAGCCCCCTGTCTGCCCCCGAACCTCTCCCCCCGGACTGGCATCAGGATGGCTCCAGTAGCGGGGAATGGTCACCCAAAGGAGGCACTCAGCCCTCAGACATCATCCTCCCTACTGCCGCCCTCCACCCTCTTGCCTTGATTCCTCCCATTCATGACACAAATGCTGTCACCCCGAACACTGTGAGCACTGAAAGTCATCTGAATCGGCCCCAGAAGCCGAGCTCTGATGTTGTCAACCAAGGCCACATGCACAAATTGGTCACAGTACCTCAAGTCCATAACCCAGTTACTGTCAGCACTAACCAGGCCAGCAGCAGCAGCACAGCGGTCCCAAATATAGACGTGGACTCTTCTGCCAGAGGCGCTCCAAACCCCCTGGCTCTTCTGTCCGGCCCTGGATCAGACAGAGGAGATACACTCGCTGCACTCCAAGTGGAGCCTCAGAAGTTGTCTGTGGAGGAATCCACTGACCCCAACTGGCAGGACATTCCAGATCTAAAGCAGTCCTCCCTTTCCTCTTTGTCAAAGGATGCTGACCCCGCACTCGGCCTGAAACTCAGGGAGCATGCACACCACACCATCACTCTGAGGGAGGTGCATGAATCGAACGAGCCCCCAACTCAAGGACTGAATATAGAGTCGACGGTTGCATCTGTCGCTCCAGTCGAGAGGCCGCCGGAGAATTTAGCTTCCACTGTGGCCACTCCAGCCCTGTCCACTGTGCTCAACACACAGGATCCAACAAAGATCCCAAGCAACTACACTGCACCCAACAAGACCACCACCACTGAGGAGCTTGTCCAAGCTAACAGCACAGACAATGTCACTGACGGACACAGGTTGGGAAATGTAACTGCATATGTTGGGCTGATCTCTAACGGCAGCTCGGCCGACAAGGCGTCAGCTCAGGGGAACGGCTCAGAGCCCCTTTCCACAGCCAACGGGAGCTTCCAGAACAGGCAGGTGCCTGCCACTACCCAGGACCCCTGGACGCCTGGCAACAGCTCAGGCCCCACCGTCGACTCCCCGCCATCCCGCATGACCATCTGCTTGAGCAGGATGGACATTGTCTGGATCGTGCTGGCCATCAGTGTGCCTGTGTCGTCATGTTGTAAGTATTGTCAGAGCAACGTCAAAAATGTGGAATAAATGTGACCTACTTATAGTTTGGCTGATTGATTTGAGGGAGACATATTATCCTAATTTTCTTGTTCATAGTTTGGTTTTGGGTTCTACTAGAATAGGTTTACATGCTCTGATGTCTGGAATGCTTTGTTTTAGCTCCTTTCTCTTTAAATACACTACTCTCCTCTCATTGGTCGACCTGCACATGTCTGAGCGAGCACCACTGACAGCAACAGAGCAGCTTTACTAGATTAATACTTCTGTGCCAAACTAGCTGCCAGGCAGAATTTATGCAAATATCTAATGTGGTGACATAGTGTGATGTCACAAAGTCTCAGGATTAACGGAGGGACTGCTGACAAGTCGTTTCAGGAGCAGTGTTTTCTGCTGCACATGAGAAAAAGTGGTACAAAGCTTTTTGTGGCTCCAGAGGAAGCTGCATGTAATCTGATAAATTGCCTCCAGAGATGTCGTTCAGTGGCTAAATTGCATTGTGGGTAATGCAGGCACCAGATTTTGAAGAGAAAGAAGAATGCGTCGATTGAAAAGGTGATGTCTCTGGTTATGCTCTGTTGATTTTGATCCAAACAAGGGACTGCTTTTCGAAACCCGGTACCTACATTACCCACAATGCAACTGACAGACATCACATAATGCAGTTTTTCAGATCACATGCAGCTTCCTCTGGAGCCACAAAAGGGCTTTAAACTACTATTTCACATATGCTATAGTTCTCCCCAAATCCCATCCTTTAAAAAAACTTTTATTCAAACCCTTACCCTCTAAATAAACAGGTTACAAACAAGGTATTCATAAATGAGCTTTGGAAGTGCTCATAGGCAGGTTTTGTTACCTTTGGTCAAAGCCAGGCTGACTGTCTCCCCTTGCTAACAGGCTGTTAGCTGTAGCCTCAGATTTAACAAACAGATGTGACGGTGTTCAATCAGTCTCAAACCAAATATTCCACTCGAGGTCACAGTCGAGTTATTTTCTAATAAAGTGTCATGACTTAACTCATTTCGTGCCCTCACTTTGCTTACACTTTTCCTGGTTAAGACTCACCTGAGAATGTGATTTTCCTCATTTCTTAGAATGCCTTTTGAAAGCCCCCAGACACCCTGCAGGGCTTGATCTTGTTGCATTAAGTTGGAGAGAGTGCAATACCAAAATAACAGGAGGGAGGGAGAGTTTTTTTTAGAGAGCTGCACCTCGGGCAAAACACGATTTTTAGCATTTTTGTCAGATGGAGAAGAATATCTCCCCCCTTTGATAATATGATATATATTTCTTTCATGATTCCAAATGCAGGATGACCAGCACTCCACCTAAGTCTTTGCTGAAGTGCCCGAAGCATAAATGAGGTCAAACTGATGGATTTTTTTACTCGCTTAGATCTATTTCACAAAATCACTCCCAGGCACAGCACCAGTAGCCATTTCTAACAGCATTTTATTGTGAATTTTTTTCCCTTTCATCCACAATTTCCCCTATCGGTGGCATGTTGTGGTGAAACATGACAGCCTCCACCTGAGCACCTACCGTAGTGTGGGCGCTTTCAGAGCCTATTTGAAGCGGCAGCAGCAGCTCCTCCAGTCTCTGTGCTAACCCTCTTCTCCTCCCCTCGTCTCCGCCTGCTCTAGCTGTGCTTTTGACGGTGTGCTGTATGAGGAGGAAGAAGAAGTCGTCAAGTCAGGAGAACAACCTCAGCTACTGGAACAACGCCATCACCATGGACTACTTCAGCAGGCACGCCGTGGAGCTGCCCAGAGAGATACACACTCTGGAGAGTGAGGTACAAACTCCTGGCACACTGACTCCATCACTGTACAGCACTGCACGCAGAAGTGGGGAGAGGGACATTTACTTGATGTTTCACTATCAGTCAGCAGAATGGTTTTAATGAGTATGGAAACAACAAGACGCCCGATCTCTCCTGTCAGCAAGCCTCAGGGCCGGCTGAAGTGCACTTGAGCATGACGCTGTATTAAGAGGATTTACAGGGATGCTACTGGGAAAAAGCAAATAGCGAATTTCCCTGCAGGCTATCTATTAAGATTACTTGTTAGTACATGGAGGTATCATCCTATCAGTGCTTCAATATTACTATTATTATGAATATATACTTTTGGCTTTTAAAGGTGCAGTATGCAAGAATTAGCCACCTGTCGAATTCATACTCAGAGCAATTAAGAAGCAGCATATCATCAGAGTAACCGCTGACTGCTTCTAATTTTAGCTGCTGTTAACTAGTTAGCTCAGTTAGCCCTGCAGCTAGCCGCCCCCAAACCGGAAGCTAGCCGACCAAACTTTTTTGGCTTCATGTGCAGTGGAGCAGCTCTCATAACAATGAACAGGGAATCTGTGGGAATTTGAAGCATTTTATAGTACAGTTTTTAGATTGCATATTTAGAAAATGTACTGTTTGGGGCAAAAATCTTCCACTAGAATTACATACAAGGCAGTGTTTTAAGTTACAAACACTGCCACTGCTTAGTTTTAAAAGAACATTTGGACCATAAATTAAAATATCTGTATTTTCTTATTCTCTCACTTCGTTGCTGTGCTCGGGACGCTTTATCGACACGAAATGTCGGTATTTGGCGTCCTGGGAATGACACTCAGCTACCCTTCTGGTGTGTTTACAAACAGCTCAAACAAATCCATCTGATTCCACCTTTAAGTTAAATTGTCTTTCAAGTATAATAATGACGTTAGGTTCAGTGAGCACAGAAATGGCTGATAGAAATGTCCTTCAGAGGGATTCTTTTGTGCTTTGAGTAAAGAATCAGTCTTTCTACTGTCTTTTTTTTCTGTATTTCTAGGAATAGAATGCCATAATTATTTTAAATTAAGATTGAGAATAAAAAACACTTGGTAAAAATAAGAATACATTACATGAAATGAAGAATGAAAAACCTACAAAACAGTTGTCATGATGAATTTAATGTTAAATATAGGAAACTATAACTATACTATAAACAAAAACATTTAGCATTTCGATCAACAATATCTGCCTCCTGAGCCTATAGTATGCACCAATTATTTATTCATTTTTGTCGAACCCCTGCTTATTCTCCATTTCTCAAATTATATTTGCGTTGTATTATAGTGATAAAAAGATGTGACCGTAAAAAGAGGCTAAACAGCACCATCTGGTGGAGATTCCAGTATATAACAATGGTTTATTTTTTCATTCACCTCCTCTTCATTCCTACATCATTGTGCTTTTTGGTTCTGTTTGCATGTTTTATGTCACCTTCTCCCCAGTGACCATTTCAGCGTGTGTCTCCTTTCTTTTATCCCTTCTCCGCTGCTCAATTTGCGCTCTTCTTCCGCCTGTCGTGGGGCGGCGTCAGGAGAGGGAAGCTGAGGTTGGATCATGTGTGGGATGCCCCTGGTGACACCCAGGTGTTGTTTTGTCTCTGTAGAGCAGCAGCCTCACATAGCTTCCCCGGTGCTCTAGGTAAATGACAGTGCTCTGGGAGAAAATGATCACGGGCCCGTAAACGACTGACTTGATTGGGTCGTGCTGATGAAATGGCCTGATTCCTGCTGTAAAACGTTTTTGTTTTTCTCACACCTCCCTCCTCCAGCACTGCCTCATTACTGCTGACTCACCATCAACAACCATTTCTCTACATCCCCCCCTTCGTTAAGTTTCCTCTTAGTCATCCCTCCCTTTGTGAAGCTTTTACATCTTCCCCTCTCCGCTCTCCCTTTGTATCTCTTCTCATCTAGCCTTCTCAGAAATCTTCGTTCAACATCTCCTTAAAAGCCCCAGGGCGGACCGAACCAATGTTTTATTCTGCTCATCGCCTGTAGATTAGACACGTAGACTGCAGCCCTAATGCTGAGCCCTGAAATCATGAATCACAGCTGTTGTTTCATAGTTAGCCCTCCTTCGCTAACAGTTTTTAATGTGTGTATGTGTGTGTGCGTTCGCAGGAGCATGACACCTGTCTACCACCTAATGGAGACTACAGCGGCAGCAGCGTGGTCCTGGTTAACCCTTTCTGCCAGGAGACCCTCTTCATCAACAGAGACAAGGCGTCCGCCATCTAGAGACAGGAAAAGAGAGGGAGAGAGAGAGACTCCTCTTCCACTCCCCCTGCTGTTGTTGTCTATTTTATATATGTGGTAACTATCCAGAGACTTTCGACTTTATACTGTATATGACAGAACACAAAGAGCAACCAGAGAGAAGACGCGATGTAAACAAGACACTATTTACTATGAGAATGCCACCGCATATTTTTCTGATGTACATTTTCTACAAAAAAAAGGCTTAATTGTGATAAAAAAAAAGAAAGGTTTTTATTGTCTTTATAAAATACAGAGTATATGTGGTTTTGGTTTCATTACAGTGGCTTGACGGTGAGCGCACTGTGGATGCGGCCACATGAAGTCTGCTTTAGAGAAAGAGAGAGAAAAAATGCTATAAAAAACATTAAAAGCTGTCTTTGTTTTGTTTTTGTTTTTTTGGTTGCTTTTATTTTTTTCCTTTAAATCAGTCAATCCCCAAATACTTACAGCCTGTTGAACTTGAATAAAGCACCTATGTACTTGAGGGGGAAACAGAGATTTTATGAGATCAGGGCCCGTATTTACAAAACTGCGCGAAAACTTCCCACGACCAATCACATGTATGCCCCTGAGCAGGAACAGCAAATCATTAAACACTGAATTTTTTTCTCTACCGTACATCTGCTCTTTGTTCAGTCTTGTTTTTAAAGCTGACTATGTGTCAACCTGTTTTTTCACTGCCCCCAAGTGGCCAAAAGAAATAGTTATTGACAGTTTAAAGCAGTTTCAAAACAGTTAGATAAGGATCGAATTAAAGTAAACTGAATACGATGGAAACAAAAAGGTTGGCAGCAAACAAAGCAGTCTGATGCTGGTATATATGGTACATCAGAGGAACTAGATACCTGTAAACTGTTTTTGTAACTGCATCTTGCGACACTTGCTCTGTTTGACAAAGACAAATTGTGAAAACAATACAAGGGTGGTCGGGAATGTTTAAACTGGCGTACAGTGCTCTGCAACTTCAAACAAACAGGAGCCATTGGCGCAAAAGTAGGGGGGACCCCTCTACAACCGGCCACCTTGGGCGGATGACACAAATCATCTAACTCGATTTTGATCACAACCACACACCTGTGACTGGATCTTGCACGGTGGTGGTGCTATTACAGTGGCAATATCATTCCACAGACACATAAACACCTAGCAAAGTACTCAAAACAGCCTCTGTGATAGTTCCTGCTACAATACTGGCTGCTCGCTGTCACGGCTGGTAATCATTTTAAAGGAAGAATTTAGTGTATGGAATAGGGTGGTTTGATTGATGTATATAAAAGCCATCGTCACCTTGTTTGCTCCTCTGATTTTTCTGGAGTTCTCTTGAATTTAAAAGCATTTTTAAAGCATTCGAAATGTCGTACATAGCTTTTATTCCAAAATTTGTGAGTATTAGTTAAGGGTTTTTAAAAATGGACTGCCTTTTGATGGCAGTTTGATAAATACAGGCCCTAATTTTAAGGTTGAGTTGAGCAGGGTCTCTGTGTGATTGAGGGTCTACATCCTGCAGTTCTGACTGATTCAAATGGTGTTCCCCCCTCATATGTCACCAGCTTCTCTAAAGAGGGACCACATAGATGTCTTAATTCCTTATGTTGGCCCTTTATATATATATATCAGTACGTGCGTGTGTGTGAGTGCCCCGTCTGTGCATGTAAGCATACTTGCGCAAGCGTGCTGTGAAGTGTGGACGGATGAGTTGAAATGTGCCGCCCCCCCCCCAACCAAATATCACTGTTACTTTAAATCAAATGAGAATCACTTTCAAGCTCAGTTTTATCTGTTTCTGTGTGTGTGTGTGTGTGTGTGTGTGTGTGTGTGTGTGTGTGTGTGTGTGTGTGTGTGTGTGTCTGTGTCTGTGTGTTTGTGCCTCTGTGTGTGTCTGTCTGCCTATCTGTCTCGTGGAGTGGCTACTGGTTATATCCCAGTTTGAGAGAGTCCTTCAGTGCTGTAGGAAACATTTAGACCAACCCTGCTACTGTAAATGTGTCCCTCCATCTATACTGTGTTTGTCCATCAATGCAAACCGTGTTTGTCCAAAAAACGTTGAATGACTGTGAGTTAGTTGCCTGAGCACGTAATGCGTGTTAGAGGTTGTCGAGTATGTTGACCAATAAAAACACTGAGATAAATAACCAATGCTGAATATTTACTGTGAGCACATACAGAGGCAGTGTTATGTTTTTAATGTTTTGTTTGATTACTGAACCTGTGGTCCTTCTGTCATCTGTTTCACTTTGCGTCGCTGCAGTTTTTCTTCAATAATCGATGCTGCCTGCCTCTATCGTCGCTAAAGATTTTCCTGCAATTTGTGAAACGCTGTTCCGAAATCACCGATTCAAGCGGTGACGCTGAACGACACGGTTAAACATATTGATATTTCCTGCATTGGATGCTCACAGCTGGGCTTCTTGTTTTGCACGCTCAAAAGTGGATATTTTACAAAACGTTCAGTGGCACGGTGGAGCAGTGTTCAACATTATGTATTTTTTGTACTGTAGTATACACTGTACTTTTTACTGCTGAGCAATAAAACAAAGAAAACACACCGACTGATCTGTTTATCTCATTTATCCTCTTTAAAAACAACATGTAACAAACAGACATTTCCTACTGGTTTACTGTATAACAGAGCTGTAAACAGTCCTGCCGACCACAGCACATCCATTGATGCAGCGTGCTGGAATTTTTCTTCTTTGTGCACCAGTGCTGCATCTGGTCAAGTGACCTCCAGCTCTGGGAACACAACACCGGTTCAATAATCTGTTTACAAGCCTTCATTTGAAGCCTCTTCAAATCTGGCAAAACATGACGTGACAGTGTCTATTTTGTGCCCACATTTGAAATTCTTTTGTTGTCCAGATAGATTCCCAGAGAGGCAGCACTGCAGGGGCTTCGGTTTTAAAAACATACATTTTTTGGAAGTTATTTTCAGTCAAAAATGAATGTGTAAGAGTTGATCAATATTTTACTCCCTCTAAATACAGTTGTAAATGATTTCATCATGCATCCACTCCACTCAAGTTGCTCTATAAGCATGCAGAGAATTTGGTCCAAAAAAAAATGAAGAAAAAAACATGAAGACACCAAAAACAATTATAAAATATTAAGTACAAAATAAACATAATACAATTAAATACAACATAGGTTCAGAGCATGAGCCATTAACAATGAATAATAATAATAATAATATTAAAAATAATAATAAAGCCCAATTCTGCCAGGGAAGAAAGAGATAAGGTAACTTGAATTGATTAGATATGAAATCAAAAGTTAAGATCTCTTTAACAGAGTGTAAGCTGAGGCTTCTGGTGGACGTCCGCCACATTGTCTTTAGCCAGCATCACTTCCAATCAACGTGACACAAACTGAAATATCTACAGCAATATAAATAGTGTGCAGCAAAATTAATGTTAGTATAAGCTGACAAAGTTGTATCTTATCAGAACATATCAAAGTCAGATACAATTCTGTATACAGAATCAGCTATATTGGTCAAGTATGTGTACCCATACAAGGAATCTGACTCTGTTGGCACCTATTGTCCTTATACACAGCTCCACAAAGTTTTTCAGGAAAGACGGAAATCAACATAGAGTTCAAAACAAGAACAACAAAGCTGAACAAAGTTATGTAAAGTTAAACACTGAACTATTATGTACACACCATGAGGTGAAAAATGTGTGTATATGTGTATATATGTATATATACACATATATGTTGAATGTATGTCAGCCCTGGGATGAACTGGTGACCTGTCATGGGTTCAAATACTGTACACACAACTTCCTTCTTTTCACATAATAATGTAAAAGACAGTCCTTAACATTCACAATTTTAATTGTTTTTTAATGTATCATTCTTTTCCTTGTTTGTTGTCCTCATTTTTAGCTGCATGTCTACTGGTGTGTAGTTTTATACTTTTCATTAACTAACATCATTTAGCTACTCATATATTTTTTTATATACATTATATTGAACTTTATTTTAAAGTTTATTCAACTTTATTATAACTACTTGTTATGTATCAATAAAAGAAATATACTATATTTGAAAAGTCATAGAAACAAAGATCAGAAACAGAAATAACGAGGGAGAAATTGTGCATGTTACAGCTGCTCCTTCTAGAAGAGACACATCGCACTATAGGTATAGAAGATTTAAATCAAGAAAGATTATTAGACATAAGACTAGGTTAGAATAAAATATATGAAATACTGAAATCTAAGAAGCACTTAAATATAAAAATAACTAAAAATATGTGCATTAATCTTATGACACATGAAAATTTTGTATATAAAGATACACTACTCAAGATTGGTAAGAGATATTGGGATATTCTAGTGTTTCACTTGATTGTTTAGTCTGTGACATATGTAACTTTTGAGTGTTTTGTGAATATTGTTGATCCCCAAAAAGAATGCAACACTCATTAATTTTACTTTTACTGCATGACCACACACATGCATATATATATATAAACCTATATTCCAATATCACCTAAATCCCTGAATTGAATTCTGAGAAGCATACATATAGAAATGGAAATACTAGGAGAAATAGATGTAAAAATATCGCACTATACTAATACTACATTGTGGGTAATATTGAGTAATACTTCAAAATGGTTAAAAGTATAAATGCAACAAATTATATATTGACATTACATTACACAGATTTTTTTAATTTCAGTAAGAGTTGATTTTGTTTCATTTTAAAAGTTTGATAAAAATGAAATACAATAAATCTTAACTAAAATATAACTGATGCTTATTATAAAAGGGGTTTAAGCTGTGATTTTATTTTTTAAGGCTCGTAGTACTTCCGGCTCGTGGTCGAAGTATTTCCGGGTCACGGTACAGATTTGTCAAATAGTCCGTGCATGGCATGGTTGACAGGGTAGCTAACGTCTCAGACAGGGATCCAGGGTGGACATTTTTTATCAGCCTGTAACAGACGTTAAACCGTCACTTTAAGGAGAAACTCCATCTTCTCGGACCGTCTACATAACTGTTCCCCCTTTTCTCGAGAGGAAATTTTCACATTGTCATTGCTCGGTTACGTTAGCTCAACTAGTTAACGTTGCTCTTTGAAAATGGCGGATGTACCAACAGAGAAGAGCCTGGACGATTTCTTTGCCAAGCGGGATAAAAAGAAGAAGAAAGAGAAAGGAAAGGGCAAGGAGTCCGCCGCCGGGCCCACGTCGATGGTGGTGAAGAAGACAAAGAGGGAGAAGGAAAAGTCGGCAAAAAACGAGAATCAAGACACGCAGATCGAAAAGGTAAGTAAACGACGCTGCTCTTCTTCGGTAACTTTTTGCCTCCTCGTCTTTATACAAGTTACCGGTGTCGTGTCAAATTGTGTTCCCCGTCACAATCTGCTTCCTGCTTAAACGTGATTCCTGTTTCCTGACAGCGCTCTAACGTTTCACCGATTTATGTTGGAAAAGCTAGCTGACTATAATTGACACGAAGCGAGAAAACGCCGGGTGCTAGCTAACATAGCATATGGTTTAATCTGGCACGCATTGTAACGGGACCCACAATTTGACACGACAGCCTGTTTTTTGCTGCTTTCCACAACAATAGTTTTCATTTCTCGTGTGAAATATAAGTTACATGTAACCGCTTGAGGCCTGCGTATTAGCTAACATCCTGACAGTGGCCTTGGTTAACACGGGAAAGCTGTCATTCTCCTCTTTGAATCGTGGCTGTCCAGCTAGGCCGAGCCGCCATTTGTCACTGGGTTTAACGGGGTGGACTGGCTTTAGCTTCAGCAGACCTGAAGGTATGATCCTGTGACAAAGCTAAATTATCTTTTACAAGTACTGTTGGAAGAAATTCTCCTATGGTGTGAGTTAACGTTGACCCAAACTGTAAATGGTATGTGCATATCTTAGGAGTACCTTGCTAGAGAGCAGATGTCTTTTTTTTTTCTTTTTCTTTTTTTTCTTTTTTTAAATAAGAGCCTCACTAAATTTAGTATTACGAGAGCAACACTGCTACACTTTTGGTAAGTTAAAGGGAACTATGAATGTAATATCACTGTAATTTACCGAGAGTTAATGCATCTTTCTGCCAAGGAGGACGAGGAATGGAAAGAGTTTGAGCAGAAAGAAGTGGACTACAGTGGGCTTCGTCTCCAAGCTCTACAGATAAGGTGAGGGGGAAAATATATGTATTTGGATGTAAAATGACTCCATGTCCACATGAAAAGATGCATGTCAGCCTTGGTACCATCTAGTGGGGGCCAGTAAGGACCCTATGACTTGTCACCCACCTTCCAACACGAAAATATATTAATAATGACTGAACTTTAATTTTTCCAGTATTTGCAAGCTTTCAAAACTCTCCTGCACTCAATGTTTTGACAAAGCTGCTATTGTGCATTGGTTGTGGGACTGATCAAGTTTGTAACGATGCCGTTAATCATGATCCAAAATCAGATTGTTTATTATATTATTTTCAACCTTTCAGTTGTGTTGAAAATGGCAATTAAGTCAGATTATCAAGCTTTGATACGGGACATGTGGTGTAATACTATCAAGGTATTGAAAAACACATCTTAAAAATTACAGCAGAGTATCTTTTGTTACATATTAAATATATACACATTTTCATTTTTTACCATGCCGAGTTTACAAAAGAGTAGATTTTAGTGAAAAATACCAATAATATGTGAATTACAATTAGATTTTATGAAAAGAATCGGACATTTCTTAACTGCCTACTGACTGTTTTTTTTTGTTTGTTTGTTTGTTTTTAGTGATGAGAAAGAGGAAGAAGAGTATGAGAAGGAGGAGGTTGGAGAGGATGGAGAGATTATTCTGGTCAGCGGAGACAAAGTGTCCGGTCCCTGGAACAAGTCTGGAGCTGCTCCGCCTCCTGCCGCTGCTGCTGCTGCTGCACCTGTTGGTGAGTGAACCAGCTTCAGCACCGGCTGATTGTGAGATGCTGTAGGGCCATGGCACCCTATGACTCGGCTGTAGTTATTTTTCTCAGGGTGTTTGAAGCAGTACACATTTTTATGCCTCTGTTTCACATGTCAGGAATGCCTTGAGGAAATGGACTTGAGGAAGAACTGATGAGAAAATGGTCAAAGGTCAAGATAACTGTGACCCACAAAACGTGTTTTTTTGCCATGACCCAAGAATTTGTATGCAAATTATAACAAAATTTCACACACATTCTCACTGGAATCTAACATGTCAACATAGTATTGCGTCTATATAACATAGTATTAAGTCTTTAAATTTATGAGTATGTAGAGACAAGGATGAAAACTACAACTTGACTGGTTGACAGAGGCAAACAAGGGCATGGCAGTACTTATGAAACGGGGAACTTCCTCATGGTTTGCGTGGTGTGTTTTGATAAAATAAATGCCTACAAAAATCGGTTGTCCTAACTGGTGTCATTTTTTTTTATTCTTGTCTTAAATAGTGGAGGAGGAAGAGGCGCCTGAATCGAAGCCTGCTGGGGTATATCGCCCCCCAGGGGCTCGGCTGACCACCACCAAACGAGTGCACACCCAGGGGCCTCCTGAGATCTTCAGTGACACACAGTTTCCATCTCTACTGGCTACAGCCAAGCACGTGGAGACACGCAAGTGAGTGGAGCCTATTGGTAATAGTTTTATATAGTTTAGTAGTTGCATTGTAACTGAACCCATACATGGCTGTTTTTCAGGGACAGAGAAATGGAGAAGACCTTTGAGGTTGTGAAACACAGGAACCGTGGCAGAGAGGAGAGCAGTGGAACTTCTATGCAGCAGTTGCAGCTTGATAACCAGTACGCCATCCTGGGGGATAAGTAGTGCTGCTCCCCTCCGTCCCCTGGCCCCTTCAGCACGGTCCGGCCCAGCCCCTCGAAGGAAGCTGAACTCCAGCTGTGTTGACTGCAGTCCTGCCACCATCAGACACACACACATACACACACACTCTACTGCAGCACATACAGTGACACTCCCTCTGAATAAATCAGCTACACACTTTACATACACTTGGTTGGCAAAACTGAAGGACTGCAACTGAAGGGGCTGTTGAAAGAGGGAGCAATTGAAAAGGAATTAGCAAAATACACCCAAACGTACAACACTGCAGCAGCAACAAAAGACAACTTAGTTGTCCTTTGTGGATTGTGCTCAGAGCAGCAGTTGTGTGGCGCAACCTTTCTCTGGACTTCAACTTGCTTCGATAAAGCCACAGAGGATCGAAGATAACTTTAGGCAAGATGATTTTACAAACTTCTGTGAAAATATCTATTTTTTGCAAGATCGTTATAACCCAATCGCACTTGGTATTTTGGGGTGGTTTTTGAGTTGCGGTTGGGGCTTTCGCGAGTGGGGGATACTACCTCAGCGATATAGCTGGTGGTGATGATGTGGACTGAGCTTCTTTTTTTCTCACTTTCTGTCTCTTTCTCTTTCTCTCCGCTGTGGTGGTGAACGGGGCAAACATCAACCCTCCCCATGTGCAAGCTGGCCATCAGGCTCTTTAATTTAGAAACTTGAAGCTTTGTTTTTTCTTTTTCTTCATGTTGATGACACTCTGCAAAGATCTATGGACAAGAAGCGATAGGTTGTGGTCCTCATTTAGAATTTCTATATAAAGTGGCCTTACTGATAGAGAGAAACTGCTGTGTCATCTGAAGAGAATTGTGCTTGTGTCTCACGGGCTGCTGACTGCCTCTGGATCTCACCACTCTGTGACAAAAAAACAAAAACATTATACAAACGAAAAAAAAATCCTTTTTTGTTCAAGAATGTAGTGCTGTTGTAGTTTGCCTGATGATAACAGCTACTAACTGTCTTTCATATCCACTGTTTGATCTTGCTGCCCTCGCTTTATTTTGCTCTCTGCAAAAGAGAAATTGAAGCAAGTTTGTAATCCGAAACCAAATGCTTTACTGTGGTATGACACCAGATGGTCACAGATGTTACATTTCCAGGAAATAAAAGACGGGAAACCACTTTAAAAGCATATTAGTTGAGGTTGTTTGGCCATATTGAGTTCACACCTTTTCGTAATTTGTTGTAAAGTGGTACATTTCAACCCCAGTTTTAACACTTCTCTCTTTTTTTATTTGTATTATTATCATCAAGGCTTTTCCTCATAAGTAAATGTGCTGTGTCAGCCCTCATTGCAGGTGTGTAGAACAGGTTGTTGCTTTTGCATAACTTAATTTCCAGACAGTGACAGCAACTGCTCCTCTGTAAAATCAAATTGTCCCCAAACCAACAGAGAACTATCCACTTACAAGACAGTGGTATGCCTGGTTAAAATCAAATGGGTTTTTACTGAGAGCACAGTTATGTTTTAGAAAGGTGAAGAAGAACTGGAAATGTGTTCTATGTTTCTGTCCTTTCCATAAAAGATGTCGGGGAGCATTGATCCCTGCTGGCAAATTTTGGGTGGACTTGGATAATATTTGTGATGAAAAGAGTCTAACACAGAAAATAAAGTGATCCTTGTGAATGAAGTCTTGTCTAAATCTTTAAACGTTGAAAATGGAGAATTATACAGTTGTAGGTGTTTTTGTCCATTTGTAAACTCAAGACTTGTGTCCACCTGCCAAATCTCTCCAATAATTGTGATAACTGATTTCCCCTGGCGTCTCGGTTTGTCAGAGTAGGTGTTGATTTTGACGAAGCAAGCATACATTATCAAAGGTGCCTGCTCTTAAAAAAACTAGATGTTTCATTTGACCTCTATCCAATAATAACAAATAAAGAACTTCTCACACAACAGGCTTCAAATGTTTATTTGAATAGGCTGTTAAAGCAGCATTTCTGTGACTGTCAGAGTTTAAACCCGTCAATGTCTGTTCATTCTTCTGCTGTCAGTCTTCTTTCATTTTTGCTTTTCCTGTAAGGACAAGATGACCAACATTTAAATTAGACATAAACATCTTAAATTATTTGATTGTAAAACACTTTAATATTGAAATTGTTGAGTGCTGATTCCAGTTTCTTACCTGGTCCACATTACCGTCACTTGGCTTAGAAGGAAAATCTTTTTCAATTTCCAAAGAGGATAGTGACAATTGGGTCCTAAAGAATAGGGAAAATATAAGAAATTGACAGTAGAACTGATGTTAGTATGTTGGTAAATCTGAGAACAATTCCTGCAAAATGTATGATCATTTCTAAGAATAAAATAAAATTGTATTTATTTAATTTTTAACTGTCACCAAAAAGGGGTTTTAATCTTGGAAGATAATTTGGTCATTTCACTGATCTCATCTGTCTGAAATAACACTTTTTTGTGTTTGTAACAAATATCTCTCCACAACTACAGTGGGGGCAGCACAACACCATCTGTAGCTTGGAGCTAAGCATGATGCCATGCTGCAAATACTGCCAGTGGTCAGCCTTCATTAATGACATGATCTCTTGGTCGAGGCTTGAAAATTAATAAAAATCACTTTCTCCTGCTGACACTTTTTTCACCCACTAGTAATGTCTTCTTAGTTGGAGTCGGCGCTGTGTCTCCCTGAGGCATCTGAAAAATAAATATATAGCTCTTGAATTAAAAACAAAAAGCAAAATACAACCCTAAACTAAAGAGTGGACCTTGGGTTTTGTTTATTTTGTTTCAGCAAGGCCACTGACACAAGACGACAAACAGCAGAAAATAATCAGTAAACCTGTTTTGTAGAGACATAAAATAGAATAGAATAGAAAAGTCTTTATTGTCATTGTACAGGAGAGTACAATGAAATTGACATGACTCGGAATCAACATTATTAATGCTCTAACTTATCACAGAGTCATGGGGAAAATAAATTTGAAGAACATTCTTCATTTAAAACTAAGTAGTTTCAATCTGAAGTCTGATTCTGCAGCCTGTTTTTAACACTTACCTGTTAGTTAAGCAATAATCCTACAATGTTAAATATACAGCACACCAAATCTGACATATCTGGAAGCTCCAGGTGACACAAATCATGTTGCAGAAGTTCAAGCTATTGCTAAATAAGTAGCTATAAGTGATGTGCTTTTTTCACTGGGTGCAAGTAAATTAAACATATAGAGAGCAATGGCAGCGTTAATAATTTTTAGATCAATTAAAGTTGTTTTCCTTTTCAGGAAATCCAATAATCTTAACGCGCTGTCTTACCGAGGCTGCGAGAAGGATTCCCACAAGGCACAGTACTGTAAGCCCTCTCATCTTGGACATAAATTGATCTCCGACCTCATAGTTCCTGGTTTCAGTAGGTGGAGTTAAATAAAGTGTTCTCTTTGTTCTGTGGTTCACAGAACTGAAAGAACACTGTTAGTGCTAATTTAATATCAAAGTCCAGCTGGTTTATCTGTTGGCAAATGTGATATTGCTTACTCAGACAAAGTCTAACTAGGAATAGGTATTTTAAAAGCAGGCTGCAATGTTAGAGAGGAGACCACATTATCAATATATATTGTAAAGAGGCGAGGGCCGAGAACAGAGCCTTGTGGAACACCTTTTGTTACTGGTAAAACTGTGATTGAATATTTCCTGCCTTCAAAAACAAAGTGAATTTATGAATGATGTCTTTATTTTTTAATTTAGAAGTTGGTGTAAGTACACAGTGTCTTTCCAGAAAATGTGTTTTGAACCCCTTCAAGTTTCAAATACAGCTAAATATTGTTAAAAAATATAAAAATACCAAAACCACAGCCTACGTTTCTGCTGTTGTTTGCTGTGGATTAATTCACATTTACAGCAGCAGGACTGTGTGTATTTGTATTTAAGGTTGCGATCTACGTATTTTGTTATCCTTGAGTTCTGAACATTTTCTCACCTTGGTATCCTCTCCATTCGCAGGTGGTGTTCTGAACCCATCAGGACTGTTAATCGCCACCCGAACACCATCAGCCCCTACCTGAACGAGCAAATTATCGGCAACACTTTATCGCAATATTAGGGTCTATAACAAATCAGTGGGTTTATTAAAATGATAAATCCAGCTGAAGGTCAAGCTATTTTATGTTACCAGCTTGTTTTGTAATTTGTGTACGAGTCACATTAGGCTGTTATTACTACAGCCTGCCCAAAATACTCAATCATACGTTAAAGTTTATATAAAGTCTACCTACCTCACTTACTGCGGGCACCTCTGTTGCCTGAAATACAAAAATGCATTGCACTATAATCAAATGATACATAAATAGTTACTCTAACTCAGTGAGATGAGATGATGGTTGTTTGTATTTTCCTGCAAGACTGTTGACTTTGAAATTTCAAACAAATATGGAAAAAATAATCTGAAAATGTTTGATATAAATAGCGGCCCACATTCAGACCTCTACACCAGCTTTTTCTTTGATTCTTAAAAATTAATAAGAATTTATATAAGACATAAAAATATACGTTTAGTCCTGTTTAACACACCAGAAAGTCTTAAAGACAGGTTCAAACTGGAGGATCAGGCTGTGAAAGAACCAAGAAACTGTGCGCACTGTCAATTACTTATATTTACTTGCTATATTTATATCCTGTATATACAGTAATGGTCCCACTGCTCTTTGTCATTATGGATTGGTCTTAATCGGAAGACCAGTTGTGGAACTCGTGTTTTACACACACATTGGCTCCTATGGGTTAGTCACACCTCTGCCGGTCAAATACAAAGTAAAAAGTCATGCAGGTAAAACAAGAACACATTACTTTGTACTAAAATGACAAAGTTCAGGAAGTTTGGACAATTAAGGAGAAAAGATTAAGAAATGTAAGAGTTGTAGAAATCTACAATTCTTACAAATAAACAATAAAAGAACCTGTCACATATAAAAGGGCACCACCACAGGCTCAGTGCCAAACTCCTCTTCCATGCCTTGACTTTTGAAAAACTCTGTAAGAATAGTGAAGTATCTTCCACAGTCTACTCACCATTGTTGAGTTGGTTGTTGAGTTGTTTGTTGAGTTAAACCCGCCCCCACCCGTTAGTGTTCTGGATCCAAAGGAAGGCTGAAAATTGAAATTTTAAAATGAGAAAACCTCGAACCAAGGACATAAAGCGTTTGCTTGGTATCCATTTGACTCGAATTGTAAAGTCCTGCAAACATAATTGACAGTGGATTTCAAATACAGCTGTGAAATGAAAAAAATATATAATTACTTTCACTTTAATTAGTTTGACTCTTGAAAAAATTGTACTAGTTGACTTCAGGGTATCCTCAAAATGAAATTTGAAAACTTTACGAAATCTGAGAAACAACAGTTTAATTTGAGTTTTAGATATTGGAGACCTACTGTAAATGTTGAAAATAAAATAATATATACTTGAAATATGTTTCTTCAAAAGTGCATAACCTGAAGATCACAATCAGGAAATTCAGTTTCAACAATTGAGGTAAGGCGATGAAATATTCCAGTTATACAAGTACAGTCGTATTTGACTTTCAACAGTAGGTTCAGAAATAGTTCCTTTCGAAGACTTAATGTTATGTAGTGATTCAAAATTGAACAAGTGGGTATTCATTTGTTGAATCTCTAAAGTTTTTTTTTGCCTCTACACATCAAAGGCAAAGTAACACTTGAGTTATTGCATATTAGCAGTTAGTATTTCTTGTCAGTTAAAGTACTTCCTTTTCAGTACCATTGTTGTCGGTTTAGGATTTGGAGATGCTGATGATGTTGCTAAAATAAATCCAGTCAACAGGAGCAGCACGAGTCCTCTCATCTTGAAAAAGTGAGTCTCCTATCTACACCTACACCTGGTTGATAGTAGCTATGATAGTAGGTGGAGTTTGTTACAGTTACTCTATGCATGTATGTGTATATGTATTTTTTGGCTGTTGCATTAAACCTGTCTTCATTTTCAAGATTTTACAAGAGAAGGTTTTACTTTCATTTAAAGTGGTGACAAAAACTTTAATCCAAGGTTCATCATAGTGTTTGGAGAGTAAGGGCACTGACATTGGATTTTAAAGGACGCAGCCACATAATCAATAAATTAACCCATTTCATTTCGGGTCACCAGCATGTTCACTAGTACTAGGTCATAAAATGTATTTGTAGCCCATGGATTAAAATTGTAAAATTAGAAGTCTGAAGGTTGCAAAGTGACACTGAAGTAACAGCAAAGTGAGTGAAAAACAATAATTTATTTGTGTATTTTTAGTTGGCGAATACAACAAAAGTTCTATCCTTTTCTGTCTTCTGAGATCAGTATATTTGTGGTAAAATCTCCAGTCTTACCATATCTTCTTCCTTCGTGGATTCTGTTAGAACGAAGACCATCAAACTGAGTGATAAGAGCCCCCTCATCTTGAAAACAGATTTGCTTCTACTCTGCACAAGCAACTAACTGCTTTATAGTGTCCCTGTCAGTGGGCGGAGTCTTAGTGGAGCCTGTTGTACAACTATCTGTAATGTGTGTCACAGCATGACTGATAAACATGGTTGCGCTTCTTTAAGCTATAAAATCCCAAATCAATTTCATACTTGTTCACTAGTCTAGTAACAGAAATTAGACATTTAAAAATAAATACAATAACCGAACCTGCAACACTGAACTGATATTATCATGTGACCTCAGTGTTTGGCTAAAATATGGTATGTCATGAGATTTTTTTTCTTTTAAATTACTAGAGCTCTTCCAGTAATAGTAGTCCCCTGTGTAGACAGCTTAGAAACAACTTGTCAGCTGGTGATATTCAGTGCTTGTTTTTATGTTTACTGCCCCCAAGTGGCCAAAAACGAATGAATGAAAACGAAGACAAACCCTAAAGTTAGCCTGTGGAGATTTTAAACTGACTATTACTGTCCTAATTATTCAGCAAAATTCCAAAAAAACAGTGAAGAAGAGGACTGTGAGCTAGTGAGCATGGCTGCAAACAAAGCCCATCTGAAGGTCCACTGTGCAGGATTTATGGGGATCTATTGGCAGAAAATATAATATTCATAATTATGTTTTTGTTTGTGTATAATCACCTGAAACTAAGAATCTACAGAGAGAGCGGTTCGTCTTCCACAGAATCTGCTATTTTGTACTGTAGCCCAAAGGGGACAAACCAAACATATTCTGTGTCTCAATTCAGGGTCTGCACCCTTCGGAGGCCTCATTTAAAGGGACAATTACGTCACAATGTCGCACAAAGGCTGTCCCAATTCAAAGACTGTACCAATTCAAAGACTGTACCAATTCAAAGGCTCCTCCAAATGCAGCCTTCTTTTCCCTCTTTTTGGAGGATGCACCACTACTATCCCTCGTGACCTCACATATCCCAAGATTCTTTGCGCGCCCGAATAAGAAGAAAGAAAGAGAGAAAATGGCAACATTGTGTGGTGTAGATGATCACTTTTGTGGGCCTGGACGGCAGAAATCGTGACGTAAGAGGAAAACAGCTGGTGACACAACCAGGAAATGCTCCAAAGGCCAGACTGTCCCATTTAACAACGGTTGGGGTGGTTAACAAAGTCTCTCCGAAGCACTTGCCTTCGAGGACCGCAAAGGCTGGGTCCTTTGAAGGATGCAGGCCCTGAATTGAGACACAGCAACTGACTCTAGAGAGGGTCTTCCACACTGTCTATGTTTTCAGTGGCAACTATGGGGGAGGGTGAGATGAGGGATGTTCAGACGCTTGCAATCTGCAACGTCACCACTAGATTCCACTAAGTCCTGCACACTGCTCCTTCAAAAATACTAAAAAATTAGGTCACACACAGAATACTTTGGTTAATGTAAATATAGCTTTTTTTTTGGTTTCCAAGAAAACTGCTTTGGGCTTCTTTAATCCCTGCATGGATGCCATTTTGGGAAAATAAAAAATGAAAAAAATGTACTAAAAGTAGAAATTAAATATAGACATTTTAGAAAAATCACTGTCAGTTAATATAAAGATTAACAGATGTGCATTTTTTTAATAAAAGGAAGAGATCATTTTTTATTATTATCATCAAGGCTTTTTTCTCATAAGTAAATGTGCTGTGTCAGCCCTCATTGCAGGTGTGTAGAACAGGTTGTTGCTTTTGCATAACCTAATTTCCAGACAGTGACAGCAACTGCTCCTCTGTAAAATCAAATTGTCCCCAAAACAACAGAGAACTATCTGCTTACAAGACAGTGGTATGCCTGGTTAAAATCAAATGGGTTTTTACTGAGAGCACAGTTATGTTTTAGAAAGGTGAAGAAGAACTGGAAATGTGTTCTATGTTTCTGTCCTTTGCATAAAAGATGTCGGGGAGCATTGATCCCTGCTGGCAAATTTTGGGTGGACTTGGATAATATTTGTGATGAAAAGAAAAGAGTCTAACACAGAAAATAAAGTGATCCTTGTGAATGAAGTCTTGTCTAAATCTTTAAACACTGAAAATGGAAAATTATACAGTATCTACGTGTTTTTTTTCCATTTGTAAACTCAAGACTTGTGTCCACCTGCCAAATCTCTCCAATAATTGCTTACTGATTTCCCCTGGCGTCTCGGTTTGTCAGAGTAGGTGTTGACTTTGACGAAGCAAGCATACATTATCAAAGGTGCCTGCTCTTAAAAAAAATAGATGTTTCATTTGACCTCTATCCAATAATATTAACAAATAAAGAACTTCTCACACAACAGGCTTCAAATGTTTATTTGAATAGGCTGTTAAAGCAGCATTTCTGTGACTGTCAGAGTTTAAACCTGTCAGTGTCTGTTCATTCTTCTGCTGTCAGTCTTCTTTCATTTTTGCTTTAAGGACAAGATGACCAACATTTAAATTAGACATAAACATCTTAAATTATTCGTGATTGTAAAACACTTTAATATTGAAATTGTTGAGTGCTGATTCCAGTTTCTTACCTGGTCCACATTACCGTCACTTGGCCTCGAAGGACAATCTTTTTCATTTTCCAAAAGGATAACGGTACTTAAGTCCTGGGGAATACGAAAAAAAATATAAGAAATTGACAATAATACTGATAGTACTGTTAGTATGTTGATAAATCTAAGAACAATTCCTGCAAAATGTATGATAATTTCTAAGAATAAAATAAAATTGTATTTATTAAATTTTCAACTGTCACCAAAAAGGGGTTTTAATCTTGGAAGATAATTTGGTCATTTCACTGATCTCATCTGTCTGAAATAACACTTTTTTGTGTTTGTAACAAATATCTCTCCACATCTACAGTGGGGGCAGCACAACACCATCTGTAGCTTGGAGCTAAGCATGA
Organism: Sparus aurata; assembly: GCF_900880675.1. Classification (NCBI taxonomy): domain Eukaryota; kingdom Metazoa; phylum Chordata; class Actinopteri; order Spariformes; family Sparidae; genus Sparus; species Sparus aurata. Next base: position 18,777,336 of record NC_044205.1, read on the forward strand.
TGCCATGCTGCAACTACTGCCAGTGGTCAGCCTTCATTAATGACATGATCTCTTGGTCGAGGCTTTAACATTTAAAAAAAAATCACTTTCTCCTGCTGACACTTTTTTCACCCACTAGTAATGTCTTCTTAGTTGGAGTCGGCGCCGTGTCTCCCTGAGGCATCTGAAAAATAAATATATAGCTCTTGAATAAAAAACAAAAAGCAAAATACAACCCTAAACTAAAGAGTGGACCTTGGGTTTTGTTTATTTTGTTTCAGCAAGGCCACTGACACAAGATGACAAACACAGCAGCAAAATAATCAGTAAACCTGTTTTGTAGAGACATAGAATAGAATAGAATAGAATAAGATAGTCTTTATTGTCATTGTACAGGAGAGTACAATGAAATTGACATGACTCGGAATCAACATTATTAATGCTCTAACTTATCACAGAGTCATGGGGAATAGAAATTTGAAAAACATTCTTCATTTAAAACTAAGTAGAATAAATCTGAAGTCTGGTTCTGCAGCCTGTTTTTAACACCTGTTAGTTAAGCAATAATCCTCCAATGTTAAATATACAGCACACCAAATCTGACATATCTGGAAGCTCCAGGTGACACAAATCATGTATCAGAAGTTCAAGCTATTGCTAAATAAGTAGCAATAGGTGATGTGCTATGTTCACTGCATTCGAGTACATTAAACATATAGAGAGCAATGGCAGCGTTCATTATTTTTAGATCAATTAAAGTTGTTTCCTTTTCAGGAAATTCAATAATCTTAACGCGCTGTCTTACCGAGGCTGCGAGAAGGATTCCCACAAGGCACAGTACTGTAAGCCCTCTCATCTTGGTCATAAATTGATCTCTGATCTCATACACCTGCTTTATAGTTTCTGGTTTCAGTAGGTGGAGTTAAACAGTTCTATTTGTTCTGTGGTTCATAGAACTACAAAAACACGGTTAGTGCTGATTTAATATCAAAGTCCAGCTGGTTTATCTGTTGGCAAATGTGATGTTGCTTACTCAGACAAAGTCTAAAATAGGTATTTGTAAAGCAGGCTGCAATGTTAGAGAGGAGTGTGTGTATTTGTATTTAAGGTTGCGATCTACGTATTTTGTTATCCTTGAGTTCCGAACATTTTCTCATCTTGGTATCCTCTCCATTCGCAGGTGGTGTTCTGAACCCATCGTAACTGCTAATCGCCACCCGAACACCATCAGCCCCTACCTGAACGAGCAAAGTATCGGCAACACTTTATAGCAATATTAGACCTTTCTGCAGTTTTTTCTTTGATTCTTAAAAATTAAAAACATAAACATACAATTAGTCCTGTTTAACACACCAGAATCTTAAAGATAGGATCAAATTGGAGGATCAGGCTGTGATAGAACCAAGAAACTGTGCGCACTGTCAATTATATTTGCTTGCTATATTTATATCCTGTATATACAGTAATGGTTCCACTGCTCTTTGTCATTATGGATCGTTCTTAAAGTGATTGACCGATGTCAGTCAATCACAGTTCGGATTATGATGACATTATCAATGCGTTTAACTCAAAGCCCAGAAGACTCCGCCTTGTGTAAAAACTGCTGGTAAGACAGTGTTGTTGGTTTTTTATATATGTATTCTGGCCCGCCGGGGCAGGTTGTGAATGTGGTTGTATACATCCCGTAACATATCAAATAATAGCCTGGGCGTTTGTTTCAATCACTTAACAGACCAGGCGGCAATTTGGGACAGCCGTTTAATTCCCTCCACACAAAAATCCGGGATGAAAATGTCACAAACTTCGCCAGCTTCTCGGCGAATTCTCTGGCATCCTTCTAGGCAATAGTTGTCTTCTGCAAGTGAAGTTATTGCGGCGGAGGAAACGATTTATCCAACCAGCACTCGCGGCAAACTCCTCACCTCTGCTGTCACTCACGGTGGCGTAGGCTACATTTGTTTCGCCCTGATCATTTTGCGGGACACTCTCTCGTGGCGTGCCCGTTTGCTGATAACTCATCCCTGCATGTTTATCTCAGGCTCCTCGCTAGCCTTCTTCCTCCCTCCACCAGGCAGCCTGGTCCTGTTGCTGTCCTCCTCAGACAGCGCTAAAGCTCCGTTTGATTTTTTTCGCCAATCTCTCACTCTCTTCTGGTGGACATTTTTTATTCGTACCATAGGCTAATTTACAGTGGCCCGTCAGATTTTACTATAGCCTATCATAAATCGTTTACATACATCTTATATTAGCTTTAAAAAATGATCAGGCCCATCCAGATTTTTCCAGGCCCACCCGTTCTGGCTCCGCCACTGAGCACGAGTCTTCTCATCTTGGAAAAGTGAGTCTCCTATCTACACCTACACCTGCTTTATAGTAGCCATGATAGTAGGTGGAGTGTTACAGTTACTCTATGCATGTGTGTGTATATGTATGTTTTTGGCTGTTGCATTAAACCTGTCTTCATTTCAAGATTGTACAAGAGAAGGTTTTACTTTCATTTAAAGTGGTGACAAAAACTTTAATCCAAGGTTCATCATAGTGTTTGGAGAGTAAGGGCACTGACATTGGATTTTAAAGGACGCAGCCACATAATCAATAAATTAACCCATTTCATTTCGGATCACCAGCATGTTCACTAGTACTAGGTCATAAAATGTATTTGTAGCCCATGGATTAAAATTGTAAAATTAGAAGTCTGAAGGTTGCAAAGTGACACTGAAGTAACAGCAAAGTGAAAAACAATCATTTATTTGTGTATTTTTAGTTGGAGAATACAACAAAAGTTCTATCCTTTTCTGTCTTCTGAGATCAGTAAATTTGTAAATAAATATATAACCTTAACACCTGAACTTTGCTTCAATAATTTACTAAATAAACTAAACTTTTTCTTTTTTTTTTTTTACCTTTTTTTTTTTTTTATTGTGTATTCCGCTTTAAATAAATGACTATAATTGCATACACACACACACACACACACACACACACACACACACACACACACACACACACACTATCAGTCAAAAGTTTGGACACACCTTCTCATTTCATGTTTTTCTTTATTTTTATGACTATTTACATTGTCGTTTCTCACTGAATGCATCAAAACTATGAATGAACACATATGGAATTGTGTAGCAAACAAAAAATTATGAAATAACTCTAAATATGTTTAATATTTTAGATTCCTCTAAATAACCACCCTTTGCTTTGTTGACAGCGCTGTAAACCCTTGGCCTTCTCTCACTGAGCTTCAGGATGTAGTAACCTGAAATGATTTTCACTTCACAGGTGTGCCTTGTCAGGGTTCATTTGTGGAATTTCTTGCCTTCTTAATGGTGTTGGGACCATCCGTTGTGTTGTGCATAAGTCAAGTTGGTACACAGGCTTTTCCTCATAAGTAAATGTGCTGTGTCAGCCCTCATTGCAGGTGTGTAGAACAGGTTGTTGCTTGTGCATAACTTAATTTCCAAACAGTGACAGCAACTGCTCCTCTGTAAAATCCAATTGTCCCCAAACCAACAGAGAACTATCCACTTACAAGACAGTGGTATGCCTGGTTAAAATCAAATGGGTTTTTACTGAGAGCACAGTTATGTTTTAGAAAGGTGAAGAAGAACTGGAAATGTGTTCTATGTTTCTGTCCTTTGCATAAAAGATGTCGGGGAGCATTGATCCCTGCTGGCAAATTTTGGGTGGACTTGGATAATATTTGTGATGAAAAGAAAAGAGTCTAACACAGAAAATAAAGTGATCCTTGTGATTGAAGTCTTGTCTGAATCTTTAAACATTGAAAATGGAGAATTATGCAGTATCTACGTGTTTTTTATCCATTTGTAAACTCAAGACTTGTGTCCACCTGCCAAATCTCTCCAATAATTGCTTACTGATTTCCCCTGGCGTCTCGGTTTGTCAGAGTAGGTGTTGATTTTGACGAAGCAAGCATACATTATCAAAGGTTCCTGACCTTAAAAAAACTAGATGTTTCATTTGCCCTCTATCCAATAATATTAACAAATAAGGAACTTCTCACACAACAGGCTTCAAATGTTTATTTGAATAGGTTGTTAAAGCAGCATTTCTGTGACTGTCAGAGTTTAAACCCTTCAATGTCTGTTCATTCTTCTGCTCTCAGTCTTCTTTCATTTTTGCTTTTCCTGTAAGGACAAGATGACCAACATTTAAATTAGACATAAACATCTTAAATTATTTGATTGTAAAACACTTTAATATTGAAATTGTTGAGTGCTGATTCCAGTTTCTTACCTGGTCCACATTACTGTCACTTGGCTTAGAAAGAATACCTTTTTCATTTTCCAAAGGGGTAGTGGAAATTAGGTCCTAAAGAATAGGGAAAAATATAAGAAATTGAAAGTAGAACTGATGTTAGTATGTTGGTAAATCTGAGAACAATTCCTGCAAAATGTATGATCATTTCTAAGAATAAAATAAAAATTGTATTTATTTATTTTTTAACTGTCACCAAAAAGGGGTTTTAATCATGGAAGATAATTTGGTCATTTCACTGATCTCATCTGTCTGAAATAACACTTTTTTGTGTTTGTAACAAATATCTCTCCACAACTACAGTGGGGGCAGCACAACACCATCTGTAGCTTGGAGCTAAGCATGATGCCATGCTGCAACTACTGCCAGTGGTCAGCCTTCATTAATGACATGATCTCTTGGTCGAGGCTTGAAAATTAATAAAAATCACTTTCTCCTGCTGACACTTTTTTCACCCACTAGTAATGTCTTCTTAGGTGGAGTCGGCGCCGTGTCTCCCTGAGGCATCTGAAAAATAAATATATAGCTCTTGAATAAAAAACAAAAAGCAAAATACAACCCTAAACTAAAGAGTGGACCTTGGGTTTTGTTTATTTTGTTTCAGCAAGGCCATTGACACAAAACGACAAACACAGCAGCAAAATAATCAGTAAACCTGTTTTGTAGAGACATGCCTCGGAATCAACATTATTAATGCTCTAACTTATCACAGAGTCATGGGGAATAGAAATTTGAAAAACATTCTTCATTTAAAACAAAAATAATTTCAATCTGAAGTCTGGTTCTACAGCCTGTTTTTAACACTTACCTGTTAGTTAAGCAATAATCCTCCAATGTTAAATATACAGCACACCAAATCTGACATATCTGGAAGCTCCAGGTGACACAAATCATGTTGCAGAAGTTCAAGCTATTGCTAAATAAGTAGCAATAGGTGATGTGCTATGTTCACTGCATTCGAGTACATTAAACATATAGAGAGCAATGGCAGCGTTCATTATTCTTAAATCAATTAAAGTTGTTTCCTTTTCAGGAAATCCAATAATCTTAGCGTGTTGTCTTACAGAGGCTTCAAGAATGATTCCCACAAGGCACAGTACTGTAAGCCCTCTCATCTTGGACATAAATTGATCTCTGATCTCATACACCTGCTTTATAGTTTCTGGTTTCAGCAGGTGGAGTTAAAAATGTGTTCTATTTGTTCTGTGGTTCATAGAACTAAAAGAACACTGTTAATTCTGATTTAATATCAAAGTCCAGCTGGTTTATCTGTTGGCAAATGTGATGTTGCTTACTCAGACAAAGTCTAACTAGGAATAGGTATTTGTAAAGCAGGCTGCAATGTTAGAGAGGAGACTACATTATCAATATATATTGTAAAGAGGCGAGGGGCCAGAACAGAGCCTTGTGGAACACCTTTTGTTACTGGAAAGACTGTGATTGACTATTTCCCGCCTTCAAAAACAAAGTGAATTTATGAATGATGTCTTCTTTTTTTAACTTAGAAGTTGGTCTAAGTACACAGTGTCTTTCCAGATAATGTGTTTTGAACCCCTTCAAGTTTCAAATACAGCTACATATTGTTAACAATATTGTTAATACACATTTACAGCAGCAGGACTGTGTGTATTTGTATTTAAGGTTGTGATCTACGTATTTTGTTATCCTTGAGTTCTGAACATTTTCTCACCTTGGTATCCTCTCCATTCGCAGGTGGTCTTCTGAACCCATCGGAACTGCTAATCGCCACCCGAACACCATCAGCCTCTACCTGAACGAGCAAATTATCGGCAACACTTTATCGCAATATTAGGGTCTATAACAAATCAGTGGGTTTATTAAAATGATAAATCCAGCTGAAGGTCAAGCTATTTTATGTTACCAGCTTGTTTTGTAATTTGTGTACGAGTCACATTAGGCTGTTATTACTACAGCCTGCCCAAAATACTCAATCATACGTTAAAGTTTCTATAAAGTCTACCTACCTCACTTACTGCGGGCACCTCTGTTGCCTGAAATACAAAAATGCATTGCACTTGAATCAAATAATATAGAAATAGTTATTCTAACTCAGTGAGATGAGATGATGGTTGTTTGCATTTTGCTGTAAGACTGACGACTTTGGACCTCAAAAAAATAAAATAAAAAAAGAATAATCTGAAAATGTTTGATATAAATAGCGGCCCACATTCAGACCTCTACACCAGCTTTTTCTGTGATTCTTAAAAATTAATAAGAATTTATAAAAGACATAAAAATATACTTTTAGTCCTGTTTAACACACCAGAAAGTCTTAAAGACAGGATCAAACTGGAGGATCAGGCTGTGAAAGAACCAAGGAACTGTGCGCACTGTCAATTACTTATATTTACTTGCTATATCTATATCCTGTATATACAGTAATGGTCCCACTGCTCTTTGTCATTATGGATTGTTCTTTATCGGAAGACCAGTTGTGGAACTCGTGTTTTACACACACATTGGCTCCTATGGGTTAGTCACACCTCTGCCGGTCAAATACAAAGTAAAAAGTCATGTAGGTAAAACAAGAACACATTACTTTGTACTAAAATGACAAAGTTTAGGAAGTTTGGACAATTAAGGAGAAAAGATTAAGATTAAGACGAGACCAGAGAAATTGAAGAGTCGTAGAAATCTACAATTCTTACAAATAAACAATAAATGAACCTGTCACATATAAAAGGGCACCACCACAGGCTCAGCGCCAAACTCCTCTTCCATGCCTTGACTTTTGAAAAACTCTTTAAGAATAGTGAAGTATCTTTCTTCCACAGTCTACTTACCATTGTTGAGTTGGTTGTCGAGTTGTTTGTTGAGTTAAACCCGCCCCCACCCGTTGCTGTTCTGGATCCAAAGGCAGGCTGAAAATTGAAATTTTAAAATGAGAAAACCTCTAACCAAGGACATAAAGCGTTTGCTTGGTATCCATTTGACTCAAATTGTAAAGTCCTGCAAACATCATTGAGAGTGGATTTCAAATAAAGCTGTGAAATGAAAAAAATATAACCATTTCACTTTAATTAGTTTGACTCTTGAAAAAATTGTACTAGTTGACTTCAGGGTATCCTCAAAATGAAATTTGAAAACTTTACAAAAATTGAGAAATGACAGTTTAATTTGAATTGTATATATTGGAGACCTACTGTAAATGTTGAAAATAAAATAATATATACTTGAAATATGTTTCTTCAAAAGTGCATAAAGTGAGGATCACAATCAGGAAATTCAGTTTCAACAATTGAGGTAAGGTGATGAAATATTCCAGTTATACAAGTACAGTCGTATTTGACTTTCAACAGTAGGTTCAGAAATAGTTCCTTTTGAACACTTAATGTTACATAGTGATTCAAAATTGAACAAATGGGTATTCATTTGTTGAACCTGTAAAGCCTTTTTTTGCCTCTACACATCTGAGGCAAAGTAACACTTGAGTTTTTGAAAAGTAAGAGTGAAGAAGGTTATTAAGAATGAGGATGATTATAGGGCAAAGTTATTGAAAAGAATAAATGCAATGAGTAATTAGCAGTTAGTAGTTCTTGTCAGTTAAAGTACTTCCTTTTCAGTACCATTGTTGTCGGTTTAGGATTTGGAGATGCTGATGATGTTGCTAAAATAAATCCGGTCAACAGGAGCAGCACGAGTCCTCTCATCTTGAAAAAGTAAGTCTCCTATCTACACCTACACCTGCTTTATAGGAGCCATGACAGTAGGTGGAGTTTGTTACAGTTACTCTATGTATGTGTATGTATTTTTTGGCTAAGTCCTCCCACTGCTGTTGCATTAAACTTGTCTTCATTTTCAAGATTTTACAAGAAATTGTTTTACTTCCATTTAAAGTGGTGACAAAAACTTTGATCCAAGGTCATGATAGTGTTTGGAGAGTAAGGGCACTGACATTGGATTTTAAAGGAAGCAGTCACATAATCAATAACTTAACCCATTTCATTTCGAGTCACCAGCATGTTCATAAAATGGTCATAAAATGTATTTGTAGCCCATGGATTAAATTGTAAAGCCTAAAGTCTGAGGCTTGCAAACCAACATTGAAGTTACTGCAAAGTGAGTGAAAAGCAAGAATGTATTTTTGTATTTTTAGTTTTTAGTTATTATTTGTAGTAAATCTCCAGTCTTACCATATCTTCTTCCTTCGTGGATTCTGTTAGAACGAAGACCATCAAACTGAGTGATAAGAGCCCCCTCATCTTGAAAACAGATTTGCTTCTACTCTGCACAAACAACTAACTGCTTTATAGTGTCCCTGTCAGTGGGCGGAGTCTTAGTGGAGCCTGTTGTACAACTAACTGTAATGTGTGTCACCCCATGACTGATAAACATGGTTTAGTGTCTATACGCTATAAGATCCCTAATCAAATTTCATACTGTCTAGTAACGGAAAACAGATGTTTAAAAATAAATACAATAACCAAACCTGAAACATGCAGATTTGCATTGGACTGATATTTACACATGACCTCAGTGTTTAGCAAAAATATAGTTGGTAATGTGTTTTCTTTCTTTAAAATTACTAGAGGCCTCCAAGTAATATTAGTCCCTGGCACAGACAGCTTTAGAATGAACTTCTCAGCTGGTGATATTTAGTGCTTGTTTTTATGTTTACTGCCCCCAAGTGGCCAAAAACGAATGAAGGAAAACGAAGACAAACCCTAAAGTTAGCCTGTGGAGATTTGAAACTGACTATTACTGATCGAATTAGTCAGTAAAGTTCCAATAAAAACAGCGAAGAAGAAGAGGACAGTGAGCTAGTGAGCATGGCTGCAAACAAAGCTGATCTGAAGGTCCACTGTGCAGGATTTATGGGGATCTATTGGCAGAAAATTCATATAATATTCATAATTATTTTTTTGTTTGTGTATAATCACCTGAAACTAAGAATCTACAGAGAGAGCGGTTCGTCTTCCACAGAATCTGCCATTTTGTATAGTAGTCCAGATGGGACAAACCAAACACTGTCATTCCTCTCTGTCTATATTTTCAGTGGCAACTATGGGGGAGGGTGAGATGAGGGATGTTCAGACACCTTCAATCTGCAACCTCGCCACTAGATTCTTCTAAGCCCTGTACACTGCTCCATCAAAAAACGAGGTCACACAGAAAATTTTGGTTAATGTAAATATAGCTCTTTTGGTTTCCAAGAAAACTGCTTTGGGCTTCTTTAATCATTGCATGGAGGCCATTTTAGTGAAAATAAAAAAATAAAAAATGAAAAACTTAGGCCTGTTACTGAAAGTAGATATGAATTATAAACATTCTTTTTTTAAAAAAAATCACCGTCACGGTGAAAGATGGAAGTTTCGAAAACAACTTTTTCATAACTCAATTTCACAGTCATTTTAAAGTTTTACTTCACTTAAAAGATGTGCATTTTAAAAAAATAAAAGGAATAAATAATTGGAAATAAAAAAGTAAATAATCATCAATACAAGATAGCACAATGAAATGCAGTTGAAGTTAGGGTTAAGGTTAGGGTTTTAAAATAAAATTAGAAAAAAAACACACCTAGGTAATTTTACACCAGTAAATTACCAAATAAGATACAACAATGAGATCTTATATATATATATATATATATATATATATATATATATATATATATATATATATATATATATATATATTTATTTTTTTTTTTTTTTTTTTTTTTTTCTAATTATCTATTTATTTTTAAGGTAGCCTGCGGGCACAAAGCGGGCACGCGCTTTGTCACCCTGCCTTACTGCGCGCGCATTCGTTGCCATAGCACCGAGTGCAGAAACCACAGAAGGTGAATAGAGTAGACTGACAGGAGCTGATCAAAAGAGCTGAAATGAGCACTTGTGTAAAAAAAACACCTTCGTTTAGTTAAGGCGGATTTAGTTAATTATTCATTTTCAGTCTGTTGAGTTGAGCTTGGTGCTGTCGTCGTGTTAATGAAGGAGGCGGTATGAAGGCTCACAGCGGTGAGGTCGGAGTGTTTGTCCGGATCAGGCCAACGGCAAACTTCGCTCAGGACCTTATTCAGTGTCTTCCAGACGGACAGGTGACTCAGGCTATCTACGTTTTTACTAAGAGTTAACCGCCAGCTAATTTTACAATAGAAACAAGCCATAGTAAACTAGCCAAAAATAAATATCTGGGTAACTTACAGGCGACGTTAAGAATGAGTTTAGAGACGGAGTGACAGTTTCAATGTGTTTGGTTGAGGCTAAAATTGAAGCTAAACTGGTAACGTTAGTCTAACTAACTGTTACAGGTCTAGTAGCTAGACTGGTAATTAACAAGTCCAAAGAGTTAACTTGAAGTCTGAAAACTAGTGTTACGATTTTTAGACTGTTATCTGGTTTAAAGTGGGACCAACCCTTTCATATGACAAACATTAAAGGTAATTAGGCTAAGCTATAGCCTAATTAGCCGTTTAGTTAGCACATACACAACAGTTACCTCGAGCTCTGTCATTTCACATCCAACACTTTCCGATTATATGGAATCAAGGACACCAATATATAAATAAAACAATTTTGAGGTACTTTACTTGAGTATTTCCATTTTCTGGGACGTAGTTTCTTATTACCTTGCACATTCAGAAATATATGTGACGTATAACCAGTCAGATAGCGTTGTTGGTGGCATTGAATCAGTTGCTTGATTAGATATTTATATCTTTGCTAGCTTTACCTGTCAATACAAACTTTTCTCCAAATTCAACTGAGTTTATCCACATAAATGAGAGTGTAGGCAGTGTGTCAGCTGTCTAATACAAACTGCATCACATTTCAGAAATTTGAGCACAGCTTCAACAACTGCAAACACTTTGTGATATAATTTTAATGATGGTGTACAGTCAAAAAGTTTGATTTCTTGTCCTTCAGACAGTGAACGTCCATCACAGAAAAAACTCCAGGAAGCCTCTCGACACCAGAAAAAGTCATGTGAGCTCCTGGTCCTTCCAGCTGGAAGGCGTCTTGCGGGATGTGTCTCAGGAGGAGTTTTACACTCGAGTGTGCCGATGGGTGGTACTGGGAGCACTGGACGGTTATAATGGTAGATTTGTTTATCTACATGAAACATTGTATAGTGTGTAAAGTATGATAGTATAGTATGTTGGTAGATTTTCAGTCCCATAATAAGTCTTCTGTTGTGTATTTTTCAGGCACTGTGATGTGTTTTGGGCAGACAGGGGCAGGAAAGACCTATACCATGACTGGATCCACAGAGTCATACAAACAGAGAGGCATCATTCCTCGGGCTCTTCAGGAGGTAACTCGCTCCATATGTGAATATTTTTACCTTTTTGAAAGTGCTCCATAGTACATAGTAAATATGGGGTTTTTTTAATCTCCAAAACGGTATTCAGGTGTTTCAGGAGGTGGAGATAAGGACCGAGCATGCCTTCAATGTGTACCTGTCCTACCTGGAGATCTACAATGAGACCCTGGTGGACCTGCTGTCATCGCTGCAGGGCTCGCCACGGCCATCTCCTCATGGTATGTTGGTGATGGAGGAGCCGGGCAGAGGTGTGTTCGTCAGAGGTCTGTCTCTCCATCCTGTCCACAGCGAGGAGGAGGCTCTCAATCTGCTGTTTGAGGTGTGTGGCTGAAACTTAGACCCCCCCAAAAAACTGTCTAACTTGAAAAAACAGTCATTTCATTTTTATGATCTGTAATCATTGGTTAACTAGCCCAAGAGCTGTGTTATTTCCACAACTTTATGGATGAATAAATTAAAAGTTGAAGCTGTTTCTTTCGTCACATTTAGGGTGAGATGAATCGCATTATTGGATCTCATGCCTTAAACAGGAACTCCTCCAGGTCCCACTGTATCTTCACTGTGCATATTGAGGTATGATTCCAACCACATTTATGGCTTGATATATTGTTTACTCTGGTCTCAGTACTCAAACATGCCTTTTCCTGCATAAGATTTGAAATAGAACAAAATGTCTTTATCATTCACAGGCTCGTTCACGGACTCTGACGAACGCCAAGTATGTCACCTCCAAGCTGAATCTGGTGGATCTTGCTGGGTCAGAGAGGTTGGGAAAGACTGGGGTGAGTTTGGGGAATGTCTAACTTTACTGGCTGTGAAACACATAAGAGCCCTGACATACCAGTTTTAGGGCCATTGGTGAGCGTCTGTGGCTCTAGTTTTTGCGGTGTGTCCTGCACGTCGGCACAATTCGCCCTTATTGGCACCTTTCAGCAAAGAGAGCACATTTGCAGTGTCTCAATTCAGGGTCTGCATCCTTCGGATGCCGCTTTTGAAGGACAATTACGTCACTACTCCGCGTGAAGGTTATCCCAATCGAAAGGCTCCTCCAAATGCAGCCCACAAATGCGTCTTCTTTTCCCTCTTTTTGGGGGACGCACCGCTACTATCCTTCATGGCCTCAGATATCCCAAGATTCTTTGCGCGCCTGAAAAAGAAGAAAGAAAGAGAGAAAATGGCGACATCACGTGGCGTAGATTGTCACTTTCGCAAGAAATCATGACGCAAGGGTAAAACATCTGGTGAAGCAACCAGTAAAAAACTAGGCTAGACCGTCCCCTTTAACAAAGTCTCTCCTTGCCTTTGAAGAAAGCATAGGCCGGGTCCGTCAAAGGATGCAGACCCTGAATTGAGACACAGCAAATGAATCCGGGTGGAGACCGTCACTGAGAGAAATCACACTGATTGGCTGTTCAGTTAAGCAAATCAGTGCACAAGAAGGGAAACAGAAAAGCCTGTTGCTGTAGTGTCCTTGACTTCATTTAGTTCAGTTTTTTAAATTGTCATTATGTTTTTGATTAGTATCAGCTATATTATCGAGAATTGTGCGAAAATGATGGGCAAACACTGCTTTATCGTAACTTCTGATTTCCTTGTGAATGATGAATAAAAAACCACCACTACCGGTGGTATGGATAGTTATTCCCTTTCAACCATTTCAACAAAGTGTACAAGCTGGTTGGCTGTCTGTTGTAGTTTTTACAGTGTGTTTAAGTGCAGCTTTCTGGCTGAGACACAAGCAGCGTGATGTAATGTAAAGGTCAGCATTTGTAGTTTCGTAGCTTATATTTCAAGTTCTTTTGAATGTTTTGACCCCACATACAAGAATACCATATTTCTGTCAAATTTTTCACATCACTTAACCTTTTTCCCATTTCATGTCACTTCCTGTTTTTCCAGTCAGAGGGTCAGATGTTAAAGGAAGCTGTCTACATCAACAGGTCCTTGTCGTTCTTGGAGCAGGCTATCCTGGCCCTGGGTGACCATCGCAGAGAACACGTTCCCTTCAGACAGAGTAAACTCACACATGCGCTAAAAGACTCACTGGGTGAGAGTGCCAGGTCTGGTTTTTGACAATGCTGCTAGCATTTGGTTGTCCAAGTCCAGCTGTGAAGTATTACTTGTAAATGAAAATGCGTTTGTCTGTTCCTGTAGGAGGAAACTGCAACACTGTGCTTGTGGCCAACATCTGCGGTGAGGCTGCACAGATAGAAGAAACAGTAAGGAGTGGAATATATGATATGAAACAGAAAGCAGCTTCTTTGTCACTGTACATTGTGTCACTTCAGCTCTCAACTATCATTCTTGGCAGCTCTCTACTCTGCGTTTTGCGGGCAGAATGAAGTGTGTCCGGACCGACCCTGTTGTTAATGAACACACGGATCCAGCTGTGAGTTCACACAATATTACACCACATTATATGACCCTAAAAACTAGTATGGGAGGGTAAAAATATGCACTGACTTTGCAGTCTGCATTGTGTTGTACTTATGAAATAAGCTGTTGTGATCAGGCTCAGATCAAGAAACTTGAGAAGGAGGTACAGAAGTTGAAAGAGGAGCTGTCCATCAGCAACACATTGGTGAGTATAGCTAACAAGGACATGTGAGACGATTCATGATAGTGTGTTACTTTATTGTCCTTGTGAGACGATTCATGATAGTGTGTTACTTTATTGTCCTTGTTTACTGTTTAAGCTAACAGATCAGCACAAAAGTCACACATTTTTCACTCATACATTTTTCATTCATAAAAAATGGAAAATACCGTAATTCCTCTTGTTGTTAAGTGTAAAATTCTCAGTTCTTCTCATTCTTCAGTACCAGCTATTGCTTTTTCAGGTTTCACTTTCACACATTTCAGCTGGTTCATATTACAATTTAAATCATTCATACTTCACGCCAGGTGAATAGGCTGGAGAGCACATATAAGCCGTTGTCTGAAGCGCAGCAGGCTGAGATACACAGCCAGGTTCAGAGGTACCTGGAAGGAAGCCTGGAGGAAATCAATGTGAGAACACAAAGAACACAGCTATAAATGCCTCCGCTGCAACACAAAAACTGTCATTTGAAGGCTTTTAATTTGTCTCTGCGTGACATCTAATTACAGATCATAAGTGTCAGGCAGATCCAAGCAGTGTTTGCCCAGTTCAAGCTTGCTGTGCAGTGAGTAGTGTCTATCTTTTTAAATCTGCAACTCAGATTTGTTCATGGGGAGTGATTCAGCATGTTTATGCATGTGTGTGCGTGAGCAGGGAACAGGAGCAGAGGGTGAAGGCTCAGCTGTGCCAGACGCACAACTTGGTGGTAAAAGACCAAAGTGCTGACACAGCTGATGTGAAGGTCAGTCAATATTTGATTCACTGTTTAGGAACCTAATGGAAACTAGCAGCTGCGATTCATTGTGTTCTTTGTCTCTTTAGGAGTGTAATACTAAAGACATCAGTGAGGATGTGGAGGCTGGCCGCTTCGAGGCGCCCCAGTCAACGAAAAGTGCCCAACGCCCAAGTTCGACTAAAGCCAAAACTAAGAAGTGTCGGGAAAAACAGAAGTGAATGAAGCCAGTAAACTGTGTTGATATACTGATACTGTTTTCAAATGTGACAGTTCTCATAACAACACAAATGAGTCAGTTTTGGCAGAAGTTTACAGCTTGGCTGAAATCCCTCTAGACCACTCTGGGATACAGTAGACCAGGGCATTTGTGAAGCATAGAGACTGTGTGAGGCGGATGAACGCGCACAAGCTCGTGTTCTAAAACAACAGGAAGTTAGTTATTGTTGTTCAGCATATTGATTTGTCCCACCCACCAACATGGTCAACAGCTGGAGCATCAGCAGCAATGTAGACACAGCTTATGGAGGCAGTTAGGGTATGTTAAACCTATAGCCCCCTATTGTTGCAATTGCCATCAAAAATATCTTTCCCTAGTCAGAAATCAGTCAAATCTGAACACACACGATTTATATCAACACTTGTTTTAGATCCAATGCAACTTGCATTTTGTATCTCAGATGTATCTGTCATGGATAAATGGCCATTAATTTGTTTAGAAATCATTGAAAAACGTGGTCTCTATAATTCAGCACTGGCCTGAGAATCATCACATATGAAAGTTTTTGTAAGTATCAAAACTGATGAACCATTTGGTTTTCCTAATGGCACCTTCAATGTGATTTTCCAGCCAAAATAAGAGGCAGGGAGATGGGAGTCCTGTGTCCAGGAAGCGTTTGGAGAGTGCCTCCAGATCAAAGCTGAGTTGTGTCCAGGCGCCTGAGAAGGAACCCGAAGCAGACACTGAGAGCCAGGACACACAAGAATCACAACTGCCTGGAAATGCACCACTCCACCCTGAGTAGGATGTGAATTTAGTCTTTTCTACATGCTGTAGTCCTATTTGTTAAATGTGCTTCCTGTTTTTTATTTTTTATTTTTACCCTTTTCTCTGAAAAATTTGCCATCTCTGCCCAGCTCTCCTCCACCCAAAGAAGAGGCCTTTGAGGAGTTTAAACTGGGACAAGGCAGTAAGATCAACAGCATCCTTAAGGAGAACAAAGCCGTGCTGCTGGAACGCCGCAATCTTCTTCGACAGCTCACTGAGGAGGTCAACGCTGTCAAGAGAGACATCGACTGCACCGCGACCGTCATACAGCAGCACAGGGAGCTGAGAGGAGACCAAGGTATTCTATCAAGAAAGTACTTAATGTTCCTAGAGTTCACATGAGATTGAACCTAGTCTTTCCTAATGTGTTTACTTGAACGTATTTCATCTAAACAAGTAGAATATCAACTGGTAGGGGAAACAGCTTCAGTGGGCACTGGTTCAATTGCTTTAACATGGCATCCAAGACTGGTGCTGAGGCACTTTCTACCATTCAATTTCAACTACATCTCACAGTCTTGTTCAGTGGAGCTTGTGTGGAAAATTAGGCAACCATTTGCCGTCATGGGACAAGAAGCTGAAAGCTCAGAAAAAGCTAGAGGTAGACGTTTAAATGACATTTTCACACGTAATGTTCCCGAGGTCATGAATTACCCTCCATGCACCAAGTCATTTGTGGTTAAACCAAAAGTAACATGCATTTAAAAGCCTTGACTATAATGTTTTTAAAGCTTTTTGAGTTTTAACATTCAGATCTGGTTTGAATTGGTAGTCCTGCTTAAAGTTCTGAGATTTAAGGTTCATATTCTGTATTTCTTTGTGTGTTTTTGTATGAAGGTCAGTATTTGGTTATGGAGGGGGAGCCACTGCTGCAGGAGCCGGATGCCTCTCTACTGATGCGGCTCAGAGACCTGAAGGCTCTGTACCGGCAGAGGTACGAGGTGCTGCGTGACATCAAGGCAGAGGTCAACTACTGTCAACACCTTGTGGATCAGTGCCGGGTGCGCCTGCTCTCTGGTCAGTTCTCCAAACATCTTCCCTGACACAGCTTAGAGCGTTCATAGCGTTAACAGTGCATAGAGAGCTCAGATAAATAGTCAATATCTCATGTGTGTTCCAGAATTTGAAATCTGGTATAAGAAGTCTTTCCTGGTACCTGAGGAGGAGCTGGATGTAACTATGAAGAAGAGCCTCAGACAAGTGAGTAAAAAACCTTCACACAAAAAAAAAAGAAAGAACAGGTGCAGTTATATATTTTCTTCCTAGTCCCACTCAGCTGCAGGCGATGGAGAGGAAGTTATTATAATTTGACATGTGTTGGAGGAGCTGTGACTAATTTATGGTGATGAGGTATCATCTGCTTCCCTGCTGCACTCAGGAGTGTTTGGAGGGACGGCTTCTTCCTGATAACCCCAGCTCGGAGTCCTTCTACAATGCCCGCTACAGAACGATGAAAAGGGCAAGTGTCCCATCCTGTTTCGCATCTACTACTTGTTTCAAGTAAAGGTTGTCAAACGTCTTAGAATTAACATCAATCTGTCAAAAATTAAACTTTTTGATTTTGTCCCTACAGAGAGACAGCAGGGCGCTGGGCTTCACTCCAGTGCAGAGAAACTCGCCTGGACAGAGAAGATTTCCTCCAATCCCACCTGTTAGTTAAGTGAGTTTAATGTGCAAGTTAAAAGTGATCTACAGCGTTCACTTGCGCTACATGTGATGAAATGTAATTTCTCTCCATGTAATGTGTGCTTTGTGGTGTACATTGATCAAGCACAGAAGACACAACACAGTGAATCAGCTTCTTAAATGAAAAGTAAAATTTATTATTCCTGAACCACAAAATAGACTTCTTTGGTTGTACAAATTCACTAGTTACAGTCTTGTATGAGCTCTAACCCTTGACCCTAGGACCTCTGACCCTTTCCCCTCCAACCTATTTGCAAGTAAAAGCCCCCAAAGAGAACTCGAGACAGAAGAATAAACACAAAAAACGTGAAACACTGCATTAATAATGTAGTGAAACCCATCTGAAAAAAAAGATTTACCTACTGCAAGTTTAAAAAAAAAGTAGATATCAGCCATTGCAAATGTTATCAAACAAACTGAATTTCAGTCAGTGAGAGCAACATGGAAAGCTATCATTAGAAGACCCTACATTAAATTAACACAAATGCTACTATGCTGTGATTCTGCGAAAATACCCATCAGATACATAAACTGACAGTGTGTATAGCAGTGAACTGAAGGAGATCAATGTCTTGAGAAGGGTTTTCTAATCGGTTCTGCCTCTGTCAGCTCTCCCATTAACAAACCAATATACACGCAGAGAGCACCCCGATACCAAGCCTGTCCGAACCCAGAAACATCAGACACTCACTTGGGTCTACGTCAAGACTGGCTCAATTTCAAACCCAAAGTTTGCTTTGCTTTCACTATTTGTACATTATTCACACAATAATAAATGATTTTTTTCAGTGGCATCAGATTTAAATTAACCATAGACAGAAAAATAAAAACACCTGCTACCTTCACATCACTCTGGAACAACTCCAGATATTTCAAGGATAGAAATGAATGATTCACATTGGTTAAATAAAAAAAAACAAATACCCTGAACAGGGCAGGCTAAGTACCGTTAATTATTAAGGGATGGTAAAAATGCATGTTGCCAAACTGATGTTCTAAACAGTTTCTGTAAAACTGCCAGTTCAATGCTGCTGCCTCCAGTGTAGTCATGTCATCTGCAGGAGGAATGTAACACAGCTGTACTTTGTAGATTTGCTTCAGGGGTATTCACAAGTGTATGTAAAGTAGATTTAATGATATAAAGTGATATGCAGTTCATTAGTGGGAAGCCGTAGCTATCATTGAAATGTTTTAAATGATAAGTTATATAAGCATTGCTTACGTTCTTTACGCCCAAAAGAAGTGTATAGGTTAAAATAGAAGGCCTTCAATTTGAGTAAAAGCATAAAAACAATAAATTACTAAAGATATACGTTGTAAAAAGCTGATCAGTGGCAGTGCAAAAAAAGAGAAAGATATGTATTGGTTTTCTTAAAAAAGCTCTCCACAATGTGTGACTGTGAAGGTAGCAGGATGTTCCCTCCTCGATTAATATATACACTCCTGTCCGCTTAAGAAAGCCCTGACATTTTACAATCTATTCACTGAAAGGCTAAAAAATATCGTTAGTATAGCTATAACCCATTTCTTTTCTCTTCCAGTATGTTTTTTTTTTTTTTTTTTTTCCAAACAGCAAAATCATCCGAGGTGCGAAAACAATTTAAAAAACAACTAAAACCTTCTATCACTCCTTTTTTAAAATCGATCAGCTTCTACCAGGTAAACAGAGTGTGGAACAAAAAAAGAATGGTCTGTAAGAAGCAATCCTATCTACCCACACTAGCTCTTTCTCGCCCTTTAAGGACTGTTGAGTGACTTGCCAACTCATCCACAGACTGTATAGGCAAGACTGGCACGCAGGATATAAGTGAGTGTGTATGTGTGGTGACTATCGTAGTCTCTGCAGTGGTTATATATGGTAGAGTTAATCAGGCTCTACTGTCACTGTAGTGTTTAGTGACTCTGCACCTCCCGTGGATGCGCCCACATGTTACCAGTGTTCCACAGTGTATTTAAACATGTCTTCAGATTTCCTCTCTCGGTGGGAGGTGTGTTACGTGGGCACGGCGGTTTCCAGGCTGCGGCGACCCTGCCTCAGTTTGCGCTTGTTGCTGTAAAGAGCCATCTCCTCCAGGGCTGAGGTGGCAGGCGGCGCGGTGGTTACCTCGGCCTCAGGGCTCGCAGCGGGCCCTTGACGACAAAAAGAGACGGGAAAAACTTCAGTCAAGGGAGCATGTTGACCAAGCTTTACTTGACAATCACTTGGCAACAGCATCTGTGGAGCAGTTGACTGATGGATCCCTTAACCTTGCAACAGAAGCCCCACATTGAACAGCTTAGAAACAAGCAGGACCCAAAAGTTTGAGCAGGAAACCTGAAGCAGCCGGTGACTGCATGTTTTTAAACCAGCCACTTCCATGAGCTCTGTATTCAAACTCACTCAGAGTTGATGAAATTAAAGTTACTTCGAGAATTAAAAATGTGTTTACATGCACTCCAATGACCGGGGTATGGTCTTTCAAATAGCTGATTCCATTGCCATTACCATTGACTAGGTTAGTTCAGCTTAGTTGCTGAAAAACTAGGCAATTTTTACAATTACTTTCAAATATAAAATATTTCATATTGACATCAGACAGACCATTTGTCAAATTCAGACACAATCTGGGAAAAGTTGTGCACTAACTTCAAATGCCTCTCCGTTATGCAGCTCTAGAGTTAAAATCAGTAATCCATGCCTCTAAATAAAGTCAGGTGGAGAATGATTTCTGATGTCACTGCAGTGCATGTAACTACATTTCCCAGTACCTGTGTAACCTGGTTTCTTGTCTGCATGTAAATATACTGAAATCAACATGATGATGGAATCACTCAGAGCTCCCTGTAATCATTAGTTTAAATCAGCGCTACACACATTCATGCAGTCAGGATCACGGTTAGTGAGAGGTCATTAGTTTTGACACGGCAAATCTCTCCTCCACTTTGTTCTCCACATCAGTTGCTGCTTCATGTTTGGTGGGCAGCAGCAGGCCAAGCACACCCAGCTACACACACCCCCATCTTAACACCTGAACCTACACAAGTTAGGATTAAAGCCAGCGCACACTCCTCACACATAAATACTCAGACATACAATCACACACAGACCCAAAAACACATGCACACATGATCCTACCAATAAGAGACGCTTATCCCAGGTAGTCACCTAAATCAAAGGGGAATAGAAGAAATTGAGGTAATACATTTTTCTCGCTTGTTCTAATACTATTTAAAACACTTAATATCTCTAGTACTCACCTGGGTTACTGGAGCCATCGTCGATGAACTGCATGTCATCGACTGTGTCGGGGGACTGGAAGACAAAAGGAGACAGTCAGTAACAGCGGGGCAGGCGTGTCTCAGTAGCCTGTATCCCAGGGGAAGCCTTCACCATGTGAGCAGGGGAGCTGACAGCGAGGGAGAAGACGTGCCAGCCGCTCACTGTCGCTTTAGCAGACAGCACTGAAGCTCCCAATCTGTCAGAGCCACTAAAGCCACAGTACATCTACTCGACTACTCCCCCAGGAGAGATTGGCATGTTAAAGGAAAGGGATGTTAAGTTAGGTCATCAGTTCCGGGGTTTGATGTGTAGTGTAGGCATATCCACAAAGAGACAGCAGACAAGGCAACACCGACAAGAGTTACCAATGCACAACGGAAATCAGGCAGCATGTTGAGTAGTCCTTTTGTGCTGATGCTGCAAGATTCCAATAATATTTCCCCTTGCTGTTAAAGCTGTTTATTCTATTTCTCAAGGGACCAAGCAGGCACCACTGTTGGCAAGCTAATCTAGAATCATATTAACTACTTCAGTGTTATTTTATTGGACATGCTAACTGTGGGTTGACAACGTTATCTCTTCGACTCATTAACTTTTAGTGTAGATGTGGATAGGGAAGGGACAGATGCAGGATTAAGTTATTTCTTTGACAAAGTGAAATGGGGCGTTTTCACTTTGTCAAAGAAATAACTTAATTATTTAGTCAAATGAGCTTTTCCTCGATATATTTGGTATTTCTCCAGTCATTCAAAAATATTGGTTAAAGTTTTTTGGGGGTGATGAGAATCTGAAAGGAATTCTGAAATTTAAGAAAATAAATAAAAGTTAATTTAACGTTAACGAGTTATGTTTATGAATATTCATTAAAAAGGTCATATTTAAAAGAGAGCTGGCTTGCTACAAGTCTTGATGCAGTTTTTCTCTCATAATAGTTGTCTCAACATTTCTAAGTGTTTGCATTGATTACATTCAGATAACAGTGATTTGGTGCCATAGTTTTTTGCTGCCATGTGACCTTCAACTTACAGATCGAAGCGCCCCCCCTTAAATCTCCCGTATTGTCACCTTTCTGACATAAACACACACCACTAACACACCTTTTTTGTCAGTCAGAAACATTATGCAGAAACAACACTTACGTTACGTTCACCAAAGAGAGAATACAAACAAGCCGAGGTCACTGTGCAACAACCAAACCACATGAGATCCCACACTCAAAGGAGCGAAGACTGACACAGACGACCCACAAATACTTGACCCAAAAACAGAAAAGATAACTTCCAGACAAGCTCTGCTCACTCCAGCACCACTCCAGGATTCCCCTGCTTCCACTCCCTTTACAAAGCTCCACCACACTTCCACCCTACTGATAGCACAGGAGGAAACCAGTGTTTCAAAAGCAGAGCATCAGAGGAGGATATGTTACTCCTCTGCCTGACATGTGACCCATGCGTGGAACAGGAGAGCTGATGGAAGTGAACGTGAGAGTGGATGAGATGCAGAGTCTGTGGCCATTTTCCCCCGGAACCAATTCTGGTTAGTGGGATCAAAAACCAGCCTGCAGCTGCTGAGTGTTATTGTCTGTGTTGATTAGTTAGCTTAGAGATGGATGGATGTGAATGGTTACTGCTACAGATGCTCTTACATTTGTGAGTGTTAAGTGGGAGACCAAGGAGGGTGAGGCAGAATGTCAGGAGACCAAAGGCTGATTTGGTGTGTCATTAATATAGAGTGCTGTCATTGTGCAAGTGAGTGTTAGTGAGCCACACCACTGTAGTGCAGAGCAGAAGTGCTGATCAATGACTGAGCGAAAACCTAGACTTGAGTCGCACTGATGCCTCTTAATCAACAGAGAAACTAGAGGGGAGAGGCAGCAGGGGAAGCCAGGGGGAGGGGAGGAGACTGGGGCCCCGGGAACTCAGCATGCAGCCAATACCTGGATGTCGTATACGGGTTTGGAAGAAGGAATGGCAGCAAACTGTCGGTAGTCAAACTTCTTTGACGACAGGGACTAGAAGGATAGCAAACAGGGATGAGCAGAGGTCGAGGGGGGGAGGGAGAAGAGGAAAACAAGGTGAATGAGAAAGAGGAGAGGGGTGGGGACAAAGTATAGAGAGGAGGAGAAAGGGGTGGAGAAGGCAAATGTCAAAGGAGAGAAGAGGAAAAGGAATAAGAGAGAAAGGGATGATGGGAATAGCAAAAGGAGGGATGGGAGGCATAGAGGCCAATGGGTGATTCAAACAGCCAGCTGTGGCTGATTGGCTAGAGTGATAATGAGCAAGATGGTGGATTAATGCCAATGTGGTTTGAAGGAAGTGAACTTTTTTACCCTTTTCCAGCTTGTAAACCAACAATATCAGTTGCTTCCTATCTCAGATATACTCCTTTAATTAAAACTGCAGAGTCAGTGTTACAGCCTTGTTCAAATATTTGATGATTGAAGCTTTTCAAATCTGTACAAAGGATACAGTAAACCCTTCACACGAAGGCCAGTGGAAAAAGCCAGCAAAACCAAAAAATGGGAATCAAGGAAAAGGAAAAAGGTTTAGTCTTACCAGCCTGCCTGGAGAGGTTAGTCCTCGAGGACTGAGCTCTATCAGAGAAAACAGAAAATGTGACGTAAGGGATCCGGACTTCAATTTAACTTTCTTAGAAGTAAATTTAAGTCATAACACAAGTTACACAGTGCTTCACAAAAGAGGACAGACTGCAGCTTCCTACCTTCCACGGGTGTTGGCGAAGGTGTGGGGGCAGGTGAGGGCGACTCCGTCAGCTGGTCTAGTGTGCCGCGTTTCTTCCCGTCCCGAGACTTGGCGATGACCATCTGAGCTTTCAGTGCATCCTGCTCCAGAGACTTCATTCTACAAGAGGGAGAACCAGCATCAGATAAATGATGGTGGGGAATAAGAAGAGACTTAGATAAATGCAAACAGAGACTGACAGAGGCACACACCATGATAGGTGGGTGTTGTGCCCGTCACTACTAATTTTGGGTGATCCTTGTCCTGGTCTGCTGTGACAAACAACCGCTTTAATTTAATTGCACAATAAGAGGCATTCCAGGAAAAGGACAACCTACTGCTAGTAGGCTTACCCTCAACTCACAAATAGCTTGCAAACTGTTAGTACAAATAAATAGGATGTAAATCAAGAGAACAGCAAGGCGCAAATGAAAAAGAGTGCTGCAGAGAGGGGGGAGACAAGACAGAGAATAGAGAAAGGGGGAACGAGAGGAAGCTAGAAACAGCAAAGACGTGCAGAAGCAAGACAGCAGTAGAAAGGCAGTGGAAGCACTGTCACAGTGTCGCTGCGAGTGCTTGCTTGGACCTTTCTCAACTCGGCCTCTAGCAAAATACCCCAACGGCAAAGCACCCCAGCACACCCTCACGATGCCGTGCGTCTGGCCCTGGTGGCTGGGGCCGAAGAGCAGACCTGAGCTGGGAGGCTGCAGAGGAGGAGGTAGAGGAGGTGGGGGGCTGGGGGGCCTCGGGCGTGCCCTGAGATGCCCTCACTCGGGCCTGGTAGAGCCTCTTAGCCAGGTCCTGCTCATACTGCTTAACATCCTCCTCTAGGCCATAGGGCCTAGGCCCCGTGAGGCCAGGGAGGGGGTGAAAGAGAGGAGGAGGAGGAGGAGGGAATAGGATGACGGGTTCACCAGGATGAAGGGGAAATGTGAGGGAGGAAAGAAAGGCATACAGACAGAAAAAGAGAAGAAAACCAAAGAATGGAAGATAAAACATTTAGGAGAGCCAGGAATATTGAACAAGATCCCAGTTTTAGACATGAGAACAGTAAAAGAGGAGACAGACTAACCACACACACGCACGCACACACACACACACACACACACACACACAGGATGGTGTTCTCACCCTGTTGGCCTATATTTGGAACATCGGGGTGAAAAACTGAACCCTGTTATTGATCAGCGTGATAAACTGTTTATCAGATCCTCATTACTCTTCCCCGGTGGTGTGCTTCTATCAGTGTTATCAGCCTAGTCAATGTTTCTGTCACGTGCTGCTCAAAGAAAATAAACTTTTGCCCTCACCTCCCACATGTGCTTTGCACGGTTTAAAGCAGGGCAACAAACTGATTATGTACAGGTTTCCCCATTTCACAAAATCAGTTAAGGTTCAATCAACTAAACTTGATTTATTGAAACGTGTGACATTTCAAAAAACAATCAAATAATCTAGTTATCAGCCAACAATTGAAATAATCTATTGTTGGCTGTTGTACTTTTGATACTTAAGTACATATAACGCCTGAAATTTACCTTTCATACTTGATTACATTGAATATTAGAAAGACGTTTACTCAAGTACTAGTCATATATACTGTATGTGACTTTCACTTTAACCAGAACCATATTGTTACACGATATTTATTATCAAAACTGCTAAATTATACTTCATTTCAAACTGCTTCATTTCATTTTATACAATTGGTAACAGGTTTGTTTTTTCTTTGACCTATCCCTGTTAATATCAATGTATTAGAGATACAAGGACAGTAAAATGCACAAAAACACCTAATTAGTTTGTCCTCCTCGTCAGGATGTGTTGCGTGCTATATTTACCGTGCTGCCCTCCACATGGCTCTCTTCTCAGCCTCCAGAGCTCGTTTCTCCGCAGGGGACAGGTCCTTGTCAGGGGCCACAGCCAGCTCGGGGCTCTGCATACGAAGCCTCTCTTGATGTCTGCGCTCTGCTTTGGCTGTGCGGATGGGGGCCGATGAGTCCGCTTGGTACACTGGGATCAGACTGACGAGACACACGAGTAGCAGCGATGACTACAGTGACTAAAACAACAGCTCAGAGATGTTCGATGATGACGTGTATGATGTAGTTACCCAGTCATTGAGTTAGGCCTCTGCTCCAGCCTGAAGCTGTCCTCCAGTGAATTCCTCTGAGAGTCTCCTTTACCATCAACAGAGGAAGGCCTACACACACACGTTAGATAATTAGCTAAAGGATTACAAAAGAAGTTTCAATAATAATAATATCCAACTTGTTACCCTGAGCTGCCACAGTAGCTGGGTGGTGTGACGTTGTAGCTTGGCGGGGTGGAGCAGTGCTGCGTTGGGGTGGATACTGGCTCCACCTTGTACTCCACGCCGTCCAGCAACACTTTGCCAGAGGCCTTCATCTGTGCTACCTGCTTGGCCAGGTCCTCCTCATCATCCTCATCATCTTCATCCAACAAATACTCCCGCGCTCGCTGCTCAAACTTCCTCTCTGGTGCAAGATGAACAAATTCAGAGGGCAGGTAAGCTGACTGATGTTTTCACAGGTTATTAGCAAAAGATGCTCTCGACAAAACAAACCTTCCTCCTCTCTCATTTTCTTGAGGTCATCTTCTCCAACAAGAGACACCCGAGGTTTGGGTTTTTCTGGTGTCTGCTGCTTCACGTCAATCTCAAAATACTTCTGTCTGTCCCTGAAAGAGCGCTGCTCTGGGCTGGCCTTACCACTAGGAGAGGGGCTCTGCAGAAACTGAACACAAATATCGGAAATCAACAAGTCATCACAAGCTCCTGAAGCACAATAAAGGCCATTGTTTAATGCTTAGAGTAGATTTTTGTTGTTGTTTGCATTTTTGCAGAGTCATTTGACAAAAGAGCAGAGGATATCATAAAAGATGCTAGAGGAGAGAAGTATGACAGACCGCGAAGAAAGAAGAAAATTGGCCATTCAAACAGAACCCTGCACCATTTAGCCGATTTTAGATCAATTAACTGGCAGTCCCATTATTGACAGAAGTAGCACGGCTGTCTCCCAGTCAGTGGGAGCAGAGACACCGCCACCGGTCAAGCCAAGCACACCACAGCCCAGGCAAAGAACAGGGCTGGTCCGGTTGTGGGCGGAGGCGGTGGGTACCTGCAGCTCCATGGACGGCCTGGAGAAGCGAGGCACTGCTGCCAGGTTCAAATACTCCCGACGGGGGGAGAGCTTGCCGGCCAGAGCCTTACCATCTATGTCATCATCAAACACCTCGTTGATCAACTCAGGCTGAAAAGGCCACAGAGTTTGTCACCACACGGTTACAGCCAGGATTTCTTTTTAGAGCATATCTAGACATGCTTGGATATTTTGTCCTTGATAAACACCGTATTGGCCTGATTGTAAGACACCTCCACCTTTTTTCCATCATCTGTGAACATCTGAGAAAACAATTATTTTCTCTCATATTGATATTTTGTGCTGCTCAACACATGATTGGATTCCCAGTCTGTTTTTGCAGTAACGAAGTTGGGAGCTTTAGAAGCTTTCTTTTTACTCGTCAAGAAATTATTTCCCCCACTGCAGTAAAACATGTTACACAAACTTTCGGAAACTCCAGCCGACGGGACATAAAGGCGACAGACAACTTGGTACTGTCATAAATCAAGAAGAATCTCTAATGTTTTAAATACTTCACTGTTTAGGACTAGAATATAACACAACCCCCACTTTTTCCAATGTCTAGAAACAAGTATCATCGTATATTTGGTCCAGTACGGTACAACAGACAGCTGTGTGCCGATAACTTTAGGACAGCATGTTCGCTCACCTCTGGAGATGGCTGCGTTGGGTGGAAATTGTTCCTCACACCATACAGGTCCTATTGGGCACAGCAGAGTGTTAGTGTTAAAGTTCAATAAACTCACTCTGAGGATTAAGACAGATAAAGAGCAGGCAGGATTTGCAGCTGGGGTACAATATGAAAACAGGGGGGTAATAAATATTAGTACACGAGCCACACATTGATGGACGAATGGATCAAGATCAACACCAGTATGACAGATGATGGCACTGGAGTACAAAAACCAACGATGAACGCATTCCACACGTCACAGCACGTCACAGGCCCCCCCGACACGGCGCAGGCTCCTTAGAGGTCAGCCTGCTGCAGTCAGGAGGGGGCGGGGCGAGACTAACCAATCAGCACAGCATGCTTGTGTCGTTGTGACCCGGGGGAGTCCGGGCAGCTCGGCCTACCTGCGGCGGCTCCAGCACTGCCAGTGAGCGAGGCACGGCGGCAAACGCCTTGTATGCCTGCTTGACATTCATGGGGAACTCGTCGGGCGAGGTGGGGGAGGGGGCACGAGGCTGCAGGGGGGGAGGGGGTGGGGTGGTCATGGAGGGCGGAGGGGTAGGATCATATGGTAGAAGGAGCCGAGGGGGGGTAGACACACAGACGGACAGAGAGATGGAGGAGAGGGCAGACTATGAAAAAAACCAGCAGAGTTGAAGAAGACTGTGGAGGAGAACAGGTGAACAGCATGGCGGCTGGTTTCATGTGAGAGAGGAGGGGAGTATGCCAGAGAAAGACGGACAGTAGGGCCCGGAAAGTTCAAAGCCATGACAGATTTGTCTGTATGAGCTCAGGAGGACGTGAGATGATATCCAAGCTTCTTTGTTATTTACCAATCCAGCTATGCTGCTTGCCAAAGGAAGAAATAAGCGGAACATTTCAGAAAGCTGCAATTATGAGAAATTACGTCTGATTCAGGAGCTCGGAGTAGGGCTGGATTCTTTGTCTGCAGGTGGAGTTCAAAGTCAGATAACCTCCTGCAGCACCAGCACAGACTCTACTCCCCTGTGCTTTCAGTCAAGTCTTCCTGTCTTTGGTTCTAGCCTCGTCAGAAAACAAAAATCATTCTCGTGCCTCAATTATCTGCATCTCTGCTGTACTGCTTTGAGACACCAGCTGGGTGTTTTGGGGGTTGTGCAGTCAGAGTGGGTGGCACACAGCTGAGAGTGGATAGAAAACAGCACTATGTGGTGGTGAGGGGTCTTACAGAGGTCTGGGAGTTGAAGGGGGAGGGGCCATGCTGGAAGGGGTTCGGACTGTGGCCGTCCGGGGTGGCGGGGGAGGAAGTCTGCCGCACGCGCCCGACTGGCTGGATGGCACCTGGTCGCGTCTGGAGAGAAAACAAAAGATACTTCATACAAGAGATCAGTCAAGTCAGTTTGTCCTTTTTATTCAGACACACCAAATTTTAGGATGAAATGACAACTCAAAATTAATGGAAGCTAATGGTGGATATGAATCGGAGCATAATCAATAGAATTAGGAGCTTTGGAGGTTCTAACTCTCAAACAAGTTAAATGTTTGGATCTTGATACATTATTCTAAAACATAAAGATATTTTCTTTCTTTATTAGGACATTTAATCACTCTGGCACATGTTCTCTTTTTATGACATAACTTTTTGTTATAAATTTTAACATGAACTATAAACACGTACTAGCTATACAGAGATCCTCCTGTGTTTGACCTGTGTTCATTTTTAAACATATCTACATGAGAAGACAGAGCCTATTTTAATAGATCACTCTTGGGATTTTATGAATCGAATCAAGAAATTGTTTTTTTACTGCCATTGCTACTGTTAAGTATATTAGTTTGTAATAAACCTAAAGTGCGATCTGTCCATCTCTAATCTAGAATAGGAGATTTTTTTTGTTTAAGATCTACAGACACTCACTGATGATGAAGTGTCATCCTTGGCAGTAGGAGTGGAGCTGTAATGAATGTTTGCCTGCAAAAAAAAAGTAAAATAATACAATGACAATGAAATAAAATGCATGAATCTGCACCACAGTCACTAAATTCTAAACACTGGAGCTTCTTTAGGATGATGCCAAATAATTACACATTAAACACTGCAACACCACCAGGGTTCACCTCCACCCTAATAATCTCCATTTGAGGGTTGTTTTACAAGAGGAATTATATTTTTAGAGAATGTGAAGCCACAGCTGGTCAGTAGCGGCATTAAGAACAAACAGTCAAAAATCTATCTTTCCAGTGAACGCACATCCAGTCTGCACGAGGCAAAGCATCAGTCATCAGCTGCCACCGAGAAGCAGTCACATGCTTTTCAGACCGGTACGACTGCGGCAGACACGGTAGCTGAACTAGTCATGTTTTATTAACAGTGAGAGGGCTCAGAGCAGTCGACACATGTGCTACAAATAAATCCAGTCCAGAGCAGAGGGCCACAAGACCCACTTACGAAGCGGGTTTCCCTGCCTGCCAAGGAGCTGTTGGAAGAGTGGAGGCTGGGCTAAGGGTGAAGAGGTCAAAAGGGTCAAACTGTGACATACTGCTTCTATAGTGGTAGAAATGACTGGTGGAAAAGGAGAAAATGAAGAAAAAAGACAGTGGGAGAGCAATGAGTGGAGCGCTGGGTGTTAGTGCTGCTCACCGGTTGGATGGTGGGAGAGTACGGAGCTTCCCTGATCGGGCTCTCCGTCCTGGTGTAATCAGAGGAAGGCGCCTGGAAAAACAAAGACCACACACAAACACTTAACAGCTGCTCTTACTTTCACTGACGAAACCGTGTAGTAAAGAGATACCACAACAAGATTCACTGGTTAGCCCTGGAGAGTATCGATCATCCAGTAAATTCAAGCTTGAAACGTGCACTTTTCTGTGCGTCCTGCAGGTCGTGGCTCATCATGACTTGTGACCTCCCTTGCAGCTGTTGGGACTCACATTCCAGGCGATCCTGACTATGTGCAGACTATGTGACCGAATACCTCGCAAGGTGCCGCAAGCTCTGTTCTCACAGCAAAAACATGCACCACTTCAGCTGGTTGTTACACTGAGATTAATACACACAACCGGGACACACACTTTGTTACAGGAAAAAAAAAAGCTTTTTTCACCCGCACATCAATCCTCCTGTGTGTTGTAAGGGTAGGGTTTCTAAAAATGGTGAAAAATCTTCATCACAGCACCCAGAGCGTTGAATCGCACACAACGTTGACATTTCATCAGCTTTTTCTGTTGCTTTTTTGACACATTCAGCAGATACACAGCAGTATAATCGTTCATTTGGTGTCATGTTTCTGTCGACCTCGTGAATTGAAGTCCAATAATTATTCTCTTTTTGCTCTGGTTTTGGTCTCCAACAGTGAAATAGCTAGCTCTTTAGCTGCTAAATACTCTGAGATTTAGCTTTGGGGGATAATTCTCTGTAGGGTTATCAGTACAAGCTACATTATTATTACTAAATTATTATCATCTGGTATAATTTAATTATAGAAATGTCTTATTTTTCCAAAAAACATTTAACTAACTTGAATGATTAATTGATGACCCACAGACTATTGATGTGGTGTCATTTTGCGTCAGTTCTACATCCCTCCTTAAAATAGTTGAGTCTGATGCTTTGGATACACGCCAACCAAAAACAAGAGAAACAATTCTTCAGCATAAGAACGTTAATCTGAAGGCATTTCTTCAGATTAAATTTGAGTTAAAACTTCCACAAAGCTTTGATGCATAGAATAATCCAGTTCAAGGGAAACAAGTGAGCCAAACACCAAACTGTGCGCAGTAACACACCATGCTGCCTCCAAACCACACTCAGGCAGGCGGCTTGCCTTGCTGAACAACCAGGGCTGCAGTTGGCCTTGCTTCCCGTAGCCCACAGGAGGCCCGGACAGGAGCTGCTGTCCTGGCGGACGGCCCTTCCCTTTCCGATTGGCCACCAAGAAAGGGTTCTCTTTGAAGCAGATAGGCTGAGAGTCCACCAAGCATTCCTCCTCTTCTTCAGCTACAAATGATGATGAGTTAAGGGTTGTTGATGAGCCAGCACTGTCGGTAGTGGAGGTCCCATTAGGGGAGAACTGGGATCCATGAAGATAATCAGCATGTTCAGACTGGAGCAGGTGCTCCTCGTTCAGACTGGGGCAGGACTCAGGGTCCATGTGGCCTAAACTGAAGCCCAAAGGCTCTAAAGGGGCTCCGTACTGGGCCTGCAGAGGGGCCTCCATGGGAGCAGCCAGACTTACAGAAGGAGAGAACTGGACAGGAGCAAAGGAAAGAGGATGGACAGATACAGTAAACTGGACAGGAAACTGACTGACTCAAAGGAAATAATCACAAATGGAATTTCAAAGAAAGGTTTAAAAGCAGCAGAGAGAGAGAGAGAATGAAAACGTAGATAATCCTTCCAATCACTCCCACTTTCTTAGAACTTTATTTTATGTTCACAGGTTTGGCCATTATTTCAATCAGTTATAATTACACTGCTCTCACCAAAGTATTACAAAGATCTCACTCACTACCCACTATATAACAGACTATATGCTCAATTTGACAAATTTGTAGTGCCACCTGGATGTGTAGTGGGAATTATATCTATAGTTGACTCAATGTATCCCACAATGGATCGTGAAAGGTAGCATACAACCAATGGTCACCAATGATGAATTATATACCATCATGCACTGCGCTGGAAGGAACAAAGACTAGAGTGGTTTGAAAAGTGTCTTTACATTTGTCTGTTGCACTGGGAAAACTGTGTATACCAACTATTCCAGTACAGCAGGTAAAATTTTAAGCAGAAGGTTTTTGGATTTAAAAACAGTTTGTATAATAATTACATTTTTTAACAATCAGATCTTCTGAGTGCTTGTGTTTCCAACTTCTTTTACCGACGCTGGTTTAGCAATCGGTGTGTGATGTGTTATCATAACCAACTTAATCAAGATCCAATTTGTATTAAACCAAAGTTATCCTTTAGGAGCCGCTGTAAATGGTGAAGAAGTAAATTGGCGAAACCAGATCCATCATTTATCCTCATAAAACTAGCTTTTGTAAGTCAACTCTGGAAAAATCTACAGTAAAAACATGGAAAAATAAAAGTAACCTTTTACAAACCACCAAAGTGTTTCTTTGTCTTTTAAGATGTGCTTCTGTAAATAGACTGTTGACACACAAGCCTCGAGCTGCTAAAAGGAGTTGCTCACATCACTAAATCTTCCCTGAAGCCTGAAGTTTCTCAGCGCCCACCCATCATTCAAGACTTGTAACTGCTGCTCTGCGCTACCAGACACATTGGTAAAGTCCAGGCACTTGGGCTTCTGCCTTAAATAACCACATTATCAGATCAGCGAGACATTCAGGCTCCAGCACACCTTCAACTCCTACTGTACTCAACATAGAGGACAGTTAATGTCACTGTAGGAGGGTTTAAAATCAGAAATGTTTAACCCAACACATGTAAGGAAACCCGATACTGTAACCATAGACATGTCATGTTAGGAAGTTCCTACTCAAATCAACCCAGATTACCAACCAACTTTGGTCATTTATTCGACCTTGACATGTCTGGTGATAATCAAAATAGACTGACTAAGAATACAACGAGCATTGTGGGGCAGTAATGTGGTGCTCTACATGCTGACTATAAGAATCGGTGGTGTGATGAGGGGTCAGTGGGATGGAATGTGAATGAGTGCCCTTTTGGCTCCGACACAGACTGTGAGGGACAGCTGGGGGGTTTTGATGCGAGGCTGCTGGTTCGTCAGCATGCCGACATGCTGAGCTGGCCCGGCTGGGAAGCGCTGCGAGCTGAGGGAGCCGGGAACTGAATCATTTTTAGGGTTTTTGGTTTGTTTTTGTCCGGGCAGTCTCTCATTGTGCTGTGTTTGTGTTTTTACTCTGTTTATTCAATTATATTTCTTTTGTGTGTGTGTGTGTAAAGCTCTTTGTAACTGTGTTTAAAGAGGTGCTGTATAAGTAAAGCTTTTCTATTTTTACCCCCAACTGACTTCCACTACTTCTGTGATCTTAAATGATCCGAACGTCACCTCTGTCTTCATAAAGGTTCAAGGACAATGATGGAAATGGTTCATCCAAGTGCACCTCAGATATATCAAAAATCTATCCTGGAATGGTTATTTAAATGGAAAAGTTTCAATTGTTCTTACCAGGGATAAAACTATATGTTGTACTTAATAAATATATCTTAATTTCTGAAAGAAATTAAACAAAAGTTTCCTTCCTAACAACAAAACGGTACCACAATCCAACTCTTAACTCTTGCGTTTCCAGTCTTAAAAAAAAACAAAAATCAGAGACCTCACTTATAAAATATAAAATCACAGTAAACCTTGGCCTGTTAACACTAAAGACACACTCCTCTTGGATTTATCAACATTTCTTAACCACCATTTTTCAACGAGAACTTTTGTGACCAACTTTCAGGCAGTAGTAACGGCTCCCTGTGATACAGTTTGAGAAGTGTGCTGGAGCAGCACGTGTGCTGGAGCAGCAAATCCACCTCTTAACACACCGAGCACCAACAGCTGCATATGAAATGTGGGTTAAGTTCTCAGAGATCTACAAGTAGGGCACAAAAAAATTAATCGAAATAGCTGTCTATCTAAAGTTTAGCACTCAAGTGTGTCTTAAACCAAATCAAAATCATAGTATTTTCTAACATGGTTGGATCAAAATAAGGCAGAGAGGATGACTCAAGATAAAGTCAAAGACAAATACAAGACAGAAAACAGAAAAAGTACAAAGCTACTACCTGTAGGATGGTAACAGGACAATGCTGTATGTCCGCTTACTCCTCCGAGGACTTTGAAAACTGAAACACTTGTCTGTTCCTCTCAGGCGATACCCTCCCTCCCCGTCTGTCTGGCACCCCACCCACCCAAGAGACTCCATCCAATTCTGAGCCAGATGCAGGTTTAAAATATCACAGAGGAGAGGCTGTTTGATAGTGGGCAGCTGTCCCCTTCCCCCATCTCTTCCACACACTCACACGGCTTTTCTATCCAGCAGGACAGCGCCTGCTGCCCTCTGGCCACGCTTCCTTTTCAATTCCGCCCTCCTGTACATCCAGTCGTCCTTCAACAGCCATTTTCATTCTTCTTGATTCTGTTGAATGAGCATGAGTCCTTCATTTTCTTGTTATTTCTTCTATCCAGGTTGGTCACATTGGCTCAAAAATGGATGTGGGACAAAGTTACATCAGACTGGTATGATGTATGGGTTTGGCCTTGGAGACACCATCTGTAATGTTGACTTGGGGGTTAACACATGGAGTGAGGTTAACATTCCTGCTCCTGGAGGGGCAAATGGTCCACTGTGGGTCACTTGGTTTCCCAGGACATAAAAACACAGGATTCCATGAGGTCTATTACGAGCCACGAAGGCCATTTCCAACATAGCCGCACAGAACAAAAAGCAATTTACAACACGAGAGGAGTACACTCTTTTTCAAACACGTAGAAAAGCCATAGGATTGAGAACGTAAAGAGAGGCTTACCCTGTTGAGTTTCTGTAGACTGGTGGTGGGCAGTGCCGCCAGGGTTTTGTAATCAAGTTTTAGAGGTCCAGTGCCAATGTTCTACAGAGAAGTAAAGAGACAACAGAGGTGAGAAGTGGACGAGACTGAGGTTTATTACACAACAAAAAGGAATCACGAAACGAGGTGAATTCGTTTTACTTGAGCAGACCACGTATAGAATTGTAGAGAAGCTAACCCATGAAATAAGGGATCCACACATCTATTGTAAATGTCATCTATGTCATGTATAACACCATGTTAAAAGTATTGTCTGCAGGGTTAACCCTGGAGTAGCTTATTCTCTGTCACCATAGAGTTGCAGTTTATTTTGTTTTAACACCATCCTGCATCTGAAAATGATCATTAATGCACCAAATCTGCAGCTGGAAATAGTCATTGACAGATACACTATTTACCTGCTGTGATTGAGCATTATTCAGCCTTTTTTTGTTTAGAAACAAAAGTATATATTTGTGTAGACACAATAGGAACAAGACAGACGGACACATTTATTAAATTTTTTATTACCTTCTGGCGTGGTGAGAATCACAGCTACAGAAGCTGACTGAGGTCTAGCAAAAGTAAGTTTCACAGATCTACAGCAGGTGTGTAAAATGTTTAGTTAACCAATTCCATCATTCCCTACACTCAATATATGTGTAATCCCCAGTTAGAAAAGTTAGAAATGACTTTATATTATATTTGCTAAAATACCAGTGAGGAGCAACAAGTCAGAGGTAGTGTTGGGGTATTTTTTGTGGCGCTTTTTGCACAGACACGAAGTTTGTCTGCAGACCTTCTGATGAGGAGTGTCTCACCTCAGTCTCCTCTTCTAGCAGGCGAGTTGCCTCCTCTCGCTCCAATCGCATTCGCTCCTTCACCATGAGAGGAAGGAGAGGAGGAAGAGGGAAGACACCCAAGCACACACAGCCACACAGTAATGCAATGAGAGGTGAAGATGAGGAGGAAAGAAGTGTTAGAGGGAGTGAAAAGTGGAGAAAACAGAAAACAGTGGGGGGTGTATGGAGATGGGATGATTGGATGATTTTGGATCACACCAAACACACCAAAGGTAAAGGAGAGGTGAGAGGAAACACAGAAGGGAAAGAAAGGATAGAACCCACACACGTTAGAAAGTACTCTATTCATTCGCTATGGGAGCAGAAAAAAAAGCATGCAAGGCGGGACAATGCAGGAACAGTTCTGTCAATCACAATACCCACACAGGGGGCAGAGGAGAAGCTTCATTCACCCGATAACACACCAACCTGAGCTTCTGCCTCTAAAGCTCCGCCCTGGCTTGCCATTTTTCTGAGCTACAATGGAGTAAAATTGAATTCCGCCTTCTATCTGCTGATCTGACAGATACGATTTTACCTCCCGCCTTCCAAAAATGGATTTTCAGTTCCACTTACCACTTTCTCCATCTCTTCTCGCTCCCACTGCGATGTCTCTCTCACCATCTCAGACTCCTGGAGAAGAGATTCAAGATCCTGATACATGCTTACAATTCATTCTGTAAATCTTCACAAAAACACTGACTGCCTGAGTAATTTAAACCAAAGCACTTTACATATAAAGTATTTTATGACTGAGAAACAACAGCAACTAGAATGGCTACATTCCTTTAGTTCGGGCAGTCTCCCAAAGGCTAATCTGGACCAAATAAACAACTGTGCTGGCACTTTCTGGGTGCTGTAGTGAAAAGATGGCTATGTGCAGTTGGAGTGAGTCATACTCCACCATCACTGACACCAAACTGCTGTGGAAGCAGAGTGTTGCTGAACAAAACATCTGACTCACGTGTTGACTTGACAACAAAATCGCCAAACCGATTCCTGGAATGTAGATGAATGGCATGTACTGCGCTTCCTGGTGTACAACCAGACACTGTTCACCTCTCTTATTCAGTGCTCGTCAGGACATTATCAAGTCTAAACAGTGCATGATTGCTAAATGCACTCGAGGTTTCACAGAAGTATCGATTAGTCTAATATCAAAACCACTAGTGACACATAATGCATCATATTTGGGCAACTCAAAGCATTTAAGATGGCTTCCAACAACAGAAAGTGGATGTGACTCTAGTTTCATTTTATACGTTATGCCATGTAAAATAAACAGAATTTAAGGTATATAGAGAAGGAAAGACTCCAGCTATCCCTGTAAGAAATCAGTCGCAGTGTTTCACAATGTTACTACCAGCTCTGACAAGCTTGCTGGGAGTTTAGTCCAATCAATCAGATTGGTACTCTGCAAAAACATGATGAAATGTGCTCTGATTAATTAACTATACTTCTTTAAGGGATTAGTCAATGACTACTAAAACACAGTAGTCATGAATGCTCTAATACGCATATTAACCTTAACATACATAACCAGAGATATGTATAATCAATCAAACAGTGTATAATCGGTATTGTACCTTCTGCATGATGTCGATCTCCTCTGGACTCAGGTCTCGGTCTATAGAAGAGATGCTTTCCATGCTGTTCTTACGGACGATGCCTGTTGCAAACGGGTTGGCAATGATGCCAGGAGAAGACTGGAAATGGACAAAACACAGGGTTTTGTTTAAAATGTTAATCTAAATTGAAGAAGTTTGGGCAACTTTTGATAAAGTTGATTGATAAAAGTATTATTTAACTTGAGGTCATTTAAGTTCATTCATCCATCCAATAAAGATGATCACCCTCCCGTTTATACTGTAGAGTCCTCCTAATGGCTCAACACATTTTATCTGAATCTGACTGCTCATGGCGTCTTACCTCCACAGCAGCCACTTTCTGTGGGTCAAAGCCATCACACACCAGCATGCCCAAGGTGTCTCCTACAGCACGGAGGACTCGCACTGCCTCCGTATGCGTCATCCCCAGCAGGCTGTGGTTGTTCACCTCCAGGATACGCATGCCAACCTGCAGCCGTCCGTCTCTCGCTGCGGCACCGCTTGAACTCACCTGTTTGAATATTAACCAAAGTACGGGTAAGGTGATGACTCTTAAAACTTTGTCCTCACTTCGACCGTTAACAAATTTAATACCGCTTTCTTCTCAGTAGGCAACAATCAAGACCACGCTAACTTACAAAAATCTCAGTTAGATGGGATGTGGCTTGGGTGAGACTCTTTGGGCTAAAATTAATTTAATGGTGACAAAAACTAAAATTCAGAACCTTAGAGATGAAGATGCCTTCATCTGTCGGGTCAAAGGGGTTTCCTGCATGACCTTTGGCCCCTCCGCGAATACTGATGCCAAGCTTCTCTCCTGGCTGCTTCTGGATCAGAATTTCCTGCAATCATACATCAACAGCTCGTCAGGCTAGGTAAGATAATGGATTTATCTAAGTTGGTATATTTGTATTTGTTCTGGTTTGCCTCACCTGCATCCCGGGTGGTGACGGGTCCCTCCGCACTAACATACGGATTTCCTGCTTGTTGGCCAGCAGGGCTCGCACGGCTTCCTGGTGGGTGGCGTGACGCAGGTCGATGGTGTTCACTTCTAATATTCTGTCACCAACACGCAGTCCACTTTGACATGCAAGACCGTGAGGAATCACCTGATAAGGAGACCGATCATGGAACGTGAGACACCGAACGTAAGAACAGAAAACTGGAAAACAAGGAATTTTTACCTTAAAGTTTTACCTTTGAGATAAAAACCCCGGGTTCATTTACGCCAAAAGGGTGACTGGCATGATCACTGCCTCCTACGATACTCAGGCCTAGAGGGCCACCTGACTTCACCAGGGTCACTTCCTGTTTAGGTAAAAGGTAGAAAATGTGTTGAGGAAATAGATTTGGAATAATTTCAAGTGTAAATCTAAAAATAGTGGACCAAGTAAACATAACTCACATGTAACTGTCATTTTTCTAATAAACACAAACCAACCTACTGACACACGTCTATTTCTATACAGGCATAAGCCGCTATTAAGTAAACTGCATTTTCTCTGGGAAGGGAAATGACACAGCTTTTATTACCCGGCTAGACTAAAGAACACTTTTATTTAAATTAGACCAAGCCTTCATACCATACACCATCTTCTCTGGAACTGGACAGCATTACGGATAAGGCAGTGGCCAAATGAACAAACATTAACATCAAATGCCTTCATTAGGCTTCTATAGCAAGGTCTAATTGAAGTAAAAAGCTTCTCAACATATTCAAATACCAAGAGGTCTCACCTCGATGGGATACTCGTCCTCCATTTGGTTCAGGTGGTTCCCTTGAAGGAGGCCTTCCTCCTCCTGGTCGGGTGAATCTGAGGGTTCTGGGGGTGGAGGGGAGTGGGCTCGTGCCCGGGATTGACTTGGAGAGCCCCCTGGTGCGTTCGGGTCTCGCTCTACCAGGAGGGCGATGGTGGGGGAGGTGCCGGTAAGGAGCGCTACTGCCTGGTCATGCCTGGCCTCTGTCATGTCTACACCATTGATCTGGATCAACAGTAAAACCAACCACGGAGGGTGTCAGCCCACCAGGACGCTCCCAATGACAACGGCCCGAACTCGACACGATGACAATAAATAACAATACATGCTTAAAAATGGCAACCTGCCATCAGTCTTCTCCCATCTGACTACTTTGCAATGTTTATCTAACATCTAAAACCTTCTGAGATTTAATCCAGTGAGTTTGTGAGTGCACCAAAGTGAGTACTGTTATTTGCGGAAGAACCCAACACCTATAACGAGCAACAGGAACAAGCAGAGCAGAAGAGGGAGCGGGGGTAACAGCGGGCTGCTGCAGGCAACTTAAGCTGGCAGATTTCCCTGAGGAAGAAATGCTACGAGCAAGCAAAGCTAATTATTTCCAAATAACTCCCTGAAGTCAGTTTATGTTAAGTTTAGTTATGACTGCTTGTGCTTCTATCTTTAAACTTAATCAGTTCAACTTTTTCCCACCCCTTTTTGCATTTGTTTACTTAAAACACCTGTCGAAATTTCTCCAAAAAGTTTGATCTTAAGTCAACAAAGGCAAGCAGGGATGTCCTGAGACAACCTGGGTTTTAGATTAGGAGGTTTCTTCCAGGCATGCACAATTTTAAAAACTGTTCACTGGTCCAAAGTGACAAGCAGAGGTCAGCGCTGACCCGACAGTACCAGCTCTTACCACAGGCTGATATGCTGCTGCGCCCACTGCCATTGTAACACACAGACGGGTTTACCATGACAGCAGGACGACAGGCTCAGCCCACTCCACCCCAACACCATACCCACCACCAAGCAGGCAAGAAGAGGCACTTAATGCATTAGTGAGCATGCAGACAAAGAGAATGTGAGACAGAATAGACTGAAGAAAAAAGACCTGACAACTGCCGGAGGCAGGAAAGCAAAGAGGATAATTCAGGAAGCTTTTCTGTGATCCAAAAGAGAAACAGATGATAGCAGGAGGAGTTTCACATTAGGCATACAGAGAGAGGATCCTCATAATGAACTGTCGGTCGGTTTACAGTAATAGTGTATGATGAAAAAGTGTGCGTGGATAAAAACATGCAACTCATGCTCCTAATATGCTGACAGAAAAAGCAGAGCAAAGCCAAGTGTGGAGTGTGATCAGCAGAGGAAACTGAAGAGCATGCAGGAACACTTCAAAATCTAAATCCTGCACTATGTACCCACTATTTAGGGAGACTTTGGGTTAGAATTAGTGTGTGAAGACTGTATTAGTAATCTGTCTCAGCTGATGGGTTAATTTTCTGCATGTGGTCAGCATGGGACAAAAAACAAGTTGGTCTTTGATATGGCAAGACAAAACTTAAGTGATGAGAGCAGCGTTGTGAGCACAATTACAATGGCAAAATTGCAACACAGCATTGATGACATACTGTACATGAAGTGTTTCCTTTACATTGCACAAGACTGAACAGATGTAGAATAACATAATGTACGTAATCAGGCTGTGTTCCTCAGCCACCCAAAAAACTAAAAACAAACTGCTGGAACAACACCAATGTCCATCTATAAGGATATGGTGAGTTCAATTTTGAGCTAATTGTTAAATCTGGAATGAAAGAGAAAACATCAACCTCAGATATTATTGATGAATAAAGTCATTAACGGATATAAAAGTATGCAGACTAAGCTACAGAAAATATGTTCATCAGCTGTCTACACACCCTATTGGTGTTTGGATTTAAAACATTTTTTTTATAAAAATACATTTTAACAGACTGCTTAATGTAAGGCGCACCAGTGCGACCTATGATAACATTTAGCCACACTAGACGGGGCGTATGTGCAACCAAAATAGTTTCACCTTGGAGCCCTGAGAGAACAAAATGATTCCCCTTCTCTAAA
The DNA here is from genome assembly GCF_900880675.1 of Sparus aurata. Taxonomy (NCBI): domain Eukaryota; kingdom Metazoa; phylum Chordata; class Actinopteri; order Spariformes; family Sparidae; genus Sparus; species Sparus aurata. The sequence goes on from NC_044205.1 coordinate 18,818,585, forward strand.
CCACGAAACACAATGTAAAGGAAACCCTGTCTTGATCACATCACACTGTATACAGTGATGCGCTGGTGGAGATGTGGAGGGGATGTGTTGTACTCACAGAGATGACCCTGTCGCCAACATGCAGTGTGCTGTCTCTGTGTGCTGCTCCCCCGTCTGCAATGCGAGAGATGTAGATTCCCTAAAACAGATAAGATATTGTCAAAAGTTGAAGTTTTTGGTACATCTGTGGATAAATCACTCTTCTTGAGACCGTTTTATACTGAACGAACATTTATTTTGAATATAGTGCAACTAAAAATGGTAATTATTTCATCACTTCTGTTCTCCCTTGCCTGTTTATCAAATTAGACAGGGTCGATGGTAAACTGGTGCAACAGGCTGCAATGCTGGGATGAATCTGTGCTAACTGTGAGCTGTCTGTGAGGGGAGTTACCAGCCAGTCAGTGTGGGATATCCGACATTGTGGATCTGAGCCAAAAACAGAATTCTTTTATTAATTCCTGCTGGCACGCTTTACAGTACATGGGTCGATCTGTGATGTTAGCAGCTGACAATGTCACAGACAAACTGAGATATAAAGATGTAGATATGATCAAACAAACCCACACATACATTACAAGTGACTAACAGCATAGTATTTGATCATTGGGACACATTAGGATTACAACACAAGCAGCTCATTCAAAATCGTGACCCCTGAGGCATGTTTTCCCTTTGCTCAGACAAATTACACAACTTGTTTAACCAAATAAAAACTGCTACTCTGCCTCACCAGAACAAAAACACCCAGGAGCAAAGTCGACTGCAACACCTCCCTCAAATCAACTGTCAACCAGCGAAGTCACTGCATCCATTTCAAAAAGCTTTTGAAAGAGAGGCAAGACTTACAGTCAGACCCGCCTAAATCCTAAAGTTTAGAATCCTTTCCTCTTTGTGGGCTCGTTGAGCTGCATGAGTTGCAATGCAGTGTTGGACTGACCCAAATATACACCTCAGCCAGCGCAATTACAGCTGACCTATCAGGTGTCAAGGCTGGCTATTCATATCTCCGTCTCCCTGGTGATGACTGTAAACGCTGCAGCTAGAATAGATGCTGTTAAAAGACAGATCCCGCTCACTGAGACAGTTACTGTAAACACTTTGTGACCCAAATTCAAGACTGCAACAAACATTTAGCTATTGTATGGTAGACTGTGAATTTGGCTTTAGATCAACTCAGTATCATCTTTCTCTTTCAGTGAAACCTGTAATTAGGGTTTGACAATATGGAGTTTTATCAGCAGATGCCAATAACCAATAGTATCTGATAATTTTACATTTACGTATTTTAAAAATAAATTCATAACCTGTTATTTAAGCACATTTCAGGGTAAGAAAGGCTACGATGTAGTGGAGCAAACATGGAGGATTTCAAATTCCATATTCCTCTTCTGTGTTTACTGGTGGACTGCAGACCAACTTTTAAGCTAAAAACAGCCACCTAACGCATCCCTGAGTTTTTAAATGTGGCGCTCGTTAAGCCAATGAAATGTTCCTATAACTTAACTAATAACGATAAAACCCCAATAGTATGAATTTCCAAATAACAGGCTGATCATTCATATAATGTGCCTCCCAACCTATGTTCTCTTGTTCTTTTGTCAGATTTGTACATGAAAAATCTGAATTTGCATTGATCCATAGGGCTTTAATGCAGGAAACTAAATGTACACAATTAAATCAGATTGTGGTATAGTTCTGCGCCTTCTCTCTCTCACCGTGTCTCCAGTACGGTAGGGCGTGGAGCCTTTGCCACCTGCGATGCTGAATCCAAGCCCCTTGTCGTTTCGGATCAGGCAGGTGGAGAGCCGCTGTTGGGGCCCGCTGGGAGTCGTCTCCAAGTTGAAGGTGAGGCCGCTGCTCCGTCTCTCCCGTGGGAAATAGTCATCCTCTGGCCTCAGCGGCGTCGTAGTGATGGCGTTCTCTGGCTCCACCATACGCTCCCGCAGCACCGTCATGGACACTGTGGCGCCGGAGCTACGGAGAGCTTCAACTGCTGTGTGATGTTCTGCCTCATGGAGGTCCACTCCATTGACCTAAAACAAATACAGGGAGAGAACGAATCATTTTTTATTTAAACATCTTACTGGAAAGCAGAAGAAAAAGTTGTTGAATTGAAAAATGCTTCACCTCTAGGAGTTTGTCTCCCACTTTCACCCCTGCTCTGGCTGCGGGGCCCTCCTCGGAAACTCTGGAGATGAAGATTCCCTGGATATGCAAACAAAAAGAAAAGTGAATGTGTCAACAATGGCTTCTGATTTGTTAAACCTAACAAGACTGTAGGGGCACCTCTTACCTCGTCATCTCCTTTGTAAGGTGTAGACCCTTTCCCTCCAGCAATGCTGATACCCAGTCCGCCTGTTTGTCTCTGGATGTTCAGGGTGTGCTGCAAGTTAAGGAGCCGGGAGTCAACACAACTACTAGTGAAGCCCTTCTAAACACCACTCAGCTCAGGACAGCTTGAGAGGGAGGCGTGCCCACAATGTTATTATTTATGTTATCATTTTCTTTATACATTCTCTTAAACATATAAGATATAAGTTATGGGTGACCTCCCTCCTTCTGCCAGAAGGTGGCGTCAACTGTATCACTGCAACATCCTGTCATCATGCCAACAGATGGATGGAGAGATACTGTGTTTGGTCTAAAGCCTAATGTCAGTTTAAGTGGATGATTTGGTTACTTAAATTTTGTTTTAAAGATATCTGAAAGAGCTGCGGCCAAATCTTTTGTCATCTCGCAGTAACCACTTAATTGACAGTAGACTTGAGACATAAAGTTGGCAAACAAACTGTCTGAAGGCCTCTTTAATTGGACTTACAGAGTCTTAACCCTGACTGAAAATGTGTTGTGTATATACGGGAGGAGGGACTTTAAAAATGTGAAGTAGATCGTAACAGACTGTACTTTCTATGTATTTGCAAGCCATGCAAAAAGGTGGAGGAATGGAGACAAATGAGGGAAAATGTAAGGAAAAAGGGAATGTCAAGAGTAACAGATGACAAGAGTGAGCTGTGTCCTGGAGGTGGAGATGATTTGTAGTTGTAGTGTAGACACCACAGCATTTGTTGCAATAATGACCAAAGCAGACTTAAACTGGCAGAGACCGTTTTCATGTGGTAATAAATTACACTTAAATGTTTCTAACGACTTGTTTTCTCAGGACTAAAAGGCATAGGAGAGGATCCTTATACATCACTATGAACAAAAGCATGCATAAACAAATACTAACAATACAAATATCAAGTGTCATTTTATACAATTTAAAAACTTAGGTTATGTCACAAGTTTATAAAATTAACATTAGACTACTGAGAAGTAATTCGTCTTCATCAATCTGGAGATCCTCTTCTGTTTGGCAGTTGAGTTACCTGCTTCGTACCCAAAAAAAGAAGAAAGCTGGTGAAGCAGACTCGTCCCATCACAGTTCTACCAGCCCATTCACTCCAGGGCGACACAGCGTGGACAAAGGATGAAAAGGAGCGAAGCAGCAGAAGCAGAGGAAAGGTACAGCAGCAGAGACGTAGTGTGAAAGAACCTGATGCAGGACATATATTTCTTAAGTCAAGGACTTAGCTTTTAGTTGGCAGGGGGACAAAAAATTTGAGATATGGTTCAGCTTGAGGGGTATAACACAACTGTGGGCATCCAGGGGACTAATAATTACTTGGGAGGGTGGGGCTCCAACAAGAATTATACTATTGGCAAGGTGCCTGAGAGAGTATTTCTTATTTTACGTGCTGCGTCATGTGCAAGCCTGCTATTTTATCTGCTTAAGATGAATCTGGCCTAACATTTACATGGATGTGACAAAAAGTCACGTGTTACTCAGATAAAATGTGCAGCATTCCTGTGAATTTCATGCTTTTATCTTGCAGTTTTTTTCTATTTTAATCTACTTTCCCAAAGTACATTGCTACATGCCATGCGTGTTTTACAACTCATCAGTCATATCTGTAAGTCAAAGGTAAACAGTGTATATAGTGTATTTAGTCCTACTATTATTATTACTTTGACATTTTATCTTGATATTATTCCATATGTCTCCAGCTTGTTCTGTTTTACATTTGTATCTATAACTCTCTGCCATAAATTAGACTCATCAAATACTATAATGAGGGTTGAGTCACATGTTCAACTGTAAATTCTTGTGGATGAGAAACATGGTGGATCACTTGGATGATGGATAATGTATGGCAAAGAACAATATGCATGGAAATGTTGCCCTGTGGCTGACAATACCCACACTGATACCCACTATTTGATATTGACCTTGCTAACTAAAGCTGTTAAGATACATGGACACAACTGAGAGAAAAAAACAACAATTTAACAATGGAAAACTCTCAAATTTCGCAGGATGCACTCGAACACAGAACATTTAAGGAACCTCACTGCAAGTGTTTAAACCCCAGCTGTCTAGAAAGAAAAAAATATTTTGTAGTAAATAGGACTTGATTCCTGCATCCAGTTCTGCCACACTGGCCATCTTATAAATGATCTGTGGTTAGGGGGTCCCTAGTGATTGGCTTGAATTAACCATGAATTTTCTGTGGGTACTTTCTCTACCTCTGAATACAGGTGGGTGGATGAGTGGGTGAGTGAAGGACACAGAGAGACAGACCGGACGGGAAAGAGTATGTACAGACCTCTTCCTCCTCAATTCGAGCAGGTTCAATCAGCAGATTATTGACTTGATCAAATGACACCCCCTGTTAGGACAGGAACCAGCGAGAGGCATGCGGATTAGTCAGGCCAAAATAAAAATATGCTCACACGCACACTTAAGGAACTTTCTCGCATTTTCCATAAACCTCAAACACACCAAACACTCGACTGTCTGCTTTCAGGTTTGAAGGACTTCCTGGTCCACTGGGACAGAGCACCTTGAAGCAGAAGCAATCACGCACTCACTCCCCAGCCACCAGAAGCAAATACAGGCAGAGATGGAAAGACAAAACCAAGGAGCTGGGCTACAGTGAAAAACACAAAGTGTAGAGAGAGCGGACAACAGAAGGCAGAAGCTCCCAGACCAGAAAAAGCCCACAGAGAGCAAACTCTTCCAGTAGCAAGCTTTCATTTATAGAAAAAGATAAATTGTGGGTTGAAGTGCACCTTCAGCCTACAAAAAGATGACTTCCGAAGTCATTTACAGAAAGTTCAACAAAAAAAGGTTGAATAAAATCAAAGAAAAATCTTGTTTTGCAGGAATAAACAATTATTTACACTATAATGATTTAAACATCCAATAACAGACGACACAAAGGAGACTCGTTGGATCTCACATTCCAGCTCTGCCGGTATATGTTCTGGTTGGTCTGAGGTCAGCCACTCACTCATAAACACAGACACACACAACACAGATTTGGTGAAACGATGATGTTTGATCACAGTGTTAAAAAGAATTTCTAAGATCAGCATAATCACAATTTTTCATTAAGTCTCCCCGAATACTAATGATCAATAAGGAGATTGTTTTTTATAAGCAGCACCAGAGCAGACGTCATTCATACTTTAAAGCTCACTCACACACACAATGTTATAAGAGCAAAGTGTGAAAATGTCATTATTCAATTAAATCAGGAAATGGCTGATAAATATGGCAAGAATTTTACTACTAAACTGGGCCAGTTTAAAGCTTGCAGATGCTTGTGTGGAAGGAAAAATCATCAATCATTTGACATTGAAGAATTATTAGCTGATGTGTTATTTTCAAAGATCAAGAAGCTATCTCATATGGTTTAAAATTAGATTTCCATCATTTGTCTCCAATTATGAGACGTGTTTACATTTTGGTAGTTCACGTGAGGGGCAGCTCATCTTTGAGGTAGAGCTAAAGACGAAGCAAAGTTCTGAGGCGAGACCGCTGGTGCGTTTGCAGTAAAACTCCTGAGGGAAAACCACTCCCCTTGATTTACAGCTCAAGTGGAGACGTCTTCATTTCCACAGTGACCCTGCATGCAATGCCACGTCCTTAATAAGTGCTCCAAACTGAATGCAACTTGCAAGGTGGTACGGGCACTCTATGCATACATATTAAGTGTTTGCATAGAGGCAATGAGCAAGCACAAAATATATTCAATGCAAATATATTCTTACAACATGAACAGAGGCTTTTAAGCGTAAAATAAGCAACTTTTCTGCATACTGTATGTCCTTACTTACATACTGAATACATTTCTATGTATGTGCACAAATGCAGGTGAGAACAGTAAGGAGTACTTATGTATGAAATCCTTCCCAGCTACCCTCCACATTCCTGCCCTGTGCTGGGATCTCTCCTTTACCTTGACTTGACTGTTGTTGACCTGGAGCCGGCTGTCTCCAAGCTCCTCCATTCTGTGATGGTGCTGAGGGGTGCACAGAACATCGTCTTCCTCCTCGTCCTGCTCGTCCTGGGTGGCCTGTGTCGGAGAGTTAAGGCCGTCAGGACTGAAGCCCTGCAGCAACGCGGCCACCGCCTCGGGCTTGGGCAGCTTGGTGATCTTGAAGTGCTTCTTGTAGTGTGGTGTGTCCTTCCTAATAAGACGCTGCTTCTCCATGGGAAAGGCAGGCCTTTCGTCTTCCTCTTCGCTCCTCTCGCCATCTTCACCGTCCTCCTCATCTTCCTCGTCCCCACCGCGGATGATGGGTTCCTCCGCAAAGTGCACAGTGGGCTGGAGAAAAGAGGTTGATATTTAATGAGAAAGATAACAACTTGAAAATTGTATACGTGCTTTGGTTGTAATATACTGATTAGGGGTGGAAATCTCTTGGCGCCTCATGATTCGATTTGATTCGATTCCGATTCTGAGGTCAACGATTCGATTCTAAACCAATTATCGATGCATCTTCATGCAACAAATCTGATCAATCAATTAAATCTGAGTTTACTACTCAGAGTTTACTATTCACTTTCTACTTTTGTGATGATCATAAAAAAAAAATCAACTGATTAATTACCTTCTCTAATATTTTATTAAAGAAAAGGCTTATCTTTGTCACAAACAGATATGACTTTCTATGAATACAGAATCCTCCTGTTACCAGCAATGAGCATATCCCTGACAGAAAAACAATATACTACAGCCTATATAAAAATGCAACAATCAATGCAGCTTGCATTTCAACACATCATGGACCTATGTATCAGCTCTCATACTAAAACATGGCTACTTACCTACCCACTTTCATTAAAGTGTCCAAAACTTTTGTTTTAGTTTCACTGTAGAGCGTCGGTATGGCTGTGTCAGTGAAGTAACGCTGAGAGGGTATTTTGTATCTTGGCTCTACAGTAAACACTATCGTCCGAAAACCCATGTTCTCCACAACTGAATACGGTCTTAAATGCAATGCAATTTGGTAATCCGCTTCGCTCTCTCAGATTTCGGTTGAAGCTGTGCCACCGCCTGCTCGATCGTTCTCTGGCTGGCATCTGCAACAGGTCGCTGCTTCTCTCCCAACTCTGGGTGGTATCGCGCAAGGTGGTTTCTCAAATTAGTGCTGCCGAAGTATTTAATTTGAGTTCTACACACCTTACAAACTGTGTAGGTCTCGTCAATTCTCCCCTCGACTTCATGGAACTCAGAATGCTGCCATACAGTAGCTTTCAAAGAAGTCGGTGCCGATCATATAGGCTTGGTGCTAGCCATTACAGCCATTTTGTCACTGATCAAACATAAACAACTTGCACATTTGTGTTTAGAGCGAATGCGTGTACAGCAGAGAATCATCAGGCACTTTCTATAGCACTCTGCAGCGGGCGAACTGAATATCGCAGCGGGCGAACTAATTTCAGTTTTAAAATTCCGATTATTAACTTATCTGCATCGAGACATAATCATTCTAGAGATAATCGTGATGCATCGAAGAATCCAACATTTTTCCCACCCCTAATACTAATGGTTATTTTAAAAATTCACCTCAATGTATTCCACCTCCATCTCATCCAGCTCTTCCTCCTCCTGAGGAGAGTGGCCATCTATGAGATCCTCCCTCTGCGTGACAGCAGTTGCGTTGTGTCTGTCCTCGTGAGAGGTGGCTGATAGTGTGCTATTAGACACCTGAGAGTCATGGCTCTGATTGGACAGGTCACTGAGCCTCTTCTCCTGAAACCAAAGGCAAAGCGCACCAGTGAATAATGACACAAACTAAACAGATTAAGACAACTTTACTAAATCTCTTGACATGATAATAATGTATGTACCTGTGCATCAAGGCCCTCTTCTTCTCCATCAGGTCTGGATGTATAGGCCTCATTCCTCCTCTCCTCGATCACCTTCTTCATCACCTTCAGTTCGCTCGGGTGCGGTGTGGCTCTTCGCTGAAGGCCCTGACATGAGGAAAAACAGATTAAAAACACGAGTTAGAGTTCAATTTTCAAAAACACTTAGCTAAAATAATACTGCTAATTAACCTGTGAATTATGTGAGTGTAATGACATGAAGGGGACTTAAAGTAACACTGTATTGCTGTGTTTCCTCACTCTGCGTTCTGCAGCAGCCTCATCATCTTCCTCCTCAGCTTTGGTCTCCTCCTGGAACTGAATGACTGACACTCGGTTCAGGTTGCTGTCTGTCCAACTGTCATCCACACTGTTCTGCAACAAGTTCTCTGTGAAAAATAAAGGAAAAGTGCAGAGAAGAGAGAGGTGTCATGCCACAGACAAGTTTTATACGGACAGCTTCAAGTATCTCACAACATGCGTGGTTGTACAAGCTACAACTAGCTAGCTAACAGACATTTAAGATGACAGAGAAACTAATTGTAAAGCTCAAAATACAGGAGAAATGTCCTACCAGTTACAACAACAAAGATGTCAGACATCTTGCATATTATACATCTTTGCATCTCAGCAGTCATATTTCATAAGTAAAAGATCTAAACAACAATTTGTTGAAGAGACATCTGAAAATATGCTTGACAAAAGACTTGAACACAAACTAACGAAACAGTGCTCACCTAGGCTTGGAGAAGGCTGCTGGGGTAGTAAATAGCAGGTCAACACCTTCTCTCCTGTTCGCTCGTCGTCCTCTGTTTGGAACTTGAGCATTGGCTGTGACTGGTTCTCTGCGAGCCACATGGCCTTCAGATTGAGGTTTGTCAAAGCGAAAGGCAGGTTTTGTAATCTGGACAGAAGAAGGGACACGGTACAATGAGCCACAATCTCTCCCTTACAGTTACTTGAAAGAAAATATCATCCAACTAAACATCTATGATCTTAAAAAGAAATAATTTGATGTATTAAAAAAAACATTCATGTGTACAAATTAAGAAAAAAATAAATCCCCCGAATAAATGTCATTTTACTGCAGAAACCTTGTTCCCTCTTTAACTTTATAACGGGAGATGACCAAAGACCCTTTTACATGCATTTTTTTAGGTTTTCTAACATATAATTTCTGTAACTTTGTACCACAGCTTTGAAAGCACACCTACATGAGGTTATATTGTTGTCCTGATGACATTAAGACAGCCACACTGGAGAAGAAACATCTCTGAAGGAGACTTGTTATTTCAAACTTTTAACCTTAGCAAGAAGAGCTGCTGTGTATTCTTCACAGTTCAGGGTGTTAAGTGAGGTTACCTGTTTCCAGCCACATCCAGCACATGCAGCTCAGTGGCATCTGCAAGCTCAGCAGGCAGTTTTCCCAGACGGTTGTCTCTCAGAGAGAGAACGTTGAGGCTGGCACAGCCGCCCAGCTCTTTGGGCACGCTGCCTAAACGGTTGCGGTCTACATTCAGATTGGTCAGCTTCTTCAGCTTGCCCAGCGAGCGAGGAAGTGACTTTAATGGAGTGAGACAGAAGCCATTTATTAATCAGAGAGAATGATAATGAAGCTTAAGAGCACACTTAAGAATTAATGGGCATACACAAATCCCATCTGGGTCAGTGAGAGGCAGCTGTAAGTGGTTTATATGTCCCTACCTGTAAAAGATTCTCTGTCAAGACGAGTTCTGTGAGGTTTTCACACTCTCCTATTGAATCAGTGAGGTCGGTCAGTCTGTTCTGATCCACCTTTAAGATGGACAGTTGTTTCAGGCAGCCTGGACACGAAACACAAACACAAAAAAACATTTTAAAAACACTTATACAGATGTGACATGTTGGACTTAAATAAATCAAATCAAAAACAGAAATATTTAAGGCTGTTTTTTACTTGTGCTTCTCGTAACTGGCATTTTATCTCCAGCAGGGAGCAGTGCTGTTCCTATGTAACAGAGCACAGTGTCCTACACACAGTGGGCTTGCCCAAGGGTTTATCTAATCTAGTGCTGCCTAATTAGATGGCAAACTTTCCCCAAGCACCTAAAATATACACTTTGTTCACAGAGAGCATGTGTAAAAAATCTACAAAAAATCCACACTAATTAGTACGGGATAACATTTTGCAGTTCTTTCATGTAACCCACAATAATTGCCTTATTTTCTGTTTTGATAACTGAGAAACACGGGGCCAATATTCACATGGGTGTGCATATGACACTTCTCATGTGGTGAGCATAACCCACTGTTGTGTAGTGTTTGGTGTCTGATAAGCCATTAAACTTCCTTCGTGCTTCACATCTCACTGACACCTTAAACAACACCTCAGCGGCTCGGTTTTCTGTCTGAATCCCCGCCAAGACAATGTTCCTCTCTTTCCTTCTTGTGTTTCTCACCTATGCTGTCTGGGACGACCTCCAGCAGGTTCTGTGTGAGCAGCAGGTCAGTGAGAGCCAGAAGGCCATTTAGCTCTGAGGGAAGCTCCTCCAGACGATTCTCTGACACATCCAGACACACCAGTCTCCGGAGGTTCCCCAGCTCCTAAACACACACACACACACCACACACACCACACACACACACACACACACACACACACACCAATTGCAGTGACACAGAGGCAAAAAACAACCATTACCTTCACAGCAAAAACAATGGAAACAAATCTGCTAGTGGGAGTTTATTCTGCACATGTGTCATCTAGATTTATAAAAATAAAAAAGACAAAGCACATACTTTTTGCAACAGGGCAGCTTTTAAAAACATAAACATACTTACTGGTGGTAATGAGGACAACTGGTTACGGTCCAGCCATAGCTCTCTCAGGTTGGGGAGAGCACCGAGGGTGTCCGGCTAAGAGAAGGGGCGACATAGAGAGATTAGAGATTATTGGAAAAGGCTTATAGATTTATTCTTATTTTTTTTAATGTTTGTAGTGCAAAGCCCGACTGCCTGCTGAGCCGCAGACGCAACTGTGAGTGGAAATTGGCTCCATAACAAAGATGTCAGAGAGGCTAAGGCCACAGATAATTAAAGGCATCTAATGTTTTAATCACAGTATGTGACAGAACACTGATTCCCGCCTTGGATTCCCAACTTTTTGCAGAGTCAAAATGCTCAATGGTAAAACAAAATAGCATGAATAGCAAAAATAAATTGGTTAATTTTCTAGTATTGGGATAATCAGTAACTTGAAAAAGCTGTCTAGCTCGATAACGTACAGTCTATATTGATTTCCTGATTTATTTTCGATTGCCACAAAAGGGAGCCTGCATCTATTGAGTCAATCCAAAACCCTAAACCCGTCACAATGACTCAAAGCTTGGCTTGCCCTTTGTATCACTCATAAAATACTCTGGATTCCAAACAAAAGGGAGGTGCCCACAAATTACGTATCATTATATATTGAGTCGGACCGGTATGATTACCTTAATTAAGATCGTTTGTTTTTCAGCTGAAAGAATGCTCACTGAAAAAATGTATTCCTTAACTAAAAACATGGTATACCTAAAGAATGTTTTGATGATTATCAAGATTGTGTTGTAAATCTCTATTTTGGCCAGGATAATAGTGACATAATATATTCATACTGTCCAATGCATAATTCTTTTACATTTTTGTTGAATCTCCAAAGTCCATTGAATAAACATGTATAACTGAACAACGTCTCAAAGAAACATCATAAATTGAAATACAGGCGCTTAAATTACATTCAGGAGAATGTCAATTAAGCTCACGACAGGCGTGCGACAGTCAATTTCATTCAGTCATTTGCTCAGCCTCCACCCTTGTCTGGACATGAAGCATTGTTTTCACTGCACTACTGAGATAGGTGGGCGCGTCCAGGCTTACAGAAGCTCTCACTGTGAGGTATAGTGCATGCAGGGCCTCAGGTTTGACAGACCGGCTCTGATGTGTGTGGTGGAGGTAAACATGTGGTTTGGATCATAATTATTGTGGTTGGAATGTGAGATGGATGTTTGTGATGCATGTCACTTGGATATTTTCAGCGCACAACTGAGGGTGTTTGAGCACTCAACTTGTTGACTTACCAAAACTTCCAGTTCGTTGCTGCCCAGGTCCAGCTGTTCCAGTTTCACCAGGAAAGAGAGCGACCTGAATAGGATCACAAAATAGCACATGCAGTAAGTCACACAAATATGCGGCCCTAAAGAACAAAGAGCAGACATACCACTCATTCACGTGTACTGACATATGTAAAGAATTCACAGACGTACGCATAGCTTGTTTTTGTCATGTTCTTCCATGCTGCAATAAATCTCTTTTGTAAGTGAAACTGTTTCTAACTACTATAAGTACAAAGATGACAACTGGGATCTAGCATTGGCAACAGGTACTTATTGCTCTTGATGGAGATGACTGGGAATTAGATAAGAAACTGAGCCCTGCTGTGTATGTGTTCTGGAGGGAGACAACACTTACGTGGGCAGAGACTTCAGCAGGTTCTCCCTGAGCTCCAACGTCACCAGGTTGGCTAGGCTATAAAAGGAGGAGTGGCAGGGAAAAGGAGGAGGAGGTGAGTAAAAGAACGAGGGGATAGGAGTTGGCAGGTGCCAAAGAGAGAGGACGGGGGAGTGAGAGAGGCGAGAGGAGAGGCAGGTTGGTTAGTCAGATGGCAGATCTGTTCGTCTGGGCTGCCTGGCATGGCGAGGGGCTCTTCCATCTGTCTGAGCACAGCAGTGGCCCACAGCCCAGAGACCGGCTGCCTCAGAGCCCACTGGGCAACAGAATTACACTTCTTGAAAACCCACCCGGTGTCTTAATGTATCAAGTATCTAACTGAATCAAAGGCCTCCGGTCTGGTGACACCAGTGTAATGACTTGATTAGAGAGCTTTTATAAATTTGACAAAAGTTATAATCTTGACAATTTCTCAGGTAAACGATTCACAATAGGGGCTGCAACTAGCAATTTTGAATAGGTAATTAATTAATCACTTAGTCCATAAATCATCGGAAAATAGTGTCAAAGGCCTAGTTTTCCAGACCCCATATAATGTTTTGTATATGTGGATTGTATACTTTAGCCAACCAACAGTTTAATATTTAATTTACAATGACAAAAATCACAAATATTAACATTTTTAAAGCTGCTACTAGAGAATGCCTAGTATATGTTTCAGAGCAATTAGTCAAAAACATTTCTGATAAATGTTCAGTTTATCAACACATGAATAAATCATTCCAGATCTTTTAATGGTTTTAAAGATTAATAATTCAATTAGAATTATTTGAAAGCTAGAAGCAAATTTAATACAATTATTCTTTAATGGATCCCCATTAACTTCCACAATGTGGCTGCCAGTCTTCCTGGGTTCCGAATCAAAATAATAATTAAAAAAACCCTCAAATTTAAATAGACTTGAAACTGCTGTTCAATCCAAGCATAAAGATTAAAAAGCAAATTCATAAACTCTGAAAAAGTAATCCATAACAGAAACAAACAAAAAAAAGTCAACAACACTGATCTGTTTCATGTGACCCGATGATTATGTTTGATAATTTTGGGGTTAAAAAATTAATCACATATGAAGACAAGACACCATTTCTTTAAATATCCAAGACAAAAAAACACATTTTATCCCACTGTATTTTCTACTAAAGTATGAGCCATTGTGCATGTGTACATACTTCCCAATGTCGTTGGGCAACGTCTGCAATGACACGTCGTTGAGTGCCAAGTGAGCCAGCGCTCGGAGTTGAGTGAAGCCATCTGGCAATCTGAAGCAGAGAGGCAGGAGGGAAATCGTGGAGAGAGATTTTTGTTGTACAACACATGAGATCACTCATACACACAATACTATCGTGCCTTCAAATGTTCCCATCTGCTAAAGCATTCAGCATCAAAGAGCTTCCCTGAATTAATTTTCTATAGGAGTAAGTTTAAAGGTGAAGTTCTAATTTAGACATCACTGATTGGGGGTACTTTGACTGTATGGAGTGATGTCGCAGAGATTAATAAGTACCCAGGTTAGGTTAATTTGACACTTATGTTTCATACAGAGGCTTGTTTGATCAGAAAGCAACGTCTCCTCTAGGCGTGTGTTCACATGCTGTACTGTTTATTCAGCATGAAGCACAGACTGTACATTCAAACAAGTAGCTTATGTGCGGAATATTATTCACCGTACATTTACAAAATGAAGCCAAAGTAATTAGAGCACACAAATGGGATTCCCAGGCTTTGTTCGTTCAGCGCTGTACAGCTTCTCCCCTCTTTGTTGCATATGAGCAAACATCAGATTTTCTCACTGTAATGATTAATAGATTACCTGGACAGGGGGTTTCCACTGAAGTCTGCAATCTCCAAAGCCCTGCAGAACTTAATGCTCTCAGGGATCTCAGGAATGTCTGCAGGAGAAAATAGGAGGTGTGGGGGGGGAGACTGGAGTCAGCAACATGGACACACAGAGGTAGAACTGGGGGGGTTGATAGTCTATGGAGCGAATCATTTTAAGTTGCTTGTAATCACAACCAGATGGCCAGGACCAGGGAAATGGGAGAAAGGTAAAAAATGAGACAGAAAGAGATGAAGGCTATACCAGAGAGTGCTATTACATCTCTCACAAAGTGTAGAGAGCAATCACACATCTATAGTTGTGCATCAGAACGAGCTTCATATGAAATAATTTGAGTCTCACCAGGAGGTTGTTCTTATTTATGGTAAAATGGATAAACTAAAGGAGGGTCAAATGTGGAGAACAGCTGGCGGAACATTTCCATAGATTTAGTAGCTGTCCCGCCATTTGGTCAAACTGGCAGGAGGTCATATGAGTGATACAGATACATTTCTGGGCGACAGAATTGAACGCTCCTTTTCTACGATCACTTTGGGCAGCACTGCAACTCATTTATTGGAACAAGACAAATATCTACTGCAGACATTATTAGCTGCCTGTATGAAAGCTGTAACAAAAGAATGGTCAGACACCGAACCTCCAACAAAGACTGAATAGATATTGCAACTACTATTCAAGGGATGAAGAGAGCACCCTTTTTGCTAAATCTACAGGTTAATGAATTCTTGAAATACTGGGAAATAGCTGCACAAATGCATAGGTGACCAATCATTTGTGAGATCTACGATGTCTTGTCTGTTTCTTTGATAACTTAAAAAAATTATGTACTAAAAAATTAAGGGAGGGTTAAGTAAAAAGAAAAGAGAAGGACACTATTTAGATATATTCCTTAAATAGCCCTTACAGGCCACTTAAATTTACAGCTGGATGAATTAAAGAAGCCTTAACGTCTAATTATAGGGCTGTTTATCCAGTAAGGCTCTGCTCCATTCATAGTCCCACTGCATTTAATCATACGTGTGACAATAACTACATAAACAATATAAGGGCTTTCAAGATATGAGATGTTTACTATACCATTATCAAGGCCAAGAAATTTACAATAACACTTTTTTTTTTGTATCTCTAGACATTTTGTGGGGGAAAAAGCTAGCAATCAAATTCAGCTTTAACTGTTTACTGCGTGTTTGGTCTCTTTTTTGGCTATTAAATTACCGTGACAACATGAGTATAGGGCTGCGGAGAGAAAGTCAAACTACAAGTGTAAGTAAGTGTACAAAAAGAGAAATAGCACTCAAATGATTGTGAAAAGACAAAACATTTCAACTTTTTTTTTTTTTTTATATCTACTTATTGTGAATATTACAAAGACAATAAGACACTTCCCTTATTACAGGCTGATAGATGACTGCAACATACCCACATCCTAGCTTTTACAATGAATTTTTACAACAGCTCAAAAGGATAAAGTCAAATTCAGCGTAACGTTTGCCAGCCGAGTCTGGCGCACATATACAAAGCACAAGATGAAATGTGACCCGCTGGCCAGACCAGGTGAAGAACTTCTAGCACTGGATCCTGCAGGTGCAGGTTAAGAAATCCCCACTGAGCCGAGCAGCCTGTGACGCTTATCTGGCTCAGCGTTGTCCTGCAGCAGGAGCAGACAGGCAGACAGATGGGAAAGGCCCTTACAGGCCACTGCACATTGCTCCAACAGCACCTGATGCAGTGTGTAGCAGAGCAGCAGATGTCTTATATCTGCCATATAGGCCCTTCCTGCATCAGTGTGTGTGTGTGTGTGTGTGTGTGTGTGTGTGTGTGTGTGTGTGTGTGTGTGTGTGTGTGTGTGTGTGTAGCATGCAAGGACACAGAGAGGGCACGATATCTGTGTGTGTTACAGCTGATGAGATGCACAAATTGAATAGCAGTCCCAAATGAAATGACACGTATGAAAAATTACCTTTAGCTGCATTCTTTGCTTGTCTTATAGGAATATTTCAAGGGCATGGTGATTCATGTATGAATGTCTGCTGTGCTGCTGGGCGTAGACTGAATAATCTTGAATTGAGGGCTAGCAAATATTTACTTAATGACTGCGGCGAGCGTGTTGATTCTCCAACTGATTTGGCTATGTGCCTGCTGCTTAACACCGCATGGCAGATATCATCTTTACAGACACAACCCCTCTTTTTGTTTTGTATATTTGGAGGTGGTCTAGACATGAGCGGAAGGTTATTTTAGAACAAGTCATTAAAACAATTGTACATTAATGGCTGGTCTAAAAGCAGAGATTGTACAGCAACTAGTTTATGTACCGTTTCTGGAGATGTCCAGTTCCACCAGCTGCATGAAGTTAGCCACCTCAGGAGGGAGTCTCTGGATCTCATTGTCACTCAGGCCGAGCTTCCGGAGGTTCAGTAGTCTGAAGAAAGGCTGTGGAGAGAAACGATATTATGTTAAATAAAGTCTTCAAAACCTAGCAGGATTCATAGTGCTTAACACATTTTGGGAGCATTAGTATCAAATCTATAGACCAAATGCAGAAGCAGTTAAAACAGTGCAAATGCATAATTAGCAGGGCTGCATCAAATGATAATTTTCCTTTTGTTGCACTTATTACCAACTACAAAGAAAGTCTTGCAGTTACAAAGAGCATTAGATGAACAGTTTTACTTTACACTCTTCATTTCCTTTCGCATTATCCTTCTAAACAATGTATATCCTTTTAAGATTTTCCATTAACTATTTACAGACAAAGGGGGGGATCTATTGTAACAAAGATGCACATTAACATGTTGGGAGAGAATCGAGTAAGTCATATGGGTTTTAAAACAAAAACTGGGTAGGAGAGCAAGCAACCTTCACGTTAGACAGCAGAATTATACGAAAAAACAACAATTAAAAAACACAAACCACCAAACAAACCCACAACCACAAAGAATCTCTCAATTTGAGAGAAGATTATCTATTATTAAAAGTATATTTCTGCCAATCAGTTTATCAATTAAATCAGCTCTTCATTTCAGCATTAATGTCAATTGTTTGACCAAAAGTCCATCAGTACGTTAGTGTTTTAAATACTGCAGACATTCCTCTCTCTGCCTTAACCGCAACTCTAAAGTGAACACACAAAACATCCCATATATTCAGAAGAGGGCCGTCCTAAGAGCTGGTTTCAAAAACATCCCAATATTCCCGAAAACTCCTCTTCACCATGGCAACGCCAACCAAACAAAGTGGCTTTCGATAGCCAGGCAGAGGAGAGTGCTGCGACTGTGGCCGTGCCAAGTGCTTTCACAAGAGCCTGGTTGTTGGATGGGGCAACGTTCAGAAACATTCCTGCGCCAGCCGTGCTGTGTGTGTCTGTGTGTCATCTGCTGTTTAGACGGACAGACAAGACAGGCTGGCGGGGAACAGCGAGGGTAACAGGCCAAAACTATGCAGTTATTAACCCCTCAATCAGGCCCTGGTTTTGCATCCCACAGTGGGCCCACTGTCCCCCCTTCAAGAGCCAGTCGACTTCTCAGACTCTCTCAGTGAGGAGGATTCTTGCGGAACTTGCCGACTTAGGCTTTCTGGGTTAGGAATTTGTATCAAGTCATTATTCAGGGATGCTTTCTGGACATAGGATGTACAGACGTCTGCAAGCTTGGAGCCTACACCTTAATTCAAATTAAGCCTCACAAAGCCCACAGCTGAAAACAAGCATTGTGTGTCAATTACCACAGATTAATATAAATTCAATAAATCTGGACAATTTCCAAGCGCCTGCTTAGTAGCTGGGAATCAGGTTTTAAAAATGCAGTTCCGTTACACTCCTGTTGCATAAACATGCTGTAAATCGGAACACAAAACCTTCTTTGATGTGTGTATTGTCAGGTTTCTGCTTGTCACACACACTCAATACAACATGCTGGGAGACAGCTCTACAATTACGCTGCCAAAGAGAAGAATGCTGCAGTTCAGCTCCACTCTGTTCCTTGATGACAGACATTTCCTGCTCTTAACTAGTTATGTGTATTGTGCTTGGATGGGGAGTGGGGCGGCTACAGCAACAAAGATTTTTCCCTGAATCTGTTGCTGGCAGCGCAAGACAGAGCTTGTCGGTACTATTCCAATTTCCCAGCATTTGACTGGTAGCATCCACACCTGATGGAGAGCGAGGAAAGGACAGAGCCAGAGGGAGAAAAAAAGAGGGTGTTGGCTCCCTGAGTAGCAGGTGACAGGTATCCGATGACAGGAACAGGAAACAGGAGCTGTGAGGGACCATGTGATCGGGGACAAGCCCAGATGGGGACCGGCCACCAGCAGGAGAGGCAACCTGTCTGGCAGAACAGGTGAAACTCGGGAACGAAAGCCTCTCAGGGAAAGGGCGCGCGGACACTTAACTCACAACAAATGCTGATGAGTTGCAAGTCTTTGCAACCATATTACTGCTAATGGACAATCAGCAATTCTTCCATCAAGGCCAAGCTAATCACCTAATAAAAGCTTTCACATCAGCTCATTCTTCTCCTGTCTTGATATCGTCCAGAGCTCAATCAGTGATGACGGGAAAGCAGTAGTCAGTAATGCAATCATGCCTGTGAACAAGCAGTTATGAACACGCACAAAGATGGCCATTCACTCCCGAGTGGCCGCTCACAGACAGGCTTGCCGTGTTTTTCTAGGAGACAAATGTGTTACTGTACACTCAGTTCTCAACCCAGCTTTACTCCAGCACTAAAAACGAACATGAAGATTTAATTTGCAGCATGCTCATCTTTTTAATTTCTTTCTGAGAAAATGCTAAGTAACTTGCCCAATCAAAAAAAGATATCAAATAAAAATACAATGAATGAAATCCTTAATTTGGTGCATCCAATTACTTCTAGAGCAGTCAATAACTGCTTCTTCTATCAATGAAAACTGGATCTGATGCTTCTGCTGCTTCCCACCGACTGGTGTACATTCAAATTAAACAATAGAGAACCAACAGTGTTATACGGGTCAATGGGTCGTTTGGAATAACAAGCGGGAGCAGTGGGATTTAGTGTACCGCCACCGTCTCTATTAATGAGCCACAACAGTCTGCTCAGTCACTCAGGCAGTGTTTACAGGCCTGTGTGTGAGTGTAACCATTTAAAAACTGAGGCAGCATGTTACTCAGACCCACTATTCTACTTTTACTTTATAACTTGTAACTGGTGTGTTTTAGTGGGAGCCCTGCGAGAGTTGTTTGCTCAAGGAAGGGAGTGAAGCTGTGAACAGGAGGATTTCGTGCAGTGAACAGAAGGGAGTGATGGTGGAGGTGGGTAAATGATAGCCATGTCAGCAGAGGGCAGTGTGGGGTCTCAAGAGCACAAATACATCAGTCAGCACAGTTCATTGGCAAAGGACAACCAGATTCGTGCTAGTAGTAGTGGTTTTTGCTCATGCCTTAATGAAGGTGGATAATGAGTTCTATTAATTGTCATTTCTGTATACAACTCACACTGTAGCGACAAGTCAATTATTTGTTAAAAATAAAATCCATCAGCAACTATTTCTATAACTGATTGTTTCAGTCATTTAAAAAATGTTAAACGTTTGCTGGTTCGATACAGACAACAGACGATCACCTGCTTCTCATGGCAGACACCAAATTTTCTAACCTGAAGTTGAAGCACACTCTATGGTAATATGCGATGAGCAAAGATGGTTGATTTAATATTCCATAACTCTAGTTAGATGTGACACAAATAGATTTTCTCCTCTGAACCCTTTTGGAACATGTTTGGCAAATTGCATTCATATTGTCTGAGCATTTTCATTTTTTTGACATTTTACAAGCTAAACAATTAACTGATACTACCATGAAACAATGACATTAATCAATAATAAGCAGCAATCATTAGTTGCAGCCACATATACAGATCTAAAACAATCTAAATGAATCCATCAATAAACTAAAATGAACACAAGCCACCTAATGACTGTCGAATATAGTTCGCAGCAGTAGTGTTCACAATTAGTTTCAAGCCTGCGGTCATGTCCTTTTTAAACTGCTTTAAAAGTATTAAGTAAATTACAGTAATGGTGGTTCAGACAGCTGTAAGAACTGACACAGCTGCACAGATTCTGTTGGACTCTGATAAGGTTTCACAGCCAGGAGGATTGGGTCCGTGTAACATCCACAATGTGACCAACTTAAGCTGGTGTGAAATGGGCTCTGTGGTGTGGGTACTTATTACATGAGATATCCTCCATTATTATACAGTGAATGAAGCCTCGTCACCCATGAGCAGCCTGCGACAGAGAGCATAGCAGGTTGTGTGTGTGCTGAGCATCGCGAAACGCTGTCTTATCTCCATCGCCTTGCTTAGCTTACATTCCACTCAGAGTGTGTTAATGTGCCTCAGGATGTGTGTTTGTACGTGTGTATGTGTGTATGCGAGCGTGTGTGCATGTATGCTGATGTCCTTAAGCCACAGGAGAGGAGATCCTGTGCTGTAAGGTCTTAAAGTCAGCACACACCACTGCTGACAGAGTTTTAGTTTTACTTTGCTTCACGTTGCCAAGAACTCTTTCAGTAGTACGCCTCAGCTTGTGTGTGTGTCAGGGGGATTGGGCAGTATGTTAACATGCACATTTGTGTGTTCATGTGTATTAGCAGCGGTGGGTGTTTGTTTAAAAAGTGTTAACGAGTGTGTTTATGTGCGCCTGAAGAGACTGTAAATTCACAGAGTGGAATGTTAATGTTTGTGGACCTCACATCACTCCACAGAAACTAATTAAAATGTGACTGCAGATAACCAAGAGGCCAAGTGTGTGTGTGTGTGTGTGTGTGTGTGTGTGTGTGTGTGTGTGTGTGTGTGTGAGACACATGTGAGTAAACTGTATGTGCTGTGTATGAGTAACGTTCCACTGTAGGTTCAGTGAGTCGAAAGCCTGATGTTCACAGAGGCTGCACTGTTCCAGTCAAGTGACTCCATTTAGCTTACAGTTTCCCTCCAATCATGCCATCAGACTGAAGACGGAGCAGACTCCTTCTGCCCTGCAAACACACACACACTAAATTCAACCTTCCTCCTATAGAGCACATTTAGTGTGCAGGAGACCGTAGAAAAAACCCAGACACTCCATGTGTGCTCTGAATCATTAACCCAAGGTTGGGCTCATTGTTTTAAACTGTTGGTATAATTTTTGCAGAGGCAAAACAAAAACAAGAATCAACTTCATCAAGTCTCAGCTCGCCTAGGGCATTTAATCAATGGACTCCCACATCTCCATGTTTGCAAGAAAGTGGAAGTCGAACTACCATCACTAAACCGCTCATCTATTCTTCCTGTAACCCTCGTTTTTCTGTTTTACTCTCACACACTTCCTCTCCTCTAAGTGGAATTCCTATTCACACATTCCAGAGCCTCTTAATCTGGTGCCAAATCTGCCCAGTCGGCCTAGTCTGCATGTCCCCACTCTTCCCAATATCAATGCACACAAACTACACACAGTGCGTGCACACTATTGGGGTGAGGGGCTCAAAGAGAGGGGAGGGGAGAGAGCACATGCTTTTGTGCTGGCCTGGACTCTTTCAGTGTCCGGGGAAATAAAAAAACAGATCTGGTTGACTGAGTAACTTGGTCAGTCACTCGAATGGCAAGCCTCATTACTGCACACTCGCTTCTATAGATAGCTGCAGTCATTGTTGTGATATAAACTCAGTACATGAGTGAACAAAGACACAAGACTCAGTCTTCCTGGTCTTACTAGATTTATTATCTTGAGCACAGAGTTACGGGAGGCTTAAGGCACCAGCAAGACTACATATTCAGACATTTTGAGGCCAATGCAAATAAAGCAACAAGGTCTGATGCTGGCTTAAGTATCTCTTCCGCCTGGAGAGCACTGTTTTAAAGTTACCAAAACTTCTTCACATGAATGACACCCTAACTTCCCCGCCTCCTTCCCTCTGCCCTCTCTCTCGGCAGCTCCACCTCTCTGGGTTCCCTCCATTTTCCTTGGCAGAAGGACAAAGGCCAAACAGCCAGTCCCACACAAGGCTGTCAGTCACAGGCCAGCCCTCGCTGCCCCCCTCCCTCCTGCAGCCAGGCCGGGGGATTCCTCCATTGTCCGAGAGGGCACCGCGGAGAGGAGAGAGAGGGCTGGAAATGGAAGGATGAAGACTTGAAAGAGGAATGTGGCAAAGGATAACAAAAGGAAGGAATGACTAAGAAGGATAGAGAAGATGAGTGCTCAGAAGAAAAGGAAGATTGTGTGCGAAGTGGAGAGGAGAGAGCTCAGAGAAAGGGAGTGATGGTGGATTATTAATGAAGAAATGAGGGTACACAATGGATTCCCACAGTGCTCTGGACAGTCGGCACCATTAATGGGGACAGAGACTTCAACCACTGCCCAACAAATTACCTCAACAATCTAAAGACTCACTGACCTTCTCTCTTACAGATGAATAATGTCATTTATTAATCAAAACATGCAACAAATCAACAGACTGTCATTAATGTGGTTTAATCTGGCCCACTGCGGCTCTTTTGTAGCATAGTACAATCCTCCCACTGGCTTCATCAGACTGACAATACAACCATCCACCCACACACAACTATAAAGCTACATCCCACTTCCTCTGCCCTCACCCACCGTCTCCCACACACTCTCCAATCTGCCATTATACAACACTGTGCATATATGTTAGTGTTCCACATAAGAGGCACTATCAGCCGTGACAATCCTTATCCGGCTCCAGTCCCTCAACAGGCCACACACAAAGAAGGGCGTGGTGAAGCCGGTATGACTGACAGCCAAGCTAACTCCCATCCACTTACACCTGTCCTGTTGACTTTGATCTGCTCAGAGAGAAAACACAGCCAAAAGTCAAGCCAGACGACGTCTGAGTCTGACACTACACATCTGAAGTTTTTTAAGCTGCAGGAGCTAAACCCAGCTCTAAGGAAGAGACATTGGAGTGAGATAAAACAAGTATCTAACCATAAAAAACATCAGAGTTTGGTAACAAAGGGTAGAAGCTGTGCAAACATTTGGCTGCAAACTTACAGTTTTAGCAGCTGCCTCTATTGAGGTATTAAAACAAAGGCTCAAACAGCCTACAGTACAAGTCTAATGAACCAGAGGCTGCCCTCTCTTCTCAGGCCATCTTGCTTGCCGAGTTACACCTGCACACTGACAAAATACAACTGCATTTGTACATGTGAAGGTGGCTACATACTGCCTATAAAGAAGCAGGAGAAAAATGCATTAGAACAAAACAAATGTGTTCCATTACTTGTTACAACAAAAAAAGAGAACTTTGTAACACTTTACCCCCCCCAAAAGCCTTAATAACAAAAAGCCTATATAACACGCCAACAATATTTTTCTGTAGGACATCTGTTCAAGCTCCTTTTTGACATGTCAAACTAGTTCATAATCTCTGTATGCATGCTCCATCTTGTGTTTTCAGCACATGACCCCATTTAAATTGTTTAAACAAAGCCGATCAAGTAAGGACACACTTGTATTCCTAAGGGTAATTACAAACACGCTGGCATATAAATAGTAGGTTGTAGCATGTTTTCTTTAATGAGCATGAGTCAGGACACAGTCAGTGGGGACTGAATGGAAGGCCCTAGCTGAAGGGCTTTCGGCCCCGGGGCTGCACATGTACACAGTTTATGTGTGTGTGTTTATGACTGTGTGTATGAGATGGATCTTGTATATGCTGGCGGCTTTACAGCATCCTCCTTTGGGTAAACATGGTGAAGATTTTTGTTGAGGAAAACAAGAACTGCTGAGGAAAAGAGGGAACCCTCAATTTAAGGACTGAAATAGTGACAATGTAGCCCACTATGAAGACTTCAAACTACATGCTGAAAATAAAGAAAACCAAACTATCAAGATGGTTAATAAACAACCACAGTGACAACATAGGCTTTCCCCCCCTTTGCCTCCTGTGAATGCCGCTGATTTGAGACAATGCTATTATTGAACATGGGACAGGCCTGCAACAAACTAGGGATATTAATTATTGATCAATTAATTGCCGTTAAGAATTAAATCACTTTAAATGTTTTACGTGACAATCAGAGAAAGGCTTTATAACAAACTGAACGCATTACATCTTAGCCATTTAGTAGCCTCATTTCTGTTTTGGTTTTGTCGGGCCAGTTTTTGAATAGCAACAGGCGGGACTTCCGATTGAAAAATATGTCATTATTCTGTGTAATTAAGTTTATCATTAATGTAACTTGGTGTTTATTTTATCTCTTCCTTTAACTCCCAATGTAGCCTATTACGATTTTGCACCGAGAGAAAATACTGGCAGTGGTTTAAACAGTTTTCTAATGGATGAAAGCCCACTAATTTCATGTATTTACGATTAACTGACTGTTGATTAAGGCAGCTGACTATCAACTTCAAAAAACTGCTTAAAATTTGCATCCCCACTGAAAACAACTATTCATATTGTTCATTAAATCTGTTGTTTTTTATCTCAATTAATCGATTAGTTGTGTCGTCAATTAATGTGAAAACAAAACTGAAAAATGGCAAAATTATGTCCTTAAAAGTTTTGTTGACCACAGAGTAGAGCTAATGAGTTTGCCGTCAGAAGGATTAAGAAAACAAAAAATATTTACATTTAAGAAATTAGAATTAGAGAGAACATTTAGTTTTTTCCTTAACCACTCAAACAGATTAAATGATTGTCATTAACTTCCCAAAGACTGAATGGGATATACTGCTGCATGTGGTCCTCCTGGTAAACAAAGAATGGCGATTGCTTGGTGCAGTAAAGAGATTTCCAGTCAGCATTTTAAAAATAGACGTGTAATCCCTCCACTGTTGCACTATTGGTGGGCTAATTACCGCTTTGGTTACTAAAACCATCGCAGTGGTGGAAAAGCTTGCACCGCCGGTCCTGGGACATGTGCAACAACCTGAGGAACACAAACACACAGGTGGAGAGAGAAAGGGTGTAAGCACCGAGTCCCTGCGCAGATTTGCAATCCAAACCAAATTCAAAGCAGCAGTCTGGCTGAAAGCACTGAACTTGACCTTTTAGAGCTCTTACACCTGCCTGCAGTTTGCTTCAGTTTCAGGTTTCATGGGGCCCATCTTCCTCCCAACTAAAACAATCACAACACTTAGCAAAGAAAATCAATAGACTGTTATTAACAATGCTATTCTACATTAGAGAAAGCAGGAAACAATAAAACAACTTAAGCAGCAATGTTTTTTTTTTTTGGGGGGGGGGGGGGGGGGGCGGTGTTAATGTAGTGATGAACCAAAGATAAAAAGCCTCTGTCCAAAGATTTTGCAGAATAATAAACACCATCACTGCCTGGAAATGTGAATAACGACCGGGCCTACAGGTGTCTGAAACGAAATGACCACACAGTGAGCATAAAGGGTCGGACCTCAGGTTTTGTTTTTGCTGAAATATTTATGGTCAAGCAAGCACCACTGCTCCCATTCAGACTTTACTGTTTAGTTGAACTACTGGCCTGAGATTCCCCAGCTATGCTCTCACACAGCAGGAATGAATGAGTTCACAGGGACACCAGAAACTGTAGAGGAGGCCCTCCAACTCCACCACCGGATTTCATCAAATGCTCTCTTCATTCTCTTTCTGTGTTCCCACAAACATGACACAAAACCAGGAGCCCTATTGTTTATAGTCCACAGAGGCCGTTTGGCGCTTTCCTGGATGGGCTGGATCCGGTATGTGCTGCCTGTATGCATGCCAGCTCTCCGCTTGTCCCATAGTGAGGCTCTGCAGCAGGGGACAGACATGGCTATGCTCTGGCACTGGTGGCCCAGTCGTTGTATATACAAGTAATTTTCTGGGTAGTTTGTATACTGTCAACACATAACGTGATCAAACATGAGCAACGGAAAGAGGAGTACTACAGACTCTGTGGAGGATATGTACTGTATACACAAAGATGGTGCTGAGGTGCTTGTCAAGATAAAACACTTAACTCTGGCGTACGTATCAACACTTCAAGGCAGAAATAGAGGATCTGATCCACGCTTGCTATCTCATCTATACCACTCGGGCTGTGTAGCAAATTGTTGGAAACATTAAAGTAAGCAAGAAATGCCATCTAAACTCCTCTTCATGATTACTACGGGGATGCTGTCACGTATTACACCTTAAAAAAATTGACTGAAAGTGCCTTTGTGTGTCGTGAGTGCACTAACAGCCCCAGTACAATTGATGCTTTGTATGTGTCCAGGTTGTGGCCTCCCTCACAGGATCATGTGGCTCGGCATCTATCATTTTCCAGCAATGGTCTCGGTATTCACCCTCTTGCAGCGGGCTTCACACAGATCTCTGCCTTTATGATTCTCTCTCAGGAATGTTTGCTGACGGTTTGAAACGGACAGGGGAAAAGACAGCCATAACTTCATTAGTTTTCCCCGTGCCATGTTAATATATTACCGACATTTTATTTTGTAATTTAGAGATTTTTTTTTTTTACAACAAATAGCCTAAATTTAATTCTGCCAGGTTCTGACACACAGTGTGTGACCAACATAGATTTCAGTCATTACCATCTCATGCCCAGGCTGATGGAAAGTTAGGTGAAGCTTCATAGTCCACAAAAAATTCTAGAGCTTTGCATTAAACAGCTTTGCAGTAAACAACTAAAAAGATGGGGACTTAATATAACAAAAAGTTAGTTTTCCAAGTCTTCAAAAGCTCAGCATCCAAAATCGATCCCTTTTTGAGGCAAAATGTAGCTGCTGAGAGACTCGGTTAGAGCACACACTGTCTCAAGTGGGTGCATGAGCTTGACCGCAGATTTAGGGTTTAAATAAGGTATTTTTAAGATCTATTTTGTTGTTGTTTTACATTTTTAAACAAGTACCCATCTACTTTAGTTGTTTGGGGGAATGCTGCAACACTGTTCTGCCAAGAAACTCTAGAAATGTCTTGTTGACTACGAAACTTCACCGACTTTCCATCGGCATGGTGGTGACTGACCTTCTCTCAGTCTCTCCGTTAAGTTATCCTTTTATGTCGAATTATCATAAGGTTGCACTAAAGTGACGGATTTTGGAGCTTGAAACATGCTGCCTGAAAAAATATAATTCTGAGCTCAGTAAATCAATTGGTATAACCACTTACCAATATCACTGCATCTACCAAAATAAGTGTAACTCAGTTAAACTAAGATTAAATTCACTAACTATGCAAAATACACTCCAGTCAATCCAGAAGAATCAATTTAAAAATGAACCTCCTGCTGTCAAATTAACTAAACATAACAGTATAAATATATGTCAGACCTTCCTTTAATGTCATGGTGCAATCAGGTCAGAATGAAAGTATCATGTGACATCGACAGTTGGCCGTGAGTTGCATACACATGTGCTGACAAACATCTGTCAGTTTTGCCTGCATCCAACAAATGTGGATTACAGAAGGACTCCCACTGTTTATGAGTACATCAATTAAAAAGTTCAAAATGTCAAAGTTGTAAGCTACCAAATGGCAAAATCGAATACAGATAATTTAGTTAACAGGCTGCAGCTTGTTTGCACAGTATCGTCGTGCTGAATCCCTGTTAGTACAGATTCAAAGAGCATAAAAGCGAAACACACAAACTTCAGTAAGTTGTCCACAAGAGCAGGACAAAGTCAGCTCTATGTATTTCACTTATCTACCCTGTGGAAAAATAACTGCTCCACTTTAGGTGTTGCTATAGAGTGTCCCTGCCCTCCTGCTGTAGCTTTTTTACAGTCCAAGGGCAAAGTGTAGCTTTGACACAAGCAGTTCTGCTCTTCTTCTCTGCTTCTGTACGATGTGTTCGACTCCGGCAGAGGCGAAGGTTGTTGTGTTGCAAGTACATTTGGAACAGCGATCGACAGGGCCTCTGTGCACACGCTGAAGGTACAGTCGGTGTGCAGTGACAGGAAAGCCCAAGCCCATCTGGTGCATCTGCCTGACAACACAAGGTAAACGCACCCTCACATCAGGCAAACCACTGGCCCTGGGAGATCCATTACCTTGGAGACAGGCATTTGTTCAATGAATCTGCCAAGGGAACAAGGAAGCAGAAACCTCCCTGGTGACGCTCGACTGACGATGAAAAGAAAACTGAGCCTCGCTTGATTCAGACACGCTTACATCTGCTCAAAGCAGTATGTGAACATCTGCACTGTATTGTCACAAGTGGAAGCATTACCGCGATGTAATCTGGCTTTATGTCTGTTAAATTTATTTAATCATTTCAGTAAACATTGGGCCAGAAGAGTGTTCAACACTTTGGCACATACGATTATCATCAATATAAGACACTGGTGCCATACCTATGATTACAAGCCAAACCCCATTAATATGTCACAGAGACAGCATAATTACAGAGTAGTCTGCACACCCCTCCCACACGACTCCAGAGAGGATCAACGTCAGGAACAACCAAAACACTAGCCCTAAGCCCACAGGCAAGCTAATGCTGATCCCCCCATGGCTGTCTGAAACACTGCTCTTCTACACGCCAGACGTCATGAACCTGGTCTGTGATAGCAGATCTAAAAATACACTATGGGGGAACCTGATGATGCACATGAAGAGAATCACACTGTACTTCGGAGCCCTGATAGCACATTTTGTACCTTTGCCAGCATGCCATGTTCACGGCAATGAGGTGGCTGAGTCCAACCACACATGGTACATTGACACTCAATCTGCACTTGTCCTTGACCTTACTTGACATGTTCCTGTGCTCAAAAGAACTGTTAGACTGCTGAGCTGCAGCAAATGTCACACACACACACACACACACACACACACACACACACACACACACACACACACAAGATCACTGCTCACAGACTAACATATGACAATACACATCCTGCAGTCTGTCCAAGTAGTCTGAAAACGTTTCTTAATAGAAGTGCTAAATGAAATAAAAGTGATTGGATGTGTGGACTCTGGTTCGGTCTTGGTTGTAGATAATAGGAAAAACATTCTGCTGAAAAACATGAGGTACAAATGGTAAGAAATTGCAGCTGATGAAGGGACAGCCTGTTATGTTGATATGGTGAAGATTTTTGCAGGTGTGAAAGCCAAAACATTTAAAGCACACACATCGATTATGTAAAGGTTGGTAAGTACAAAGGGGGGGGAGTTGTGCACCTGAATTCCAACATCCAAACTCTTACATAATTTGTCTTATTGAAGCTTTTTGAGTGAAAATAATTCAAAGAAAAGGTTAAGCGAGGCAGAAACGTGCTTGCACACGTTTAGCAATTTCCCATTTACAGGTGAAAATTTGCATAACACAGTGGAGCAGAAGTCTATGCATGTTGTTCTGGCAAAGAGATCTGTGCTGTCAGTCCAGAAATATGACACAGCTTTTTGGAACCAACACAATGAGAAGGACACTAAAGGTATATTATGCAACGATAACACTGTTTCTCAACATATTTTTGGCATCTCTGTCCTGCAACTTTTTGTTGCTTATCAGTCAACATCTAACCAGTAGCCTATAGATCATATTGCTTCCTATAGCAATACAATTGTTTCTTCTTCTTCTTCTTCTTCTTGGCAGTGGTGCACAATAAAAACATGAAGATGCCCTAAACAGATTCCTCTTATACTTTCATCTACCAGAGTCCCTACTTCATAACTCCTTGTAGTGTAAATGTCTGTAAACTTAATTTACAAAAATTAAACAATTAAGTGAGGCAAAGGTTGCCTCTATCCTTTTGACATTTTAACTCCAGAAGTGGCAGCGGACAAGTTGCAACAGTGTGTCATAAACAAAAGACACTGAGCAAAGACCTAATGCACTTTTTTTGGAAATTGTTTCATCTCAGTTTCTGTGAAATTCTGTAAAAGAGGGGGATTTTGTGTTCTTCAGATACACAAATATCGTGATGTATTGTCAAGTTACCGTTGATCGATTACTGCCTAATAGCTGTGCCTTGATACTGTCGTTATCATGGGCAGCATATCATTAGTTACTCCATGATTACTGATATGTGTATCAGCCCAGCTCATCTGAAAGCACTTTTAGTTTCTGCCATAATATCAGTAAGACATTGCCAGTGTCTGCTAAATTAGTTAAAATTACCTAACAAGACGTGACCAAATATGATTATATTACACATGAAGCTGACTGAGAAGTGCCACTATGCCTTCAACATTTTTTCAGCTCCTTCCCAGTATTCCCATTAGCATCTGAAGTCCCAGAAGTTCACAGGCTAGCTTAATTAAAACACTGCTAGAATGAGTTGACACTCATATTTAAAAAAGAGAGACTGAAATTAATGACAATTAGCTTGAGAATTCAACTGAAACAAGATGTGTATCATGCATGCATGTAGCGTTTGTCTATGTGTCATGCCTGTGTGTGGGCTTCACCAACAGGAATGTGAAATGAGTAAAGTTCAAGTGTGTGTGAGCACGAGCGAGCGCGAGCGAGAGGAGTCAGTGCAGTTCCAGAGGGCAGGGCAAACTCCTGGAGATTCCAGGCATGCCTGCGTTTCCTCGGATGTCACGTGCTGCAGTGCAAACACAGCTATCCTGAGTTAATTACACAGAGCACACCAAGCCTGTCGCCATTTCTTTAACGTTTCATTCTTCAGCAAAACCATTATTAAGGGAAGGTCTAAGCAAGGTTGCTTAAAATGTCACTTATCACATTCAATCTTAATCAAAACAGGAGCAAAATTATCCAGTATCCTTAACTCAAAAGATTTATATTTTCTGGAACCTAAATATGGTTTTGTGATAGAAGAAATATTATTAGAAAGTTGCCTGTAGGGAGAATGAACACAAAGAGCTGCATTGTGAGTTGCTGCATTTCCTCAAGTTAAAATAACCGACCTTTTAGTCTAACAATGCTCTAACTGTCAACACTTGCTGAGTCAGTCATCAGATTTGACTGTTCTGTTGAGACTGTGTCAACTGGCCTAAAATGCAAAGATATCAACACATGAAGAAGCAAAGAAAGGGTTAAGTGCTTAGACCAAAACATATTCACATGAAAAAAAGAAATGCTGTGTAGATAATCAGGGCATTCTTGCTGAACTGGAGATGAATAGATGCGCTTGGGGGGGCCGACTGACAGACATGCTGATGTGCGTGCACACATATGCAGCCACAGCGGACACAAACTGCTGCAATCTTCTTTCCTACGGACTTGTTAATGCTTTGTTTGTTATTCGTCGCTGGCGTGAGCATGACGCATACATGCGTGTGCACTGCTTTGTTGCAGATCCCTGCTGAGTTTTCCATTGACCTCTCTCATCTATTCTCTCTGCCATACACACAAACATTCAGCCATCAGCACCTCTATTAGAAACCTCAAACTGGTCATGTGGTACAACCCACACATTCAACTTGCGTTACATTGTGTTGGCTCAGCAACCAATTAACCGTCCATGACTGTGCATCACTGTTTAATTCTAAAAAGCATAGTCCCAAATCGGAACTATAGACGTCTTCTTCACAGGTGGCCCTGACCCACTTTCATTTTTAGGAGCACCAATAAAATATTGGCCTGTAGACTCCCACATGCAATTCATATCCTGCCCCAATAGTTTCCCTCTACTTTGATGCAGCTGTGTTGCTTGGGGGGGGGGGGGGGGGGGGGGGGGGGGGGGGGTTGAAGAGAGAATAACTCCAGATTTCATTAATATCTGTCAGTTTGTGATTATAGCAGGGCTGCTGGTAAATGAAATACCTTGAGCAATATTGAGATGTCTAAGATAACTTTCACTATTTTTAATCTTTGGAGCTGGATTTGGATATCATGCTTCAGATTTCTGTCTTCGCATCAAATCATTAAATTACAGATTATATCTGTGGTTTGATACATATATTGATAGGACAAACTGCAGAATTGATATGCACAGAACTGAGAAGACAATGTATTAAAGCAAGACACTGACACCCTCTACTATAAAAACTACTTGTCCCTTTCTATCTTTAAAGGATGTCACACTTAACATCATGTGAAGTAAGGGTGCTCAGACTTGTTATCAAGACAAGTACAACCGCTGAATAAAACCCTTTGACATTAAATGAGTGTCAGTAGTTAACATGTAGACTGTGGACTAAAACACACTGATAAAACCATGATTACTAGAGGCATTACTGCTGAAGATACACCTTCGGTAGAATCCAGCGTATGTAGTAAAGAGATATCGTAATCAAATACAATATGGTAGTTTCCTGGCACAGAAAGAAAATTAAAAAATGTTTCCATAACAGGTAAATCATTGATAACGGCTAATGGTTGGCTAAATCAATGGAGTGGTCAATACGGAGGGGAAGCAGACAACACAGCAATTTAAATAAGTTGTAAATGATTTTTCAGTCAATGATAACATTAGTGATCATCAGGAAGATTTACATTAGAGCCCTGTTACCTCAAAGAACACATACTTGTTTTATATTTGTCAGCAGGTAGATATTGTACATGTGCACTCTGGAATACAATGTCGCAAATGGACCCAAAACCTGTCAGGTGAGACTTAACATTTTCACTAGGGCTGCACAATAAATCGCAAAACAAATTACATTTAAATATAACTAAGTGCAATATCCAAATCGCAAGAACTGCAATTATTTTATAAAACACAAAGCTTGTTCTCCAGATGTAATAAAACATGTTTGTTTGGCAGAGATTGGGAGAAATGCCACATCACCATGATTTTACTAGTTTTTCAATGACAATGGAAATTGCGACGTAAAATGTATTCGTCCATAATAATCATAAATTATGTCGCAATCGCAGTATCTGTCAAAATAATCACAACTTTTACTCGTTGCACCAGTGCACCTGAAATTTAGCTGTTTTACTAGGGTGCGCCCAAACAGGGGTACCAGTGCAACCTGTGTAAAAAAATAGTCTGGAGCCCTGTAATGAAACCAGAAGAAAGCTCTTAAAATCTGTGACAACTACACATCTGAAATATGTTCATAGTCAAGATAGACTACCATCGTGTGAGGCCTTTCTTTTTTGTGCAATACAAGACTAGAAGATTTAATTCAGTTTTAGAAATTACAAAGTTGAAAACCAGAGAGACAGCAGTTTTCAGTGGAGTGCAAAACATTTCTGTTGTTAAGAAACAAGAGACAATCGTCAATAAAACTGGCTGGGTTGGGAAAAAATATTCCCCAAATAGAACCAAATGTTTGCACTCTAGAGCCCTGCAGATGACAGGCAGCGAGATAGCAAGTTAAGTGAAGAGTATTCAAGTGGTGTAGACACGGCCATCGCAGTGGTAAACACTGCTGCAGTCACAAGAGTGTTACTGTACTCCTTTATCATGACTCTTGAGCACTTGGGCTTAACATTCCTTCACGGGTTTGTGCAACATCTTGTGAGATTACAAAGAAACAAGGTGCTTTACATCACCTATCATAAACTTTATCAGTCCAAGACACTGTGAGTGTCTGGGTGTGTATAAGAGAGAGAAGGAGGGGCACAGAACAATACAGAAACACTGCTGTGCTAGGAAGGGGGGAGGGGCAGTGGAGTAAACAACAATAAAACATAAGCTGATTTTTCTCAAATCTCCTGTTTTTATGATCTGACTCAAAGTTCCCTCAATGCCCTACAAAACAATGTCCAGAATGGAGATGGTCTCACAAAAACAGGGCATTCCACGACTCACTTGATTATTCCCACTTCCTGCTTGCAGAGACGCTCCCAACAAAAGGGAATCAACAAGAAAAACACGGGCGTCAACAACCAAGACCGGCCCAGACCTAGACACTAACTGAATGCCTGAGCTGCCCCGCAGAATAAACAACCATACGGCATTGTATGCCGCCTGCAGCAGCTCTGCCACCAGGACGAGCCCAAACAGAAAGTCCCTCTGAACCAGCCACCTGTTTCAAAACACGGAGCAACTCTGTTGTGGTAGCTGTTGAGGTGATTGGGTGGTTGCTAGTTGATTAAATTCCAATCCACTTCTTCTGCTGAAGACATGTTGAAACAGCTTTTAAGTGGCTTCTACTGTAAATACTAAATTGGATGGAGATAATTGAGCTGAAGATGAGAGACAGTGAACCATCCAGTGGTAAAGAAAGTGCACCAGGCAGAGGATTTAAGGGCTATCAGGTTTCAGTGTGATAGATAGAGGCCTTCAATGGTCGTGTGTGGCCAGCAGATAAAGGGCAGCATTTGTTTGTGGTTGGTTTTAATGCCATCCTGGGCGACCTTTTCCCCCCACAGCGACATCAGCACCCTGGACAGATTAGCCTCAAAGGGCCATTTGTGTGACTGAGAGTGGAGCTCCAGAGCTCACTTATGATCCAAAGGTTCAGAAGCAGCTTCCTATCCCCAAAGAAAATGTCATTGCTGAATTTAACCACTCCAAACATGACGATGGCATTCTCTTTTTGAGTCTGTGGCCTAAATAACCAGTTGAAAGTTTACGCAAGCAGAATAAACATCTGGCACAAGATGAAGACACACTGCACTGCTAACAGGATTTGAAATAACCAACTTGTTACTAGGCAATTACAATTGGCCAATCTGGTTTGTCTGTCTTATACAAAGTCTTATTGGCAGAGAGCTAACAAATACTGTATTTTCTGGACATATCCTGTTGTTCTGTGTAGTTCTGAGTGCAAAGAAGTGTAGGAGTTGTATTAATTGATTTTTATATTCAGTGTTAAATATTTGTACTTTTAGCATCTGTGACTGAAAACATCACCAAAACATTTTTTGAGTAGGTGACTGAACACAATTTTTCAGCAGTTACTTTTGAAAGTTTCTTGAGGCAAACATACCAAGCATTCCCTTGTTTCCACTAGTAAAGTGTAAAATCCAAGCCGCAGAAGCTGCAAGTTTTTGAAAAAGGTCAAATGTGTGACAAAACAGCATGATAATTAAGTACTATAGTGCTGCCGACCTACAACAGGTCACAATTCTTGTTCTCCAGATATTAGAAAAGATGTTTATTTGAAACAGACTGAAATAAATGTCATATCGTGATTTTACAAAAAAAGTCAAAATGAAAGCAAAAGTTGTCATTCCTATTATTAATCATATCACAATTGCAGTTTCTCTAATGTCATCTTAATAATGCAATATGATTTGATTTTTGAAATTATTTTTACCATATTGTGAAGGTCTATTTCTTATTTCTTATTGCATAACAAATTGTATTGCTATTTATATTTCATATTACTTTGGACTTGGAATGATACATTTTCAATATTTCCTGGCATTTTTGTTAATCTAACCACTTACCTACATCACCATCTACTCTTAGTTGTTCAGTTAGCTGTAACCCTAAAATTATGTGACTTCAAACAAAGTTGATTTTGCTCAACTAAGCCAGAAATGTCTCAATTTGCAGCTCAATACCGACAGGAGAATTAAAAGTGTAATGTGGCCACTGTAAACTTTGCCTGTGACACACTCAATAAACTTTTCTTCTTGCTTTGCATTTTAGTTTATACGTGAGGATTTAGACGTGCCACTCCCTGGACACTGCCCTTTACGCATGAGTTTTCTAAACACTGGCTGCTGAGAGAATGGAATCAACACATAAATACAGTGGGGCAAAAAAAGAGAAAATGGCGTCACCTTGCACATCTTGTCTGTGTGTACTTAATGCCTGTAGCCAACAGAGCTCCCATCCTATCACAGTGCTCCAGCAGGGCATGCAGCCCAGTCACAGACGCTCCCCTATCGCAAACAGCTGCCACCAGCATCACCATAGCCATCAATTATTCACCAGAGCTTTGCCTCCTTGTTTACCTTTGAGGCCTGTGACCAAGGCCAGGGTGTTCAAATCACACTGCAGGGCATGATTGGACGCATGTCACATGACAGCCAAAGCCTGTACAGGAAATGCTACTGTGCTCAAAGTCAACAGAGCAAACAGGGTGGTACTGTCAACATTATAATCATAGGAGTGTGCGGGTGTTAGTGGTGGTGTTTCTCTTCCTTAAGTAGGCTTGCAACCAGTGATTACTGATTAATCTGCCAACTTCTATTTGTAATTGTTTTTATTCTTGAAATTTAAAATGTCTTCTTTATTTCAAAAAGAATAGTGAGAACGCCCATCTAAAGTTCTCAAACTGGGTACCTGAGCGTTTAAAATTGCTTGTTTTGTCCAATAAACATTCTAAACCTTGAGAGGTATTCCTTTCACAATAATATGAAAAGAAACAAAAGCAGAATTCTTTACATTTATTTGGCACCTTGAGAAATATATTGAAACATTAAATAAATCATTAACCCAAACTGTTTTGGATTTATGGTAGAAGGGATACATCAAGCAATGATTTAATTCAGGGGCAAAAAATGCATCTCCGTGGCACTGACCATGAAAAATTGGTTAGTGGAATATGCATGCCTTAGGGCCCAGACATGGCAAAACAACATCAAAGAACTAGCTGCAACAACAGCAGATTGTTGTGCCACCACACATCGTATGTTTATGGCAAAAAGCTGCACTTGAACACGCCGCCAAGAATACAGCCAACATTAAAGTAGCTCATACCTTCAAAAAGAACTACTGCAATGACTAGGACCAAAGATGCTCACAAACAACCCTGATATTAGCCGTCCATCTGATGTGTCAGGGCTTTTTCAGTGGTAGTGTATTTTGTAATGTAGGCTTGCCTTTACCCAGTTAACATTGGTGCCATTTCCCAGGAGGAATGCATGATTTCTCAAAGTGAAAGGGAGGGAAGGGGGGAGGGAGGGTGTGTATTTGCTGTCAGACAGAGCAAAGCAGAAGATCCATCTTCACCATGCAGGAGTCTCCAAGGAACCAGCTGTTAGCTCTGTGACCACTTCTCTGGCTGCTTCTTCCCCACCTGACACTGCATGTCAGCACAGACCCTACTGTTTATGGATGGATGGATGGCCACAACACCGGGAGTCCCAGAGGACTACGGATCAGTGGAGCTCAGCTCCTCGATCACTTCCTCCAGTGTAGTGCCAGAGCCCCGCCTTCTCCTGTTAATCCATCTCCGGAATAAAATACACTACACTACCCCCCCCCCCCCCCCCCCCCCCCCCCCCCCCACTACCGCTACATACTCACTCTCACACACACACACGCACACACACCTCCCATTGCCCCTCTGTCCCACCAGATTGGGGGAGGGGGGCAGGCAGGATGTGAGACCAGCTGGTCATCAGCTCAGACAAAGAAACCTGCTGAATGTGCTCTTGCATCAAAAAGAATCTCAGATCTCTCACATTGCTGTTTCTTCACAGCCTCAACAGTTCTGTTTCACTTTTCAGGCTGTGATGCAGCCCGATCCTGTATGGGGGATAAACCTCTAATTCTGTTCTTTCTCATGAATCTAGTCCTTTACAATCA
Source organism: Sparus aurata (assembly GCF_900880675.1). Lineage (NCBI taxonomy): Eukaryota > Metazoa > Chordata > Actinopteri > Spariformes > Sparidae > Sparus > Sparus aurata. Next base: position 18,856,483 of record NC_044205.1, read on the forward strand.
GGGTGGGGGGAGGGTCAAAACAGCCACAAACTGAGGAAATCATATAGTCTGGCTTGAGCCATGAAAACAAAACAATCACATGACAAATCATTGTTAAGTTCCATTTATACTTTCTGAACAATAGAGACTGTGGCTTCAACATCTTTGACCAAAGTAGGAAAGAAAAGTGCAGAAAAGTGAGAAAGAGCTGAGCCAGAGGAACGATGTGGTTGTACCGCAGAGAGGCCAGTGGCAGGTGTAATTTATCTTTGGGCCTAGCTTAGTTCAGCCCGTCGCTGGGGAGAGACAAACCAGGGCTCTCCTGTAGAGTTAAGTGGAAACTCAGAGAGGGGAGAGGGATTGCAGAACTGCAAGGACAGTGTGAAGTGTACATGTCCTAGATTTTAAAAACCAAACTTCCCGCAGTGAACTTTTGGTCTGGCTAAATTGCATTTCTCTCACACCTTAATTAGAAATTATATAGTAGATGGGTGGAGCAACATTCATTCCCAATTAGAGTGAGCTATTTTCTATCTTCTTTAGAAAACAAATGCACATAAAATTAAACACATGACAATTCAAGTGTGGGTATACAATGGTAGACCAATTTCACAATCTGCAACATCTGAGTGAAGGGGTCTCATTTGGGCTTCCTCATGACCCGAAGCTGAACATGCACAGGGGACTTGAGAGAAAAGTGCTCAAGATTTTTATCGGTGCATCTATGTGCTCCGAAAGATACTTGATGGCAGAAACGCAAACCCCAGGGGAAGCTCACACAGAGACACTTTGGCGTGTACGCAGAGGGGGTCAAAACTGAGGTACTAAGGGGCATTTACACGACCGAGCGGAGCCCTAATCTGCTCTTTAGCTACAGATCTGTTAGCGCACACACCGAGAGGGAACTGGTGACAGCTGAGGACTAATAAGATCACATAGTCATCCTTCCTATTTATCATACACATATACTTCCCCTTTAATAAATACAACAAAATATATACACGTGAAATTTGCCCTTTTCAGACAACACCTGACCTTCAATTAATCGTCATCTTGAACATGTCGACGGTTGCTGTTATAGACTTCATCACAGCCCAGCTATTTAATGCAAGTCTTCTCATATTTCTGGCTGTGGCAGGATTTGAGGCAGGATATCTGTACTGTAACATATCAAGTAACCAGGAGGTCCTATTAGGTAAGAATACTAGGAGCAACATGCTTAAAACCTGTTTTGCAAAGTCTGACAGGGACACACCCATCAGGGATTTGTTCCCCATTTCAACAGTGGAAAAGCGGAGACAAGAAGAAGTAGATATACCCAGTAGTGTGCATATGTTAGATCAGTTCTCTGCTCTTCCTCAAAAAAAAAAAAATGAGACCTCCTTTTGATTTTTAGCAGGTGTAACTGACCCACAACGAGTCTTAAAAGTGATCATTTGTGGCATGATGTGCTTGTGGGCTTAATGTACGCCAGGTCAGGGGCTTTGCAGTGCACACAAGAAACACAAAGAGCCATGACATTTGATATTAGAAGGGAGCAATCAGACTGGTGAATGGACTTCTTTGTAACCTGTCATGGGACTTGAGAATGGCTAAAAAGATAATTCCCCTCTTCCTCAACATGATCTTTGAGGCAGGGCTAGTTTGTCAAGGGGGAATAAGAAATTCAGGTTATTTTTAGTGTAAATGTCTCTGAACCAGTATAGGGAAACATGGAATTACGACCAGAATATCACTTGCAGTTCTTTGATACCTGACAGAATTAACTGAGCAAAGTAAAAGCTTCAACCATAAGAAAGAGAGGTCTGCAAATGTAAACAAAATGAAATCTGCCCTGGAGCCTTAAAGATCAACTTGGCTCCTTCATAGTTTAATTACATTGAAAATCACAAACTAAATACCCTTTAAAGCACAACAAAAGAGCCAAGATTAGGTCTGTGCAATTAGAATAGCAGCAAGGCGGCATTAAGGGCTAAGGATGTATGGGCATGAGGGGAATTCCTGACCAGCTGCCTACTTAACAGGTTCTCTAAACTCCGTCCATATAGAGAGGTTATACACTATATCTTGTTGTATAATCGCTACTTGAATAAAAGTTCACCCTACATGAGACAAGCAGAGAAAAACGGTCATTCCAAATGTCTTTTTTTAATAAAAACTGTTCTTGATGTGGCAAATGGAAACATCATTACCAGAGAGACCATAATCTAAGATTGGTGGGCAGTGGGTGGGGGTGAGTCACGGCAAACTTAAGAAACTGTCAGGGCGTCTAAATCTCCATCTGTTCGCCATGTTAAACCCTTACCAATACGATTCTAGAGACCTTTTCACCCTCAACAGCACTACACTAAAATACCTCTTTGTGTTGCAATTGCTTTATAGTTAATTATTTATTCAGAACAACTAACAAGTCTCCTGTGTTTGAAATGAATTGAATGGCAGTATTGATTATGTTGTATCTTGATTGTTTCAAAATGTACCTGTACTGTCTCAGTACAGTTTAGCCCTCGTTCAAAACAAGTGACAGTTTTGTGAGGGTGTCACCTCAGCCAATTATTCTCCATCAATGACATATGTTGTACATGGTGGTGTAGCCGATAAGCCTGCCACAGTTCCTCCAAATTGTCTTGGGTTATACTGCAGAAGCATGAACTTATGAGCAAAAATGAACCGGGATGTTAGACTTGCATCTAAAAATAGCCAAAGACTGACAACTACGTCCAGACTCATCTCTGACTTGAATATGCTGTGACCTGGAAGGAGTGCACGAATGCATAAAGGCATTCGGACTCTTACTCCCTTATGAGCTCATTATGGTAATGCCATTCATCATACAGTCAGTGAGTGCCCTTGTTCCCAACCCTGTATGGGCCTGACCTCTCACACTGCTCCCTTGCTGAAGCCCCGCTGACTCTGAGGACCAGAGAGGGCCCATATGCTTTGTGTCTGCACGCTACGCATTCACCGCGACCACACGAGACATTCTGTCACCACGCATTTATGTCTCCTGGTTGAAGCCAGCGCCACACAGAGAGACTGTGTCGGTTAGCTGTCTGCGCCAGAATATTTGGGCGTATCTGTCATTTAGTATTTCAGGGGCCACGCTTCAGGTACCTTGAGAATATTTGACAGGTATGAACTATAAATGGAGGAAACACACTGTGTCTGCAGTAAGCCTCATCAGGCAAAGTAGCCCTGAAGTTTTGTGCCAAGAAAAGGCCCTAATTACACTGAAGTCAGGTTAAATATTCAGCAACTGCTCTCTGTGTGTCTTTTTAGAGTAGCTCTCTGTCCATCTGTGCCAAAAGAGCCAAGTTGTGTCCCAAGAGTTACCCTGCACAAGGACATCATTTTCAAATCAAACTCAAGAAGGCTTGATCTAAAATAAGAACATGACTTAAAATAACATAAAATAAGAATATAAGAATGTGTACAGACTAAAACATGAGGGATTGTTCAAAAACACAAAGATCTATCACTGGAAGATGAACAGAAAAGTTCCATTGTTTGATTACAAAAAGGTAACAGGCGTTCCTGTCAACACAGCCTCTGTTGACCTTGACTTGTTAACAATCATCATTACTGAATGTGCCACTTGTCCTTTCACCACCAAGGCAAAATTACAAAATGTAAGAGACTGACAATGTCTAACACTAACCAGTCTATTCATACGAACTCCCTGCTCAATCACCATCACAGCCAGTGCCTTGTCCCAATAATGAACAATGCCTCCAACTGAATAAAACAAGGAGAAAGTCGAGCAAGCAAGTGCTTTGTTCCACAGCTCTGGAGCGCTACAGGGAATACAGACCAACAACAACCGTTCTCCCCTTAAAATAGCCCTTTGGCCGTGCACAGAGAACTTTTGTAATTTTTCAAATAGTGGGAGTGTGGGTGGGGACAGCCTTGCGATTCATTCCACACATGCCTTCCCACCCTGCATCCAATACAACTTGGCCACTGATGCCATTACTACAGGCAACATGTTGTGTGCCAGCTGTTTTGCTCAGGGTTTGTCAGAGAAGCCTGCACTCAAAAACATCCCACCACCCTGGCCCAATCATCTTCACACTTTCCTTTTTACTTGTGTTGCAGGGTGTTTCCAAGTATACTGAAAGTGTTACACACTGATTGTTATCCCCTGATATATGTGCAAAACAGCAGCACATGTAATCTCTGCTGCATGCTTGAAACAGGGTGAGCTGTTTTTGCTTTCATTATCTAATGCTGGTTCAACACTGCAGGGAAGAACGACCAACCCATTTCCAAGATGCAGGAAGGAGGGAAGTACCTGAGCAGGTGATATCATGCAAGCTATTTTTCTGCTTACGTCACCTTTGCTTTTCAAATGGGCCAATCTAACACCAACTGTGCACAAGTGTGTAGTGGTAAGGTGAATTTGGCATAGATAACCCAAGCAAAACACCCACATAGGTGCCACTTCAGTGAGGATAATGATACACATTTCTGAGTGACTCAAAGGAGATATTCTTGGTCTATGGACACTGCATACCTTGGGTAGCTCTTTGAGTTGGTTGGCATCGAGAAGAAGCTCTTCCAGGCTGCGACTGTAGCGGTACACCTCATCAGGGACTGTCTGCAAGCTGCAATGCCGCTTGTCCACCGACTCGACGTGGCGATTGCAGCGCCACAGGGGGATACACTTCAGCATCTCCGGCCGCCGTGGGGGGATTTGGTTGCCGGTGCTACTGAAATCTCCGCATCGGAGGATGAAGGTCGGCGAGGGGAGAGCGGGTCTTTTTTGAGGGAGTGGGCTCACTCAATGTCAAATCACTTACTGTGTTCCCACGACGATCCTGAACGGGAGGCCGAAATCCACTTAGAGGCACAAAAATAATCCCTTCGATCTGTTACCGATATTCCCAGTTTCAGCTCCGACAGTGTTCAAGTGTTGTCAGGTCGGTCCTCGCGTCATCCACCCCAGAATTTTCAATTATCTTAACAAAACCAAAAACTCCCACTCGGCTGGAGTGTTTCCTCACTTCTCGCACTCAGACGGAGTTAGCTTGTTTTGCTACTGCCACCATCCCTCCAAGACCGACGCTCTGCCGTGGCTAGCTGAAGATCATGCAGCCAACGACCCAGCTATGCAGATATGTTGCTCGAAGTGTCCTAGACATGAGTGTCGACTGCTAATACGACCACTCGATTCAAGTCACAGGCGAATCTCTCTCACGAACCAGCCAACATAGCCCACGGAGCGGGTCGGCACAGATTAACCCGCGTATGACTTCGCAAGGATGTGCTCGTCCTCACCGGTTGTGTTGTTAGCAAGCTAGTTGCCGTTAGCTAACAACGGCTAGAAGCTGACTGGACGTCTTTGTGCCTAGCTGTGTTAGCTAACACGGGTACAAGGAAAGCTACGGAAACGACTTCTCAACAGGCCAGTCGTGTGTAGTGGCAACATCCCAGAAGACGTCAAAGAAACTGCCCGGTGACTGTTGCTTCAGTGCGACGTAGGCAGAACGCCAGCAGCGCGAGTAGGAGCTTCAGCAACAGCCGCGCATCCCTCCCCTTGTTGAGCCGATGCAGGCTGGTTTGGCGTGTGGGGGGCTGGGCTCTGTTTGAGCTGGAGCAGAGGCCACACGGTGCTGGCGCCTCTGTAGCACCGGGCACACGTTACTTTACAGCTCCACCTAGCGGCCGGTACCGGGTAGCTTCAAGAGATACAGCCGAACTGGAGCCTTTTTCGAGTCCTAGATAAGGACTCTGATAAAATGCTTCCAGTGATTTCGCTCGGTGGCCAAGCTGCATTATGGGTAATGTAGGCAACAGGTTTTGAAAAACAGTCCACCAGTCAAGTATTTCACTCTTGTAACGCTGTCGGACCCTCTATGGACAGTTCAAGAACACATGATCAAATCGATACAGCAGAACCGGAAATATAGCATTTCATATTCCATACATTCTTCTCTTTCCAAACCTGGAGTCTACATTACCCACAATGCAACTTAGTCAATTAGTGACATCACTACAGGCACAGGATCAGACTTCATGCAGCTTCCTTTGGAGACCAAAAGGGTTAATACTACTTTTTCACATTTGAAAACCTCACTTTAAAGGATTCGTTCACCCATTGAATGTTATTCGATAATATAGTCACACATTTTGCACTACTATTTAAAAGATGACCCCATTAATTCCTTTAAAACATTAAAGGACAATGTCGACCTGAGATTGAAAATCTAGTCACACTCTGCTCATCCTCATGCCGATGGAAAGTCAGGGGGAGTTTCGCAGTCCACCAAACATATCTGGAGAGTCACAGAAAAACAGCATTGTGACCTGTGCATTACATTTCTCAGAACCGCTTGCAGTGTGCTCACTCCCGCACTCACAATCAGCTGACTCGCATTAGTCCATCTGGGCCTTTTTAAAAGTATCCTCAAAGCGTCATTGTATGCCACTTGCAGTCACTGAAGGCTGGCTTTTTTATATTTCAACCACAGATGTGCAGTGTACATAGGTGAACAGTACGCTTTGAACAGAGTCAGCTTCACACCAACAGTGCACCAACCGAATTTACGTGCCAATACATTTGCTCGCACATACAACACTGACGAAAAATGTCCTCATCGTCTGTCAGTTGGTCTGTGATCACATGACCAAGATATTTCACTGCACTGCAGATATTTAGAACCTTACCTGACAGTAAAGGGGGATGTAAACAACATCATCTTAAATCACATTTCCTAAAAAATGAAAATTCAGTCATTATCTATTCACCCCATGGCGACTTGCAATCGCCATGGGGGTGAGCAGATAGTGACTGAATTTTTGGGCGAACTTTAATGGAGTTATGAGTTAATCAGTAGTGCAAACTTTTGGAAATTGTCTGAAGGGAAATTAAACTGCTTATATTTTTACTTAATAAAATGTTTTGGATGAACTTATCCTTTAGTGTGTGTTTACAGGTCTTCATCTGTGAAAAAGTAGTATAAAGCCTTTTGTGTCTCCTGAGGAAGCTGCAAGAAATGTGATAATTTGCCTCTGGCATGTAACTGATTGGCTAAGTTGCATTGTGGGAAATGTAGGCACCAAGGAAAGACTGTGTGGGATACAGTAGGCAATATTTCTGGTTCTGTTGTATTCTTTTGATTATTTGCTTTTGAACTGTCCATCATGAGTCAACAGTGTTACAGCAGTGCAATGCTAGACAAATGGACTGCTTTTCAAAAATTGGTACCTACATTACCCATAGTGCAGCATAGCCACTGAGCGACATCACTGAGGTTATTTATCCCCTGAAGCCACTAAAGGCTTTGTACTATTTTTTCAGATATGCGGAAGTGCTCCCCAAGACCTGTAAACACACTTCAACAAGTAAAGCTGATGGAATTACCCTTTCAAGTCAACGGTGGCATCATCCAAAACAACAGGACTTTTCGTGTCATGTGCCACGAAGAGTCAGAGCGCTAACACCATGTCATCCAGGTCCAAAGTCCACCAACAGAAAAGTGAATACAATGCATCTATGCCATCCAAGTTCTAATAATTTAGTGGCACATTACTGTTTAATGAGGTGTTAGCAACCATGTTTCTCACCAAGGTGATATTCGATATATGTCAAACAATCATATTTGGTAAAGGTGAACATCATTTAACCAAGTGCAGTGTAAAATAATCAGTGATGCACTTGCCATAAAATACAATCCTATTGTGACATTTACAAAACTAGTTAAGAGTTAAAAAAAAAAAAACCTATGCTGGGACTGAAAAGGTTACATGCTATACTATCATACTATGTTTCACAACTGTAACACCTAACTGTTTACAAATCATCAAATTAAGAACCAGTCCTAAGAAAAAAGCATCACACTTTTTCTGGACAAACAATAACCTTTAATTGTAGAAAGAAAGAAAAAAAGTGTTTACATGTCCCGGAAATTTCATGAAAGAAACGTAGCTAAAGCAAGAAAACCAAACTGTTTCACAAGGTTCCATTAAAAAAGAATTGAAACTTGCACCAAAAAAGGAGTCTTCACAGATCACAAAGCAAATTCTGACGCGTAAATATCTTTAATGGATTGCCCCAATGGGGCGGTTAACATTAATATCAACAGCATTTTTTTTTTTAAAAAAGGAAAATAAAAAGATAATTACAAGTTTCAGAGGCCCGCATCTCAAGCTTTCGGTGACTGTGGCTGAAATGATTTGGGCAACAGCAGGTAGGGGGATGGGTGCTGGTGAACCATTTCAGACACTTTATGCAGAGAGGTCACTGCTGTTGAAACGGTCTTGGTCATACACCTCTGCGACAACTTTGCGACCTCCGAACCAGCGGTCATTGAGGGCCTGGATCGCTTTGTTCATCTCTGAGGCCATGGAAAACTCTACAAAAATTTTGACAATAATATCGGCATCCTCCTCTTCTCCTTGCTTTTCCTGGTATATGATGACTCTGTTGACGGAGCCAAACTTGCCGCACTCTTCTGTCACTTCTCCTTCCAGGTCGTCGTCTATGTCCTCTGGTCCCACCATATTTCGGAGTACCATCACAGTGGACTGGAGAGGAACACACAAGAATTTAATGTGCAAATAAAAGCCTTCATCATTGATCTTATACCCCCACTTTTTTCCCCCAAAGCTCACCTCTGATTTTCTGAGCAGCTTCTGCATCACCATGTGTCTGGCACTGCTGCCTGAGATGCTCATATGCTCCTGGTCACTCAACATTTCTTGCCCTGTACCATCCTGCAGCATCTCCTCTTTCTCTTCTTTCCGCTCTTGTTGGTTAGAGCCACCGGCTTGATTAGACAGAACTGGCGGTGACGCGAGGACAGGGTTCACAAGACCCACCTGGGGAAGCACTGGTATGGGAGGACGCACTGGAGTCACACCTTTTCAGGGAGAGGCAGACAGGCCATCAGGGACATCAGACAAAATTAACAGAAAATCAATTAAGAGAATAAGAAAATTTGAGCAGGTAATCAAATGCAAGCATCATCAGTGGAGTTAAATTAAATATTGATCCTGTTGGTAATCCAATGTTTGTCTACTGCTTGCAACTTGCTACTAATTTAAATTATTTCCAACACTGAAGTGGGCTTAAACAAACGTAGAGTGTAAGAGTTCTTCTCCTATAATGATTTGCTCCTTACAGCCAAAACTGTGATTGAGTCGCCTGGGTGGCCTTACCAATTGGCAAGACACTGCATTTGTCATCTATGCACATGTGATCCCCCTTAAGTAATTTATACAACATAACTCACTAATTGACATCAGAGATTGCAACAGTTTAACGCATTCTTCACAGATCAACCCTTTACTCATGTTTAATGGACTGAACTTGCATAGCTTGAGGCTGCCACAAAGGAAGTTATGTTTACCACCAGTCCTAGATTTGCATTGCAGTTGGGCAACATTAGGTTGATGTAAATCTTTACAGTGGTCCAAATAAAAGCCTAGGCAAAATCCCTTAAATCTAGTTTCTCTAGACTAACACTAACATTTAATAGCTTTCTGCTGTTCTCTGCAACAAGCCAAGAAAAGTTGCATGTTATGTTACTTTTGTTTTAATAAAAGTCTACAATGTCATGCCCCCAAAGTCTACATTTTTCTTAATGGAATCGAATATCAATATTTGTCAAGATATTTTATCAAAGTAAGATATTTCAGTATTAGGACAGCAATAGCGAGATAGGATAAAGTTAGAGGAAAACGTGTCTTTGTGTGAAACCAGTTACTTAGCAATTTACCAAAACATTCAATGTAAATGATGTCAACGTATTAATTATTGCAAAACAATTATTACAGAATGTCTGTAAAGCTGCATGTTTAAACTGCACTATAACGCACACTTAAAATTAATTGAACTTCTGCTTTTAAAAAAATATGCCCACTCACTCATGTCTTGGTACACACCTGTGATGACCCCTGGTGCCTGGGCAGCCATAACAGCCTGAGGTATACTCATTTGCTGACTGAGAAGCTGGGGCGCGGCTAACGCCCCCAGGACTGATGCGCCGGCTACAGCCTCCTTAAGAGAGGGGGGCCGAAGACATTAGGTAAGGGAAACACACAGAGCACAGCACAAGGCAGCACAGTCAACGATCACACAGCATGGCACAGAGTGAACTCAACCTCGCCTCTCTTCAAATCAAGGCTAACAACATCAGTTCAGTATAGATCTTACAACAAAATCATTGACTATACTCAATGAGTCATAAATATACCGCAGTGATGTTAATGACACATCCTACCAGCAACACAACTGTCTGGTATATCATTGTGATTGTGGACACTGAAAAATAGCTGCAATGTGTTTGTACTAAGAGAAAATACTCTTAGCTTACACACCCCATCAGTGAATTAATAACGCTGTGTATACTATACAAAAATCTTACATCCTTAATTGGTTTGTGTTTTAAACACATTAAACTCATCAAAAAAAAGATTAAGCCCAGAATATATTTCAGGGTTGAAAAATTGACACTGTGTCAGGGCAACTACTGTTATGTGATCCCTACAAAACCAGCCTTCTGCCAGTCACCTCAATAAAAATTCTATGCCCATATTATCTGTGCTTTTGGTGTCAATTCTAGCTAGATCTGGGTTATATTTACCTGGAAGGCCATTAAATCCCTTTGGAAGGGATTCATACTTGCCTGGGCCGTTATCTTAGCAGTGGCTGCCGCTGCAGCCACAGCTGCAGCAGGCGGCAGACCACCAGGGGTCGTGGGGGTCAGTAGGGGCATGGGGGGAGTCACTGCTTTGCCCACCCGTAGGTACTGACCCCCCAGGTCAAAGAGGTTCATAGAAGACACAGCATCCAGGGCTGACTGAGGCTTTTCATACTCTGTAAGTGAATAAAGTAGCCATTAATAGCAGAGCGACGGTAACACATAGAGCACGAGCGAATGAGGGCCCTCGAGCTCACCAATGAAGCCAAAGCCTCTGTGTCGCCCTGTGGTGGGGTCTCTGGCTAACGTGCAAGACTTGATCCTTCCAAAGGCCTCAAACACACTCTTGATGTCATCGTCTGACAGGTCGGGGTGGACGGACGCCACATAGATGCGGTTAAAGGCGCGGGCCTCCTCTGCCAGCTGGTCAATGATGGGTTGCGCCTGACCGATGTTACTTGGCCGCCCAACCTATAGCACAGATCATACCAGCAGGGCTACTGAGTAAGGGGTTTATAGAACCAACCGAGAACGCACTTCCGCAAAAATCCCTGCACTGCTGACTTTCGGCAGCCACCGAGTTCAGTCAAAGCCACTGTCCTACTTTCATGACACAATGCTATCCTGTCAATTATTCCCTGTTTATTATTTACTGCATGTCCATTAATATACTCTTTAAAAGATTTAAAGTGGCTCTGAAATATTTAAAAGCTAAATATATATTTGGCCTGTGTAAATTTATGTCCTCCTATTAGCCTCCAGATACTGAAAACTCTTGTTTCAAGACATGACTTTAACACTAAACTGTGGATATACTTTTAGTCTTGTGAATTTTTCAAATTTAGATGTTGCCAATTTTAAAAATGATAAAATAAAAAAAAAGTCAAATAGGATATTTTAGGAATCTGTCACTTACAAGGATCTGATAATTGTGCCAATTCAAAGACTCTTGATGAGTAAAATAGAACTCAGCTGCAATTTCTCATTAAATTACTTGAAAATATAACAATAATATAATATTCCTCATGTCAAACTAATATCTGCAGCTTAATTCAAAGACACCAGATTCATGCTCAGTGTGACTGGCTGAGCTGGTGGCGACACCGAAAGGGAAACGCATTAAATTCCTAATGCTACGAATACGCACTCTGATAACTTCCTTTCTTTTGAAAAATAAAAAAACTATAAAAAATGAGCTCCCTATGTAAGACGAGTCAAAATCGGACTGGGATCTGTACTACAGATGGGGCGGCCAAGCAACACCAACCAGGCGCAGCCCATCATCAGCACATGATGGACAAAGAGCGACGCCACGCGCCATTGGGCATCCTACTGGAACTGGTCACTAAAATAGCTTTGATGAAATCATGGAAGCATAACACACAACACAGACAGAACTCCCATCATACACCCAACACACATATAACACACGCACCTGGAAATTAACAGACACAGACAAGTAAAGAAAGAAAAAAATTAGTCACATATGAGAAATTTCACAAGCCATATGATGAAACCAGAAACAGGCTCAGTATCCCAAATGAAAAGAAGGAATCCAAATCCCTTTGTAATCAAACTAAACCAAAAATATTCAGGAAAAGGAGATAAGTTGTTTCCCATTCATCCATGTGTTCCTAAGACCTGGAGGGATACCCATCTCCAGACAACTTACCTTAATGTTTCGCCCCCCCAACATGACTGAGTTCATCTGCTCCAGTGCCAGCTGAGCAGCCTCTGGCACATCATATTCCACAAAGGCAAACCCCTGCAAAGTCAGTTAAAATTGAAGAAATAATACACTGAAGCCACAGGAATCTAAAAGGGATTTAAATCAAGAAAAAAAAGGAGAATTTATACCACTTGTCAAATGACACAGACCTTGTGTTTCATTGTAACAGAGTCCCAGGACATGTCAATGCTCTTGATTGGGCCGAAAGGGGCAAAGGCCTGTCTGATGGTGTCTTCACCAAGCTCATAGTATATGGAGCCAACATACACCCGACACATGATGGCTAGAGCGCGTTGCCGCTGTGCTGCCACCTGCCAACCGAGGAAAATAACACATGGTAAGCATTAGAAAGTAAAATAAAAGGGAGACAAACACACACACTAATAATAATAAATATGTATTTTATACTGTGCTTGCTCTCCCCAAAAATAGTTGGAGGCCAATTCCAAGTTAGGGGGTCTGGACATGTAAATAATAATGGGCTAGTGAAATCAATGGAAAGAACTTTGGGAAAAAATGCTAACATGTTTAACAATTCTAAAAGATCGATGTCCGCAATTGAAATTACAAAATGGCCTCTATTCTGTTACTACTGAACAGACATATGGAGGAAAACACACTGAAGTGATTGACATGCAAAGCCCTCACAAATATTTGGCTTCAGTAACTGACCTGTAGTCCGGGATGCAAGTAAGGTAACAAAAGTAATCGTGGAGTTCAAACGAAATCCATACAAAGTCTTGATGAAAGCATTTCAAACTTTCTTCTCAAGTCTAAGGGGAGGGATGGTTTAACCACCAAAAGTTGCTGTGTTTTACTGATGCCTTTACGTAAGTCTGCTTCTGCTGATTTCAATCTACTGCCAACAAAATATAACATGTGCCTAATTCATGACTTGTTAACTGACAGAAAACTTGACTTTGAGATGGCCAAAAAGATCCCTGTTCCAGCAGTTCTCTCATTTTGGTCCATTAAAAGGGATTGCTATCCCTCTTTTGTCCCATGCCAAGAAGTTTCTGTTTCAACTGTACAAATGCATATTTTTCAAAGAGACATGACTCACATTTATAAACCCTTTAAAGCCCATAACTTCTTATTAAAAATGTTAATGAAATTATCCCTTTGTGACTCAAGAAAACACTTGTCTGAACTACTGACAGTCATTCATCTCACAGGAGATTTTTAACGGACACCGTCGAAGGTAAACTAGCAGTAGAAAGCCATGTTTTCTCACAAAATATGCATTCTTGGGTTAGATAAAAGGCAGGGGTTGTTGCCAAAGCAACCAGTTAAAGAAGGGTAACAGTCCTTTTCCATTGGGAATGCGCACAGAAAAAAAATTTAATAATCTATTGACCGATTGTAAAGGTGAGAGAGGATCTCCAAAGCCCATTGTCACTGCTGCCATCTGAAAGACAGTAAAGATGAAAAAAGTGCTGAAAAGTAGGTTAGATATCCCTTAGCTTTGCTTTTTAAAAATTCTCATTGCTTTGCTAGATAGACAAAAGCGGTAAGGCTAACACCATATTCAGACACTCCCACTAAACAACATACAGTTTGGGGAGTTGCCTCCCCTATCTACATTACAAATATCCACACAGCAATAAAACATAAACAAGTCCCCTTTAAAAGATGCAAAGCATTTAACATGATAACCAATGCCTTCATGACGATCTTCTCCATCTGAAAAAGAGCAGAGGCAAAAGCAAGGGCACATGGTCTACACATGTGGTCTTTTTCACAGCGTGGTGGAGAAGGAAGTAAGACTTCCAAGAGAGCTAAACCAAAACCGACATCTGACTCAAGAGATGTCAGAGTTACTAATGTCTGAAAAAGCTAAAATACTTTGTCTAGAATCAACACACACAGGCGACACGCGCATTACAAACTGTTTGTACGGCTGAGTACCACAAAATTTTACACATCTCACCTGCAGGTTGGTGAGCTGTTGTTGTTGATGGGCGATGGTCTGCTTCACCAACACACTCTTAATGCTTTGTTCCATGGCATACTTCTTTGCCTGTGAAAAAAGAAAAGTGATTAACTTTGACATTCTTGTACAAGTAACACTCTTACCTTTAGACAGATATTACATTACATGCACTCAAGAAGCCAGGTGACTTTGAGGAATGAGATTAAGGAGGACATTGGAGGTCCATCTTTTGAAAGTAACTCTGTAGGTCAAATTATTTTAACTTCTGGGAGGCACATTGCTTTCGACTGTTCTTCGTTGTGCACAGTTTCTTAAGAACCATGTAGGTACTAAAGCCTTTCTTATGAGATCAGGTTAACCCAGATATACATATGTAAATGCACTTGTTTATTTTAATTGTGTATGGTTAGACCAGTAATTACATTATCATCGAGGGTCCACTAAAGCTGATGCTGTATGTAAGGGGGGACTTACCCTCTGAAGTGCCTCCTGCTGCTCTGGGGTGAGAGGCGGAAGGCCAAGCTTGGAGCCTGTGCCCTGTCCATTCTCCATCGTCAGAGCTTCACCTCCCTGCAATTCAGAAACAGCAATTTGTTTAAAAAAATAAAAATAAAAAAAAAGGTCTGGAGCATAAACACCGGCTTGTATGTACACCCATAACTACATTTTCCCACAAATAAATGTCCTGTAATGCAATCATAAGTTACATCACCTCAATCACCACAGGTTATCATTACATATGCTATCATATACAGGATTTACACCCGGATTTAACCCAGGTGGGACCGGACGAACTCCTTACCTACGCAACCCGCTTTTCGCTGGGTCCACCAGACTGAGGCAGGAAAGCCCCCAAGGGGAAGAAGAACTGATGGGGAAGCTTTAACAATTCAACAAATTCTAGGGGAAATAAAAAATGCCTTCAGACTAGCGTTAACAGTAAGAGAAACAGGCAGCTAGCATTACTTTACATTGCAATGAACAAATGGCCAGCCCGCCTTTCCTTGGCTCAGCTAACGTTAGCGTGATGCATATGAATGCTAATGACGGTAGCATAACGTTGATGTTACGTTAGCTATCGATAGATAAATTACCAATAACTTGCAAAGGCCAGACCTTAGCCGACGACGTATTGAAGTAAAGTAGACATGGACATGAACTAAACCCATCTGCATTACCTCACAATGGCCATAATAGCACAATTATTACAAAACAGCACTACGCGATAAGAGAGGCCTGGTTTCTATTTAGCTTTACAACGGGGCCTTTGTTGCTAGCAAGGAGCTAGCCTACGTTAGCTAGCTAATGTTAGGCAGTCATTACTATGGCGCGCGAAGCAAACTGTATTTCCCCCAATGCGACATCGTCTATTTACAGGATATTTACAACAACTAAATTCTACCAAACATTGCATATTACTTAAGCAACTACCAGTGCAGCTGAAAACAACGTGGACGTGTCTTTTAATCAAGGAATTTATTTACCGCAGTCTCCGTAACCGCCATGAAGCACACCTTCTTGGAGAGGCCCTACCGCACCACAAAGCTCGCGAGACTTTCGCGTTTTCAATGAAAGGTATCGCGACATTTGAAGCATCGCGATGATAAGGAGAAAGGAGGACATAACTTCTCATTTTTTAATCTTTCACGATTAAAGCTGTTAAAAATGTCATAATGACCCAACTCACAGAGCTGAAAATGATTAGGATTTTACTGTTAATTTTTTTTAACTGTTTACTGCAGATTAACTGCAATTAATCTTTTAATCAAATACTGTATTTAAATTGTGCTTGGTAACACATTGTGGACGCTGTGTAGCCTACATTGTGTGTTTGTGTCTTCAAATTGTGGCTTCAGGTCCAAAACTACATTTCCCTATCTTACCCAATTGAGTTAATTTTTATTATTATTATTTTTTTTTTGTGGATGTTCTTTTAACATAACATAACAACTAGCCTACATCTAAATTAATTTAGCATATTCACCAACTTAATATACTGTTCCTTTTGCTGAATTTGTTTAACAAATCTACATCAACTAACTGTAGTATGAACTAAAGGACAGACTTGAGAGAAGTTGCTTTTCAATATCATATATAATTTGTATTGATAACAAACAGGAGATGCCTATCAAATCAATATTGTAACACTCTCTTGCAGACATTTGACGTAAGTCTTTTAGCCCAGCTTCAAACAAGTCCCAAGTCATTTGGTCCAAGTCTCGAGCAAGTCCCAAGTCAAGTCACTCTTTCCCCAAAGATACTGCAGTCTTACCATCACTTGAGTCTTCATAGAGAGAAAAGAAACGGTATTTGTAGCTGTTTAAAAATGATATCACTAACAGATTTATCTAACAAATAAATACATTTATATACTGTAGCCTTTTTAATAATTGATATTCAGTGGAATAAACAAACAATAAAAACACATTTATTTATTAAGTTTAATTTCTATATTAATTTGGGATATGTCTTCGACAGTGCAAGAATTCCATAATAAACATATCCTAATAATTTCAGACACAACCAACATGTCACACATTGTTTATTTATTGTCATGTATTTAATTGCAGTAGCTACAATATTTAACAAAGGTTTTAAGTAGAACACATCCAAAGGCAAGTTTCATTCAACAGATTCACAGGAACAAAAGTCGTCTGACATAAAATAAGACTGATATGGATGTTTTCTGTTTTCATGTTCGCACAGTCTAAACATTCATTTTTCTTGGTCAGGTTCCCTCCGGAACTGAACTGTGACTGACAAAGGCAGAAATGCAGAGTTCTGAATGGTTGCAGGCTATTAAGACATGCAGCGTACTGTATTAGATCAGATGAGAGCAAGAGTGGCACTGCTTTGCATTGAAATATTGTCTGAAAGTAAACCCCTCCAACAGCCACAAACAAATATGTACACCGCAGCCTCGAGTAGGTGATTCTGGGACACCTGTCTGCAGAGAGGTGCTGATAAGAAGGCTTGACACAGAGTAAGTAAGTACTGTAAAGCAATGACTGTACAGCAGTGTAACTGTTATGAACCTCGACCTTACAGAACCTGGGAAACAAATGAAGCCGAGCTAACTGAGTCTGACAAATGAGAGTATACTGCTGAAGACCGATCAGACAATTCTCTATTGTTGTAAGGAAAAATCCATCCAAATGATAGTCTTTTATGGTGCCAAGATTGGGCTCTTGACAAGAAAATCTGGCAGCGATGAAGGCATGTGTTCTATTTTTGTGTTTGTGTGGGCTGCAGTGCAATCAATTCCAAAGTTCACGCTGATATTGTCTGAAATAAAACTACGGTGGATGTGATACTGGGGAAGTGAACAAAAATATTGTTTTCTTGTATCATGATGGAAGCTTGTATCATGACACGTGCAGCCACTGAAAACCTCCATACAATGGGCCAACATGTACATTCTCGAAGATTTTTGGGTGGATTTTTCCTTTAAAACACCTCGAGACACCTTTAAAAAGCAAAAACAAATCACAAAATATGCTCAGATGGTTTGGGAAGTACCCGAAAAGTAAATATAGCAATAATATTAACAACAATATGGCAATTTTTTATTAACAAGTCTTAAGTCACCAACACCATTCTTCCCATTTAGTATACTGTATCACTATGATTTTACTCCACAAGCTTCACATGATGTAGTCCAACTTTTGTACGAATGCTGCAGCTCTTTCTAAACTAATATTGACTGCACCAGAAACATTATTGCCTGAAGCGCAAGTCCAATAAAATAACAAAAGCTCATAATGGAGCTGCCATTACTGACTGTCAGGTTTCATCTGCACATTCACACCGGCTGAACTCATAGTACTAACCCGAATCAATGCGTCTGCTTTTAAAACCATAAAAAGTCAGCCCCCAAATAAGTTAAAATTCCAAATTGCTTTATGTTGGCTCTGATGCCGTCTCATTAGGAAATTTTGTCCAAAGTACATTGCCATATCAGGCACTTTGCAAGTCTTTGGCTTTCAGAACACTTTCACAGGGAAAAACCCTTTTTAAGAGCACTACAGGCTGAAAGAGAGGCATCATCTCATTGCTCATCACTACATTACATTACATTAGGCGTGGCGTTGTTAGGTTCTGGGAGAAAGTAGACTTTAGAGTGCAGCAAGGGGAGTCAACTTGAGACCAAGCCTGTGCAGAGCTTCTATTGTTCACAGTTAAACAGAAATAAATAAGTCAGCTGCATGAATGAGTTTCAACAGTGCGCATTGGACGGAAAAAATGAATTCCCTTATAACGAAGGTTCTGACTTGTGAGGGAGGGAGGTTTCAGGAAATGACTTTGTTTACAATTAAAAGTAAATAATCACCAATCAAGTGGACAGTGGAGTGCAAACAAGGCTTATGAGCAATGAATCGTCCTTAGCTGCAAGTAAAACGTATCCGTTCTGAATAGTGGCATTTATAGAAAACCCAGGCTGTCAAGATATCTTAAGGCGTGATAGCCCTTTTAGGCAGGGAGTTTGTCAATCTTCCACTGCTTTGTGGGACTGCTGAACACAGCCATGATGCCTCCGGCCCTCCGAGCAGAGGTGCCTTAGGTTCCTCTCTCAGTTGTGGCGGTTCTTTCTTCTCTCTTCTCTCAAGGCCCAGCTTCCTTCTGTACTTGTCCCCTTTTAATCCCCCAGCTGGGACGGCTCTCTCTCTCTCTCAGTTCCTGGCTGTGTAATCCTTTCGCTGCCCTCTCTCCCTTTCTCGATCCGCGTTGTGGTCAACGCCCGGGCCCCTCTGATTGGGCCAGCCGGTGTCGTGACCCCCTCCTCACTGTGTGCTCCCGGACGCGAGCGCTCGGACCCGGTGTCGGCTGATGGCGTCCTCCAGGAATCCTGCTACCTTCTCACTGTCCTCCTGCGCAGCACAAGGGACATTTTTAAGACTAGATATGAAGTCCCCATACTACCTAATGAGTTCAAAGATTTTACATTGTTCTTCAAATAAAGAAGCTTTTATATCTACCTCATTTATGAAGGCGTAGTGAACAAGTTCACTGGCAAGGTCTTTGGAGGTGTCCGCTGAAAGTTTGAGATGAAATATTCAAGTTACAAAAAATCTGATAAAAATGGACCAACAGTATGCTTTTTAAAAAGGAGCACTATGTAGTTTTGGGAACTCAATTTTTATCAGAAGAGAAAGATCTTCATTGAGTGATCTTTTTACCTAACAAACTGAATAAACAATCTCTCTTGTTTTCACGACTGAATAAACTGAATAAACAAACTGACCTTAAAGGACAACACAATTTCATATTGTTTTAGTTTGTATATATGTGGCGGACACTGCCACCTTTCTAGCTTCAAACAGTGTTCTGGGGACCTTATTTTTCTCTGAGAACAGCTTATTTAGTCAGTTAAAGAAAAAATGAAGATTTCTTTGTTTGTATTATTACCTCATTAATATTGTCATATCAAAATTCTGAGTCTCAATTTCTCTTCCAAAACCACTTAATGCCCCTTAAATTCCGAATCCCACAAACAGACAAAAAATCTGCAGCAAATTAATCCAACTAACACTTATTGACTTTGCATTAAATCCTGATTTACTGTGGTGTATTTCTCTGTGCCATAGAGCTTCATTTTTTATCTGCAACTATTAAAAACACACTAAGGTCATGTTTTTTAATTGACAAACATGGCACTGTATTTTATTTTCAAATTTTGTTTCAATTCGTGCAGCACACCAAATTCGCCACAGAAAATAGTCCCCAACAAGAGCTCTATTTTTTCCTGTTTGAGCAATGTTTGCTAAAAATTAGTGCCCACATGTTTTATCTGTTTACGTCTTTAATAGGAACCAGTGGGTGTGAGAGACACAGAGAAGCTAGGCAAGACAGAAGGTAATGAGAGACAGACACTTTGGTGGTTTTGGGGTTTTCATGGACCTCATAGACAAAAATACAGAACAATGCTGGCCTTATCATTACTTACTTGGAAGGATGTCACAGCTAAGCTGCCTATGAAGTTTGTCATCCATCTTCAGAAACAAAGAAAGCTGGGGAGGGATCAAAAAGTCAAATTTAAATCAAGCTGGATTTCATGTTTAACCACAATTTAAAGGAGACCTATTATGCTTTCCCTTTAGTGTGTTGTATCAGTTATCATGCGTATAAAAAGATCTTGACAGTTAAAAAGGTCAAAAGTACCAACAGAAGCTCCTCTCTCCCACGAGAAACACTGCTCCTGAAACGCCTCATCAGTAGTCCCGCCTTTAATTCTGTGACTTTGTGACATCACACTAAGTCAACATGTCACACATTTACCTAATCTATGCCCAGCGGCTAGTTTTGCACATAAGAATTGCTTTAGCACAGCTGCTCTGTTGTTGTTCGTGTTGCTGGGGGGGGGGGGGGGGGGGGCGCTTAAAGAGACAGGAGCTGCAGCACTGGACAGTATGAGAAAACTGTAAACTTGTTGAGCATTAAAGTATATAAACCTGTTCTGGTAGTAACCCAGAAATTTCTATTAACCTGAAATGAGCATAATATGTCTCTTTTTAAAATAAATGTTGTACGTTTCTGGCAAAAAAGAACAATATTCTTGATTATTTAGGAGCCCCACAAAAGAGCTTATACTAAAATGGGCCAAGTACCTGTAATACTATGTGACTCACATGAGTTTTGGTCCCTTCTTCATTGGACTCCAAATTACAGTGCATCTGAACAACCTATAACGCCAGCAGAGAAAAAGACACTCGTGAGGGTTGTAAGCACAGCAAAATGTGGAGACAGCAAAAAATATCTTTTAATATGTTTTGGGTGATGATAAATGGTTAACAGACATGGACACAAACACACACAGGTCCCGTTACATATTTTACATCAGCAACAAACCTTTCCTAACATCTTAATTATCCCTGCAAAGGAGATTATGTCCTCCCCCGTGTCACCCTGGGTGTTTGTTGTTGTTCTTTTTAGCAGGATTACACAAACACAACTGAATGGATTTCCACAAAACACGAAAGCAGCATGGGTCACAGTCCAGAGTAGCACCCATTATGTTTTGGTGGGGATCCGCATAAAGGGACGGATCCAGGAATGTTTTCTGACTTTCTTTAACATTGCAATGTGAGGCAAACTTTCAGGACTTTGTATGAACCCTGTAAATTCTTCTGCCTAACCAGATAACAACCACAACATATATCCTGAGATCACACAGACATGCAGCCAGATTGTGCATCTGACGTCTGAAAGTCTAACCTTTCTAGTTTCCGTCTCCTGGGGTTCAGGAGTCGGCGTCTTGACTGTCTCCACCTGCTCCTGAGACAACGACAGGGCTCGGGGGACGGGGTGAGGCCTGGACGAGGCGAAATTCATCAGGGGGTAAATACCGTTCCTGAAGGGAGGAAAAGATGTGGAGCTTAATGCTGCAGGCGCAGATTGGTCGCCGATGCAAAACGAGTCACAAACTGTAGCACCACTCACTTGACATCCTCCAGAAACTTGTCGAGCTCCAAAGGGGACACGTGGGAATATCTACAAGACACGAGGAAACAACACGGAAGAGCGAAGTGAGCGCTGGGCCCGACATGTCAGAGTGTATTCTTCAGCAGAGATGTGAGGCGCGAGTGTGATTTTTTTACTTGAGCTGAACTCCCTGTCTGTCTTCGTGTTTGATCTCTGCCATGACAGCGTTGGGGTCAAAGGACTTGGTTTTCTCCTCCACACAGTTTTCTGGAAGCAAGTCTGCTGACACAAGACAAGTCTGGACATTAGTGAACTGAACTGATACAGTAAAAATTCTGTTAGTTGTTGCTGTTGTTATTGTTTAAATATATATTTGGAATGACAACCTACTTGCCCTTTCGGATCATAAATTCCCCGACTGCATGCTTATACTGGCAGATATTTCGTATAAATCCCACGATAAATGAGTGATAAAAATGATCTGCTGTGTGTGGTAACAAGTGAATATCATCACAGGGAGGAGACCTTTGGTGCCGTCGAGCTCGGCGTGTGGAGGTGAGATACTCACACTGGTTGTTGATGAGGCAGTGGGCGGCGAGCAGTTTGAGGGAGTGGACCTCGAACAGGACTCGGTGGAACAGAAGGTCGTGAGCCGTAGGACGGAGCTTGGCTTCGTGACGCAAACAAGACTGTGTGAACTCCTGCGGGAAGCAACGAGACACTGAGTCCAACATGTAACCACGCAACTGAACAGCGTGACCCAGTTGAGCTAGCATCTCTCTGTGTGTTCTGGATTTGATCACTGGCATGTTTTACATACATATTTACTCCAAAAACTGCACAAAATCTCTGTATGTGGCATGAAATGAATCCATCGAAGCAAGGTGATGTGTGTAGGCCAGTGTTAACGGAGCAGTGATGAAACAGTTCGTCTTTGTCTCCTTGTTTCTGTGTTCGCACCGCTGTGTATTTAGGACATAAAGTATTTTTGACACTCACTCTCATGAGAGGGTCTTCCAGAGATTGACCCGCATTGACGATGGCCTCCTTGGACACGGCGGTATCTCCGTTGGCCTGGATCTCCAGTACTGCCATCTAGGGGTACAAATCATCTGTTAACACAATCATAAACAGTCACGGTCAGAGAGAGGATTCTAGAGCGGTTTCTCTCACCTCTAGAGCACAGATGCCAAAGGAGAAAATATCTATGGCGTAATCATCTTCGCCAGCTGGAAAGAGAAAAGGAGGAGCAGACATAAAAGACCCCAAAATGAAAATGTAATTGTCTAGTCTTAGTTAACTGTTTTAGTTTAGACTTAGCTGTCTTTTTACAGCTGTGAAATTATAACTTGTAATAAATTTATTATCTCTGACAATTTCAGTCGTTAGGTCACAGACTTCCCGCAGCTCTCTGGTGGAAGATTCAACTCAAAACATTTGCTCCAAAATGCTTATTTTTAGGGCTATTTAAAGACCCTGTTAGTGCTGATGTTATGGGAAAAGGGAAACTTGGAGCAACAGGGGCTAACGCGCTGTCTGTTGTGTACAAACTTTGTTTAAAGGGACAGTCCACCATATTCTTCCTGTGATCCATCTAGATTTAGTTTTTTAAGTTTTGGCGATATCAGCTGTAGAGATGTCTGCCCATGCTCGCAGACCCTCCCAGTTTTCCTCACGTTTTTACACTGTCCTCTCCAGGCTTCCTTCTCGAGGTCACAATTCTACCGTATGTCTCATGATTTATGACAAATTTTCCTCCCTTTTAGTTATTATGACCCGTTTTCTGCCACTGCACAGCGTGTAGTCTGCTGTTCTGTAGCGCCTCGTCCTCCTCACTGAGTGAGAGACGGACAGAAGAATTCCTGCTTCTTACTGAAAGTTTTGAAGGAAAGGAGCTGCAAAATCTGCCAATTTGTCTGTCCATGACAGGGGGGTCGCAGAAATCATGACCGTGATTTCTCAAGATAATCCGCTGGCCCTGTTACGAACAGTTTCTATTTTCCACCCACTAAACGTGTCACAAGTGTGCATCTAATCATGGACAAGAGTTTTCACGCTTGTGTCCGCGAGGGATTTATATATTTATAGCGGGGAAGAGAGTAGATGAATAGATGCAGGCTTCTTTCTGCGGATGGGAAATAGTGCCATCGAAAACTCACATCAGAACAATTGGATAAACGTCCCTAAAAGTTGCATGTACTTTTGATTTTGGGGCGTCCTGTCCCTTTAAAGTCACATTTGCTGAAGTATGTAATGACTGAATGTCAAAGTTGAGAATGAACGTAGGTAGATTGGATACAAATTAAGCGGGAGAAAAAGCTACACCGTAAACCTCGCTCCACGACTCTTACCCCCATATTCTGGTGCAAAAAAGTGAAGATTCCTCTGCTCGTCGCGGTGCTGCCTCCCTTTCCCGTGGACACTGGCGTCTGGAAACACTGTTAAGAGATGACAAAGGTGACATGGATGCGTTAGCCGGAATAAACTGATGCAATTTGCCGGACACGACGCCAATTAAAACATATCTAAGACGAAGTGATCTTACCATTAACAAATAGCCGATGCCACACTGTGGAAAGAAAATTAAGCATAATTGAGATGTTTGATCTGTTTAATAAAACTGCGGAGATGCATTTAGTGAATCCAGACATCCATAATATGTGTGTGTGGCCAGTGCTGACTGTAGTAACACAAAAAGCCCTGCTGGGAGCAGACCTGAGCCGATCTTGATGAGGCCGTTGTGCTGAATGAAGATGGTGTCGCATGTCAGGTTGCCATGGATTATGGGCGGGTCGCAGGAGTGCAGGTAACTGCCGGCACACCATAAAACATCCAGTAAATGCGATGGCTTTCATACGATAAATATCTGATGATACAAGCCTGGGGAAGAAATCAGTCAGTACCTGAGAGCAGAGAGAATCTGGGTGCACCATCTCTTCCAGGCCTGAAATACAGTGTGACGGAGCAACATGAATCCTCTACAGACACACACAATAATAATAATAATAATAATAATAATAATAATAATAATAATAATAATAATAATAAAAATAAAAATAAAGATATTTTGTTTGAGGATTTTCCTGTACCAGAAATGTTTCAATAAATTAAAAACAATAATAAAAAAAAACCCAACACATCCAAATTTATGCTTGAAGGAGAATTTGTCTAAGTAGAGTATTATTTTTTTTAACTATTCATTCATCCATTCATTCATTCATCTTTTTGCCCCCTTTTTCTGTCCACCTCTCGACGGGGATTGACGCTGTGCTGTGCGTGATTGACAGAAAAACTGGCAGTGGCAGATTTTACAGCCCCTCTCCTTTAAAGCATCCCATAAGAGAGGGGAATTCTTCCCTCCAGGGCGTCTGAAATTTGTTGAAATATTCCTTCCCCTCTCCATTTCTCTGCACGTCTCTCACTCGCCGAGGAGGCCGAGGTGCAACACAACAGCAGACAAGTCGCAAAGCTGAGGTGGAGACGCATGCACAGAAGAAAAGCCCACATTTCTGGCTGGAGGGAGAAACACACCTACTTCTAAACAACAAGGGTACACCAGGGGAGCGACATGACTGCAGCTTGAAAAGGAAGTTTAAATTCCTCCATAGCGCTTCAATAGGACGCACATCATTACATGAATCGTACTATGCACATGCTGCTTCCAGCTTCTTAAATGTAAGACTTGCTGATGCATTTATGGCAGCAAATGAAAAGTCTCTGCATTTTGGATCGTTGGTTGGATGAAAGAAGACGTCGCTGAAATCGCAATGAGCATTTTTCCACAATTCCTTGACGATCAAAATAATCGTCGCGTGGATCAGTAACGAACAATAATCATTAGCTCCAGCTCCAGTTTTTGTGTGATTGAACAGAAAGCAGCAGATTTCGGAAGACTGAAGAGACAAGAAAGAGATGGAAGGGGAGATATATGTCTGAGCAGACTGAGCCACCAGGCTGTCCTGTTACATAATCTATAATCCTGTGGGAAATATGGATCTGTAGTACCGTGTGCCACCACCACAGGACAGCACACAAAGTTAGCAGCACACCAGTTATACATACAGTATATAACCAACACTGACCTTCACATTCATGGTCTTGTGGTTCTTCTTAGTTTTCTTCAGGAACTGCTTGAGGCTGCCCGACGACATGTATTCTGTGATGAATATAACCTGTGGGAAGCGCGTGGAAATCTGTTCATTTCACAAGCGTGTGAAAGTAGTAAGAAGGAGATAACGGAGAGAGATTTAAAGAAAAGGAGATCATACCCGCGCCTGACTCTCCTTCATGTCCAGCCAGTACTTGTGGAACTTGACGATGTTGGGGTGTTCGACCTGCATCAGGTTCTCAAACATCTCCTTGATCTTGTCCTAAAAAAAACATGAGGCAGAGGGGGTTCACGTCTTCACTTTACATAACGGACCAAATGGTGGCCTTCTCCAGTAAATCTAAATGTGAAAGTTAATTGCTTTTCTTGATCGGTAAATAAATCTGCTTTTTAAGGCAACATCCCCCAAAATCCTCTATTCCAAACTTGTCTAGTGTTAATATTTTCTGTCTATTTTGGGCTTCTGGATTGACAATCTGAATATCTATGGGTTTTGGACTATAATCCAAACAAAATAAGCACCTTTTATATGCCAATTTACATTCTGGGACCTTGTGATGAGCATTTTTTTGGCTACTTTCTGACATTGTATTCAATAAGGAAAAAAACAGCAGATAGCATCAATAACAGACACCCAACTCAGGGTCCCAATGATGGTGCTGTCGGATAGAATAATACAATATTAAGTGGTTCTATACTTCAAATTATATAACAAAGAGTTTCTCGGAGCGAGACAAATGCCTCAGGAAAAAAAAAACATTTTAATATTTTATTTTAAGACTCGTAATTTAACTTTTCTCACGTTGCCAAGAGATGGCAAAAGAGATAATGAAACATACCAGGATAGAAAATAATTGCTTTTTGTGACATTAGAACTGCCTTAAAACCATAATTAACTCATAATGCAGGATTAAAATACTTATGGCTGCGAGCATGACAGCCATCACATAAATAGCTGTAGGTAAACCCTCCATCAAAGGACTGCATACGTTGTGGTGAAATGAAATATATCGAGAAATTGACCATTATCTTTAGACTAAGACATGAACAATGTGTAAAATATTGGAAAATATTACTCATTGTGAGACTATGCTCCTTTGTGAGTATTATAGTGCAAATTTCAACACACTCATTTAGCTTTAAAGAAGCAATAAAATACAGTTGGTTAGAAAAAAAAAAATTTAAAATAATAAAAATCCAGCCTGTCTTGGTTGTCGGTCATAAAAGCCACGTTACCTCCTGTGCTTTGAAGACCTTCTTGTCAGAGAAGAGCACCTCGTTCCACACCACCTCCACGCCCTCCTCCGTGTCCATGGCCAGGGAGGCGCTCTCCACGCCCGGGACATTACCTTGGCTCACCTGCAGGGGGCAGACAGAAACACACACAGGACTTAGCACAGCAACTACAAAATCAGAAGTTTATACAACAAAGATGACACTAAACCTGCATTGAATGATTGTTTTGGACACTTTGGGGCAGCAGGAGCACACTGTGATCACAACACTGACATATTGGCAATAGTTGCAGCCTTAGCATTCTTTTGGAGTCGTGTTTGTGTGGAATATTCCTTCTCACTTCAGCCTGGTCATTTTCACTCTTGATGGAAATATCTGTCTCTTTAGAGCAAACCTATTTGCCTGGCGGCCCGTCGGCCAAATGCCACCCTTTAACCACCTCATTCCAGCCCTCTCTTCTATATGCTGTTTATGTTCATGTCTCTTTTCATGTGTGACAACTTATATACAAAGTGCAATCCCAAGTTGTAAAGGTCAGACATGAGGAATGTAAAAGTCTGGCCTCTTGGTACTTTTTTTTTCAAATCCTGTTTTAGCAGCTAAACGCTCCACAACATTCACCAGCTACTCGATAACTTTTGCTCGGTAATGACTCTATGTGAGCAGCAAGAGGGGAACAAAACAGTACATTTGCGGACGTAGAACCAAAACAATTAGCTAAAAGGTGCTAAAACGCTCTGCCGAGCTGAAGGGGGCTGCGGAACTGTTCATGACCGTCTCCTTTTAAATCGCTGTACTCATTTGATCCATTGTTAAAGAATATAAAATAAAAAGATACGTAAATATAAAAATGATATATTTCTAGGTCCTAAGCCACC
The DNA here is from genome assembly GCF_900880675.1 of Sparus aurata. Taxonomy (NCBI): domain Eukaryota; kingdom Metazoa; phylum Chordata; class Actinopteri; order Spariformes; family Sparidae; genus Sparus; species Sparus aurata. The sequence goes on from NC_044205.1 coordinate 18,884,408, forward strand.
CGACAGGTAAATGTAAGGCAGGTGGAGCGTACTGTAAAAACAGAGCAGCAGAGCGTCAACGACCCCTCGCCGAAGCACGGCAAGAAATGATAGACGTAGCCCCTGCTGTGAAAATAATATCAGCTGAAAGCTCCACATAATCCATTCACAGGGACCCGACAACGGCAGCTCCATTAATAAAAAGTTAAATCTACTGTCCGCGAGACTGATTTCTATTTAAATGCCGTCACTTTCCAATCCATTAAGTGCGCGAGGAGGCGCCAGTGTGGATAGATGGGAGATAATTCCCGGCATTGAGGTTATACTTAAAGCTCCCAGCCAGCTATAGCTTGATGATAAAGAGTAAAGAGAGGCGACAGGATGAGCAGCAGCTTGTGTAAAGAGGGAAGAGATGGATTAGTGGGAGAAGTGGGGAGGGGGGGGTTGCGGATGAGGGATTTACAGATACGAGACATGGGACACAAGATGGAGGAGGTGGCAGCAGAGATCCAAGAACCCCAAAGAAAAGAAGGAGCGAGGCGAGCAGCGGCCCGGTCTGTAATCTGGCAGACGCAGACAGCTCCGGGGCTCCGTCAGGGCTTACGCAACCAGCTAGACTGCTCATCGCAGGAAAGTGCTGCCTCAGCTTGACCTGACGTAACCTCCTTACACTTTTATGCAGCAGAATCGGTGGTGCAGTGAGTCACAGGGCCGGATTCAGGTTAGCAGCTAACTGCTAATAAGTGTTAGCCATGACGCAAAAACGCAGCAATTCCAACTAATCTGGCATCTTGTGAAATTATTGGAGAACTGGCGTCATTTCCAGAGGGGAGCGGATCCAAACGCGCTGGATTTAGAGGATATATGTCATTGTTCTTCCACACGACTGCACTGAGGTCTGCAGCGGGAGATCTTCGACTCAAGGACCCTGGCCTCTGACCTTGTTGAGATCCCCTCTCACAAGGATCGATAGAGTATTAGCTCCATGGTTCAGGAGAACACAGAATCATTGATCTCTGAATTGTTTTCCTGAAGTGAAAACTACAACTATTCTAGAATAAGTAGATATGTACTTCCAGCAAAAGCATTTTTTATTCTTTTTTACTTTGACCTAAATGCAGGAATGGAAGATAACTATTCTAGTTACATATTCAATGATATCAGTGAGAGCTAACCTCTAAATTTGATATAAAATCGATGTCTAGATGTCAGACAATATGGTAAAATAAAATAACTATCTCACCTGGTGGACAATAAGTGGATGTCTGATGGTAAAATAAAGAAAAGTTAAAAGTATCTTGCTCGCAATTCATGTATTTAAACATCAACAAGAATATTCGACAATACATTGATCTTATATGAAGGCAACGGTAGTATTTCCTTGTCTGTTCAAGTGTGGAATCATTTTTTTACAAACCTCTTCTGAATGACATGTAATCTTGAGAGATAAGATGGATCAGAGGCAGCTAAACAGAGTTATAGAGCAATATCTGATGTTGTAGATTAACTTCACAGCTGCTTGACACAGATCTGTTGCATGTTTCTCTAGTGACTAAACCCATTGAGCAATGTGTGCTTTAAGTCATGAGTTGTTTTCATGGTTTGGACCCTTTAGTTTCACTCCAGGGGAACTTTAAAAAAAAAGCTTAACATCCTTGTCTCGTTCTGGAGCGGAGCAAAGTTTTATAAATAGGCTGACATTTTGCTTGGGGATTTCAGCAATATCGGTGATCTCTGAAAGACTGACTGGTTACCTCTTAATATTCCACCTTGTCTAGATTAGATGCGTTTTTTTCTTCCTTCCTTCCTTTCTTTCTTTCTTCCTACATTCTTTTCTTCCTTCGTTCCTTCCTTTGTTTGTTTGTTTCTTCCTTCCTTTTCCTCATTGTTATTTCTTCCCTCCGTTATTTTTTCGTTCCTTCCTTTCCTCATCCACCCTTCCTTCACTGATTTATTTACTCCTTCCTTCCTTCCTGTTTATACTTGCTTCTGTGTTGTGTGTATATTGTTTGTGCTGCGTGTTGTTTGCTTGTTTTGTATTTGATAAATGAAAATGTCATTCTTTTATTGTTTTGACTAAATGTGTTTCCTCTCCTTCACTGTGATTAACTCAACCAAACCAAACTAGACTTCCTCCCTCTGCTCTAACACGATGCTGTAATCCTGATCTTGCGATGAAGACGAAGACACATTCAGACATTTAGAAAATAAGCAAGGACGTCTGACACTCCTCCATCATCATCATCATCATCATCCATCATTCTGGTCTTGAAATGTCCGTTGGGCGTCTCTGTGGAACAGCTGAGAGCTGACACAGAGCCTGATGATGGGTGGGGGGTGGGGGGGGGGGGGTGACTGAACGACTGTTATTTGCGCCGCTCTCTCCACTTCAATTACTATTTACTGCCGCTAAATGCTAACCATTGATATGTGCCACAGGGCTCCACTTGTACCGCGCTTCATGACATCACCATCCGAGACGCGTTCGCTCGAACGGAGGCAAAAAAAACGTCTCTCTGTATCCGGCTCAACAGGAGGAGGCTTGTTAACCGAAACCAAAACAGGCAGAACACAAACAGCAATCAGAGCAGCCACAAAGGCTGCTATAAATACTCTGATTTCATACACTGACAGCGGATATTTTTCAAGAGGATGAAATGTTCCACTGAATGTTTTTCAGCCGCTGCGGGTTTTGTTGTTGCTCAACTTCACAGCAAAGCACAGCTGCAGGGCTCTCTGCAGGGTTCTCTGCACAGGCAGCCGAGCAGACATGACATATAATCGGACTGCTCGCACTCTTACAAGAGATGATGATCTGATTACTGGTATAACAGGGCAGGAGCACAACGCTCCGACTGAGGGGGGGAATTCCTTTACTTCCGTAGCGATCGGGAGCGAATCATGTCAGCTCCCCTCTCGGGCTCTTGTTTATTTTCTCTAGTAGTTGAGAAACACAAGGTCCCCAGTCCCAACGCTGCGTCCCAGGGGTCCGTTGCCTGGTCGTGGTAGCGTGAGACTCGTAAACAGCACACTGGATGCTCGGCTGCGATTGGCCGCCGGGAGGGAGGTGGGTTCGGGGTGTGGAGAGGGGATTTCGAGGATCGAGTGTGCATTTCAAAACAACTTCCCATTCTGATGTTTGTGAGCATCTGAGCCGGGTAGAACTGGATCTCCAAGGATGTCACACTAACCCTCTCATTACCTCGCCGCAGGATTTATCCCTGTGTGTTTCTCACTCAGGACGGCCTTGCGGGTAAAGGATTTGAATCCTATTTGTAAAGGAGAAAAACACCACTTGAGAGATATTCCAAGTTTGAGATATCCCCCCTTGTGTTGCAGTGTAGCACTCCACCACAGCTAACAGCTACAGGTAACGTGCACAGCGTTATGTAGCCTGCATATATAAGGGCTTCTAATGCAATATAATCGGACATGTGACTTTAATTCACCTAATTCACGTAACTTGGTTAAAGTCTTAAGCAAGTCCTTTTTCCTTAGGCAAGACACGTCGCAACTCAAGTCACTTTTCTCCCCCTGAAGACACTTTATAAAAGAAAAAAAGACTAGGTAACAAAACTACTGGCTAATTCATCTAACCTGTTCGAAAAGTATAACAAAGTATATAGTAAATCTGCATAAGTGAATAAACAAGCTGTGCTCAGAGGGAAATAATGTTTCCAGAATACTGTTTGAAGCTAGAAAGGCGGCAGGGTCCGCCACATATAAACAAAATGAAAAAGTATGAAACTGTGTTGTCCTTCAAAGTCAGTTTGTGTGTTGAGTTTATTCAGTCATGTAAACAAAGAGTTAGTTTGTTCAGGCAGATCTTATCGCCCCCTTTCCTTTAAAACTTTACATAAGAAATGTGAATTCTTCTCTGAAATCTCTTTAAATATTCTCTCTCCCATCCGCTTCTCTGTCTGTCTCTCACTTACCGAGGTGGACGAGGCTCAACGGTACAGCAGACTAAGATGTTGCACAATGCCGGGAGCAAGTTATGATAACTAAAAAGGGAAAATCTGACATAAATCGGGAGAAATAGTGGAGAACTGTGAGCCTGTGGGAAAACAGGGAGAGGGCAAAGAAGGCGAGGCAAGTGTGGTTGGGGTGCCGTGGCAAATAAAACAGAATGTGATCATCTGCTAGTCCATTTTGACATCTGCTCGATTGCAAAAACCGTACAAAGAGAATATGTTTCGTGTTTTATCTCGTCAACTCAAAGACTGGGAAAGCTGAGGGAATGCTCAAAAACAAGCCGCGAAACATTCCACAGGTGAACTAGTTCATTGGTAACGGGCGACGGTGTCATCCTCGAAAAGGCTCAGGCGCTCACGAGCGAACGACGGGGCGAGGTTCACCACTTTGTGAAGCACGTGATCGCATAAAAGACATTACCACAGTGGCCGGAGTATTCTGTAAAACCGTTGGACATCTTTATTGCCCAGAATCAGAGCGGCATCTTTTTTCCCCCATTCGGCACAAAGCCAGCGAATTATCTCCAAATGAGAAAAAGGTGAGTGATGAGTCAGCCGGAGGGAGGATAAGCAGAGCCGTGGAAGCAAAAGACCAAACTACAGTACGGCAGCTCTTTGCGCTGCGTTTCTCCCTGCAGAGGCTTCTTATGTGAATGAACGTCTTTGTCTGAGACTCCGTGTGGGTCCAGGCCTCACAGCGACAAAGAGCTTTGTCTCCCACACGTCCGTATCTCGCCTCATACCTCGGCGATGAGCTGATACGCCGCACCACATTAATATTCTATGAGTGGATTCTGAACGGCAAACGGCTACACCCAAGTCATCTGCATCACGCTGTACTAGATGCTTGCTAGGTGCCCGTACTGTATGTAAATGAGTGCAGGAGGCTGCTGCTTTGTGCTCTCTCAGAGATTTCACCGGCATCAAAGAGGAGCGCGATCAAAGAGCGGTGGCAAAAAACATCTTTAACTCTGCAGAGAAAAAAGATCTTTAGTTCAAACAATGACAGAATGTTAATCCTAAAAAGTCACCGTATGCGGCAATAAGTGCAAATACTTGTGAATTCAGGAAATCAGATGATTACATCTTTTGTTATAAAGATAGTTAAGTATTCAATGTAGGTGTTTCTTGCTCCAAATAATGTCCTAAAATTCATTTGCTGAGCTTTGCCGGTCACCGTTACTCCTGAAAGACTTGCCACATTTTTGTGGTCTTGGTTTACTTTAAAAAGTGTCCGACTTTTGCTGAAAAGATTTGTCAATTCAACAGTTAATCGTCAGCAAATATATCAATGACAATTAAAGACTTTTGGAGTAATAATGAAGTCATTCTCAGATTAAAACAATAGCATACTTGAGTCAAATGCCTCCGCTTCATTTCACTTGAATACTGGGAGTTTGAGTACATTTTAAGACTCGCTGTCTTTATTTTGCATAATTTGTTATTATTTCTGACATTCTATAGACATAACTTTCAATTAACTAATCCCAAAATGTATTTTTTTGTGTGTCTACCATGGGTAAGTAGGCTACAAGCACACAGTATGTCATTTCTGCCAAGGTGTCTCTCTATCAATCTCTGTTTTTTGCCTCCTGCGTCCCCTCGCTCCAGCGTCCTCCTGCCTGTGACCAGGAAATCAAACTCAGCCGTATTGAAGGATGTTTCATTCCCTAACGCGCTCCTCGAGGACAGAGGAGCAGCTATAAGCGAGGATGCACAGGTGTTTGCCGGAGTTCATCTCGGCACCCAATGTACAAAAGAGGCACAAGACACAGCTGGAATATTCTGACCTCGGTTGAGTCAGGAACTCTACAAATGTGCTCCTCTGTATTCATGAGCTGCATGACTGATTTCAAATGATCAAATGAGCGATCAACTTCTTGCCCTTCCCTGTTTGCGTAGCTCCTCGTCCGGCGCTGCTCTAAAGACATTCCTTAATGACATTTAATCTTGATTCATCACATTACGCCACGTCGTGAGTTGAATTAAAAGTATATGAGACTGTTGTGCTCATACAGAGATCAGTAGCAGTGGACGATAACAGGTAACATTAAACAGATGTTGCAGCTGTTTCTTTAAGGCGGGCACGTCTCAAATTGTTAAATGCCTGTTGCCTTGACTCCTCTCTCCTCATCTTTACCGCTTTCGCTTTGCATTAGGCACTGAGACGGGAGGAAAGGAGTCGAGGAGGTGCAAACTGAGAAAGAGGACTGAATCTCTCCTGGAAGTTAAAGCGACAGGCGACCAAATGAATGTTACCTTGAATGAAATTATGGATTTCTCTCAGTTTGAAAATTGTTGGAAACATTGAGGATAATGTTAAGTACACAACTTAACAAAATATCTTCAAATTGTTCCCTTGTCTCTGATGTGGTGTGTGTTTTATACATTTTAAATGCAGAAATCTTGAAACTGTTTCCTTTTTTTTTCTGCTGTGATTCGTTATCCAATCGGGACTCTGCAGAGAGTATTTTATTTTGAAAATCAACCAGGCTGTCTGTGTATGCTGCAGAAAAGCTAACAAGAAGACCTTGAGCTAAAGTGTCTTTGTCAAACTCTGGTCTCCAAGGGTGAAATCGCATAATCCAATGATTTTGTGCCGCACTTAAACACAATAGCAACTCTGGGTCTGACGTTTCCCACAATGCAACTGAATAGCTTTTTTATCTTCAGATCCTCGCTGCCTCCTCAATGCCCACTTGTTTCAAGCCCAACACTTCTGGTGTGTATCGCAGGCTTCCTGTTCAATGTTTTAGAGTCTCTAGCTGAGCTAACCTTGAAGACATTATCTGGGTTATTTCAGCGCCTTCTGGAACCGTGGAGGACTTTAAACATCAGCTTTCTCAGGCTCAGTATCCTCACCTACCCTTCTTCTGTCAACTAAAGTGAAATCATGAGCAACACAGCAGCAAACCAGACTTTGCATGTCGTCTCACACTCTCTTCCTGTCGAGCCCTCGAGCCCCCTGACCGTCTGCTGACCTTCACCAGCCACACGGGGCTGCTCCACGGTCCACCTCCCACGTCTCTCTCATCTCCGTCTCTCACCCCAGGACGTCACATGTGCAGCACACAATCAGGTCAGCGTCTCGGATATTGTGCGTGTGAAGAGCAACCTGATGGCACAGGCCGCGACATGTCAAGCCGAAGACGGGAAACGCTCGACTCAACCACCTAAGTTATGACGGCGCGCGCCTGCCAGCCTTCAAACCCCACATTAACTTAATTAAGCCGCTCGGTTTTCTGCACAGCGTGGATACCTTTCGACAAAGGACGCACAAGGTCGAACAGGCTCATGAGCTGATATCAGACGCATCAGACCCCGTCACGTCTCACTTTTTCATTTTCTCATGGAGCGCTTAAATCTCCCCGCTAAGAGGAATGTAGGACAGCGAGGAGGGTTTTCAGGGCAGATGGAGAGCTGCTGGAAACAACAGAAACAGGACACGATATAGTCAAAACACGGTGAAAAGAGAGAGAGTTGTTCAGCCTCTTTCATTAAACTCTGCTGATAATAAAAGATAAAGTTTTATGTCCTCACCTGCTGTAAAAAACAATATACACTTGATTAAAAAAGGCTTCGATAAAATCATATTAGTCCCGCTCACAAAAAGAAAGCGAGTTCCGACCGAATCCTGCTCTTCGTTTACGTAACCGGGGCATGATAAACAATGTGAGGCCTGAACAAATCACTACAAAATGTTTGGTTTCTTTCAAACGTAGCCTTCAGTTCTGCAGCTGTCTGTGTTTCAGTCCGTACCCGAGCTACGAGATTACAGCAGCCGCACTGTCCTCGCTCCCCATTGTCACAGTGACAAAGCTGCAGATTTATAGGGGCCGGCGGGAGAGAGATGGCAAAAACCCACAACTGCATTCAAGAAGGGAGAAGCTGCTCCGACTGGGGTGAGATAAGCTTGTAAGACTCATTGCATAAGGATCTCACCCATTAGCAGAGATTCCTCAGAAACAAGGAGTCAATTTGTAGGACAAGAGGGTGAAGGTGGAGGGGCGACTGTGAGTGTTTTATATATATATATATAAATATACATGTGTGAAGGAGTGCTTTCACACCAATTTACACTGCAAGTCAGATGTTCATTAGCAATCTTTGAGTCTAGGGACAGCGCTTTTATCAAATCGAACTAAATAGGGACGACATGATAGTTCTGCTATCAACAGCTTTATGCAAAAAAGTACCTCCTGAGCTGGATCGAGGCAAATGCCTAGGGCCTCCTTGTCAATAGGGTGCCCAGACAGAAGGGAAAAGAACATCAATTGCCCCGAATAAATATGTTTAATATATATCAGAATGTAAAATGAAATAAAAATCCCCAATCTGGAACTTTAAGTCAATCTTTATATAAAGTTCAACCAGTCAAACATTCCCGCGTTCAAGTGGAAAGAAACAGCACAAGGTCAGGGTCGTTTTTATGTTCATACCTACAGTGTGTGTTTAATCACGTTACTCTTCCGACGGACAAGATAAGAACTTATATTTATAACGATTACGGGGCAGAAACGGAACAGAAAGATTAATTGACTGGCGGTAAACAAACTTAGCATTGCTCTGACTAAAAGAAACGTCACAGAAAAGAAACTCAGTATCTGATTACATGAATTTATCTCGTTTTTCTGGTTCATTAGTGAGACGCATATTTCTCTGTCTGGCATGACAAATATGAGTGTTATCTTACGAGCATATGAACCGGCATCTCGGCTCAGACACTATCAGGAGAGGATAGGAGAAGCGTACGTGGGAGAAGTAACACCCCGCCTTATCACACCTCAGTATCCACGTGGCTCTGTTTACCTCTCCTCCACTGAGAGAGGTGAAAACTGCACCAGGTAGCAAGATAAATCATTATCTGACTCTGTTATCGCCGCAGGATCCTCTGTTCTGGCTTGTTTCACCTCAAAGCATGAATGGAAGTTATTGCATCACTGCGGTCATTAATCATATATCTGATGAGAGTTTTGCTGAATTTACAGGATAAATGTGAGAGCGAGGGCGAAGGCATGCAGCAAAGGTCGAACTCACAATGTCACAATCACAACTGATTATGATTTTTTTGTGCATGAGTTTTGATCTTGTCGACTTTTAACATGATGCTTTAAAATGTTACATTTTTACATTTTTGTGGCTCTTTATATGTGTTCTTAGCTTCACTGATTGCTTTTTTTCCTGCTGGATTAGGTTGAAATTTGTACTGAAACAGACGAAACCCTGAAGACTGATTTATGGTTACACACCGGCCTGGTTTGAAGGTTACTTAAGCAAGGCTGTTGTTGCCACTTCTGACATTCAGCATTTCTGCTCTCTCTAGCCCAAAGACACTCCGGCAGCGAAGAGCGGTAGTATAACCCAAGAAGACCGGCAGCCAGCTGGTCAAGGAAGGACTGCAACAGCCAAACAGGTTGGTGTGTTTACTGGGGAAACTAGTACAAACAGGCCATAGGTGTAGATTCAACGCAGAGGTATAAATATTAATCCAGTTTAAGGATGATTGGCAACATGTATTTCAGTAGTTATTGCTAAATGTGACAGTAATCAAATTCATAAAAAATAAATCACTTTTAATCTCAACAAAGAATCTTTTGTTTTTCACACTATCTCATATATCATATATCACATATCTCACTAAATGTAGCTTCGACCTGAAAGTTTTTATATCTTACAGACACTTCTTCCATTGTTTAACTCCCTTTTACCCCCACTGAACGCCTGTGTTTTTCTCTCCTTCTTTTTCTTTCCGTCACTGTTTTGCTTGTTGCCTGAGGCCGAGGTGTGCCAAGGGCTGGAGACTGTGACAAAAAAGACAAAGAAAAAGGGAGCATTTCACTTCTTCTTTTGTGAATGTGCAACTTTCAATGTTGATGCTGAAAACAACACACCGTGAAGTAATTTTTATTCTCTACACCTAATTCTGGAGGAAATTATTCAAATCGCCTCAAATATGTTGTGCTTCATTTCACACGAATGATTAAAATAATTCAGGCTTCATTTGATAAATTACTCAAATTAAATGTGCGCCTGAACAAAACATTCAATTATGTGTTCAGGGTTGAATATGTTTTATCCTGCTGCGAGGCTTCCGTTTCTCCGCTATGTGGCAGTCTGAGGTTAACAAGTTCGACCTGTTGTGTCATTTTTAATGAAGCAAATAGACCATCAGATCAAAAGGGGGTCCGGCCATGTTTGAAATCTATTGAGGGACAAAGTCTGGAATTGCCACTGTTGTTGATAGGACACAAATTCCTAACAGTGGCCATTTGTATTTAAAAGTATTTGATAGACTTCCGGCTTAATGCTGCGGTGATGAATCAATCGATGTGCTGGAACAGTCTGACCCCGCACAGATTTTATCTCCACATTATCTCTTCTGCAGCAGCAACAACATGCAGGAAAAATTCCTCCAGACCAACATCCTTACATAATGCTGCAGCGATTACCCTGATTTACTAATTTCACAGCCCCTGTAGAGTTAGACATTCATGCAGAGTCATAATTGTGGAAAATCTGTATGAATCATCGACAGCGCTTTCTTCCCCTCTCTCCTTTCAGGGATTGATCGATGAGACTCAGACTCATCTCACATTCACAGAGCGAAGAAAAGACGCTTCACAATGAGTCACAAAGACAGATTTTCTGGCCACTACCGTCAGGTAAAATAGCGTTTTTCACCCCGACTGACATCCCTCATGTTATAACTTGTGAGTGACGTCTGTTTTGAACAGGAAATTGCTCTTTAAATGCTGGCCCAGTCCTCAAATCCGGCCTTGCAGACTCACAGACTCAAGTCTCACTGCACTTACTGAGCCTTTCATGCATACTTTCCATCAGTTCGGGTCAGTTGTGGAATGTAATTAAGTGCATTTACTTGAGTACTGCACTTAAAGGTAATTTTGAGGTGCTTGTATCCTACTTGATTTGAAGATTTTCAACAATTGTATACTATACTTGTGCTTTTGGTTAAAGCGACACAGTGTATACATGAGGAGGTTGCCATATCATCCACTTATAAAGTTGCCTTGTTGAGCAGGTTAGCGAAGAGTTGCCAATTTATACATTCAGCAAACATATAGCAATATTCACATTTATTTTGAGATGTGTTTCTGTGCATTTGTTGAATGTAATTTCAATATTCACTTTCCTTTTTCCTCTGTTTTTGGTCTCCTCCAACTTTGGGGGGAAATATTTTGTGCTTTAGCAGCTAAATTCTTCGCTTTGTTTGAAAGAAAGTTGCTAACTTGAGTTAGATTTGGAAAGTAGTGCATTCTCACAGTGAAGATTTGCCACTTTTACTTTAAGGTGCCATACAAATTTTTACCTGCCAAGAGCTGTTTCTAGCTCTTCCCATTTATATGTACAACACAATGCAGAGACATCAAGCTTTCCTCACACTGTGTTGAACATTTTTCTGTTATTTTTTGAATGTTTTTCACAAAAAATTCTTACATATAGTTCCTTTAAATGGAGGATCTGAATATTTTTTTCTCCATTATCTGCAGTGTTGAGTGACAGGAGAAGTCCAAAGTCCCCTCCCCAAAACTGTACTTCTTTATCCTATTAAGCCTCGACTATGCTTAAGCATTTCCATCTGTTTGTTTTTTTTGTTCTTGTTTTTTTTAACAAACACAACCACTAATGATTTACATTCATAAATATACTAGATCGGAGCCTCATGCTTTGCTGGCCACAGAAATGTCTGTTGTGAAAGTGATGATTCATTCCTCATTGAAGCTTCGGAGCCCTGGCGCTCGATGACGTCAATTACAGCTTGTGAGGTTTCAGTTCTCGGGTCTGGGGTGGACACTGGGAGTGGACTGCTGATTCGCTGAAGCTCCATCACTTAGCTTCACCCACAAACTCACTCGCCAACACATCCACAATTTGGCACCAAAGGACGACTGGAGAGTGAGAAGAAGGGTTTGCAAACCAAGGAGGGAGTGTTTTGCAATGACTTCTTTCTCCAATGCTCCGGTTCTTGGAATTGAGGCAGCGGTTCTAACTAGGCTGTGTGTCCTCGACCTGAAACTGGCCCCCTTCCCATTTCTTTAAAAAAAAAAACATGCGCAATTGACTTGTGTTCTTGGAGAGGCTTAACAGGGTCTGGCAGAGTCTGCCCCGAGTATTAAAGTTCTCCATAAAGCGGGGTAATTTCTGCCCACTGGATTACCCAATTCATGCTCGTAAATCCACACACACTGCTCGCTTGGTTGCTACTACAAACCCCCCGCAAGAAGAGCAATATGTTATGTGAGCTCCAGCGACCGCACCCCCTCCTCTCCTGCGTCTCCAGCAGAGGTTACTGCAGTACAGCTTTCCAGGCAAGCAAACGGGGTGACTCAGGGTAAAACCTCAAAAGACTTGGCAAACGCTTGCAAAGGCTTATTGAGTATTTGCACAGTAGCCGGCCAGAAAACAGTTAAAAGCTTTGGTTTGAACGCCACATGTTGGGACTGACATTGGTGCGGGCCGATAAAACAATGCTGTCGAGCACAAGAAGCCACTTAACGGGGGTGTGAGAATGCAGTTAAGTAGGAGTTTTTCTCTGTTTTATAGGCCTCAATTAGTCAGGTAGCAGATATTAAGCTTGTTAAGGCGGCCCCATGCGGAGGAACACATGAGGCCGAAAGGAAAGTAGATATGAATAAGAAGACGGGGCAGAGAGAGTCGTGTGTCTCGTGTGGCATTTATCTTCCAGGGGGGATTAAGCTGAGTAGTGAAAGTCAACCTGAGCTGGCTCGTCAGCACGTGGTCAAACAAAAGCCTGTTGGCAGACGGGCATGGAGACGGCGAGCTGCTTTTTATGTGCCTGTTGGTGTTACGTAACCTTACAGACAAAGCTCAATAGGAGTGTCTGTGAAAGCACCACATGGGAGGTTAGTGGTGTGTTTACCCACCACCGCTCCCCCCCCCCCCCCCCACCTGACCACAGTGTGTGCAACGGCGACAATGTGCGTTGTCATCAGCAGGGCTGTAGACAGGTTTTTGAAAAAACGCTGTAGTGGTAAGCAGCTGTTCAGGGTTAGGGTAAGGAAAAGCCTGTGTTAAGTACACGTATTAAAATGAGAGTCAGAGGCCCCATTCAGACCCGGCACACTGACATGTGTCTTAGGTGATCCGATCACAAGTGGCCAGTTTCAAGTACAGGTGTGAATGCACCCAAGACGCATTGTCTCCATCTGGTTCGATGTGACACAAAAAGGTTTAGGCTTTCTTAACCTGTCCAAAAAACCCAAACACCTGGCTTCTGTGTGCAATGTCGGGATTTGCTCCCAGGTCAATTAACCCTGCAGCAGTGACAGATTTTCATCAGCTCGCCTGTGATGTGAACACACTGCTTTACTCTCCTACTCAGGCACGATGCCACAACGCTAGTGAAGTTTAGGCCGTCGGCTTGTTTAGAACTTTCCATCCGTCTCTGTCAAGCAATTCCTTGAACATCGTTCAATCAAAGCCGAGTCTGAAAGATAGACTGAAGTTAAAGATAAAAAATTTAAAAAAGTGACTGTTGTTTGTTGCTTCCGTGGGCTCTGATCGGAGTCAGCTGAACAAACAGTCTTCTGGATATATTCTGAGGAGGTACATGATGTGCTGCTTTCAATTGTTCCCTGTTTTTCCCTCATGTTTGTGATAACGAACTGGACAAAATAATGGCAAGTAAATTGACGACAATCATAGATAAGAGCAAAACTGCTGTAGACCCATTCAACTGCCTGCCCGTGGGCCAAATGCGGCCCTTTAACAACCTTTAACAACCTAATTGCGGCGCTTGAACACAAAGTCTGAAGCAATAATGAAGTAAAAGTGATTTTTCAGCCTAATCATGTCTCTACAAAAAGTGTGAATCTGTTGCACTTCTCCTTATATACAGCATCTTTCTAAAGAAACAAACCACTATCTGTATTTTGAAACAATAACATGTGAACTACAGTCCACCCCCCTTCATTTATAGATAGACATAAAGAGGCCATGACCTCAAAGGCAGCAGCTACACCCTTCATCATCACTGTCTATAGCGCAGGCAGGGGCTTTCACCCATTATTTAAATCGCCCTCCTGATTGATGGCTGCACTTCCAATTCAAGCGCCGCTCCCTGCATCAAAGCGACCTGCTTTACTCTGAGCCGCCTGAGCTGCATAAACAACACAGAGACATTCAAATCCTGAATGCAAATGTGATCACGTCCGCCACACAGGAACAACAGAAGATTTACAAGCGGAGTGGAAGTGTGATCTCAGCTTGTAAAGCACAAGCTCCATGCTTCTTCCGCTCAGGAGGGGGGGGAAGCTGTAGGTGACCGATGAGGCCACGAGCAACAACACAGGCCTCTACATTCATACGGCTCAGGAATGGATGGTTTTGATTATCATGTGTGTTTTTAGGCAGGTGTGCTGCATCTTTGAGGCCACGCCGGCTTTGCTTTCAGGTGGTTAATGCAGAAGTTATTGCAATTTCCCAGGGCTGACCCAGATGCCCTTAAAGCTGCTTTAGTGGCTGAAGAGAACGGTTACACCGGCTTCAAGCTACACCCTGTTAGACTTTTAATTGCATCTTTATGGTAGCTTTACAGTATGATGCCCTTACAGTAGTTTAATGTCTTAGTCCTTACTGCAACTAACTTGCTGTATAAAATCTGTACAGTCATTTTAATGTAAAGAACGACAGGATTTTCCTTTCATGTTTCTTTCCACGATTTCCACTGAATTATTTACACTGCTGGGAAATATGTCAGACACACTTAAAAAGCGATGCTACGTGAGCCTCTGAGACATTTGACACAGTGAAGTCTCTCCTTCAACGACAGAAGCACTGCTGCACAGTAAAATCCATGAAACGTCACCAACGATACCCAGAATGCAATGCATATTATAGTAGTGACCTGTAAAAAAAAACATAGGGTATTTTTGCAGGCATTTTGCTGTAAATCATTAGCCTATACTTTTAATACTTGAATATCAACGTTACTCGACAAGGTCTCTCCGTCCCCTTTTTAATGTTCATATTTCACACACACACACACACACACACAAAAACACACACAAACAGATATCCATATTTAATTTCAAAGGTCGTGATATGAGGTGCTGGTGTTGAAGTTCATAGGAATGAATCAACACTTTGAAACCTGCACACGCACTCTATCATATCAGCTAGTCAACAAAGCCAAGAGAGAGAGCTCCCTTTGAAGCCGTAAAAGTGCGCGTGCGCGCGCGCGCGCGCGCGTGTGTGTATATAACTTTGCACTATATCCCTCCTTTATTGAGAGTTAAAACACATAGATAGTCATGTTTATAGAGGCTTTATGCAACCCTCTTCTCGCCTGCCCGCAGCGGCCCTGGAGGATTTGTGCAATGTTTTTTAGGGCCGATATTCACACACATGTTCTTCGATCAAAGTCACATATATAACGGCGGGGCAGATGTGAGGAGGTGGAGGACCTTGGCCTTTGCCTTAAAGCAGGGGGGGAAGGGTGAATAACAACATCAACCCGAACCATAACAGCACCTTTAATGTCTTTACAGTCTCGGCAGCAGCTCTTTTAAACCAGCAGGCCTCAGACGTTCCGGGAATCAGTCAGCACTTAGTGTAGACAGCGGCAGGCCTCACAAAGCTTTACTAAAGGCTTCATGTTACAATAGATAACAGGAACTGGACTAAGACTATTATTAAACACTAATGTGTCTGTGTGTGTGTGTGTGAGTGTGTGTGCATCAGAATCACAAGACCAGATTTAAAAAGCTCCGCGTGTCTTCAAGAAAATCCCCCTGGTTACGTTTCCACAGTCCGAGTCAGATGTTGGTATATATTTTGATAATAAAGGGCACATAGACTGCTGCACCGCTTTCCTGCTGAGATTTCCTGCCTTGACGAATTTCTCAAGTTTATGGAATGCACGTGTACAGCAGTCCTTCTATATAGATGCTCTTATAGATGCAATATTTGCTATCGTTAGCACTTCTATCATAGCACTTATGCACTCAAAGAATCTTTGACAAATAGCATTTACGATCCTCAGATGAGAGCTTGACAATTGTTTCTACATTTCGTTTTTGCTCCATCAACGTGATATGTCGTGGTTTCTCTCTTGTGACAAATGTGCTTATTGCCCTAAATGTAAATGTAAATGTTTAAAACAACAAAAACAAAAATGATCCAGAGAGTGTGAAGAAATAATAGTACCGATGTTAATCCAAAGACGTCCCTTTGCTGGTGTTGCAGATATCTATCGATGTTAGCATGCTAACCAGCTAGTCCTGGGCTCCAAATATCTCGTTCTCAAGGCGGTTTAAAGCTCCCTGGTTAGTGAACAACAACACTCCCGCTAGCTGCACAGCTATATGAGCTGACAAGCTAACAGTAGTCGAACAGTTTGACAGTTTATAATTTACAAGTTACACAAACAGAGCTACAAACCTAAAGAAAAATTCTTATTTTCTGCAATTTGGCGTAACCAATTGTTTTTGAGTGCAACACAGCAGTTTTGAATGACACCAGGTTTCTGTAAAAAGTTGTGACATGTAATGTAACTATGAACAAATCGCGCACGTCGGGTCGTATTTCTTGAAAACCTTCTCAAATTGAACATGCATGCTCAAGTGATTTTGCAAGGTGGTGGGCACAAGTGGCTGCACACAAATCAGAACAGCATCAACGCGTCATCCAACGTTAGGTGAACCAGATATGATATCACCTGGCTATGACACGCTACCAGCTGCACCTCCGGCTTGGTTCATGACTCAAAACTAGAGAGTTGGCAGCTTTGCTAACACAACTAAACATCAAGCAAGCGCAACAACACAATATATTTAACACCAACAACAACAAAAAAAACTTCCACTTGGTCACCGTATCTTGCTTTTTTAGTTTACACCGTCACAGCCTCTCCTCACACTGTCACGATGTCCGTAGAGGCCGCTGAGCCCGGCTCCGCTGCTCAGTCATCTTACAGAGCCAACATGTACTTGTAACTGCAGTACTCAGCAGTAACAGGTCGCTTTCAGGAAACTCTTTTTTTCAGGAAAAAACAGAGGATATTTCCTTCCTAGAAAATTATCCAGGGCGACCAAAATGAGTGATATTTGGGTATGAAGATGATATTCTAAGGTAAAATAGTTACATAAAGTTGCTTCAAGTAAAGCAGTTCTTAATATTCCAAGTGTTCTGAGCCGTGTGTGTATTCGAGAGTCTTTCAGTGAAGTGTTTTCCTTTGGTGAATTTCATTTAATTGCAAATCAAGGCTCTGACAGTAGATGCTAAAATATGAAGAGAAATGAATAATAATGGAATTATGCATCTTGAATTATGCAAATCCAAGTGGCGCTGTTAAGACTTGTGTTTCTGTGGGATAAGGGCCAGAATTCTCACGTCTCAACAATTGAGGGATGCAAATCTGAAAAAAATTGAACTTTGCAAAACATGACTCTGTGAAACTGCCCCCCCTCACGGATCTTGCAGACAGCGAGTGGCGCATGCTTGAGTAGGTGCGAGGCATTTCTGAGAGGCCGCAGATGTCATGTGACATGAACTATTATGACAGCTCCCTGAGGAGTCCGCAGACATGTCAGCCATTCCTGGAGGATTCCTTTTCATGCCAGCCTCCCCGCCCGACTGGCAGAAAGTCCGGGGGAGCTCCATTTCACACAGCTGGAGTGGAAAACGCTGACAGATCCCTCTCTGTATATCCCAACAGGTCTGATAACCCACAGAGGGGTCAGATTTCACAACCAGGTGATAGGAGCCGTCGAGGTCACATGATCGGCTCGAGGCATGAAAATGCTCTGAGGCCGAAAGGTCGAGGTATAAAAGCATCTTGCGACAGCTTGGTGGCTGACTGAGCCTAATAGGTTGAACACTCTCTCTTCTGTTTTTTGCTGTGACGTTGCAGTGGATCTGACACAGCAGATCTGTTCTTAGCTTGTGGATTATTTTTTTGATGTGTCTGTCAATGTGGCGTTACAGAAACAGAAGCTAGATTGAGGAGAAATGAAAAACTATTGGCTTTTTCTAATTATTTTTTCAGTTTCTGACAGTTTGTCACTCTTAGCTGTCCCAAGCATGACATGTTTAGCACAATGGAACATAGAGGAAAATTCCTTCTTGGCTGTTTAGTTTTATTGTTTGTATAATAGGATGGGGAACCAACCAGGTATTTCAGGGACACCAATCAAATGACGGTAATAAATAAGTGTTAAGCTTTGAGGCACATGAGTTATTAATATGAGGCCATAAACTACTAATCTGTGGGAACAAGTGATCTACTCAGCTGTGCACAGAGAGGGCAAATAAGAGGAACCACCCACGTTATCTAAATCTACTAGCACAAGATTCTGACTTGAGTCCTAACAGCTGCATGAAGAGCACCGCCTGCTCCTTCCTCCGTTCACCTTTAATGAAGTGTAGATGCCAGCTGCAGCCACCACACTTACTCTCAAATTAACTCCAGGGAATGTGCTCAATATCGCAAGCTGATGATAACAGCGTACCAGAGGGTGCACATTTCCTTCAAGCTGGAGGTTAGTAATAGCTTCCTCGTCAAAGTGCTGACCAATGAGTAATCAGCGACCCAAACCCTCATGCCGGCTCCTGTTTTATATAAACAGGCCTCCGTCATGCATGGCCGCCTGTAAGATAGCAGTATGTAAACACCAGAAAGTAAGAGCAGCATCTCTCCTCTTCAAAAAAAAGGTTACAGAGCAACGACAATTAGCTTACGCGAACAACAGCGTGACACAATGCATTTGCGTCAGTTTAAACGAGCCCCGCTGGCTGAGAGATGTGTAGTAAAACTGAACAATGACAGCTGTAAAACACAGATGCAAAACAATGCTATCCCTGATGTGATCTGGCAGGGTAGGGCAGACACGCCCAGGTAGTAAAAATACAGTATGTCATCACACATGGGCAGATAAGTTACACAGCGTTGTTAAATCATTCATGCGCCCCGGAGAAGGCGGAGCCGCAGGTCTCTTTAAATTTACACACAGATGACGAGTTGGGCTGGAATCACCTTGAATCAACAGTGGTTAAGGAAGACTTCCCTCTCAGAGACACACCTGTGCAAACAAGCAGATGTTCTTGAACCTCAACAACAATGTCAAGTCATTTATTTCACAATACAGATTGATTGTTGTTTCAACATGACTTTGGAACTTGAGGTCACGATTAAAATATAATTTCCAATTCAAACCGTTTTTTCAGAAATCATGGTATTGCTATTGTTAAATTTCAAATTCTCTGAAAACATAGCAGTATTTCACAACAGTAGCTTGACTTTATCGCGGCGTCTGTTTGCAGGTCCAAATGATAATCACCAAAAATAAAGATTCCAAAAATAAAGAGTTCGGTTCATTACAAAGTTCAGTTTCTTCCTGGCCCCGAGTGAACCCCCTTCCTCCCAGTTGTGTTCAGCTCAGTTCTCCCCCCCCCATGAGTAAACCCCTCTTCTTAAACAAATCAATATATGATCTCGGAAAGGTAAACAACACCTCAGATGCTGTGGGAGCTACACCTGGTACCTGTCAGTTGAACATCATCATGCTCGCGGGACAAGTGTCTGGAAGTTCAGCTGCAGGCTGATGGTAAGCCAGCTGTGTTACCTTTGAAGTGCTTTTCAATTTGATAATCAAAATTGAAAAGCTAGTAAATTCTGATGGATTTTCTATTCAGAATCGAAACTGTGACACCAGATTTGTTTGCCATGTTAATTTAGCACATCGGTGTGTTAACGGCTGCACTAAACATTATCAAACTAGTTATTGTTCTGTAGCAGTCCAATTGTTTAAGACTTGCTATCTTTCTTTGTTTGGGGCTTATTGTCCAAAATCCCTCAAGACTGATTGCAGGGAATTCAGATCACCTGTGCGCAGGTTGGAGCGACTAAACTGACTCTTGATTGAGGAGGGCGGGAAGCTTGCCCACATGATTTTAAGTGTGGAAACTGTGTCAAAATCATGATGGGGAAACTCATCAAAAGTCATACGGGTTCATCATCTGGTAACCACGAATGAGAACGAACAAGAGGAGACTGAGATATTGTCAAGGACAAACTATACGAAAAATGTGATGGCAATCCATTTGTTGTTAAGATATTTAATTTATTACCAGAGAGCTCAACCTCAACATTAGGTCAAAGGACTACCAAAAGTCAGAAGGGTTAATCCTCTGGTAACCACGAATGTCTGTTCAAATTTTGCTGTCAATCCATCAAAAAAGTGCTCAGATTTTCAGTCTAGATCAAAGTGGACCAACCAACACGATGAGGCAATATTGCTGCTAGCGTGGCTAAAAATAACCCCCCCTGGGAAAAAAATCAATGAACTCATCTGCACAAATCATTATTTCTGTATTCTAGGGATGAATGTGTGTGGATGTGTTTTCCTAGTAAAGCCTTGAGCCCCGAGCAACAGGCCGGGAGGACCGGGTGACCGCGTTAACAGGTGGATCAAAGCTGACTATCCCTTCTCTCCGTTTCCCCTCCAGGGAAATCTGAGTGGATGTCATTCCTCATAGGGCAGCTGTCAAGCCAGGAAACATGCCGGCACTGCTGGATTATTATGGAGCGCAAGTCATTAGGAGGATCCCCTCAGGACAGGCAGCGCTCACTGCAAGCCACAACTTGACATGGGCTTACAAGGGGCGACGCTCTGTGCTGAGGACAGGTTTCCTCGGTCCAGTGACGCTACCTTGAAACAGAAAAATTCCATAAACTACTGGAGGTTCACTGCCCCACATACAACACAGGTACTGTGAGGTGATGACTTTTGCAGCGATAAAATAAACCCTAACGTGTTCGACTCGCACTTCATGAGAAACAATAATGTCTGATTCGATGAAAGTCAGTTAACAATTTGGAATTCTATTCTTTGTTTATCTTTCTCTGTTTTATAATATTGTTAATTAAGTGACAGTCCGAGATGGATTCGACATGAAGAGATTGCTTTGGGTCCACATACCGTACGAGCCACATGCCTGAGTTTCTGGTCACTTAATAATTTATCAATTTCTTACATTCACCCCATGAGCTCAAACTTCCTACTATGTATAAGACATCGCAGAGAACGAGCCTGCCTACAAGTATGTTAAGACTAGTAGACTTTTAGCATGTGATTATGATACTGTAAATATCAGGGTTTCCTGTCCGGGGTGGGCCACCACACTATGCAAAAATCATTGAAAAATGACACTTTCACACATCATGGGAAGGAAAGCTGCACTGACATTCCTCACAACAAAATGCCATATCGTTAATGAGTGTTTAGGCCATCATCTACTCATGACTGAGGTTTGAGATGTGTCAGGATCTGGGCGGCACACTGTTCCACATCTGCTGAGCAATTTCCTGGGGGAAACCCTGACTACCATCACATAATTACATGACAAACAACAACAATGCTGTAATCAACATTGGCCATTTCACAGCACAACAGCAGAGAAGACGCAAGAGAAGCAAAATGGAATTCAGCCTTCATTCGTTTAATAATTTGTGGCCGTTTCTTTACCAGCTCCTCTCTGACCTAATGCCTGTTGCACTGGGCTTTTTTCAAAATGTCTTGTGGAAACGCAATGTTGTTTTTTTCCACATTGCTCACAGGTTGACACGTGCGTGTGCACCCTGACACATGCATGGGGTTTCAGTTAACATGCAAGTGCAGAAAACAACATCTGGCCATCACATTGAACCTCACACATTGATCCGTGCCTGTGAATTAACACTATGATGAATAAATGCAGATTCGCCTGCCTCATTTTCATCTCTCCGTGAGCAGATGGAGACAGCTCCTGGAAATAGACGTTGGAGCAATTACTGGAATGAGTACTGTGATGCTGCTGGTGCACTACGGGTGTGGGTTCACTTCAGGAGGCAATATCGAGCCGAGATAGGAGGGGGGCCGGAGATAATCCTCTGTCCAGGCTGTGATAAAAATAAAAAAAAACAGCGCAGTGTGACAGGTTGGGGTCCACTGTGTCTCTGGTGGATGTGACTCCCACCATGCTGTTATGACAATCACTCTTTAGAGCTCGCCGTGCCCATCCGACAAGACTGAGGCAGGAAGTGCAAGGTTGCCATGGAGTCAGTAAGCTAACTCTGGGCTGCGAGTATGAATAGTGGAGTCGAAGTGGCATCGTTCTTTCTAATGGACAGCAGGGGGCGACTACACTGGTTGCAAATATAAGCACGATTGTATGGAAGTCTATGAGAAAAGGACCCTACTTCTGACTTGATTTATGACCTCAGATTCCTGGTGAATTTCATGGTCTCAATCGCTAGTTTCAAGTCCTGTTCAATACAGCGTGATGTTCATCGTGTGAATTATGACACCATTTAGAGTGAAATAGACGTTAAAGCAGAGCATGTTTGAGGGCATGACCTTGCGATTGACAAATTGCTGTGTGCCATAAGGTTCTCAATCAGATCCAGTCAGGATGATCCTCCCCAGCTGCTCACCTCTGTTCCAAATAATATAATACACTGCTTGTTTCGCAACAACAGTAGTCCTCAAACCAGTTTTTGACGTCAAAGCAGCTTTGCACTAGGCAACAATGTATGGTATTTTATCAGTTTACATTTTGGCAAACTGGCTGCATAGTGCCACAGTTCCTGTTGCAGACAACAATCACTGGCTTACCCTGATACTGAAGAAAACACAAAAATGTTAATAGTCTCTGGCAAGTTCTTTAGTTATATTGAGCATCTTCGTTGATCACTAAATGGATTTATGGACATCATCAATAGTGATTTCTGATTAATAATAACTTTTTTTGCAGAACAGAAGAGCTAAATATTTTTAGTATCATGTTCTCTCACAAACTACATTTTTCAAAATGTAATCAATAGAAAGTGGAATAGAAACATTTGCTGCTTTGGACTGGGACAGGTCAGCGCTATCTGGTTAGCATGCTAACTTCAGTAGATATCCCTTCAAAATAATGCATAGACAAAATTTCAGTCCATTTTTTAATATTTCTCCTCAGAGAGTGTAAAATATTTATTATGTCTTTGTGTTCAGATATGACTGAGGCACGACTATGTGTGCAAATCTCTGCGTGACCTCCCAAGCATACACCTGTTCTTTTCACCTGGCACACTGGGTTTGATTTACATTCTCACACTTTAGAGAATCCAAGGTCTGATCTCAACATGTTTTCAGGACTAGATCTTCACAGAAAGATTAGTAAGATTTCTTAATCTGCAAAGATAACCTGGAAGGAAGATGGCAGTTTTTTGTCAGATTCATGTCCCAACAGCAATATTACGTGAGTCACTACCTTGCTTGTGTAAAGCGTCCTGCGTTAGCATGAATGTCGCCACTCTGGGAAAAGCACAGATGACTCAATCAAAGAGATACGTGCAGCCAGTCAGAAATCACGAATTTGTAAAACTCATGTCTCAAGCCAGAAGACAGAATTTTACCACAATTCACCTCGGCCATTCAATTTGGAAACTGTTCATCCACCAACATCAGGTGAATCAATTTCTTGCGTCATCTCGTGGGAACATTTTCTGTAGCTTTTCACACACCTGAGCCAGAAAAAGTGCCTTTACAGTTGTTGTGCTTAAACTGACTTTGAAGGCATCGCATTCGTCCAGCAAAAAAAAAAAAGTGAAAACCATTCCTGCCTGCTGAGAAAACAAGGCAACATGTGCTGACCATGTGACCGTGATGTTTATTTTAATGCCTGGGCTCAATAACAGATACAGCAGCGTGCATTGTGAACTTTCACCCACTGACTTATTTACCGAGCATTCATGTGCATTTCAAGCCTGCCACTCAGACACACCCGGGCCCGCTGGAAGGAGAGAGGAGCCAACAAGCACATCCAAACAGTCACGTCTGCATTGAAAAATCCATTTGATTGATGGTTTTCATTATATCCTTTGTACTTGTAAGATTCTGACTGATTTCACAGATCTGTCAACGCGACGGCCATTTCAAAGGCAGCTACGGTTTGAACCTGTCAGTGCAGTAACAGTTCCCGGCTCCTGAGAGATAATGTCACATGGGCTCATTTTGTTTGTGATAGTCAGGATCAAACACGTGTAAACACCGCAGCCTGGCAACGGCTCATCATTAAAAATGCCTATTCGAGGCTGAATTTGCACAATGGCTTGGGGAGCTCGCTCAAGGTGAGCAATGAAGTGAAAGACAGAGGCGGGTGAAACTGGTGAGTGCAGGTCCAAGAGCATCTACAGTGAAGCCAAAACAGACAGAATATTGTCTTTTCAGTGGCCTCGCATGATGATTAGCTCATACTGCTTTGATTCAATTACTCAATTTGTCAATAACACTTGATTCGTCCAGGAAAACCATTATCGCTGATTAAATGTATAAGGTAGTTTATGTAAGCGGACTTCATGTCTTCCTTTTAGATAAAGTGCTTTTGTCTAGTTTATGTCATCATAAACTGACAATATTTGGATTTTTGCATTATTGTTTGGATAAAATAAGCGATTGTAGGAAGTCATCTTGTGGTTTAGGGTCTTATGATCAATTTCTGGCTATATTCTGACATTTTATCAGCAAATAATTACCCACATTGTCAGAAAATTGATAGACTTATTTATATAAACAAAAAGTCAGTGGTTCAAGTCCCAGTTTAAGGACTTTAAATAGAAGTCTGTCAGAATGATTACAATGCAGTCGTGATTATATGAGTAGTCAATGACTCCATTAGTCGATCTACATTCAATATAACACAATTTACAGAAAAACTGACGTAAATCTGAGGATTTAGTGCATTTTTCTAGTTTATGTGACTATAAGCTGAATACATTTTGATTTTTGATAGTTGGTTGCACAAAATATACAGTCAGCTTAGATGTCAGCTGATGGCCATTGACAAAATAACTGATTGTGAATAAAAGGCATCAGGTGGAGCTCTCAGTGTCTGTTTTGTTTAACGAAATTGTGCTTCCCACATTGAGGATATCAGGGAAATGTTTAATAATGTGCAAACTTTGTTCTTAAAGTTCCTGTAAAATGTGTTTGTTCATGTTACTATTCTGTAAAAAAAAGATTTGTCCGATGCAAACGAATTGAACCTAAATACGATTGTAACAAAGCACAGATTTCTCATTTTATGGCATGTGCTGACATAAAGAAATTAATGCTACTGATATTCAGACATCGATTTTTATATGGCAACCACCTCTGAAAGACTGGTGCTGTCTGCAGAGGGCTAATGGAAATGTGACAGCAGAGGAAGCCCAGAAGTCATGATGGATAATCAATCAGTGGAAAAACACCAGGGTGGGGTAGTGTATGTGTGTGTGTATGTGTGTGTGTGTGTGTGTGTGTGTGTGTGTGTGTGTGTGTGTGTGTGTGTGTGTGTGTGATTCGGCTCTAACATAAATGATGCTCGCTGACACAGAAAGTGCAGGGAGGTCAGGTGGTCGGGGCGTTCAGAGGACACAGTGTGTGTTGCAGAGATAACCTTCTACTTAAATTCTCAGGGCTTATCAGGAGCAGTAAGTGGAGGCGACGCCCACCGCCTCACAATTGTTAAGAAATTCAGAAGTTTGTTTCTTCTCTCTGATCATGAATGAACTTGTGTGCTCTTTTGCAGATGTCTTGCCATTCCTCAGACAAAGCGTGTAAACAGCAGGGCTGCAACTGACAGTTATTTTGATTGTTGATTAATTGTCTGCATGTCTTGTTTTGTCCACAACCCAAATAAATTCGGTTTACTGTTATAGAACAGTAAAGAAACTGGGCAATATTAACATTTAAGAAGCTGGAATGAGAGAATTTTGACTTATTGTTAACACATCTCTTCTCTCAGGTGTCTTCACCCAAGCCATTAAGACAGCAGTCATTAAACCACTCCTGAAGAAGAGAACTCTAGACACATCAGTAATGAATAACTATAGGCCCATTTCAAACCTCCCAATTTTAAGTAAAATAATTGAAAAAGCTGTCTTTCAACAGCTGAACAATTACTTAATAATAAATGGCTGTTTTGATGTTTTCCAATCAGGATTTCGACCACATCACAGCACTGAGACGGCCCTCGTTAAGGTCTTCAACAACATTCATTCAAACACAGACAGCGGAAAAATCTCAGTCTTAGTATTACTGGATCTCAGTGCTGCGTTTGACACAGTCGACCATAATATACTACTGGACCGACTGGAAAACTGGGTTGGACTCTCTGGTACAACACTAAAGTGGTTTAAATCTTATCTAAATGAGAGAGATTACTTTGTGTCTATTGGTGACTACACATCTGAATGGATGAAAATGACAAGCGGAGTACCCCAGGGCTCCATTCTGGGGCCTCTACTATTCAACATTTACATGCTCCCTCTAGCTCAAATAATGGAAAACAATTAAATTTGCTACCATAGTTATGCAGATGACACACAAATTTACATAACCATATCACCAGGGGACTATAATCCCATACATACCCTGAGTAGATGCATCGAACAAATCAATGATTGGATGTGTCAGAATTTTCTTCAGTTAAACAAAGATAAGACTGAAATAATTGTTTTTGGATCCAAGGAAGAACGACTTAAAGTCTCTGCTCAGCTTCAGTCTGTAATGTTGAAAACTACAGACCAAGTCAGAAACCTTGGTGTGACTATGGACTCAGACATGAATTTCAGCAGCCATATTAAGACAGTTACAAAGTCAGCCAACTATCACCTTAAGAATATATCCAGGATAAGAGGGCTTATGTCTCGGCAGGATTTGGAGAAACTTGTTCACGCATTTATCTTCAGCAGACTCGACTACTGTAATGGTGTCCTTACAGGACTCCCTAAAAACTCCATCAGACAGTTGCAGCTGATTCAGAGCGCTGCTGCTCGAGTCCTCACAAGAACCAAAAAAGTAGATCACATCACTCCAGTTCTTAGATCTTTACACTGGCTTCCTGTATATCAAAGAATAGATTTCAAAGTCCTGTTGTTGGTTTATAAAGCATTGAATGGTTTCGGGCCAAAATACATTTCTGATCTGCTGCCGCGTTATGAACCATGTAGACCTCTGAGATCGTCAGGTACCGGTCTGCTTTCAGTCCCCAGAGTCAGAACTAAACATGGAGAAGCAGCTTTCAGTTACTATGCGCCACATATTTGGAACAAACTCCCTGAAAATTGCAGGTCTGCTCCAACACTCACCTCTTTTAAATCAAGACTTAAAACATTTCTTTTTGCCACTGCTTTTAACTGAAGCAATTCAAGTCTTTGAACTGCATTATAACTCTGACTCTACAGTCTTGTTTCTTTTAAAGCTTCTCTATTTTAGCCTACTTGTTTTGATGTTTGTCTCTTAATGTTTTTACTGGTCTTAAAATGCTATTTTTATTTATTTTTCATTATTATTAATATTATTATTATTATTATTATTATTTTATTTTTTTAATGCAATTTTTAATGTCTTTTAAATGAAATGTTTATGTCTTTTAATGTAATTTGTGTGTGCCTGTAAAGCACTTTGAGTTGCCTTGTGTCTGAATTGTGCTATACAAATAAACTTGCCTTGCCTTGCCTTATTTTTCTTGAAAAATTACTGAAACTGATTAATCTGTGATTAAAATAAACGGCAATTAAAGAAATAATGGACAACTAATCAATTAATCTGGCTCTTATAGACAGGTTTTAGTAGCATCGAGGATGCTGATGTAGAGAATATCTAAGAAACTAGCTGCATTTTGTGACTTCGCTGTCGACATGGAACAAACATGGAGTTGTTGTTGGAAGAGGAAGCTTTGAGTGAGGCCGCTGGGTTATTTTCTGTAATGCTGCTAATGTCTGAACAGTCCATCTCCTGCTGATCCTCATGTGGAAAGGTGGCGAAGTCATACATATAAAGCAGTAGATCTGGGACAGACAGGGACTCAAACCCCTCAGTAACAACAATTATTTGTCCAGAACACTGATTGAAGCTAGAAAGGTGGCGGGGTCCACCAAACTGGTGGACTCGTAAACTTCACCCAACATGACTGAATGACTGAATTTTCATTTTTGGGTGAACTTGACAGAAGCAGTCAGACTTGCATTTCACCATCAAGGTGGTGTGTTAGTGTGTTTTGCAGCCATGAATTAAAGGACAAGTTCACCCAAAAATGAAAAATGCAGTCAGTATCTAACTCAGCCACATGCCGACGAAAAAGTCTGGTGAGATTTCATCATCAACAAAACTTTCCTGGAGCTTCACATTCTCCTACACAACTGTGGTAGATGGGGACTTCTTTTACAATGCAAAAATACAGCTTATCCTGCGTAATCAAAGCCTGCCGAGGCCCTGAGATCCCAAATTGATTACAAAACAGGTTATTTTCACCCTTTTTTGAACCAATGTCTTTACTGTAGAGGCTAAGCTAAAAGCGTTGGGAGGTGGGTGTTAATAACCTGTTTTCTAAACAGTCTGGTATCTCTGGGCTTTGGGAGACCTGGATTATGCTGGGGTGAGCTGTATGGAGCCATTTTGTGTTTCTTAATCCGTTGTTTTGTCCACATCTACTTCTTGGGAGAATGCTGCAATGCTGTTTTGCTGTGAAGCTCCAGGTAGACTTTGTGGACTTGAGCAGATAATGACGGTAGTTTTTATTTTTGGGTGAACTTGTTCTTTAAGTGAAGTCAGTCTCGTAGGCCCACAGCGCGTTTTGCAGCCATGAATTAAAAGAAACATTCACCCCAAAATGAAAAAATCAGTCAGACAGTATCCAGTCAGACACATGCCATTAAAAAAAAGTCTGGTGAGATTTCATAGCGAACAAAACATTTGTGGAGCTTCACAGCCGATGGCGACTGACTTCACATTTTTGGGTGAACTCATCCTTTAAGTGGAGAACTTGCACTGCACGCCCACGTTGTCTCGCTGTGATTTGCAGCCCCCTTGCATTTTCAAAGAGTCGGAGCCTCGTAAAACTTCAGGTTCAATGTCAAGATCCCTCACAGTAATCCTCATGGGAAGGAAGGGAGGAAGAAAAGAGGCGGCGGGGTGAAAAAACCTATTCCTGTCCCACTGACAGACACTTCATGTGGGGCTAAGCAGATCAGCGGATACGTCGGCGCGTCGGGTTAATGGTGGGATAGGGCATTTAATACTCTCTGGCCTGGCTCGAGAGAATTGCGTAACTAGGGGGGGGGGGGATGTGTCCGGTTTGATTCAGAGATTGCAACTCCATTGATTTATTTCCTGATCAAAGAGCGGGCTGATTGCAATTTAAGGAACACACACACACACACACACACACATGCGTGCACACACACACACACACACAGACCAACCTGCTCTTTCCGTTTCTGCCAGCGGCCGCACGGGCTCTCCTCCAAGATCTCACTCTCATCCTCGCTCTCCTCCTCCTTCCCCTCCGATCCTGATTTCCTCTCCGGGACAGACATCGTCATTTTCACGCCGTTATATGTGTCCAGGTGTTTGGGGTTTTTTTTTTCCCCCAGCCCCGGAACCTTCTCTCCCTGCTCTCCTCGGGCTGTCTGCTGTGTTGTTGTGGTTCAGACGCAGAGACGGTCCGCCGCTTGTCTGCGCAGTAGAACAAGCCGCCCCCCTCCTCTCCACACTACACCACCACCACCACCCCCAGACGACACCAGCCGCTCTCAGCCTCCCTTGGCGCTCAAAACATCTTGCATGGAAGACAAACCAAAAAAACGGATAATGTTGAAAATAGTGAGAGAGGAAGGGAGAAATTCCTCCCCCTCCCCACACACACGCACACTTCTTCCCTCAGACAGAAACAAGCAGCATTTGCAAGGTCGCTGCTGGACAGGGTGGAAAAATATATCCCAGACTTCATGCGCCCTGTAGGCTGCATGCAAAACAGCTTTTTTTTTTTTTTGCTCCTCCGCCTCTTCACACCGAAGCAACACGGGAGGAAGAGCTCGGCCCCTTGAAGCTAAAGGAAAAAAAAAAAAAAAAAAAAAAGATTCCTTCCCAGTTGAGCGTGCTGCGTTCACGGGCCCGCCTCAGATGTGTCTGTTTTCTGGCAGCGCGTTCATTTCTCGACCGTCTTCCACGCGCGTCATTGTCGGCGCTGCTCGGTCTCCGGAGCTGAGGGCTCCTGCCAGGCACGGTGCGCAGGGAGACGGGCTACCGTAAAGGCGTCTGTATGCGCGCACGGCAAACCCGGGAGGCGTAAGAAAAAAGTGGGTGTGAGTGCGCGGTACGTCGGAAAGGAAGACCGCCAGTCAAGCTTGTGGATGCTTTCATGTGGTGTGTCTCAATTTTAAGAGAAGGGGACAAAAGCCCAGGCTCCTGGCAGTCATAAACTGTACGTAGTTAATTAAAATGGTTTATTCAGTGACATGATACATGACAAAAAACAACACCATGTATTCTAATCTGAAATAAAAAAAAAACAAAACGCTGCTCTGTGATGCCAAACGGTCTACAGATGTGGATATTGTTGTGACTATCCTGTGAGGGACAACCTAGCTCCTTGACACCCCCGGCCCTCCTGTAAGGGGCCAGACAGAGCGAGAGACACACCTCTGTGTTGTTTGTGGACGTCTCGATTGTCTTTGTGGTCGTTATGCGATTGTTTGTGGTCATCTAGTTTTTGTCTTCATGGTGGCATCCCATCCAGTTTTCTTGCTTTTTATTTATATATAATATTCATACATCAATTTTTTCTTCATCTCTTTATTTTGTACCATTCTGTTGCCATGATGTTCCTCTCTGTGTCCATATTGTGACTCTTTTCAGGTGTTTGTTGGTCTTTGTGGTCATATTCCCTCCCGTTGTGGCTGTTGTGCGTCTCTTCCTGGTAGTTTTGCATCTCTTTCTGATCATTTTGTGAATCTTGTAGGGGTTTCTGTATCTTTACTCATTTTTTTTGCATCTCTGTGGTGGTTTTGTGTGTCTTTGCTCGTGTTGGTGTGTCTTTGTGGTCATTTTCGCGCCTCTTTCCGATCGTTTAATTGATTTGCCAACAAGAAATGCCAACAGTTGCTGTGTATAAAGGCTCTGGTTCAGGGGCCCTGTGCCCTGGAGGCCCTTCAGTAATCCTTACATGGAACTAACAAGCCGACTACCTTAACCTGTGACTGTGGTGGTGGGGGTGCAGCAGGGGGCTCCCTGTGCCACTGCTGCCGGCCCCTCTGGCTGCTGAACACAGCAGGCTTTGTCCTGATTTTGGACAGCCAGGAGCACTATGGAAATAAGTTTTGTCAACTTTTAAGTGTTTTGATTCCGTGGGGTGTTTCAGCGTGCCTATGTTTTACCTAGCACCTTGTTTGCCATCTATTAGATGCATAGTTTCCTATTTGTTGTTGTTATTTTACATATTAAAGCTTGTTTTGTCTCAGCATTTTCAGGCAAGGAGGTTATTTATTATAAGCCAGAACCAAACCACCAGAACCTGCTTTCCAACCCAGAACAGTGCAACAGTCCCCACCGTGAAACCAGAATATAAACCAGAACAGAGCACCAGAAGGGCCTGGCTGTTTAATATGTTCATAAAAATAAAAGAAAGGGCCTTTTGTACCTTTTTTAATAAAGAGTCTGTGGTCTGATGGCTGTTTGGCAGGTCTTTGAGAGCTCCAGTTGTGGAAGAAAAATCCATTAATTAAGAGGTTGGATCGTCAGAAAGTGTAGACCAATAATTACCGGGTGATTTAATTTCACAGACTTATTGTGTTGGCAATGTCTTGGCCGATAAAGCGCCAATATCCTCTGTGTGTTTTATAGCAACGTCCTGAATGTCTGGAGAGATCCGTACTTTTAACATTGCTCAGATCTTTCAACAGAATGTGTCACTGGCAAGCTACAACTAAACCTCACCCACCACGAAGACTGTCTGCACTTTCAGCAACTTCCTGCAGTAAGTTAATGCACAATGTAATGTATAAACGTATCACTTTGAATGGCTATTATGTGTTAAGCGTCATCGAAAACACTGAATTTGTCGAGTGCATCAAATATGTATGATTATTCAATAATAATAATAATAATGAAATATACAATAATACATAATACAGATAGAAGATTATATATAAAAGCTCCTACAAATATCAGGGAAGCGCAAATACGTCATTCGTTCTACACAAACGTCCTGCAGTTAATGTGCTCACTATTTTGGGGTCCAGTTCATCAGTTGTTTTCTTCTGTTGTTGTTATTGTTGTGCATTGAATACACATTTTCAACCCTTACTGATAAAACCTCTTGGAGCGCAGCCTGTCTCTCTCTTTTTTTTTTTTATCCTTTTGAGCCTAATCCAGAGAGAATACGGTACTCTGCCTGTATTTCCAAGTATCAAGCAGAGGTTTTTATTACTTCATGAGAACTCCTCTTGAGTATAAGTCTTGTTTGCCATCTAGTGGTTCTGCTTTGAAAATGCACCGGAAGATTTCGTCATGATGTTGGAACATATATGGCAGAATTAAGTGTGTATATTTCATAAAATTTTCATTTTTTTTTGTCATGTTTCTAATGACCTCAGGCATCAGCTCCACGGTGGTTAACAGTTGAGTCATAATCACAGATCTATACAGTAATCACCCTCTTCCTCTATTTTTAGCACACAGAGGGCCTGAGAGTGAGCCCCAGTTCTGCCAGTTCCCTCTCGCTGTTAATGAGATTTTTAGTCTTGGCACAAGGAGCAAGAGCACACAATGGCTCCGTCTAGACAGGGCACAAAATGGTGTTTCAGGGCTGGCAGCAAAAGCAGCGGGAGTGACGGCACAAAGATGGTAATGAGTAGAACGACTGCCCCCTTTCTGGGCACAGTTTTGGCCGCAATGTGTGAAAATCTGCTCTAAATTTGTCATCACTAGTCCACTTGGATGTTTGAGGAGGGATATCAAAATCACTATCTTAAAAGGCCGATATGTCAGAGTTTTAGTTTAGTTTTTAGTTTTAGAAAACATAAATGAACAGAATCAAGAGAATGCGAGGAAATGGCAGTTTGATAATACGGTGTCTATGTATTGTGTTGCAGAGAAAAGCACAAGCAACATTTTTGAAAGTTGGGCATCAGTGTTTATTCGGGGGGGAACTAAAAATTCATGACGAGACAAATTTAAACTTGCGTCTACTTGCAAGGATGTGGTCTGCAACATTCATAAAGCATCTGTTTACACCAATATGATGAGACGGTTCATTGTTTCATAGCAAAAATGTCATCTTCATTTTTCAGTGTTTCTGTCAGCGTTCAGCAGGGTAGCTTCATGCTGCCTTCACAGGAACGAGACGTCAGAATATCATCTCTAAAATGTCATCAAGATGAGCTTTTACCATGTCAGGAAATTAAGAGTTTGGTTCTAATCTGACGAAGAATCATAAAATAAGAATATTCATAAATACAAAATAAACAATATAGTAATAAGAAATACATTTAATATCGTAAATGATAGCATGAGCAAACATTATAACAAGCATAATTATAAATGAATTCAGGCAAGACAGATAACCAACATTTTATTTGATGGGGGACAATCAGGGACTGTTGGTTCAGAGCCATTGTTTTAGAGTTAGCATGCTAATGCCAAAAATCCCCTGGTCCCCGAGCTCCCGGTCAGCACCACTAACTGCATGGCTAACTGAGCTAACTAGCTAAGGGCAGCTACAGTAAGCAGTTACTCTGGTGATGTTCTGTGCCCCCATTTGTTCTGAGTGTGAATTTGACAGGTGGCCCATTCCTACATATTGCAGCTTTAATAATCAGACTGAGCAGATCTGGGACAAATGATTGATTGATCATGTCTGATTTTGTCAGCTTTGTCTCTCCACACCAAAATAAAAAGGCACATTTTGCACACATTTTGCCATAATCAGATTCAGAATCAGATTTACACTGACGGCCAAGTAGGTTTTCACTTGCAGGTAATTTACCCTAGTATCTTGGCACATGAAATAATAGAAGATGGAAATATTTAAAGTAAGAATAATTATTATAAATATTTCTTTAGCGTGTCATCAAAATAATGGGACCCATCTTCGGGGGAAATGACCACGTGTCTTATACAGCGTTCTTATTTACCATGATGCAATCATTTCAAAAACTGATGCACATTTTTTCAGCCAGTGGGTCATCACGTGTTGTCACAATCATTCTACAAGAAAAATGTCATGAAATATGAAATGATAGAGGCATTAAAATCCTGGTTAACAATCAAATCACATGATGGCAGGCATGTTAAGAGATAACAAGAGAATTTAGATTGTGTGTTATGTGTGAAACATTTAAAAAACATTTAAACCATACATTTCAATCACATGTGTGAGAATCCCCTAACTAAGATTTAGCACGAAGATGAGCACAATTTACTATTCAAAGGAGATTTAACACTTTTCTAATATGCAGGTGTTCAATATACTCACAGACTGGTAAATGCATGTAATGGGAGGCTTATGCAGGAACAGAGGCTGGGAGTAGACTGACATCTTGTGGTGCCTGGTTGAAGTCGCAACACTTCTTTGGTCAACAAACTCATGTTTTTCCTCAGCACCAAATATGGTTCAATTATGTATTTACAGTTTTTACTACTCAAAGCCTTGGATTTACAATCTGGTTGTTGATGCACAAAGCACAAAGAGAGGAAAGACAAATTTGCACATTATGAAAATGTGCTTTTATTTGACTCCAGATTACATATTAGGCAGGTTAACTGTAATCAACACTGACATCCAGAGATGACTTTCATCTGCAGAGCATTCCATTTCAAAATATTGACATCATTTCATAATTTTTGGCCGTTGGAGTGTGCAGAGCTCCAAATGTGTTCATCCCTGTACAGCTCCAGTTTGCCTTCGTCAGTCAGCACTACACGGCACATCTCAACCTCTTTGGGCTGGTAGGTGTTTGTGGCCCACTTGGGAACGTTACCCCTGTTGTAAATAACCAGGTTGCAGTCGGGCTGCATGCACAGGCGGTAACCATCTGATCCATGAGTGTTAGAAGCCCAAACAACCTTGCCGTCATCATAGAGGACAAAGTTACCATCATCCTGCAGAGCAGAAATGGAGACATTTGGCTGTTAGGATAATATGCATTTCCCAAATAAATAAATGAATAAAATAAAAATGTCATATGTATTTAATTTCAGAAATCTTGCTAAGTAATTTATACACTTTGACGAACTTCTAGAATACAAAGTAATCTGGTTTACTCACCTGGAGAACAGCCTTCCACCTCCCATTGTTGGACATCAGGTACTCTCCCCGCTGAAGCTCTTCATTTTTTAACAAAGAGTTCTTGCTCATGTTTCTGCAACAGAAAGAAAAACCTGTGTTGTATCTCTGTAAAACACTAAAAAGCAACTTGTTTTGTGAATTGAATTTGGTTTTGTTTCCTATTACTATTATGAACTTCATCTCAGCAGCACAGATTCAACAGTAAACTTCAACGACCTCTTCACACATTAAACTACACTTGCACAGTATGAATTCATCCATCAGTAGAAAAGTAAAGAATACTTACAGACTTGAATGTTCCACTACAGTCAGACTGCATGCAGAGGAAGAGGAGTGAAGTGAACCACGTTAAATTCATTATGTATTTATATATACCTCACCTGAGGGTGGGGAGAGGAAGATCCTTCACTTATGAAATCTGAATGTTTCCATTATTGGGCAATCTGCTCCTACATTGATGACTCCACCCAGGTTGTTATCACTTCTGGTTTCATTCTGATACCGAACAAGGGCAGATGTCAACTCACATTTCTTTTAACTCATCAAAAGCTGTCATGTTTTGAGTTTTTGGTTTAGTTATTTATCATATTTTACTTTTCACTTTGTCCCTTTCTCCTATTCCTGACATTTTTCTGTCCACCTGTCTATTTAAGCCTGTTTTTCTCTTCCTCTTTTTCAATTGGTCTGTTGTTGTCATGCATCTCCTGCTTTCCTGTTCTGTATCTTTACCTCAGTCCTGATGCTTCTGTGATTTGCCCCTGTCTGCTTTTTGTTTCCTGCATTTTGACTTTTGGAAATTGTTTGAGTTTGGACGTTGGACATCAGCTTTGTATTAATATCAATATAAATATATATGTTAATATAATATGAATATATAAATATAAAGCTGATGTCCAACGTCCAAACTCAAACCATTTTCAAAAGTCTTTATATTAATAGAGCTCACTCCGGGCCTCTGGCTCTGGCTGGTGTCTGGTGCAGCACCTCAGCTTCCAGAATCCCATTCTGAGTTAAGGAATGTTGCTGGCGGTGTCATAGGCAGGTGGTCGAGGTGATCAGGTTAGACGTCTTACATTTTATGGCCTTAGCACATGTATGCTACACTGTGAATGGCTCAGCTGCAATATTAAAAAGTCTGGCAACCTCTTCTGCAACATGTGAGAAAACTTAATTTGTGCCTAACAGGCTACATTTTCCCTTCACCACCTCTTTTGCAAAATTTGTCTGTTTCCATGAATGTTCTGATGAAAATCAATAAAAAGTGATTAAAAATTATCAAATGTTACTAATTGGTCCATCAGGATGGGTCTTCTCAAGGAACACAGTTAAAATTGTTTTTTATTTTACCATACAAACATCTGACATATGAATATGTAATTATAATGATGAGGATGGCGTAGCTACACAAGATGTGTAAATATGTGTCTGTGTCTCGCAGTAAATGTAGAACAGAAACATACGACTCAGTTTGTTACTGCTCCTTACGACATGTGTCATTGTTCTGCATATGACTTGATGATAATATGTGGGTCCAGGTTTGGTCAGCATACACTGCAGGTACAGAGTAGGACCAAAGGACCCACAAAGCAGAGCCCTGCATTGGGTTCGGGATCCTGTGGGTCTCAGAGAATCAAATTAGAATCTGATGGGAACAGCTGGTTTGAAGATGTGGGAAAGATATAAATATTGCTTAAATGTTGATTAAAGTATTCTTATGTCTGAAGCCAGGGCTGACGTTTTCAGTTTAGGAAAGCTCCAGTGCCTAAATAAAAAGATACAAAAGTGTAAAAATGCTGCAGTCAGTTCAAGTTGATTGATGGATGGCATTGGAAGATTGCTTTGGGCAGACACTAAATGAAATACGCTGAATATTTGACTTATACTGTCAGTGTCAGTGTTCTTGTGACTTGATGAGGAAGTTCTTTAACACCAGGGGTTTTCACACAGTTTGATCAGT
The DNA here is from genome assembly GCF_900880675.1 of Sparus aurata. Lineage (NCBI taxonomy): Eukaryota > Metazoa > Chordata > Actinopteri > Spariformes > Sparidae > Sparus > Sparus aurata. The sequence goes on from NC_044205.1 coordinate 18,921,428, forward strand.
TCTGGTTTCTCTTCCATTCGACCCTTCAAACATTCTTAACATTCACACTCTCACAAAAGAGTTCCATTGATGCCGTGTGATCTCTGTGGCAGGAAAAACACAGTGTGTGATATCAATAAATAGATACATACTTATCACAGTTATACTGTATATTTGTGTATATTTGGTTAATATTTTTTCATTTTCTGAAAAATCTGAAAATGTGACAAAGGCCATTATTTTAAGAAGGTGACATGATGTTTTCATGAAAAATAGAAATTGCAAGAAAATCCGATAAAAAACAAAAACAAAACATATCCCTAGTTGGATCACACAGTTGTATCTAGAGTAAGGGTTGGATCAGAGGCAGGCCTGCAAAGTGAATTGGATGGATCAGAGATGAAATTGTCAGGGCCAAAAAGTTCCTCCAGGAGGTGTTTAGGAGCATGTCTCAGGCCGTTTGGAGTCCGCTGGTTCCCATTTGTAGTGATACTATCTTTTAGATCAAATAGGTTAGAGGCAGAAAACTGAAGAAAAACTTATATGATACAATTTTTCCGAACTTGTGTCTGGTTTACTCAACGACTCCGCTCCACTCTGCAAAACATTCCATGAATGAAATAATTCATCATGTTTTCATTTATTTTTTTTACTCCATCAAAGATCACGCAGCAGATCAATGTTACACAGTAGAGACATACTTTAGCACCATCATAGCTCAATGCAAAGAGAAGAAAACAACTCATTCATGCATTATAACATTTTCTTTTATTTGATCCCAGATGATTGCAAACGCCAGGTTAAGATGGTGAACATCTTCCTCTTCTTTTTCAAAAGGGGAGTCACACACTTTGTGTAAAGAGCCTGAAATGTCTTGGTGTCAGAAGAATTTTAACTTACTGTATGTTAGCAAAGTCTCTGTCATGAGTGATGATCTGCTTCTTCTTTTTTGTGGCCCCCCCATGCTAAGGTCAGCAGGTTGGGTCACAAAGACAGAAAACACTGACTCAGAGTAATTAGAAAGCTGAACTGCAGCTTCTAGTAACACGTGGGTTCTACCAATGTTTCTGCGACTAGACAAGGAGGTTAAATGGCAACAGGGGTGTTCAGTTCTGTGAAATGCATAAACGCTTTGTAAGAAAAAAAGACCAGGCTGTGCAGGACTTTGAGGAAGTAGCGGAAAACACACAAACAAACAAATGGTGTGGACACAGGGTCGCAGATTAATAAGCAACTTGATTTTACACAATGTAGTTGGGGGGATTTTATTTGGTCAGAATAGTTAATTACGTCTAGAAAACAACCTTGGACAGTTTTTTTCAGTTGCTAACAAGCACCGGTCAATACTGAAACCACTTAATCGTAACTCTTCATTCAATCTCCAACATGCATCCTGGACAAACACTTCACATGTCTCAAAAGAAGCTCGTTTAGCCAAAACACTGGCACCAATCCAACCTCAGAAAACCAGCACTGTCACTCATAACACACTGATGTGAAGAATACGAACAACAGCGAGCGTTATAGATATGATTAACTTTTATCATTGATTCACAGTTTGGTCGACACACATGCTTCTGTTTCACTGACTGTGTGATGAGTTTTGACAGTGTGACTCCAGTGTTGAACAATGCATGTAAGCAATCAAGAAGAAGAAATCACTGTAACATGCAGCTGCTCCATGTGACTGGAGACAGGTAGATGCTTGCAGTGTGAGGCTGCAGTGGGATTAGTCTGACATCTTGTGGTGCTGTGATGCAGCTGCAATAATGTCTTTAATTTCAACTGACTCATGTTTCTCCTCAGCACCATGTGTGGTTCAGTAACACATCTACAGTTTTACATGACTCAAACACTTGGACTTGGTTGTTTTATAAAGAACACAGACAAAAGTATTGTCATCTAATTTGATTTTACAAAATGAAACTGTCCTGCAGGGAAGAGACATTTGGCTGTTATCGGAATATGTACTGAACTCTGTTTAAGTTGGGCTGGTAAGTAATTCATGAATTTAGATGATCATCTGTGTAGCGCTGTTGAAGATGAGCACAATTTAGTATTTAAAGGAGATTTAACACTTTTCTAATATGCAGCGGTTTAATGTAATCACAGACTGGTGAACACATGTAACGTGAGGCTTCTGTGGTAACAGAGACTGGGACTAGACTGACATCTTGTGGTGCCTTGTTCAAACTGCAATAAGTCATTAGTCTTAGGAAGCTCCGGCCCCGGAAAGCAGCTGGACCAGACAACGTGTGTCCCCGTCTCCTAAAGACCTGCGCAGCTGAACTCGGGGAGCCACTTCAACGGGTCTTTAACATGAGCCTGCAACCCGGGAGAGTGCCCACCCTCTGGAAGACATCATGCATCGCTCCAGTTCCAAAGAAGAACCGGCCCAGCGAGCTGAATGACTTCCGACCGGTGGCACTCACATCACATCTGATGAAGACCCTGGAGCGACTCTTCCTCAACCTCCTCAGACCCCAGGTACAGCACGCTGAGGACAGCCTTCAGTTCGCCTACCGGGCAGAGGTCGGTGTGGAGGATGCCATCCTCTACCTTCTACACCGAGCCCACCCGCATCTGGACAAGGGAAGCAGCACAGTCAGGATCCTCTTCCATGACTTTTCGAGTGCCTTTTATACCATCCAGCCCCTTTTACTCCAGGAAAAACTAAACAGAATGCGAGTGGACCCCTACCTGGTTGCTTGGATTTCCAGCTACCTCACCGACAGATCGCAGTATGTCAGGCTGAAGGACATCAAGTCTGACACTGTGATCAGCAGCATAGGAGATCTGCAGGGGACTGTACTGTCCCCCCTCCTCTTCACTCTGTACACAGCGGACTTCTGCTACAACTCTGATACGTGTCACATTCAGAAGTTTGCAGATGACACAACCATCATGGGGTGTATCAGAGATGATGAAGAGGAGGAATACAGGAGCCTGGTGAGGAACTTTGTTGTCTGGTGCCACACAAACAACCTGCAGCTCAACTCCTCAAAGACTAAAGAACTGGTCATTGACTTTGGGAGGGACAGACCCAGACCAAGACCAGTTCTGTTAGGAGCAGAGGAGGTGGAGGTCGTGGAGACCTACAAATATCTTGGGCTGTGGCTGGACAACAAGCTGGACTGGACGAGCAACACCAAGCAGCTGTATAAGACGGCTCAGAGCAGGATGTACTTCCTGAGGAGGCTGCGATCCTTTAACATCTGCAGGAAGCTCCTGCGGATGTTCTACCAGTCTGTGGTCGCCAGAGTTCTCTCCTACACTGTGGTGTGCTGGGGTGGGAGCACGTCAAAGGCAGACCTCTACAGGTTGGAGAAGCTGGTCAGGCGGGCCGGCTCTGTGGTCGGCATGAAGCTGGACCCTCAGTGGTGACAGTGGCAGAAAGGAGAACCCTCAACAAACTGCGGGGCATCATGAACAATGCCAACCACCCTCCGCACACTTTCATCAGCAGCCATAGGAGCTGGTTCAGTGACAGGCTGCTCCTTCCAAAGAGCCGGACAAACAGACTGAAAAACTCCTTTGTACCCCGTGCCATCAAACTAAAACTATAGATATGCCGGACTGTTCATGAAAAACCATGTGCAATAACCATGTGCAATAATAACAGAACCATAACAGATACTGTGTACCTGTGTACAGTTTTACATGTGTGTGTGTATATATATGTATGTACATATATATATTTATATTCTTACAGTGTTATTTTATATTTATTTACTTATATGTATATTTACATGTATATTTTAAATGTATGTATGTATATTTCTTGCATATTTATATATATATATATATTTGTATTTATATATCTATGTATAATATATTGTATTTGGTTTTCTATCTTGATATGGGTGTCGGGTACCTTGGTGTCTTTTTCTTGATCCTCTATTATGTAACAGTGCTGTGTGTGACATGAAGCTTCAATTTCCTTGAGGGAACCTCCCAAAAGGATGAATAAAGTTGTCTAAGTCTAAGTCTAGTCTCAACAAACTCACGTTTCTCCTCAGCACTATATATGGTTCAATAATGCATTTACAGTTTTTACTACTCAGAGCCTTGGATTTATGATCTGGTTGTTTTTTATGTACACAGACAAAAGTATTGTAATCTGATCTGCTTTTACAAATAGGACTGTCTAAGTGAACCAGTCAGTCATAGCTCAGCACAAAGAGAGGAAAGTCAAGTTACTACATTATGAAAATGTGTTTTTATTTGACTCCAGATAACATAGTAGGTAGGTTAACTGTAATTAACACTGACATCCAGAGATGACTTTCACCTGCAGAGCATTCCATTTCAAAATATTGACATCATTTCATAATTTTTTGCCACAGGAGTGTGCAGAGCTCCAGATGTGTTCATCCCTGTACAGCTCCAGCTTGCCATCGTCAGTCAGCACTACACGGCACATGTGGACCTCGTTGGGCTGGTAGGTGTTTGTGGCCCATTTGGCAACGGCACCCCTGTCGTAAATGACCAGGTTGCAGTCACCCTGCATTCGCAGGCGGAAACCACCTGATCCATTAGTGTCAGAAGCCCACACAGCTTTGCCGTCATCATAGATCACAAAGTTAGCATCATCCTGCAGAGCAGAAATGGAGACATTTGGCGGTTATGCATTTTTTAAAGCACAATTAAAAAGTCACAAAGTTAAATCATCATTTTCTTATGTATTTAATTTTTGACATCTTGCAAAGTCATTTATACGCTTTGTCGACCTTCTAGACTACAACAAAATCTAGTTTACTCACCTGAAAAACAGCCTTCCACCTCCCATTGTTGGACACCAGGTGCTCTCCCCTCTGAAGCTCTTCATTTTTTAACAAAGTGTTCTTGCTCATGTTTCTGCAACAAAAAGAAAAACCTATGTTGTATCTCTGTGAAACACTGAAAAGCACTGAAAACACATGTTTTGTGAATTAAATTTAGGTTTGTTATCTATTACTACACTTGCACAGTAAGAATTCATCCATCAGTATAAAAGTAAAGAATACTTACAGGCTTGAATGTTCCACCACAGTCAGACTGCAAGCAGGTGAAGAGGAGTGAAGTGAACCACGTTAAAGTCATTCCGTATTTATATATACCTCAGATGAGGGTGGGGAGAGGAGAGTCATTTTCTTAGGAAAGCTTAATGTTTCTATTATTGGGCAATCTGCTTCAACATTGATGACTCCACCCAGGATTTATAACTTCTGATTATAATCTGATACCGAACAAGGGCAGATCTCAACTCACATTTCTTTTAACTAATCAAAAGCTGTCATGTTTTGAGTTTTTGGTTCAGTTATTTATCATATTTTACTTTTCACTTTGTTCCTTTGTCCTTTCCCTGACATTTTTCTGTCCACCTGTCTATTTAAGCCTGTTTTTCTCTTCCTCTTTTTCAATTGGTCTGTTGTTGTCATGCATCTCCTGCTTTCCTGTTCTGTATCTTTACCTCAGTCCTGATGCTCCTGTGATTTGCCCCTGTCTGCTTTTTGTTTCCTGCATTTTGACTTTTGGAAATTGTTTGAGTTTGGACTTTGGATATCAGCTTCATATTAATAAAGCTAATTTTTTGTTCAGTTACCTGCCTGCCTGTGTGTATATATATACATATATATATATATATATATATATATATATATATATATATATATATATATATATATATATATATATATATATGCATATATATATATATATATGTGTTGCCTCTTGACAAGCTCCTCATGACCACTGCTTACCTCCACGTCTTTGCAGCATCTCACAGCAAGACTCGTCCTGCTCCGGCCTCTGGCTCTGGCTGGTGTCTGGTGCAGCACCTCGGCTTCCAGGATCCCATTCTAAGTTTAAGGAATGTCGTTGGCCTCCAGCAAGGTTCTGCCTCCAGCTTGGCCTCTATAGGGCTGCCACCTTGGCCACTCTGCTGAGCTTCTGGGTCACCCTCCAGACGTGCTCCTCTGCCTGCCTGCATGGACCACGCTGGAGCCATAGGAAGGTGGTCGTTGTTGGACGTCTTACATTTTATGGCCTGAGTACATATATGCTACACTGTGAATGGCTCAGTTGCGATATTAAAGTCTGGTAACCTCTTCTGCAACATGTTAGAGAACTTAATAGCTCAAGATCAAGTGGATATATAGATAGATGGCATTGGAAGATTACCTTTGGCGGAAAACCAAGTGACATATGTTGAATCTTTTACTGATACAATCAGTGTCAATGTTCTTGTGACTTCACGAGAACGTTCTTTAACAACAGGGGTTTTCACACAAAGTGGTTTGATCCGTTCTGGTTTCTCTCGCGCCCAAACCAGCAAACATCTGAATATTTACTCCCTCACAAAAGAGTTGCATTGATTCCATGTGATCTGCTGTCCCACAGGGAAAACAGTGTGTTATCAATAAAACAAAGTTCTATCAATAATTACGCATTGAAATTACTGCCCTTGTGCATTATGGCGTATTTATCAGTTACTGAAGGGCAGGGGAGACTTCCTGATCTCCAACAATGGGAGGTGGAACGTTATTTTCCAGGTAAGTCCATCAGATTCTTTGGAATCCAGAAGCTTATCAAAATTTGTAAATTAGTTACCAGGGAACGACTGCTCTGTCACAGAGAGCCTGAGGTCCAACTTGATAAGAGACAAGATGTGTAAATATGTGTCAGAATCACATGACTCAGTTTGTTGCTGCTCCTTACAACATGTGTCATTGTTCTGCATATGACTTGATAATAATGTGGCACCAGGTTTGGTCAGTATACACTGCAGGTACAAAGTAGGACCAAAGGACCCACAAAGCAGAGCCCTGCATTTGGTTTGGGATCCTGTGGGTCTCACAGAATCCAACGCTAATCTAATCGGAGTGGCGGTCAAAGAGTTACAGTGAGTTGCTGTCGGGGTCCAGAAAAACCCAAACTGATCAAACCACTTTGTGTTCCACAAAAGTATTTGTGGATTACACCTCAATCTAGCTGTCAGTCGATAGCAGCTACTGTTCATTGACAAGATATTTGCTTGTACAAGAAGACCCGTCCCACTGATCCAATTTTTCTTCTCAGTATCAAGATAAGGAAAATACATTCATACATATTTATTATTTGCTTTAATCTGACTCCAGATTCCAGAATGAGTCATTTTACTTTAATTCACACTGACCTCCAAAGATGACATCTCACTTGCGCATTCAATTATAAAAAAACTCATCATGCCATGAGACACTTTCATAATTTCACACCGTAGGAGCGAACAGAGAGAAATCGGTGAGTTGTAGACGACACATGTTGGCCTCTAGCTTGCCAGACTGTGTGGTCCACCTGGGAGTGTCATGGCTGTCGTACATGACCAGGTTACAGTTGCCCAGCATGCACAGGACCATCGGATCCGTTTGTGCCTGAAGACCACACAAGTCTTTATGATGTAAAGATGACAAAGTCACCATCATTCTGCAGAAACAGAGACATTTGGCTGTTATTAAAATATACATCTAAAAAAAAAAACAAGCAAAACAAAAAATAATAAACTAAATCATAAAAACTCAAAGTTGAATTATCACTTTCTATTTCATCAACTTTGGTCAGGCTGGTTAGGAGTTTAAACATTTTGATTGCAGAACATCTGGTGTACTCACCTAGTTTTGTTTTTCTGTTTTTTTTTTAAACTTGAAAATGTGACTAAGGCCATTTTTTTAGGGAGGGTGACACGATGTTTTCATGAAAAATAAAATTAAATAAAAAAACATGTCACTATTTGGATCACATAGTTGTACCTAGTGTCAGAGTTGAGTCAGAGGCAGGCCTGTAAAGTGAATGGGATGGATCAGAGGTGAAATTTGCCAAAGTGTCAGGGCCAGAATTGTTCCTCCGGGAGGTGTTTAGGAGTGTTTTAGAATGTTTTGGGCCGTTAGGAGTCAATTGGTACATTTTTGTAGTGACATTTTTTTGGATCAAATAGGTTAGAGGCAGAAAACTGAAGAAAAACTTATATGATGAATTTTTCACTGAATTTCTACACAGCAAAATGTCTGGTTTACTCAACAACTCCACTCCACTCTGCAAAACAACCCATGTATGAACTGATTCATCATGTTTTCATTTATTTCTTTTACTTCATCAAAAATCATGCAGCAGATCAACTCGATATGTTACACAGCAGAGACATACTTTAGCCTCATCATAGCTCAATGCAAAGAGAAGAAAACAACTCAGTCATGCACTGTTACATTTTCGTTTATTTGATCCCAGATGATTACAAACATCAGGTTTAGAACAACATCATCCTCTTCAATTTTCAAAAGGGGAGTCACACACACTTCGTGTTACAAGCCTGATATGTCTTGGTGTTAGAGATGCACCGATCAGGATTTTTGGGGCCGATCACCGATTACCGAAAGCAGTATCTGCCGATCCCGATATTGCCGATCACCGATCACAGCGTCAAATCCATAAATTCTTCTATATTGTTGTTTTGTGTAACTTTAATATATTTAATTAATGATTCTTCTTAAACAACATTGACATTGTATTATTAAGTATAAAAATTAGGAGATGAGAAAGTATCATTAATTGACCACCGTTTTATTGCAGGCTGAGGCAATGTGCAATATTTCACACTCTAGAGACTCTCTTAGAGACAACTTGGACTCAGCTTACATAGAGTAACTTAGCTTACTAGTGGGAATGCATGCAGTCAGGGTGGGAATTTTGTCATTTTAGGGGCAAGTCCATTTGGCCTTCAGTTTTTTTTTCAGGGGCACCAAGGCCACATGACAGGGCACAAAGGCCACTGGGTAAAATGTGTTGATTTACCATTCAGACTGATACCATAACATCCTAATTTATAATAAGACATGGATTGTGTATTAAAACATTTTTTAATACCAAAATCAAGTTAAAGTTACATTAGAAAGTAGTTTTTGTTAAGTAGGGTTAGGGTGAGGTGATTTTTGTGAGACCTCACTGAATATTAGTGTTATTGAATATTTCTCCCAATAGAAATCCCCCAAAATTATGGCAAAGCACATTTTTTACACATTTTTTACAAAAAATTGTAGAATAACCAGCAGGAGACCACTGATGTGTGGAATGATTTTGGTGACACTACACTCTGAATAATAGTGAAGTTATTGAATTTTTTGTAGTTTCTCTTTTCGGTGTTGCACTTTGTAGACGGTCCCTGCGCCCTCGTCTCACAGCTGGCTGATCATACAGACCAGAGTTAATGTCCAGACGCTCGTTTTGATTAACATACGGTTGTAGCTCGTTGTCTACCTTACTACGGTAGAAAAGAGCCGTCGTTTGTGTTTCAACAAGGTTTCACTTATGAGTTATTGATCCGGGAAGTTCGAATCTGTGAATATATTTCCAACTTTACCGGACTAAATCCTACCACAGAAGTCAGTTACGCATCATGTCAAAACCGGCTGCGCTCGCTTTCGCACCTGTGCTGTAAGTTTCGTTCTTCTGTTTTGAGACGCTGCTGCTGTTTGTGAGGCTTTCACATGAGATCATCGTGATGATGAGACTCCACCTGCGCGAACCGCGGACTCACTGAAGTTACTGTGAGTGACTGCTGTGCACTCAGGTGGCTGTAATTCAGGGCAAGCTCGCTACCCTGGCCAGGGGCACAGAGGCCACTGTGGCCGTACGATGAGTTTTTTTTTCACGGGGCATCAAGGCCAAAGTGCGGGGCAACGGCGGCCATGAAATTCCCTCCCTGCATGCAGTTAATGCACTTTCTTTATACTTAAACGTCATCTGATCGGCCTGATGTGATCTATTTTGAGAACTCCGATCAAAACCGATAGGGGCATTATCGGCCGATTGCGATCGGTTGCCGATCGATCGGTGCATCTCTGGTGTCAGAAGAATTTTAACTTACTAGGTCAGCAGGTGGGGTCACAAAGACAGAAAACACTGACTCAGAGTAATTAGAAAGCTGAACTGCAGCTTCTTGTAACATGTGGGTTCAACCAATGTTTCTGCGACTAGACAAGGAGGTTAAATAGCAACAGGGGTGTTCAGTTCTGTGAAATGCATAACCGCTTTGAATAAGACAAAAAGACCAGGCTGTGCAGGACTTCGAGGAAGTAGCAGAAAATACACGAACACAGAAATGATGTGGACGCAGCGTCGCAAATGACTAAGCATCTTGATTTTACACAATGTAGTGGGGGGATTTTGTCTGACAATTGTCAAAATTAATAATTACATCAAGAAAACAATTTTGGACAGTTTTTTTCAGTTGCTAACAAGCACCAGTCGATACTTAAACCACTTAATTGTAACTCTTCATTCAGTCTGCAACATGCATCCTGGACAAACACTTCATACATTTCTCAAAAGAAGCTGGTTCAGCCAAAACACTGGCACCAATCCTCAGAAAACCAACACTGTCACTCATAACACACTGATGTGAAAAATACTAACAACAGCGAGCGTTATAGATATGATTAACTTTTATCACTGATTCACAGTTTGGTCGACACACATGCTTCTGTTTCACTGACTGTGTGATGAGTTTTGACAGTGTGACTCCAGTGTTGAACAATGTATGTAAGCAATCAAGAAGAAGAAATCACTGTAACATGCAGCTGCTCCATGCAAGGGCGTAAGTTTGGTATCCGCTTTGGTAGGGACACTAACACTCAATGAATCAAATGTCATCTTTATATCTATTACATATATCAGACTTAAGAAAGAACATTTGGGTAACATTTGAAGAATAACGTCTTGACAACTTTAATTATGCAAATCCAACATTTATTTTCAGAATAACCAGCATGATGATCAGATTCATGGATTACAACTGCAGGGCATCCTAAAACAAAGAACTGCAACGCTCATGCCATCTTAATTCCAAACAAAATTGCTAATTGACATCGTCAACACCTGAAACTCTGTCCTGAATCATCAGCCTGCTCTACATGCTGTCGCTTTTCCTGTGTACAGTGATTTATAGTTACAGTTAGCATTACAGAACTCACAGTCAGTTAGCTACTAGCCTATGTTCATAGACTAACACCTTAATAACACTTCTCATTTCCTAACTAATGTTAGACTAGGAGCTTCATTGTTTGTCTGTTGAAGTGAGGGGGAGATTATTTTAAACCATATATACAAAAGATTGATAGAGAAATCTTTACCAAATAATCACAAACTCACTACAGGGACAAATATAATTGAAGTAAAAACAGTAAAGGTAGGGAGAAGATCAAACGAACTATGTACATTTTTACAAGATAGAGGAACATCCTAATCTGGAGAGAAAGAGTGAGAGAGAAGATCAAACGTGATCTAGACTCAGCAGTTTAAGGTTATCACCATCAGCTGTGGGCTTCGATCACTCTGAGCAGCATGTCAATTACAATATATTATATTTCTCGCCTTTCCCCTGATGATCTGAATAAGTCGCTAAATTTGTCGCTAGTCGCTTTTTACAAATAAAGTCGCTGAGTGGGTCTGAAAAGTCGCTAAATCCAGCGAGAAAGTCGCCAAGTTGGCAACACATACCTTCATGTGCTGAGAACGTGATCACCCTTCAGCCAATCAAATGGCAGCATATATAAACATGTTGCCTTGCAGGTTACACTGAAGATTGCGATGAGAGGGCACGTCGGAAAAATAGTTCTCTACATGCTTAATAGTACGAATGAGTTTGCGAAAAATAGCCTATCATATTCAGTGCATTATGTAAAAAAATAATATATTAAAATATGTCAAAAATATTGGTATGGACAGCTCTGTCTTTCCCAAACTTTAGTTGTGACTTGTCCCTATCGTCCCTATGCAAACTTACGCCCTTGGCTCCATGTGACTGGAGACAGGTAGATGCTTGCAGTGTGAGGCTGCAGTGGGATTAGTCTGACATCTTGTGGTGCTATGATGCAGCTGCAATAATGTCTTTAATTTCAACTGACTCATGTTTCTCCTCAGCACCATGTATGGTTCAGCAACACATCGAAAGTTTTACATGACTCCAACACTTGGACAAGGTTGTTTTATAATGAACACAGACAAAAGTATTGTAATTTAATTTGATTTTACAAAATGAAACTGTCCTGCAGGGAAGAGACATTTGGCTGTTATCGGAATATGTGCTGAATTATGGCTCTATTTAAGTTGGGCTGGTAAGGTGCCTTGTTCAAATTTCAATATTTCATTAGTCTCAACAAACTCATGTTTCTCCTCAGCACTATATATGGTTCAATAATGCATTTACAGTTTTTTACTACTCAAAGCCTTGGATTTACGATCTGGTTTTTAACCAGTCAGTCATAGCTCAGCACAAAGACAGGAAAGACAAGTTTGTACATTATGAAAATGTGCTTTTATTTGACTCCAGATAACATAGTAGGCAGGTTAACTATGATTAACACTGACATCCAGAGATGACTTTCACCTGCAGAGCATTCCATTTCAAAATATTTCATCATTTCATAATTTTTTGCCGTGGGAGCGAGCAGAGCTCCAGATGTGTTCATCCCTGTACAGCTCCAGCTTGCCATCGTCAGTCAGCACTATGCGGCACATCTCGACCTCGTTGGGCTGGTAGGTGTTTGTGCACCACGTGGCAACATCACCCCTGTTGTACATGACCAGGTTGCAGTCACCCTGCATTCGCAGCCGGAAACCACCTGATCCATTAGTGTCAGAAGCCCACACAGCTTTGCCGTCATCATAGATGACAAAGTTAGCATCATCCTGCAGAGCAGAAATGGAGACATTTGGCGGTTATGCATTATTTAAAGAATCAAAATTTAAAAATCACAAAGTTAAATTGTCATTTTTTTATGTAATTCATTTTGGACATCTTGCCAAGTAATTTATACACTTTGATGACCTTCTAGACCACAAAGAAATCTAGTTTACTCACCTGAAAAACAGCCTTCCACCTCCCATTGTTGGACACCAGGTGCTCTCCCCTCTGAAGCTCTTCATTTTTTAACAAAGCGTTCTGGCTCATGATTCTGTAACAAAAAGAAAAACCTGTGTTGTATCTCTGTGAAACACTGAAAAGCAATGAAAACACATGTTTTGTGAATTGAATTTGGTTTTGTTTCCTATTACTACACTTGCACAGTAAGAATTCATCCATCAGTATAAAAGTAAAGAATACTTACAGGCTTGAATGTTCCACCACAGTCAGACTGCATGCAGATGAAGAGGAGTGAAGTGAACCATGTTAAAGTCATTCTGTATTTATATATACCTCACCTGAGGGTGGGGAGAGGAGAGTCATTTTCTTAGGAAAGCTTAATGTTTCTATTATTGGGCAATCTGCTTCAACATTGATGACTCCACCCAGGATTTATAACTTCTGATTATAATCTGATACCGAACAAGGGCAGATCTCAACTCACATTTCTTTTAACTAATCAAAAGCTGTCATGTTTTCAGTTTTTGGTTTAGTTATTTATCATATTTTACTTTTCACTTTGTTCCTTTGTCCTTTTCCTGACATTTTTCTGTCCACCTGTCTATTTAAGCCTGTTTTTCTCTTCCTCTTTTTCAATTGTTCTGTTGTTGTCATGCATCTCCTGCTTTCCTGTTCTGTATCTTTACCTCAGTCCTGATGCTCCTGTGATTTGCCCCTGTCTGCTTTTTGTTTCTTGCATTTTGACTTTTGGAAATTGTTTGAATTTGGACTTTGGACATCAGCTTTATATTAATAAAGATATATGCAACACTGTGAATGGCTCAGTTGGGATATTAAAGTCTGGTAACCTCTTCAGCAACATGTGAGAGAACTTAATAGCTCAAGATCAAGTGGATATATAGATAGATGGCATTGGAAGATTACCTTTGGCGGAAAACCAAGTGACATATGTCGAATGTTTTACTGATACGATCAGTGTCAATGTTCTTGTGACTTGACGAGAACGTTCTTTAACAACAGGGGTTTTCACACAAAGTGGTTTAATCAGCTCTGGTTTCTCTCACGCCCAAAACAGCAAACATCTTAATATTTACTCCCTCACAAAAGAGTTGCATTGATTGTGGTATCAATAAAACAAAATTCTATCATTATTTATGCAGTGAAATTACTGCTCTTGTGCATCATTGCGTACTTATCAGTTACTGAAGTGCAGGGGAGACTTCCTGATCTCCAACAATGGGAGGTTGAATGTTATTTTCCAGGTAAGTCAATCAGATTCTTTGGAATCAAGAAGCTCATCAAAATGTGTAAATTAGTTACCAGCGAACGACTGCTCTGTCACAGAGAGCCTGAGGTCCAACTTGATAAGAGAGCATATCAATTAAAAACTAGCTGATAGAACCAGCCAAAGACAAATATACTGTTATCCCTGAGTTAGATATGAGATAAATATTAATACTTAGCGAAGAAGGTGTAGCTAAACAAGATAAGATAAGTTGGACCTCAGGCTCTCTGGGACAGAGCAGTAGTTGGCTGGTAACTAATTTACACATTTTGATGAGCTTCTGGATTCCAAAGAATCTGATGGACTTAGCTGGAAAATAGCGTTCAACCTCCCATTGTTGGAGATCAGGAAGTCTCCCCTGCCCTTCAATAACTGATAAATACGCCATAATGCACAAGGGCAGTAATTTAACTGCGTAATTATTGATATAATTTTGTATTATTTATACCACACTGTGTTTTCCCTGTGGGACGAGAGATCACACAGAATCAATGCAACTCTTTTGGGAGAGAGTGAATATTAGGAACGTTTGCTGTTCGGGGGGGGGGGGGGGGGGGGCGAGAGAAACCAGAACTGGTCAAACCACTTTGTGTGAAAACCCCTGTTGTTAAAAAACTTCCTCGTGATGTCACAAGAGCATTGACACTGACTGAATGAGAAAAAAAGACCAGGCTGTGCAGGACTTTGAAGAAGTAGCAGAAAACACACAAACACACAAATGGTGTGGACGCAGGGTCGCAGATCAATAAGCATCTTTTATAATTGATTCACAGTTTTGGTCGACACAGTGGCTTCTGTCACACTGACTGTGTGACGAGTTTTAACAATGTGACTTCAGTGTTGAACAATGCATATCAGCAATCAAGAGGAAAGAAAACATTGTAACATGCAGCTGCTCCATGTGACTGGAGACAGGTAGATGCTTGCAGTGTGAGGCTGCAGTAGGATTAGTCTGACATCTTGTGGTGCTATGATGCAGCTGTCATAATGTCTTTAATTTCAACTGACTCACGTTTCTCCTCAGCACCATATGTGGTTCAGTAACACATCTACAGTTTTACATGACTCAAACACTTGCAATTCTTTTATAAATAACACAGACCAAAGTGTAGTAACAAAGAAAACAACTCATTCATGCATTGTTAAACTTTCTTTGATCCCAGTTAACGTAAGATGATGACAAACATCACTTCATGCCTTTGGAGTTAGCAGAGGTCCAGATCTCCTTATTCTCCCTGTGCAGCACCAATTTGCCGTCATTGGTCAGGCGAAGATGGCACATGTTACAGCTGGGTTTGGCGGAGTTTGTGTGCCACCTGGCTGTGGTATCTTTGTTGTACATGACCAGGTTGCAGTCAGCCTGCATGCACAGTCGGACAGCGTCTGATCCTGCAGTGTCTGAAGCCCACAGAGGTCGCCAGCCGTAGACAACAAAGTTACCATCGTCCTGCAGGGCACAAAGAGACATTTGACATTAAGTTCGAATGTAATTTCCCAAACACTGTACACAGACCAGTGACCACAAGTTACTCGCCTGGAAAATAGCCTTATACTCCCCATTGTTGGAGATCAGGAAGTCTCCCTTGCGCAGCTCATTATTTTTGGACAAGCAGTTCCTGCTCATGATTCTGCAACAAAAAGAAAACCTTTTTTGTATCTCTGTAAAACACTGAAATTATAATAAATCATACATTTTGGGGGTTGGTTAGCCAATCCAGTTGTGCACCAACAGTGATTTCTTTTTTTCCCTTTTTTCCCTTTTTTTTCGGGACGCCGATTATAAAGTTGTGCCTGCTAAAATAAACAGCAACTTTTCCCCACATTTAGCAGCAAACCATGTTAAAAAAACATACATGAATTTTTTTCTTATTTTTGACCAGATTTACAGCAATATTTGTGAATTTTGTGATATTTACCTCTCTTGTAAAAATATTTCAATGTTGAATCTAATTTTTTTTTTTAAATATAGATGTTAAATATAAATGTTAAATATAAATATAAATGGTACGTTTAAATATAAATGTCAAATCTAAATCTAAATGTTAAATGTTAAACATAAATGTTAAATCTAAATCCATCCATCCATCCATTTTCGTCCGCTTATCCGGGGCCGGGTCGCGGGGGCAGCTGCCTGAGCAGGGACACCCAGACTTCTCTCTCCCCGGACACTGCCCCCAGCTCTTCCGGGAGGATCCCAAGGCGTTCCCAGGCCAGCTGGGTGACATAGTCACACCAGCGTGTCCTGGGTCTTCCTCGGGGTCTCCTCCCGGTGGGACATGCCAGGAACACCTCCCAAGGGAGGCGTCCCGGGGGCATCCGAAACAGATGCCCGAGCCACCTCAGCTGGCTCCTCTCGATGTGGAGGAGCAGCGGCTCTACTCCGAGCTCCTCCCGGGTGACAGAGCTCTTCACCCTATCTCTAAGGGAGCGCCCTGCCACCCTGCGGAGGAAACTCATTTCGGCCGCTTGTATCCGGGATCTTATTCTTTCGGTCATGACCCAAAGTTCATGGCCATAGGTGAGGGTCGGAACGTAGATTGACTAGTAAATCGAGAGCTTCGCCTTTCGGCTCAGCTCTCTCTTCACCACGACAGACCGATACAACGACCGCATTACTGCGGCCGCTGCACCGATCCGCCTGTCAATCTCACGCTCCATCCTGCCCTCACTCGTGAACAAGACCCCGAGATCCACTTGAGGCAGGAACTCTCCTCCCACCTGGAGGGAGCAAGCCACCTTTTTCCGGTCGAGAACCATGGCCTCAGATTTGGAGGTGCTGATTCTCATCCCAGCCGCTTCACACTCGGCTGCAAACCGCCCCAGGACATGCTGGAGGTCCTGGCTCGAAGGAGCCAACAAGACCACATCATCCGCGAAAAGCAGAGATGAGATCCAGTGGCTCCCGAACCAGATCCCCTCCGGCCCGTGGCTGCGCCTAGAAATTCTGTCCATAAAAATAATGAACAGAACCGGTGACAAAAGGCAGCCCTGCCGGAGTCCAACATGCACTGGGAACAGGTTTGACTTACTGCCGGCAATGCGAACCAAGCTCCTGCTCCAGTCGTACAGGGACCGTACAGCCCTTAACAGAGGGCCTCCGACCCCGTACTCCCGGAGCACCTCCCACAGAATGCCACGAGGGACATGGTCGAATGCCTTCTCCAAAACACATGTGGACTGGTTGGGCAAACTCCCATGAACCCTCGAGCACCCTGCGGAGGGTATAAAGCTGGTCCAGTGTTCCACGGCCAGGACGAAAACCACATTGTTCCTCCTGAATCCGAGGTTCGACTACGGCCGAATTCTCCTCTCCAGTACCCTTGAATAGACTTTCCCAGGGAGGCTGAGGAGTGTGATCCCCCGATAGTTGGAACACACCCTCCGGTCCCCCTTTTTAAATAGGGGGACCACCAGCCCGGTCTGCCAGTCCAGAGGCACTGTCCCCGACTGCCACGCGATGCTGCAGAGACGTGTCAACCAAGACAGCCCCACAACATCCAGAGACTTGAGGTACTCAGGGTGGATCTCATCCACCCCCGGTGCTTTGCCACTGAGGAGTTTCCGGATTACCTCAGTGACTTCGGCTTGGGTGATGGATGGGTCAACCTCTGAGTCCCCAGCCTCTGCTTCCTCTATGGAAGGCGTGTCAGTGGGATTGAGGAGATCCTCGAAAGTATTCCTTCCACCGCCCGACGATGTCCCCAGTCGAGGTCAACAGCTCCCCACCCCCACTGTAAACAGTGTTGGTGGAGGACTGCTTCCCCCCCCTGAGGCGCCGGATGGTTTGCCAGAATTTCTTCGAGGCCGACCGGTAGTCCTCCTCCATGGCCTCCCCGAAATTTTCCTAGACCCGAGTTTTTGCTTCCGAGACTGCCCGTGCTGCCGCACGCTTGGCCTGCCGGTACCCGTCAGCTGCCTCAGGAGTCCCCCTGGCCAGCTAGGCTCGGTAGGACTCCTTCTTCAGCTTGACAGCAACCCTTACTTCCGGTGTCCACCACCGGGTTTGGGGATTGCCGCTGTGACAGGCACCGGAGACCTTACGGCCACAGGTCCGGACAGCCGCGTCAACAACGGAAGTGGAGAACATGGTCCATTCGGACTCAATGTCCCCAGCCTCCCTCGGGATCTGGTCAAAGCTCTCCCGGAGGTGGGAGTTAAAGATCTCCCTGGCAGAGGGTTCTGCCAGACGTTCCCAGCAGACCCTCACGATACGTTTGGGTCTGCCAGGTCTGTCTGGCTTCTTCCCCCGCCAGCGGATCCAACTCACCACCAGGTGGTGATCAGTTGACAGCTCAGCCCCTCTCTTCACCCGAGTGTCCAAGACATACGGCCGGAGGTCAGATGACACGACCACAAAGTCGATCATTGATCTCCGGCCTAGGGTGTCCTGGTGCCACGTGCACATATGGACACCCTTATGCTTGAACATGGTGTTCGTTATGGACAAACCGTGACTAGCACAGAAGTCCAGTAACAAAATACCACTCGGGTTCAGACTGGGGAGGCCGTTCCTCCCAATCACACCCCTCCAGGTAACACTGTCGTCGCCCACGTGGGCGTTGAAGTCCCCCAGGAGAACGACGGAGTCCCCGGTTGGAGCACTCTCCAGTACCCCTCCCAGGGACTCCAAGAAGGCCGGGTACTCTGCACCACTGTTCGGCCCATAAGCCGAGACGACAGTGAGAGTCCTATCCCTGACCCGAAGGCGCAGGGAAACGACCCTCTCGTTCACCGGGGAGAACTCCAACACATGGCAGCTGAGCTGGGGGGCTATAAGCAAGCCCACACCAGCTCGCCGCCTCTCACCGCGGGCAACTCCAGAGTAGAAGAGAGTCCAGCCTCTCTTAAGGAGTTGGGTTCCAGAGCCCAGACTGTGCGTGGAGGTGAGCCCGACTATTTCTAGCCGGTACCGCTCAACCTCCCTCACCAGCTCAGGCTCTTTCCCCCCCAGCGAGGTGACATTCCATGTCCCCATGGCTAGAGTCACCATCCGGGGATTGGGCCGCCGGGGCCCCCGCCCACGACCGCCACCCATATCCCACTGCACCGGCCCCTTCTGAACCCTCCCGCGAGTGGTGAGCCCACGGGAGTGCGGACCCACGTTGCTCGTTCGGGCTGCGCCCGGCCGGGTCCCGTGGGCACAGACCCGGCCACCAGGCGCTCGCCTGCGAGCCCCAACCCCAGGCCTGGCTCCAGGGTGGGGCCCCGGTGACGCCGATCCGGGCGATGTGCACATCCTTGCTGTTCTTACTGTCATTAGGGGCGAGTGAACCGATCTTAGTCTGACCCGTCACCTAGGACCTGTTTGCCTTGGGAGACCCTACCAGGGGCATTAAGCCCCGGACAACATAGCTGCTAGGATCATTCGGGTGCTCAAACCCCTCCACCACGATAAGATGCCGGTTCAAGGAGGAGAAATCTAAATCTAAATGTGAAACTAAATGCTAAATGTCACGGGTGAACCTAGATATCTCTCTATAAAAGCAAGGAATCTCTGTCTGTCTGTCTGTGTGTGTGTGTGTGTTTATCAAATATCTCTGCGGATCAGGATCAGACTGACCTGAGACTTACAACATGGCTGTTGCGTGTTTCAAGGGTGTGCGACTTCGCATTTGTTTGGACTGTAATGACACCATTAATAAATTATTTCATAAATGCTTTACAAATTCGCGAGCATTGTCCACTGAGCCACCACAGTCACGTGCGCACTAGAGCCAATCACTGCAGAGCCCACCGCGACACCCCCCCCCACCTTAAGAAACAAGCAGAGTTATACCTGCAGCTGCGCGAGCAGATTTGGCCAGCGGTTCGGTCCCGTTCTGTTCGGTGCATCTAAACTGACTGTTGTGTATTAATGAGACTAAAAGAGTCCGGACCGAGTCTGTTCGGGTCTGAGGAGATCCGGAGACGCGCGAACAACAAAGTGGAATCAGAATCTGTGGATGTTCGTGTGTAGCTAGCCAACCTAACTCCACAGCCCACCTCCCGAGGCGACGGACCAGACGCACCGGCACCGCCAAAACCGGACTTAGGGTAAATAATGTCCGCCACGCGAACATTGCCGTCACGTTTGCTTTGTGTCTGGTGCAGGAAGAAACGGTAAAAACAGGCTTTTGTCAAGAAAGTGTCCAAGCAGCAGGTTTGGTTGTTGAGGAACAGGAAGTTGTGTGAGGGACGGAGGCGGTGATACAGACAGACAGAGAGAACGAGTTTTGAGAGTTGAGAGATTTGTGACAACAGCGTGTTTGGAGTGTATAGTTAGTATGTTATATAGTGTTTGGTGTGGTGTGTTTAGTGTGTCGTGTAGTCGTTTTTTGTGTTGTGAGTCAGAACAATGAGGAGACTGAATGTGGAGCAGGCAGGAATGAGCTGAGGAGCCTGAGGCATTGCCTGCATTTAAATGTAAATAGTTACATATAACTTTGTAAATTTCAAAAACTTATGCAAAAATTTAGCAAACAACAATTTATATTTGCATTATAACTAATGCAATTGGTTCATTGAACTGTTTGTGATTTTCACAGTAAAAAATTACTTTTTCCTATTATCCTATTCCTGTTATTTTGTGATTTTAGGTCCATAGTGTTAATATAATATGTCAAAATAAAAAAAATAACTGTACAGTCACATAAGTGAGGTTGTGCTGAAAATAATGACACCAAACAAGACAAGGTAAATAGTTCTTAAGGTGAAATAATATAATGGTATAATCAGAAGTTATATCCCTGACGTCCCACCTTCAAACACAACCTCATTTTGCCATCCGTGAAAAAGCTACTGAACCTCCCACTTTTCTATAGTAATACATGCTTCCTACGGGCAATGCACTAGTATAGCTAACATGCAAATCTACACTGCCTGTCACCGGATGTACCAAAATAAAAGCTCATTGACGTGAACGAGCGCTAGCCGTGGTCTTCTTCCGGTAGTCAGACGGAGTGATTGTGCTACACTGTCACGTCTCCTCACCCTGCTCTCATGTTGCCTGCCAGCATATCTTAGCAACTTAGCTGAACACATTGGTAGGGCGGCAACACAGAGGTTCAGTTCAGAGTCGCCGCATTATCGCATTATTATTTTTTATTTAGATTTAACATTGAAATTATATTTTTACAAGAGAGGTAAATATCACAACGTTCACACATATTGCTGTAAATCTGGTCAAAAGTAACATGAAAAACATTCACGTATGTTTTTTAAACATGGTTTGCTGCTAAATAATAACCAGCAGCGACTGATGAATTCATGAATTCATCCATCAGTATAAAAGTAAAGAATACTTACAGGCTTGAAGGTTCCACCACAGTCAGACTGCAAGCAGAGGAAGAGGAGTGAAGCGAACCACTTAAATTCACTCTATACTCTACATGGGGGTGGGGAGAGGAGGGTCCTTCTCTTATGAAAGTGAATGTGTCCATTACCGGGCAATCTGCTCCTACATTGATGACTTCCTTCAGGTTGTTAACACTTTCG
Organism: Sparus aurata; assembly: GCF_900880675.1. Taxonomy (NCBI): domain Eukaryota; kingdom Metazoa; phylum Chordata; class Actinopteri; order Spariformes; family Sparidae; genus Sparus; species Sparus aurata. The sequence goes on from NC_044205.1 coordinate 18,943,039, forward strand.
GTTTCAATCTGATACCGAACAAGGGCAGATGACAGCTCATATTTCTTTTTGATCATCAAAAGCTGTCATGTTTTGAGTTTTTGGTTTAGTTATTTATCACATTTTACTTTTCACTTTGTCCCTTTGTTCTTTTCTTGACATTATTCTGTCCACCTGTCTATTCTGTTTTTCTGTTTCTCTTTTTCAATTGGTCTGTTGTTGTCATGCATCTCCTGCTTTCCCGTTCTGTATCTTTACCTCAGTCCTGATGCTCCTGTGATTTGCTCATGTCTGCTTTTTTTTCCCCTGCATTTTGACTTTTGGAAATTGTTTGGACGTTGGACATCAGCTTTATGTTAATAAAGTTCACTCGGGCCTCTGACTCTAGCTGGTGTCTGGTGCAGCATTTCTATCTAAGATGTCATCTGGTCAATCATCGTGCAATGACTTTCAAATACTACTGTTATCAGTTGTCATTACAAAAACTGCATTGTAGTCATTTACAAGTGTCTGTTCTTCCTGCATCAGGCACGTGTGCACATAACGCCCAAGGGGTGCTTGAGCACCTGCCCTTTTTGCCTTGTATTAAAAAGACCTTTCTGTGTGTTTTTTAATGAGTAAATAAATTCATGTTGTGCACAAGGATGTAAAAACAAACGGTGGTATAAAAGCGCCACAGTTACCTACCGTATGCATTTCCTTGTAATGTTGTGTGTGTGTGTGTGTGCGGTGTGTGTGTGTGTGTGTGTGTGTGTGTGTGTTTGTGTGTGCATGTGTGTGTGTTTTGAGCCTGTTCTTACTAACTTTCACAGTAGCAGTCACAGTAGTCATTTCTTGGTTTTGTCACATTTTTAGATCATGTAAGGCCTGTATTTCTAGTTTGCACTTACCCTTCAATGATTTTAGTTTTTGTTATGCAAGCTGTGTTAATGTGCAACCTTGGAAAAAATATTATATTAGTCTTAGAATACCAGTTCGGGAAGTCGGAAATTGGTCAAGCTTATTGTCTAGCTAGGTCTCAGGCTATGTTAGCTCTGTGTGTGTGTGTGTGTGTGTGTGTGTGTGTGTGTGTGTGTGTGTGTGTGTGTGTGACCAAGCAGTAATGATACTGTACCATTTTATATAAAGGCTTACTGCAGGGTTAATTTAGAAATTGCAAATGCATATCACTCACATCTACACAGGAAACACAGCTAAGTAGTTAGCTTTCCATAAGTACTTTTTTATTACATTAATCTACATATTGTGTTATTAAGGCCTGAAAAAAATACTGCCCTTTTCTTACTTTGAGCCTCTCTCTCATCATGTACTCATCCCCGACCTGCATACAACAGATGATATATAATCCAGTGTTTTTTATATTTCAGTCAAGTCATCATTGCCCAAATACACAAATAGTCGTCTTTAATTTATAGAATATGCAGTAGAACAAATTAGAACAAATGTTTCCGTTATTGAACAGTCTGCTTCTACATTGATGACTCCACGCCGGTTGTTATCACTTTTGGTTTCAATATGATACTGGCTGGTGTCTGGTGCAGCACCCCAGCTTCCAGAATCCCATTCTGAGTTTAAGGGATGTTGTGTGCCTCCAGCAGGGTTCTGCCTCTGCTGAGAGCATGATTTCTATCCAAGATGTAGTCATGTAGTCAATCACACTCACTATGTGACGAGTTTTGACAATGTGACTTCATTGTTAACAATGCATGTAAGCAATCAAGAAGAAAGAAAACACTGTAACATGCAGCTGCTCCATGTGACTGGAGACAGGTAGATGCATGCAGTGTGAGGCTGCAGTGGGATTAGTCTGACTTCTTGTGGTGCTATGATGCAGCTGCAATAATGTCTTTAATTTCAGCTGACTCATGTTGACTCAGCACCATATATGGTTCAGTAACACATCTACAGTTTTACATGACTTAAGCACTTGGTCTTGGTTGTTTTATAATGAACACAGACAAAAGTATTAGATTAAGATATATAGATCTTTATTGTCATTGTACATTGTACAACGAAATTGAGATGCAACTCCTTATTAGTGCAAATTATGAAAGCGCAAAGATAAAACATAAAAACATTAATACTAGGATAAAAATAGATAAATAAAAAACATAAATACCAAGCACACACCTCACATACATCATGTCATTCAAGTTGTTGCACAATCACCAGATTATTTCACAGTCAGACAGACACATGTTTTCATGCCTTAATTGCGTTCAGTGACACTCTTGCTCTCAGGTAAAAACTGTTCTTGAACCTGTTTGTCAGGCATTTTATTGACCTGTATTTTCTGCCAGAGGGCAGCAGTTCAACGAGTTCATGTCTGGGGTGTGATGGGTCCCTGAGGATGTTTTGAGCTTTTATAAGGCACCTTGCACTGTACAGTTCATCTAGGGAGGGGTAGAGAGCAGACCGTGATCCCTTGGCTGTGTTGATGACCCTCTGGAGTGCTTTCCTCTCTGCTGCTGTGCAGCTGGCGTCGGAAAAATAGTTCCCTACATATGCTTAATACTATGAATGAGTTTGCGGAAAATATTATATTCAATGCATTATGTAAAAAAAAACAATATGTGTATATTAAAATATATCAAAAAAATTGGTAGGGACAACTCTGTCTTTCCCAAACTTTGGTTGTGACTTGTCCCTATCGTCCCTATGCAAACTTACGCCCTTGCTTTGTTCTTTTCCTGACATTATTCTGTCCACCTGTCTATTCTGTTTTTCTGTTTCTCTTTTTCAATTGGTCTGTTGTTGTCATGCATCTCCTGCTTTCCTGTTCTGTATCTTTACCTCAGTCCTGATGCTCCTGTGATTTGCTCCTGTCTGCTTTTTTTTTTGCCTGCATTTTGACTTTTGGAAATTGTTTGGACGTTGGACATCAGCTTTATATTAATAAAGTTCACTCCGGCCTCTGACTCTAGCTGGTGTCTGGTGCAGCATTTCTTTGTGATTCAAATTTTTATTGAAATTTTCAAGTTTCAAAACAGAATACTAAACACAAAACAAGACAATAAAACAAAAAGAGATCAACGGCACATGGCACCCACAAACCCCCCCAGGCCCCCTCTGACCATAGCACAGACATCACAAGACATGGCACATGAAAGTCCAATGAAAGAAAACCCAACTAAAAATAAAAATACAAACATGCTGTCCATATGTAATCCAGAGTCCGGCTCGCAGTGTCATGGCATGAAGAATGAAATCATCCTTCCTGGGTTCAAACCAGGGCCTTCCTCAGTTTTTATATGTGTCCAAAAACAGTCCCAGGAGGTGATCCCATCCTCCAGTTTACCTTTTAATCTGTTGAGCATAGACTCGTAAGATGCAGTCTCGACCATTGCGTCCACCCACTCTTTCATATTTGGACGTTTAACTGTTTTCCAATGTCTCAAAATGATTCTTGATGCAGTGATTAAACTGACCATAATAACAGAAAAGGTACCTTTTGAAATGTTAGGTATTTGGGATTTGTCCCCTAATAGACATGGTGCAGCATTTCTATCTAAGATGTCATCTAGTCAATCATCGTGCAATGACTTTCAAATACTACTGTTATCAGTTGTCATTACAAAAACTATGGAAAGAAATCTAGTTTACTCACCTGGAGAACAGCCTTCCACCTCCCATTGTTGGACATCAGGTACTCTCCCCGCTGAAGCTCTTCATTTTTTAACAAAGTGTTCTTGCTCATGTTTCTGCAACAAAAAGAAAAACCTGTGTTGTATCTCTGTAAAACACTAAAAAGCAACTTGTTTTATGAATTGAATTTGGTTTTGTTTCCTATTACTATTATGAACTTCATCTCAGCAGCACAGATTCAACAGTAAACTTCAACGACCTCTTCACACATTGAACTACACTTGCACAGCATCAATTCATTCATCAGTAGAAAAATGGAGAATACTTACAGGTTTGAATGTCCCACCACAGTCAGACTGCATGCAGAGGAAGAGGAGTGAAGTGAACCACGTTAAATTCATTCTGTATTTATATATACCTCACCTGAGGGTGGGGAGAGGAGGGTCCTTCTCTTATGAAATCTGAATGTTTCCATTATTGGGCAATCTGCTCCTACATTGATGACCACCCAGGTTGTTATCACTTCTAGTTTAAATCTGATACAGAACAAGGGCAGATCTCAACTCACATTTTCTTTTAACTAATCAATGTCATGTTTTTAGTTTTTGATTTAGTTATTTATCATATTTTACTTTTCACTTTGTCCCTTTGTCCTTTTCTCTGCATTTTTCTGTCCACCTGTCTATTTAAGCCTGTTTTTATCTTTCTTTTTTTCAATTGGTCTGTTGTTGTCATGCATCTCTTGCTTTCCTGTTCTGTATCTTTACCTCAGTCCTGATGCTCCTGTGATTTCCCCGTCTGCTTTTTGGGTCACCCTCCAGACGTAGTCCTCCGTCTGCATGCATGTACCATGCTGGAGTCATAGGAAGATGGTCGAGGTGATCGGGTTAGACTTCTTAGATTTCATGGGTTTAGAGCATATATGTTACACTGTGAATCGCTCAGCTGCGATATTAAAAAGTCTGGCAACCTCTTCTGCAACATGTGAGAGAACTTAATTTGCACCTAACAGGCTACATTCCGTTCCCCATCTCTTTTGCAGAATTTGTCTGTTTCTTTGAATGTTCTGATGAAAAAAATATATAATGCGACTAATTGGTTCACCGGACAAACAGTACAGAAACAAACAGTTACTGTGGCACAGCTGTGAGGAGATTGGACAGGAATGAAACTTGAGAGTGGAGGTCCATTGCCAGACCTCTGAGCGCACCCCCTAACAGCCAAGTTACAGATGCTGACTCTCCCCGGACAGTCGGCTCCCAGTTAACATGGCCGAGACAGACAACACAGCAGAGGTGAAATAAACCATGGAAAACAAGGCCAGGTTTAGATGGTTAACATCTTCCTCTTCAATTTTGAAAAGGGGAGTTGCATACTTTGTGTAAAGAGCCTGAAATGTCTTGGTGTCAGAAGAATTTTAACTTACCGTACTTTCTGTCACTTTAGTCATATAGCCATGTCAGTAAAGTCTCTGTCAGGAGTGATGATCTGCTTCTTCTTTTTTGTGGCCCCCCCACGCTAAGGTCAGCAAGTGGGGTCACAAAGACAGAAAACACTGACTCAGAGTAATTAGAAAGCTGAACTGCAGCTTCTAGTAACACGTGGGTTCTAGCAATGTTTCTGCGACTTGACAAGGAGGTTAAATAGCAACAGGGTGCTCAGTTCTGTGAAATGCATAACCGCTTTGAATAAGAAAAAAAGACCAGGCTGTGTAGGACTTAGATGAAGTAGCAGAAAAACATACACACACACAAATGGTATGGACGCAGGGTCGCAAATGAATAAGCATCTTGATTTTACGCAATGTAGTGGGGGGATTTTATTTGGTCAGATTGTATAATTACGTCTAGAAAACAACCTTGGACAGTTTTTTTTTAATTGCTAACAAGCACCGGTCAATACTGAAACCACTTAATCGTAACTCTTCATTCAGTCTGCAACATGCATCCTGGACAAACACTCCATGCATGCCTCAAAAGAAGATGATGTAAAAAAAATACGAACAACAGCGAGTGTTACAGAAATTATGAACTTTTGTCATTTGAAGATATTTTTTCTTGACACAGAAACACACCTACATCAAAAAAATCAATCTTCTGCTCAAAACCACATTTTGTCAAATACAATAGATATCAACTATACATTTCAAAATGTGAAAAAAATCTCACTATCAAACTATTCTTTCAGAGCACGAGCATGATTTCATCTAGATGTCATCTAGTCAATCATTGTGCAATGACTTTCAAATACAACTGTTATCAGTTGTCGTTACAAAAACTGCATTATAGTGATTTACACGTTTCTGTTCTACCTGCATACAACAGACCATATATAATCCAATGTTTCAGTTCAGCCATTTTTGCCCAAATACACAAGAATGAGTCGTCTTTAATTTGTAGAATATGCAGTAGAACAAATTATTACGGAAGTGACAGATGTGCTGCAGTATCAGTATTGTGTAGTAGTGGTAACATGAAAATGCTGCCAGTGGTCGAAATGAAGTCAACATTCGTGGTCTTTGGTTCCAAATGTGAAAAAATTGAAGAATCCCAGAATTTCTAGGCTGCAATAATCATTTTAAAAGAATGAATTAACATGTGCAAAGATTTTCTATATATCTCAAGTTGCCATCCAACTGTTTTGAATGTGCTGCAAACATTCTGAACAGTGTTTGCAGATAATGAGAAAACGGTCCGTGAATTTTGGAGGATGTTGTCACTGAGTGCATTTTGTGTGAAAGCAATGAACAAATGATTCACAGTTTGGTCGACACAGAGGCTTCTGTTTTACTGACTGTGTGATGAGTTTGAACAATGTGACTCCAGCGTTGAACAATGCATGTAAAAAATCAAGAAGAAGAAAACACTGTAACATGCAGCTGCTCCATGTGACTGGAGACAGGTAGATGCTTGCAGTGTGAGGCTGCAGTGGGATTAGTCTGACATCTTGTGGTGCTATGATGCAACTGCAATAACGTCTTTAATTTCAGCTGACTCATGTTTCTCCTCAGCACCATGTATGGTTCAGTAACACATTGACAGTTTTACATGACTCCAACACTTGCAATTCTCTTAAAATGAGCAGAGACCAAAGTGTAGTAAGGAAGAAAGCAACTCATTCATGCGATGTTCAATTTCCTTTTATTTGATCCCAGTTAACGTAAGATGATGACAAACATCACTTCATGCCTTTGGAGTCAGCAGAGTTCCAGAGCTCGTCCATCCCCCCATGCAGCACCAGTTTGCCGTCATTGGTCAGGTGAAGACTGCACATGTCACAGCTGGGTCTGTGGGTGTTTGTGTGCCACCTGGCATTGTCATTGTTGTTGTACATGACCAGGTTGCAGTCAGCCTGCATGCACAGGCGGACAGCGTCTGATCCATCAGTGTCTGAAGCCCACAGAGGGCGCCAGCCGTAGACAACAAAGTTACCATCACCCTGCAGGGCACAAAGAGAGTTGAATGTCTTTTCCCAAACACTGTACACAAACCAGTGCACACGAGTTACTCACCTGGAAAATAGCCTTATAGTCCCCATTGTTGGAGATCAGGAAGTCTCCCTTACGCAGCTCATTATCTTTGGACAAGCAGTTCCTGCTCATGATTCTGCAACAAAAAGAAAACCTGTGTTGTATCTTTGTAAAACACTCAAATTATAATAAATCATACATTTTGGGAGTTGGTTAACCAATTCAGTATTGCACCATCACTGATTTGATTTTTTTCCTTTGTTTATCCCCCAAATGAACCTTTTGCACCGTCATAAACGTCATGCACAGATTCAACAGTAACCAGCAGCGGCTCCTTCATACATTTAACTAAACATGCACAGCATGAATTCATCCATCAGTATAAAAGTAAAGAATACTTACAGGCTTGAATGTTCCACCACAGTCAGAGTGCATGCAGAGGACGAGGAGTGAAGTGAAAAACATTAAATTCACTCCATTTTTATATACAGTAAGCTAGGGGTGGAGATAGATTGGTTCTCTTTTCTCAAGAAAAAGGAAAAAGTCCTGTTAGTGGGCAGTCTGCTTCAACTTGTGTGAACTTTTTTGTGCTCCCCCCACGCTAAGGTCAGCAGGTTGGGTCACAAAGACAGAAAACACTGACTCAGAGTAATTAGAAAGCTAAACTGCAGCTTCTAGTAACACGTGGGTTCTAGCAATGTTTCTGCGACTTGACAAGAGGTTAAATGGCAACAGGGGTGTTCAGTTCTGTGAAATGCATAAACGCTTTGTAAGAAAAAAAGACCAGGCTGTGCAGGACTTTGAGGAAGTAGCAGAAAACACACAAACAAACAAATGGTGTGGACACAGGGTCGCAGATTAATAAGCAACTTGATTTTACACAATGTAGTTGGGGGATTTTATTAGGTCAGAATAGATAATTATGGCAAGAAAACAGTTTTGGACAGTTTTTTTCAGTTGCTAACAAGCACCAGTCAATATTGAAACCACTTAATTGTAACTCTTCATACAGTCTGCAGCATGCATCCTGGACAAACGCTTCGTACATGTCTCAAAAGAAGCTCATTCAGTCAAAACACTGGCACCAATCCTCACTCAGAGAGCCAACACTGTCACTCGTAACACACTGATGTAAAAAATACTAAGAACAGTGAGTGCTATAGAAATGGTGAACTTTTATAATTGAAATTTGAATCATTCGTTCAGTTTTTCACCACAGCTAACATGAGTGTTCAGCTGAAGATATGTTTTCTTAACACAGAAACACACCTAGTTTCACATAGCTGGACCTAGGGCTAGGCTTCAGTCAGAGGCAGGCCTGCAAAGTGAATGGGATGGATCAGAGGTCAGGATACTGCAGTTTATTCATTTTGGAGGTGATTTTGAGGTGAGATTTCTTCACATTGCTGCAGTGAAATGTAACCAAATATGTACCTGTGATGGAGTAAGGAATCAGGAAGAAGATGGAATGATAATGATGAACTAAACTGAAGAAATTGATTTGACATAAGGTCAAATGTTTATTTGTTTATTTATTTATTTTATTTTATTTTATTTGTTGGTTTTATGGTTTATCTGTGAGGGAGAAGAACTGTCTCAGCAGCATTATCAAAGTCTGTTCCAAGATCATTGGAATTCAGCTAACAGACTTAAGCTCGATCTGGAAAAAACAAGTTATCCAGAAAGCCAGAAAGGTCATTAGTCATCCTGACCACATCCTCGGTCAGGAATTCTGTTTGATGCCCTCAGGGCGGCGTTACCTTGCCCCCCCGAGGAAGACAAACAGATTTGCAAATTCATTTATTCCTTCAGCCATCAGGCTTTTAAATGCTGCTGACAGCTAATGAACACAGGCCAGGCATTGTATACCTGAGAGCCTTAATGTGTATATTTATTCATTATTTATTTCCTATTGTTACATGCTGCTAGCTCCCGTTGCCTCTGCCAACCTGCAGTACTGACAGAGTGGATGCTGTATGTGTCTTTGTTTTTGTTGTTGTTTCTTGTTTCTATGTGACTGAGGCTGCAAACTGAATTGCCCTGTGGGGATAAATAAAGTTGTTTGAATTGAATTGAATTGAATTGAATTGAAATGTCAGAAAAGTTTCTAATATTCAATTTCCAAAAAAGTCTGTCCAGGAGGTATTTGGGAACATGTTTCGGGCCGTTTGGAGTCCACTGGTACCTACTTGTAGTGACGCTTTTTTTAAAGTTTCACATTGTTGGACTTAGAGGCAATAAACTGTCTTCAGTCATGACTGAGTGTTAGAACTCAGATATTCATGAAAAAATAGAAATTCCACCAAAATCTAACGGAAGCAGGTGTGTCTCATTCAACTAGTAACCAAAGACATTGTGGGATTGATTTTGAGTCAATGGGTCAAATGACCTAGAAGCTATTAAATAAAAAGAGTCCCAATGTAAAGTGAATGGGACGGATCAGAGGTAAAATTTGTCAAATGTTCGATTTCCCCAAAAGTTCCTCCAGGAGGTGATCAGGAGCATGTTTCGGGCCATTTGGAGTCCACTGGTACCTATTTGTAATGACACTTTGAAAGTTTCACATAGCTTGACCAAGGGTTAGGTTTCGGCCAGACTAGGCAGGCCTGCAAAGTGAATGGGATGGATCAGAGGTGAACCTTGTCAGGGCCAAAATTGCAGAAGCTGACTCTCCCTGGTCAGTCAGCTCCCAGTTAACATGGCCGCACCAAGACAGACAGCACAGCCTCCGAGCAGAGGTGAAATAAACCATAGGAAACAAGGCCAGCTTTAGATGGTTAACATCATCCTCTTCAATTTTTAAAAGGGGAGTCGCACACTTCACAAGAATTTCAATTTACCATACTTTCTATCATGGTAGTCATATAGCCATGTCAGCAAAGTCTCTGTCTGGAGTGATGATTTACTTCTTCTTTTTTGTGGTCACCCCATGCCAAGGTCGGCTTGTGTGGTCACAAAGTCAGAAAACACTGACTCAGAACAATTAGAGAGCTGCAGCTTCTATTAACATGTGGGTTCTACCAATGTTTTGCAACTTGACAATTTGGTTAAACAGCAACGGGGGTGTTCAGTTCTTTGAAAAGGAAACCGCTTTAGATAAAAAAGAATAGATAATTACAGCAAGAGAACAACCCTGGACAGCTCAGTTGCTAACAAGCAACACGCAGAAATTTTGGGGGGGATTAAAAACTGGATTTATCTTCCTTCTCATCTGCCATGACAAGCCATGGAGGTGCCAAAATCCACTTTTATTTCCTATGACTCATATTTGACTATGTACAGACAGGAGATGAGAGAAGAAAATACACAGCAGGATAATTGAAAGAAGTGAAGTATCTGTGAGTGGAACTTTGCTCGTATCAAACACAATCACACACCCTCGATGCCAGGTGTTGCTCGCTGTCTTGCGGCTACTGACAAGGTATTCTGGCTGTTTGTGGCAAAGTCGCTCAAGTTGCATGAGGCGAAATGCACTAATCTTCATATGCTAACACAGATAGCAATACTAAGTTGAGGTGAGTTGTTGCAGCTGACGTACATTTTTTAAACCATGTACATTTTCATCTATTAATGCCACTTCAGGAGAACAGTCCAACTTCGGAACAAGTTTCTCAAATGTTGATTTTTTAATTTTTTTTTATAGTTAGCCACCATTTTGCGATGCTCCTCCTTGGTACCATAGACTCATAGACACTAGGTGTCCCTTCTTGCTGATGGTCTGGTAGGAGTTTATTAAAATGTGTTTATTGGAAAGACTCAGAAAAGTGGGAGAGGGACGAAGGGAGATTGTATATTAAGCCTGGAGCTAAACAGCATAGAAGACACTGCATGAATATGAAAAATAGCTGAGAGGCACATTGCTTTTCTTGAATAATGGCTGGAAGCTGAACTGCATTGCTGACTTTAATTTGTATGAAGACACACTTTTAGAAATTCCGTCTTCAGATATGTGCCAAATACTCAATAAACAGATTTGTGAACAGGATTTAAGCAGATTATCTCAACCCAATGCTTTATTATTTGAAGTTCATACAACAGGTACAAACTCTGTGGGTCACCTCCAGAGAGACAAACCAACTTTATGGGTGTTGAACAAACAGCATGGTCTATTAGGGGGAAACTCAACTGACTCATGTCTTCACGAGCACTTTCCTTCCCACGAACATCCTTTCTACCAGAATATAGCACAGAGGATTTACGCTGCTGTAGCTGTGATCCATAACTCTGTGTAGTGCTTAACTTAAATTTAAGTCTTCATCACTCTAAAGAGAGAAAACAAACACATGAATAAAATGTTAAACTGGCCTTTAATTTAATTTCCTTATTGCATATAAGTCAGGTTTTTACTTAAGTCAGCAGAGGGTACAAATTACGTCACATGTCAGGTACACCACCAGATTGCCATCATCGGTCAGCTCAAGAGGGCACCTGTCGACATCAATCTTGTTGATATTTGTGTCTGAGCTCCAAACTGGTTTATCATTGTCTTTTTATTAGACCAGGTTACAGTCGAGGCTGCATGCCAACAGGTTACAGTGCCCTACAGTTTGCCCATAAATAAAGTGCAGCTCCTCAATGCCCAAGAAGAACTTGTGGTAGAGTGACCTCAGCAGCTTTCCCTGTTAATATCCTTACTGTTGCAACCTATGCTAATATAACAACACCCCCCATTCTCTGTAAGAGAAAGAATGTTAACCGTAAGGAGGAAGCGGCGTTGGCTGGAGTGGGGCTTCAATGGGGTCACGACCCAGGTACACCACCAGATTGCCATCATTGGTCAGTTCGACATGGCATGTGTCGACATCCGCCTCGTTGATATATGTGCCAGAGCTCCAAATGAGTTTATCCCTGTCATTGTATAAGGCCAGGCTACAGTCAGACTGCATGCACAGGCGGTTTGCACCTGATCCATGAGTGCCTGTGGCCCACTTTACATTCCCCTCCTCTTCATTGTAAATGACGAAGTTACCATTAACCTGCAAAGCAGAAAATGTAAACTCTGACATTCAACCAAAACATTTCCACACGTAAATCTAGAGTGACTGGTCTATTTAGTGTTTAACTTTACACATGCCTGGTAAGCATGACTTTTTCATGGGCTCTTGAAAACATCTGGTTTACTCACCTGGAAAACAGCCCTCCACGCCAAATTGGTGGATCTCAGGAATTCTCCCTTTTCGAGCTTTTCATTTTTGGATAATTTGTTGGTGGTCATGATTCTGCAACAGAAAGAAAACTTGTTGGGCCTTTGTAAAACACTGAAAATGCACTGAAAAAAGATGCTTTGTCAGTTGGTAAGTAGGCTCTTGAGTTGCACACCGGCAGTGTTTTTAATTCACAAAATCATAGATCTTTTTTCCTTTTACATGCGTTTGTACGACATATGCAGCTATCATAAATTTCATGCCACCAGGTCAGATTTACATACCTACATCAAACTGCTACTGCAGTGGTATAAAAGTAAAGAGTGGTACAAGCATCAATATCCTACCCCAGTCAAACAGCAAGCAGAGGAAAAGGATGAATTGAAGAGGTGGAATTCAGTCCATGTTATATGGCTGAGCCCGTGGCGGAGAGAGAAAGGCAGCAGGGAGAGGGGAGTAACAAGTGTTTGCATTTATTTGATTTTATTTAAATAACCACATTTTCAAAAATGTATTCATTCGAATTCCTTAGAATCAGCATAAATCTGTAAATTGTGAAAACAATTCAATTTATTAAGTTTAAACATATGAACATGGTTTAAATATGGCAAGCCCTGGAAAAAGCAAGATTCAGTTAGTTAAAATGTATGTGACTAGTTTAATCTCCCGTCCAGCAGGTGGCGGTAATGTAGCTTTATTTTTTTATTAGGCTCACTGGCCAACCTCCAGTTTAGAGGACAAAAAGCGCGCGTGCTCAGCCATTACACCGTAGAGACCTGCTGCCTGGTAAGTTATACCTGCACTCATCCTTTTTAATAATCCAGTTATCCGTCCATGTACATAATTATTATTAGTGAAGTTGATATAATATCACACTAATACCAATATATTGACTATTAAATCGAATAAGTCTGTCATTTTCATCCAGTTTACTAGCTAGCAGTTACAAGTGGTTCTAATAAATCAGCTTTAGCTTTAGCTAGTTAGCTCATTGGCTAACGTTCCAGGTATGACTAATTAAAACAATTCAGTATTTAAAGTTTGGATGAGGGACTTTTCCTATTAAGCGTTTGACTACATTGCCTACATATAGGGTAACTTATAGCAAACAACTACCGTATATTGTTTATTGGTCTTTTTCTGCATGGACTTAACTTGGTACATTTTCCTACATTTTTAATCTTGACATTCATATTAGTATCTTGTGTTTTAAAAAAAAGAAAAGATATGCAAGTGTGTGTATGTGTGTGTGTGTGTGTGTGTGTGTGTATGTGTATGCATATATACATAAATATGTTAACACTTGTTAATTACACTAAATGAGTGGTGCAGACTATTCTGTCAACTATAACATTTAACTTGATCAAAAGCATAAGCTACAGTATATAAGGGACAAAATTTTGTCCAAGGGATGACTGAGTACTTCTTTCAGAATTTGCATAAATTTGTATAAATTGGTACTGCCTTTGATTTTTTTAAGCAAAAGAACTTCACACAATATAGAATAGGATGTTAAATGCATTTGGTGTAATACAAATTAAGTAAAGTTTATCCTGTGTTTTCTCCTCTCTTTCAGGTCAACATGGAGTTCATACGTATAATAAAAACTGTTCCTCTGATAACAAAATTCACTGGACAACTGGACAGATACACTGTTGACCTGATGAGGGTTTTCCGTGCCAAAGGAGGATCTGCCGGACAGAAAATCCGAACCATAATGGCACAGACGGCTAAAGTAAGTGTTTTTTTGTATTATTTTACCGGAATACTACTTGAATTCTTAGGAACTGTTTTTCTTTCTTCTCTCCCTCTCCTGCTTGTCCTCCTCATCCTCTTCTCTCTTTTGTAAACATTAAATAGATTTGCAGGCCTACAGTGGTTTCATGTAGCAAATATGTGTTTACCAAAGATTCACCTCTGCAATCAGTGATCGCTGTATTAAAGCAGCTTAATAAACATACGACAAAAAATTTCTTTCGAGCAAAGTATTGTCATCAGCATCTCTAGGAAGGGGGTCTAGCAAGTACAGCCTGCTCTTATCTTAAAATTTTACTAAATTTTACACTTTAAAATGCAGCATTACTTCAACTGTAAATCAATGCATTGACTAATGTCATGCATTGGGATCTTGTTTCAGAATGACAACATAAACTTCAAGTGCAAATGTGTCCTGAGAGGCCTTATTTGTGTGGACCGCTAATGAGCTCGAACTGCTGCTGCGACTCACACTCGACTACATGGCGAGTAAGTCTTCTGCTGCACGAACACAAGCATGTAGTCCGCCATTGTTGTTATTGTTGTTATTAGACATTGCGATGTAAAGAGGTTGAAGGCTAGATGTTGAGGGGTTGGGCAATGCATCATTGATAGGCAAAGTATGCGGATTCGCTGTCCACACGAGAACGCAAGGGCAGCGTTTTCTGATTTTTCCACCCTGAGACCAGGTTTAAAAAAAGTCAGTTTACAGGATCCATTTGGACGATCGGCCAAAACAATGCAAAACATATGCATTTACACACAAAGCGTTTCCATGTGGATGGTCCTTAAGAGTCTACCTCAATGAAGACATGGAGGCAGTTGTCAAAGAATACATGGTAAGTGTACGCAAGCCTACTCTCTTCAGATTAGAATTGCTTTATGGATATATTTACATGTAAAGATTTGTTAATTGTCTTTTAGGGTGGGTGTAATGTGCACTGAAATATTAAACTACGCAGCGATCAGTGTGAAGCATGATTAGTCTTAAAAGACAAATGACAAACTTGTCAGCTGTAAATGGTCATGTTAAAGAGTAAAACAGTTGGCAGTACAAAGTCTGGAAATTATGGATGAGAATCATGAAACACTCATGATATGCTGATCTCAGAGTTTGTGTAGATATGGATCAAATACATTATTCCTGACAAATTTAAACAGTAACACTACAGTACACTTGCACATTTTAAAGTGAAAGTTTCGATTCTCACCCATATATTTACATTTGCTGCTTCATGCGAGTAACAGATCCTCCAAGTTTGACCAGTAAGCTCCTTCCCTGTCATGAGAACAAGCGCTTTATCAGGAGTTTGTTCTTCCAAAGTGAATGAAGTGGATCTGGACCAGTAAAGGACAATTTTGAGTAGTGATTCAAAGCTACAAAATTCTTTTAAGGATGCACAACTTGGTGATACAGTGGTATTTCTAGGAAAGAAAGTAGTTCCACAATTTTGGAAGCAAGGGGTCTGAAAAGTGCATCTAACAATTAAATGACAAACATGTTGTTGAGCATCCCTAAAAAAATGTTAAGCTGTGCGTTGCTGCTCAGAATAGTGTTGTTGCTGGGGCTTATTCATTTTGGAGAACAGTCGCTTGTTCTCACAACAGGGAAGGAGTTGATAGGTCAAGGTTTACAGATTTATTACATTTAACATGGGTAAGAACCCCAACTATCACTTTAATTACATGGCTGCAGCAGTATGAACGAAAAACTCTACAGCAGAACTAAATAAATAAAATAAATAAGAACTGAGAAACACTTTAAACTTGATATATATAAATTTTCCAGTGGGAGCTGTCAGAGTTTACAAAAGTAGCTTACTAGTAGGTGGCAATCTATCTCAGTAGGCATCAATGGTGAGTTGAGATAATTTTATGGAAACTGTCCAGCTGGGCATAGGGGCTTGGTTAGACAAAAAAAGATGTTCAGTTTTTGGGTCTTTCTGGGTTTTTTGTGTGAGGTTTTGAAACCTTCAATTTTTTTACATTTATACATTTGAATGATTCTACATATCTGAATGTGTGCTTTAAAAAGCTCATTGTTCTTTTTGTTTATCCTCCAGGACAGCAAAAGCGCAGAGGCTGCATCAGGGATTGCATGGACAACAATGGGCATCTATGTCATTCGGGTGGAGCGAGCCAGTCCAGGAGACGAGCTTCCAGATGTTGGTGTTGTACTTGAAGCCATGGAGGTTCTGCAAAACCTCAAGTGTCACGTTTGGATGTGTGATGCTTTTTGGACTGGTTTATGTGCTGAACTTAAGCTACGCCAAACACCTCAAGTGCACATTCGAAGTGTTTCAGAAAATCCTGATGGAACTGGAGACAACAAAGCTTTCACCAAATGCCCAAGTACTGAAAATTAAGATGCTCAGACGATTGTTATTGGACTGATAGACATATCCCACTGGGAAAACGTTTATCAGAGTGGTTAACTTGCTGCACATTTCAGTACTTGTTTAAATCAACTGTCAACTGTTCCGCTTGTTTTTTGATTGTTATGATTTTCATGAAAGATGTGATGGTGCAAAAGCCTGTCAACCACTGAGCCTTATGGCAATGCTTTGGATTGTTAGGGTGGTATAACAATTTCAAATAGTGGATGTCAGGGATTCTTTGAAATGTTGGTGTACTGAGGGAGGGAGGGAGGGAGTTTCTCAATGCTGCAGAAAGGTCTGTTTACATTTTTTAATTTTTGTACATGATATATTCTTTGTGTTATGTAACACGCAGCAAAGTGAGCACAATGGAGTGCAGCTGCTCACCTGAGACTCATGATAATATGGATCCTTATTTCAAAATTGGATCCCAGGAATTGTTTGCCTTCTTTAATGTAAAGAAGAGAGTTCATAGTTCCCTTTTATATAAGCTTATAAATGTTTGCATTTATTAGATTATTAATCTACATCTATAAGCTCAAAGGTCAATTGTGGCAAAAATGTAAATGTTTGAAAATTGAGCACTTTTGTAACCTTAATGTGAGGACATTTTATTTGATTTGTTATTTTTAAAAATAAAAAATAAAAAACAATTTGCACACACCACTTGGACAACACATGTATGAGCACTGGTTCAAATATTTCTAACCTGCCCATGTGGGTGTGTGCTGTGTTATTGAATTGAAGTGATGTTGCTGCCTTGAGTTTTTGTGATGCCTAAACTTGCCACATGCCTTGAAGCATTAATAAACCATTAATGTGAGAACTGATTCTCTGAACATTCATTTAAAAGCATAATTACGACGAAAGTGCCACTTTTAAGATTGACCGTATTTTTGTTTTCGGGTCAAAATCATTGTCAATGGCGTGCATCAAAATCGCGATTTTTAAAACACTAAGAAAGTTCGTCACAACATGAAACTTTGCTCGTAGTATCACCAGGGTCTCCACACATGAAGCATTGAGAACATTGTTTGTGAACACAGAGTTTACTAAAAAGAAAGTTTTTGAACAACTCACGTTAGCAGTTGCTTGTTACACTCGCCGCCGTCCTGCCAGTTGAGAAGTATCGATCTCCAATACAACGTAACATGGAGGACAGTTATAAGTGTATAATTGCCTGAAACTGTGTTTATGTAACCTTAAAATTAGTTCTGTATGTCCACAGAGGAAGGGAGTCGTCTTCCACAGGGTCCCCTTCGTTTGGTTTAAATCTGCAACCTGCTCACTAGATGTCACTAGATCCTTAAGACTGTTCTTTCAAGACAAGATGAGCAATTTTTAATCTTGTTTCAGTCTCCACAACCCTGTAATGAATAACATAGTTTCCTCAAACCTCCTATCTATCAAAATATGGAATCTTTAACAGATGCTTGGATTTTCACTGTGATTTGATATTTTAATATGAGACAGAGACAGATATTTACTGACTAATGTTTTTTAATGCCCAAACAAACTAAATAAACTCTCTTTGTTTTCATAGCTGAATAAACAAATGGACCTTAAAGGACAACACATTTGGCTGTTAGCAGACTATGACTGTGATCCGTAATATAACATATACATTCTTGCCGAAACTTCTAGACTGCAAAAAGTCTGGTTTACTCACCTACTCCAATCCACTCTGCAACACAACCCATATTTCAACTGATTCATAAATTCATTTTTCTTTTTTTTACTTACTTAAAAACGTGGCTAAAATCACGCAGCGTATCAACATGCAGTGTTGGGGAGTAACGAATTACATGTAACGACGTTACGTAATTTAATTACAAAATTTACGTAATTGTAATCCGTTAAATTACTGGGAGAAAATATGTAATTAAATTACAGTTGCTTTTGGAAATTTCAATGATTACAACTTAAGTTACATTTGAAATATCGCCGCAAAAGCTCGGATTTATCAAATAGTTTTTCGCCCCCCTGGATTCATGTTTGTTTTTAGTTTTTTTCATATCAACATCCTCCTTCAAAAAACTGACGCTTGTGATTGGCTCTCTGGTCATGTGCCATTCGACTCAACCGACAAACCGTATGGCGGCAGTCAGACTCAGCAGCAACAGTGTCGGCGGCGCACAAGATGTTCCTGGGCTGGAAATACAAAAAACACTTAATACAGACAGAAGCCAGGCTTCCCTGTATTACAAAGGTGGCTCTCTTTTAACCCGACTAGATCACCATGGTAACTTATGCTTAGCTCATAACCTGGTCCCGACCAGGTTCTGTTCATTGTTTAATCATAAAATCAACTGTTTCACTATTTAACTCATTTACAGCTGGCGTGACCTTTACTTTGAAAGTCCAGTCGAGCTGGATCAGAACAGAGCATTTGTACGGAGGGAGAGATCGCGCTGATCCGCTGCTGTTTACTTTCTCTCTGAGCGTCTCCGCCTACAGATGTTCAGCTGAGGGGATACGCTGCTCAGCTAATGATCCGACTCGCGTCAGGAGGTCATTTATTAGGCTATAGCCTATTTACTTTTATATACAGTCAGTCACCACTGAAAGAAGTTGTACGCTGGCAGCAGGACAGATAATTTAACTTAATGTGGCCATGAATAAATTAATTGTTTCGCCTGTTATGTGTTGTCCAAACGCAAATTTTGAGTAGGTCTACTCTGTTTTCTTACATTTAAAAAGGTCTTTGTACAGAGACAACATTAGATTTGCTTGTAGCTACAGCACCTAAAAAACCCACTGTAACCTATTTTCATACGCACACCCAGCCTCGCTTTCAATAAAACACACACTGGCATTTTATAATTGCGATCAGTGAAATATATGAAAACAATATAAAACACATTTTAAGACAACAGTTGTTGTTGCTCTAAAGCTTCATATTTAAAAGCAGCTCAATGTAGAGATGTCAGAAATTAAAATCAGCCTCCTCTTGTCATATTTGCAGCAACACTGTTGCTTCAGGCTGTGATCAGGCTTTTTTGTATCGCTCATACTCTCTCCATTAAAACAACCTGCTCCTCTTGGCTGAAATCAGCCCGTTGTCGCTCCATTTAGTGAGGAAGTGAGCCTCCTTTGCAGCACAGGCCGAAGGTCAGACTCATAATATATGGTTAAACCTTTGAACTGAAAGGTTTGCACACTATAGGTCTTAAAATGTGAAAATGGTTAACAGTTGAGAGATTTCATTCAAAATTAAGAAAAGTAATCATAATGTAATCAAATGTAATTAGTTACATTACTTTGAGAAAGTAATTGAAATAGTTACACTACTATTACATTTTCAACAGGGTAACTTGTAATTGTAACCAACTACATTTCCAAAGTAATCTTCCCAACACTGTCAACATGACATGTTAAACAGAAGAGACATATTTTAGTCTCATCATAACTCAATACAAATAGAAGAAAACAACTCATTTCAATGCGATGTTACATTCTTTTATTTGATCTCAGTTAACGTAAGATGATGACAAACATCACTTCATGCCTTTGGATTTAGCAGAGGTCCAGATCTCCTCATTCTCCCTGTGCAGCACCAGTTTGCCGTCATTGGTCAGGTGAAGACGGCACATGTTACAGCTGGGCTTGGCGGAGTTTGTGTGCCACTTGGCTTGGTCATCGTTGTTGTACATGACCAGGTTGCAGTCAGCCTGCATGCACAGGCGGGTAGCATCCGATCCTTCTGTCTCTGACGTCCACAGAGGGCGCCAGCCGTAGACAACAAAGTTACCATCGTCCTGCAGGGCACAAAGAGACATTTGACTGAAATGTCTCTTCCCAAACTCGTATTCTCTTGCATTGCATTTACATATGCATATTTTGTGTACTCACCTGGAAAATAGCCTTATACTCCCTGTTGTTGGAGATCAGGAAGTCTCCCCTGCGGAGCTCATCATGCTTGGACAAGAAGTTCCTGCTCATGATTCTGCAACAAAAAGAAAACCTGTGTTGTATCTTTGTACAACACTGAAATTATACTCAATAATGCATTTTTACTTATCTATTTTTACTTGGTTTGCCAATTCAGCTGTGCACCACTGTTGATTTAATATTTTTCTTTTGTTTATTCTCACAATAAACCTTTTGCACCTGTCATAAACCTCATGCACATATTCAACAGTGACAACTCTTGCACATATGAATGCATCCGTCAGTATAAATGTATAGAGTACTTACAGGCTTGAATGTCCCACCGCAGTCTGAGTGTAAGCAGAGGAAAAGGAGTGGTGGAGAAAAACGTTTAATTCTCTCCACTTTTATAGACCCTGATGTGGGGGTGGAGAGAGGAGGGCACAGAGAGGGAAGTGTAGTCCTCCTCTTTGTCTCATCAGAACAGAATGTTCCAGTTCTATAATATAACATATGCAACATGTTTGAATGAGCGACTGTCATGCAGAGATGTAAAAGAGGGTCTTGTATGTCAAATATTTTTATGTATTTATCAGTGCGACACCTCAGTTGCCTCCCAATACGGAGGCTGATATGCACAAGAAAGTCCTCCAGTGGCTCTACCCATCAGTCAGTCATGAGCTGCTTTCACTTAGTTCGCAAACCTATTTAAAGGTCAACTTTGTACGGAAATCCCAAAGCATCAGTATCTGACAGGTTGAAAAATCGACTTTCTTACATAGAAGACCTTTAAATTCTGAGCAGGCTTTACTATTCAAATACCCCAACCTTTGTCCACCGCCCCATTCAGGGAGAGACGGATTGCGTAACTAGGAGATTTTTTTTCTAATCACAAAAAAAGGGCTTTGTCGGCTCCCTCTGCTTCCCTCTCTCTGTACATTGTCCCCATCAAGGCTTTCTGTGTCCAGAAAGAAAGTACGGACTTTGAAATGTACTTAAAGTAGAAAAGTAAAGCTAACTCAATCTCACGTCATGTTAATACAATTCAAAGATCATTAAACTTAAAAGTCGGAATCAGCAGGATTTATCTGAGCTTTTTGTAGACTCAAGGCTAGTTGATCGCTGAGTCTCATTCCCAGGACGTCAAATACAGCCATTTTTTTTTATAGATTGTCCTGAGCAGCAACAACCTGAGAAAATAAGACAATCCAGGCAGAGGGCTGCAGGGTGTCTGCAGATACGAGACACCATCACGCCATTTCTCCCCGTTCCAGTCCCCCTCCCTGTCTCTTACCTCCTTGTCATGTCTTTTACATTGTTTCGTTGTGCTGCATCTGTCACGCATGATGTGCGCTGATAGATTGAAATCAGTCTTGTGATGCATAAATAATGGATAATTTACTCTGAATGTTTTAAACTAAAGTGACAAGCCTGTTTTGAAAACTTTAGAAGCAGAAAGTGCAGATATAAAAACCTACTTAAAGGAGAACTTCGGTCGATTTAAACATGCAGCTTCATTGCTCAAGCTACCCTTGACTTGCCAGTGCCGAAGATGCGAACACATTTGGTCCAACCATTACAGAGCTCCGTGAACGGAGACTTAGCATTGACAGCTAACAGCATGGGGTCAGAACTTTACACTGGGTTTTAAGCGTCTTAACATGCTCCACATCTCACACCAAAAGTTATGCAACATCAGCAGACACCTTAGCACACAGCACTGTAGCGTGTATGACTCAAACTGAATAAAAAAGTAGTTAAAACAGTGTGTTTGTGCAAGGAGCTACTTACCTGTTTGTTGACATCCGTGTCTTCCGGTAGCTAGACCAAACTAGTCAATCCATCGAGCATGCAGTTACTCCCTCACTGGCGGAGACAGAAACATATTCCGGCATTTTCCGGTTTCTGTTCATAATGAAACAGCCTGTCATGAGCCATGAACCTTACAATAGCCTGTTAAGTGCACACTCGATGGATATGCTAGTTTGGTCTAGCTACCGGAACACACGGATGTCAACAAACAGGTAAGTAGCTCCTTGCACAAACACACTGTTTTAACTACTTTTTTATTCATTTTGAGTCATACACGCTACAGTGCTGTGTGCTAAGGTGTCTGCTGTTGTTGCATAACTTTTGGTGTGAGATGTGGAGCATGTTAAGACGCTTAAAACACAGTGTAAAGTTCTGACCCCATGCTGTTAGCTGTCAATGCTAAGTCTCCGTTCACAGAGCTCTGTAGTGGTTGGACCAAATGTGTTCGCGTCTTCGGTACTGGCAAGTCAAGGGTAGCTTGAGCAATGAAGCTGCATGTTTAAATCGACCGAAGTTCTCCTTTAAGTACAGTAATGAAATATTTGTACTTTATTACTCCCCACCTCTGCTAGAACCCAAGATAAAAAACCACAGGGCCGCAAGATTACTGTAGATCCTCTAGCGGTGCAGCTTTACTTAAAGGGACAGTTCACTGCCAAAATCAAAAATACATATTTTCCTCTTACAAATAGTGCTGTTTATCCATTCAGGTTGTTTTGGTTCGAGTTGCGGAGTTTTTGAGATACTGTCAATAGAGAAGTCTGTGTTCCAAACAAAACCTCAACGGCCATGTCTTTTCCAGGAAATCATGACCCGGTTTCTCAAGATAAGCCACAGATCTTGTATTTGACCTTTGTTAGCAGTTTCATGTGGGAGCTTTTTCCTTCCAGCTGGCTGTGAACTAAACGGCAGAATAAATGTTAGCTAGGACCTGTTTCTGCAAAACCAGAGAAAAGGTTTCTTTATGTTGCAACTTTACGTTCTATAACGGTCAATTTTTGATTTCTTTCTTGGCAGAGCGGTGTGTTTATGCTTTGGTTAGGTTTAGGCACAAAAACTACTTGGTTATGGTTAGGAAAAGAGCATGGTTTGTCAAAAAAAAAAAGATATCTGCTTCGGTTGCCACAAACACAGCTTGAAATGTCTCAAGCTCTGCTTAAAAACAAATGGCTTTGTCACCACAACTATGGCTGTGAATGGCCCAAGTTCCTGTGAAAAATATTCAGTTTTGGCCTCAAAACATGGCTGGAAATTGTCCCAAGTTCTCCTTGAAAATATCCAGTGGTGGGACATCCAAACTGCTCAGTTGGTAGAGTGTGTGCCCTGTAGTTTAACGATTACGAATACCAGAACGGAGACTCAAACTGTGGTCACTCATTTTGCAGCCTCACACCTGCAACTCCATCACCCAGTGGCATTGTCTACACCAGGGGTTCTCAACCTTTTGCAAGCTGGGCCCCCCCAAAGCTGGTTCATTGCAGTTGCCCCCCACACACACAGAGACACCGTCAGGGGCCCATGAAGGAAGAAGAAGAAGAAAAAAAACAGCTGTCCAGAATTGCTACAGGCCCTGTTTTTGTGAATGAAATATCTAGGGGCGGGTAGGCAAGGTAACGCTGAGTGGCCTTGATGCCTGTCAGTCATGATGAGTCTCGTCACCTCTCCGCTGTGTCTGCAGCTGAGCACGCCTTCTTCCTCCCTCCGGCAGGCAGCCTGGCCCTGCTGCAGTCCTCCTCGGACAGACGCTAAAGCTCACTTTGATTTTTTCATCATCTCTCCCTCTCTTGGGGTCGACAGAGAAACGTCTAGCGGCTGCTTCTCCCGAGTTTTCCTCTGCATATTTTACGACAGAAAGTTTGAATTTGAAGTCGTACTTTTTATTTTGTGCTGCACCGGAGCAATGGCGATCATCAATGTGATACTGACTGACAGGAAACAAGCACAATATGTGAATAAGGCGAAGAAGAAAAACGTGCAGTTGTCAGTGGTCACGTCTTATTCCTTGATTAAAAAAAAAAAAATGAATTAGACCCGGCATTTATTTGGTTATTTATCAAAATATACACCTGCACCCGGCGGGTCCCTGCGGTTAATTAAACCCGGCTATTATTTGGTAATATAAGTTACATTTACACCCCGCTCTGACGGCGGCGGCCATGCGCATCCTGGACGCGGAGTGGCGTGTGTCTCCTCTCTGCTCCGACTGCAGGCTGGACTGCTGCGCGAGGCTACTGAGAGACTGACCGCCTGTGAATGCTTTTGGACGGGGGAGGAACTCACGGCAGCACCCGCTGCTCGTTGAGCACAGTAACTGCAGAGTGATACGTGCTGTCAAGTCAGCGTCTCCAAACACCACAAAAGTCTCCAATAACACCAGTAAAAGATAGATTTGTCGGTAGTCGCTTTTGACAAAAAAAAATTTCGACATGGGGGGAATTTTCAGATTTTTTTTTTTCTTCTCCCATCCTGTAGCCTACTCGCGCCCCCCCGGGAGAGTGTCCGCGCCCCCCCAGGGGGGCGGGCCCCACCGGTTAAGAACCACTGGACACGATACACAGGTATTTGCCAAATACCCACCAAATAAGCTCTGGAATTTACGCATAACCACTCAAGAACACCCAAGGATACATAATGACATAGTTTTGAGACAAATTGTACTTCACCCAACAGTGAACTCGAGTAGATAGAATAGAAGAATATCAGGGCAAGCCAGTCAGGACCAGAGTAGGACGGGTGGGTCTCTAACAAGCCTGTACACGACACAGGTAAATACCACACAAAAAACAAAACACATTTTCTTTCCTTTTTTATTACACAGTGTTACATCTGGAATACAGTGAATTCACAAGCAGAGAAGTAAGTAAAGTCTCACAGCAGAATGAGCTTAAAGTAAGGTTGAATCACCAGCTTTTGAAGAGAGATTTGCTCTTTTTGTATTTTTTGTATAATAAATGGCTCCTGGAGGAGAAATCTTCAGGAAATGAGTCAAAGTTACCTCACTCCAGTGAAATAAGCATGCAACGGGTTAACTACGGATTTGTTGGCTACATGTTATGAGGAATGCCATTTTTGCTGTAATGTGTGATTGTTTTGTTTCTTTTAGCCAGTAGACACAGCCAACAGTGTAGGAGCTCCACTGTTGTAAGTCATTTTTTTGCAGTGATCCGTCCTGGCTGTCCTCATGTCCTGAAACAAGAGAGGAAACACGTTCAGAAGTCTGTTCAGGCAGGAAGCAACACTGTAGTCTTTCAGTGTTTACATAAAATGTATTAAAGAATACAATATATTCACTTTAGAGATGTCAACTTTTACAAATACTGTTAACTGTAACTAGTAAAAGCTACTTCTTTGTCGTCTGTGGATAAAGTCCTCAGAGTCCCTTTAAAAAACGCTAAATTTTGAGGCTCGTTGCCCTAAGAGACTGTATAAGACCTGTGAAACACTGTCTACAACAAATTCTCAATCATTTGGGCATTCTTGTTAATTCAGCAAATGACATACACAGAGTTATTTCTTCCCTTGTGTGAAAAACGTTTATAAATGCCAGGCGTGAGCTGACAGGCCTGAGGATGTCCCCTTGTGATCGGCTCACTCAGGATGGATGTCGATGCCAAACGTGAAAAGCCTCTGTGTGCAACTTTAATTATGAGACCAAAACCACTTGGTTAGGAAGAGATCATGTTTTGGCTGATCTGGTTCTGTCGCCACAAACAAAGGACTCTGAAAAGACTTTGAAATTGGCTGATTGATGAGTACTTCATACAGCTTAAGAGGTGCAAGAGATCTGAGTATATTGAAGATTTTAAAAAGCAGAAAATGTAAGTTAAAAGCATACAGGGAACTGGGAACAACCTCAGGCACCACCCTCTTAAACACTGGAGAAGGAATAAAGCATGGTGTCCTGAAGAAGAGCTGTATGATGTGTTAAACTGTTTTTCTAACCTGCTGCAATTGACAATCACATAAAAAAACAAAAAAAATAAATAAAAAAATCATAGATGGTAATAACATGACAGGACATGAATACCTGCGTGAGTCTTGGTTTCTGGATACAGTGAACATACGGCTTGGGGCTCGGCTCTATCTGGTCCTCTGCAGCTTTGTAGCAAACTGCACAGTCCATCAGCGGCTGTGAGGTAATTAAAGAGATGAGAGGAAAGTGTGAGGATCTATGCTGTAGATGTTTTCAGTACCGCGCAGCGCAGATTCGAAATGCTCTCTCACTCTGTCGTTCCTGAAGGGGCACGTCTGAGGGTTCGACTCGGTTGTTCCTTTGGCGCACCTGGTGGGCTTCAGGTAGAAGTGGTGGTACAGGTATCGCACCCCGAATCCAGACTGCAAGAGAGCAGAGGGTCATGAGTCAGTCAGAATATACTTAAAGGCACACTGTATAGTTCTTTGGAAAGGAATTTTAATGAGAAGAGAAAGAACTTAATTTTGCATAAACAAACTAAATAAACAAACTCTCTTTGTTTTCATGATTGAATAAACAAGCTGGTCTACAAACACAGTTTGACTTTGTTTACATGTGGCGGACCCTGCCACCTTTCTATCGTCAAACAGTGTTCTGGGGACCTTATTTTCCTCTGAGAACAGCTTTGAAATTCAAAACTACACAATGTCCCTACCTTGAGTAAAAGTACTGAATTTGCAGAATGGCCCAATTCATAATTATATAGAGTAAAACATAGGAGGCCCTCGAGGTATCGTGTGCGAATTCTACAATAAACAGCAGGAACGCCCACATGCTTCTGGGGCTTAAACTAGTCACCCGTGATATAAATCCTCCACACCGGACTTTTAAAACTCAAAACAAACGTACAAACAATTTTTAAAACCACACACACACACACACACACAATTTAAATTAATAAACCTTTTCGAGTAAAAGCAGCAGAACATTTCTCCCCTTTTTCTTTTCTGTCAGGATGCCTGATTTACATTCTTAAGACAGGATGTAGGATCAGTTTCTACTTCAGCATTAGCTCACAGTTGCCTTAACGGCAAAGCATGTTGCTGACTTGCAGCTGTTTCACATTTCCGCCGTGGCTTTTCCCCAAGCCAACGACTGATGAAAACCATAAACAGCCACTTCACACTGATAAATGTCAGATTCATTGTGAAGCCTGGTGGGAACATGGTGTCATTTTCTTCATCCGAACATTGAATCAAAACCACACCTTATCAGGGATTTCTCTTGGTGAAACCAAACAGCACTTGACCCGAAAACAGATGTCTAAACAAGTATGAGCTAGAACTCCCTGAGGGCGAGGTGAAAGTGCAGAAGGTAAAACTGAAAGTAGGACTTATCTGAAGCAGAACTACACTCATGTTTCTTATTTATTTGAGTATAATGAAACATTTGGCTGTATAGTTTTACTAAATACAGATACTTTCATGTTCTTGTTGGGACTTCGAGTTGAACATTTATTTGAAAATCTGCCATGCCTTCACGCCTCAGTAGTTTCAATTGTAGCTGCTAGGAATGATGGAACATGTTCTAACACAGGAAATGTCAAATCAGACGTCAACACCGAGAGATCTGCCAAGAGGACTTAGGAATTGCTAGGTTTACCTCTATATCTGACTTGTCCAGACTTCTCAGGAAGCGAAAATGGTGGTGCACCCCGGCATGAGAGTTGAGTTGCTCTAAAGCCAGATCTACTCCTCTCTTGTAGTAATCAGGCAGCTCGCTGTAAGGATCCTGCGCCTCGGCAGAGTACAACACAGCTCCCGCACAAACCAGAAACAGCAACCCAACAGCCATCTTCCCTCGAGTGTGTGAGGAGAGCAGCTCGGCTCAGAGGGTGAACACCCTCCTCTCCCCGCAGGATCAATACCCACTTCCAAAACAAGTCCTATTATGGCTGTGTGAGTCACAAGAGGAACTCATCACAGTGACCATCACTGCCAAGACAGTTTACTTTTTATCTCCAAGTTCCCGTAAAACCCCAGGGGATTGATTCTGATTAAGGCTCTTAAGGGGGGTGGGGGTGATTTTGACAGAAGAATTGCCAGAATTGCGCTCATGTCATTAAATGTTACCACAAAGGACACTTGGAGGAGTGATCCGAGTCCTGGAAACAAGCCCACAATGAAAAAAGTTTGGCCCCGGGACAAACATAAAGGTCAGCAGTGATCAGCGGGGGAATGAACTCTTGGCTCCGCTTCATCGGCTCTCTTGTTGAGTTTGGCAGGAAAGTGGGTCACTTATAGGAAATGAGGGTTTTCTTTGTAAGGCTTCTCATGACTACTTGTTGATACATGTAAGTCAGTGGCATCCGTGGGAAGAAGGACTCAGAAGTTTCAGTATCCTTTTTAACCATTTCAGATCACATCCGCCGTCCTGCTGTGCACCTAGTTAGAAACGTTTGCCAAGAGAAATGTATTTCTTCATAGTTTTTGATAACAAAGTCAATCACAGTCCAGTCATGTGATCTCCTACATGTAAAACAAAATGTCTTGTGTGCCTTCGTGAGCTTATACAAACGGATTCCAACCAATATCATGTCATCCCACAAAAATCTTCATCTGTAAGCGCGGAGCGAGTCACACAGAGAAAAAGATCTCATGTCAGAAAGACACATCTGGAGTGTTTACAGTACAAAAACACAAATGTATAACTTTATTCACTGATTTGGGTGAAACTGAAACACATTTTATGGAGAAAAATGTCCACCTCAACTGTTCTGCCTGAACGGTCGCTGAAATCTCATGATGCTTAATAGATATAGGATTCCTGGATCCACACCAAAAGTTATGGGGGTCTTTTCTGGGCCGAGACTGATCCTCTATCCAAGTTTTGTGGAAATCCATTCCCTTGTTTTGGTGTAATCGTGCAGACAAACCAACTAACTGCTGAAGTAAACATATCCAAAACAAACATTACAAACATTGTCCAACTGTAGATCAACAGTAGCCTGTGAGTGTGAGTGGAACACCAAATACAGTCAGTTTGATAACACAAGAAGATTGACATTGAACCTAAGTCCCAAATATTTGTTATGTTATTCAAATTAGATTATTAAATCTAATTATCTGGTGATATTCTGTATTTTTCTGACAATGATCAAATCAAATGAAAAGACCAAATCAATAAATCCATAAATGAAGTGATCTATTCACAAGTCATGCCTGCCTTGTATAATGTAACTTCCTCTGGCACTGATCTCCAAAAAATCATTGAAAACAAAAATGAAACTGGGCTCTGTTTCTTTTTTTATTTCCACGTACACTCTGCCCTGCTGCCGTGCTGTAAATATTCACTCTACCACCAACTGTGTATTAATCCATGGGTAAAAATAGTCCCCAACAAATGTGCCATTTTCTACTGTTAGATTATTATTTACTAAAAGCGTATTTTTTCAGTGGGAAAAAATGGGCTGAGTACTGAGGACTCAGAACCCAAGTGAGCAAAGACATTCAGAAGACGTCCACTGACTGAAGTTTCTGCAACTTCTTTTTTTTTCAGAAGTCTTTTTAAAGCTTTGACGTCCAGTTGGCATCCTAACAGGGTTCAACATGAAAGTTTTTATACTTTGTTACGATGTCTATTACAGACATCCAAGGTTGGTTGCATTGCTTTCGGTCCAACATGAAAATTTCATGACAACATTCAGATACTAACATGTTTTAAACGTCCACAGACGTCCAAAAGGGGTCCTGGCCAAATGTCCAGATATTTAACTTGATTTAAACGACGACAAAAGTGGGTCTGGACTGACTGACGTCAAACAGGCATGATCAGAACGTCTCCCTGACATTGTTGGTTTTGGTCTTTTTTACAGGATCTCGCCGGCCTTATTTTTTCAAATACCGCCCCAAAAAAATGAAATTGAAAACAGTCATTCCATACAGTCATTGTACACAAAAACTGAAACTTCTGATTCCCCGCAAATTACACTTTATTGACACTCCTGTAAAACAAATTCAACATGCTATTTATCTTTTTGCATGAATTGCTGAAGGTGTGAAACAGAGATCTCACTCAGATGTGATCAGAAATTATGAACAATTAACAAGAACGCATGTGCTTTTAGCTTGAAATGCTGATAGAGATGGCTCCAAAGCAGGACAAAGAAACGCTGATAGGTGTCACATTCGATACTACGTGGGTCATCCAAGAAATCACTCTGTTCCTATTGATGCGAGGAGGGTTGGGGATCCACTGCTGTAACCCATGCGGTTGCAGTGCTCCACTCTGGTCGTCTTCATCTCCTGTTGTTCAAGGAAAAGAAGTGAAGGTAAAAATGGTAAAATGTCATACACAGTCTCGTGAAGTCGTGTTCCATGTTTGCTGTGAGCGTTTGTCATAGAAGTGAGCAGACTGACCTGCGTGAGGGCCGTTTTGTGGACACAGTGAACGTACGGTTTGGGCTCCTGTTCAATCTGGTCTCTGTACGTTTTGTAACAGACTGCGCAGTCTATCAGCGGCTGCATGAACGCACACAAACAAAAAAATGAGTCAGGGCAGGTTCCTCGCCCTTCCAAATTCCACATTTTTTATGAGTTCAGCGAACGCAGCTCGAGCAACCAGATATAACTCACCCTGTCGTTTCTGAACTGACAGCCTGTGGAGTCGACCGTTCCCTTCGGACAGTTGGTGGCTTTGAGGTAGAAGTGGTGGTAGATGTAAATCGCGTCGAAACCAGGCTGAAGGAAAGAGAAGGGGGGAGAATTACATGGGGGGAAAAACTTGGGACTAACTCGAGGAGTTTTCTCTGATAAGTCACATTCTCTCCACATTCTTGGATGATTAAAGCCTTTCCTGAGTATTTCACTCACAGCAGATCCCAGGAAACTACTCGATAATGAACCCCAGCGCAACAAGAGATAAACACACTGATTCAGAAATTAAGACACACTGGAATCTACCTGAATGTCCGACTTGAGGACAGTCCTGAGGAAGAGAAAATGATGCTGGATTCCAGAATGAGAATGGAGCTTCTCCAGGGCCAGATCCACTCCTTTCTTGAGGGAATCAGAGAGCCTATCGTAATTATTCTCCTGTGCATTGCAGGAACAGAGCAAGGCTCCGGTGCTCAACAGCAACAGCAAAACAGCTGCCATCTTTCTCCCTCTGTCAGCAACAATGAGGGCGATGGGGAACGGTGCAAAGGACCACCCACTTTCTGACTTTCCCTCTTTCTTCCTGGGAGAGACCAGTCTGGAAACACACAGCAATCTTCACAGCCCTGACATTGTAGACTCACAGCCAACCTCAACACGAGAAGTTAACAGTGTTGCCCCCAAGAGCTCTGTGCACGAAACACACGCAAACAGAAAAATACCAATTTGAAGAGATAAGGGAGTGACATGTCAAAACACGCAGCACAAACAGAAAACATCATTCATGTTCATCACTTTTTAGAAATCAGTGTTGCCAGATAATGCTGGTTTGGTATTTTTTAATGACAGTATTTTAAAAATGTATTGGTTATTCTAACACACCCAGTCATACAGCTAAACTTTGATATGAGATAATGATATGCATCCTAGCTTCTATGTAGCCCTCTGTGCACCACTTGAATTATTGTTTCATTATTCTTTAATATTGTATGGAACTCCAAAAATGTCACTATTGTCTATCAATTCATTTTAATAGTTTATTATAGATAATATTTTGGTATGATCAGTTTGGTCAGATATTGAGACATTATTGGGCTGAAAGGCATTAAATCAATCTGGAAACACTGTCCTTGTTTTCTAACTAATATCTGTCATATTCTGTGTATAGTGGTATTTTTTGTATTTTCTACGGAAGTCTATTGCTGCCAGTATCATCATCATCATGACATTATAACAGGAAACGTTTATCGTTGATACAAGATGTTATCTCTATTATCCTGTTGTTTCCTGTAACATATTGTCTCATTATTACCACATGATTAGAAACTTTTCTTCTAATAATACACTATATATTGAAATGTATTAAACATTAAATGGTACAGGGCATAAATCGTCCGCACCAGACTCGTCAACTCTACAACAAAACCATTATAGAACAAAAAGAAAATATCACACTGTTCATATTTAATATCGCATTATTTTCATAAACTGTAAGGGCACACAACACATCTTCTAGAAGCTCTATGATTTTACTGCATGAAACACCTTAATAGGAATATTCATTTTTAGTATTCCAGTATGACATGCTGGGATGTGAAACATTTCACAGTCTAATGAGATAAATTGTATTTTTCTTTTTATAATGCTCTATAAAGTTTGTATTTCGTAAAATATCTTGAATATCTTGTTAACAACAAACTTTTCATGTTATAATGTGACACTGATCCACTTTACTCCTTTGGTAGCAATACATCTGTAATTTGAGCCGATTTCTATGTTTAAAGCATCTTTTCTGTATTTGTTTGTGTTTTCAGTGTTTCCTAATATAATGTGAAAATATTTTGCTATAACATGACGGTTTATGTTCCAACAATTAGCTATCATGTTATGATGGAAAACGTTTCACATTCCGACAAAATTAAAACTACACTGCGACGGCAAAAACAAGATTCTTTATATAAACTATAAACTTGTCATGTTATGTGATATTGATCCACTTTTCTATTCCTGGCAGCGATGTGCTTGTGTGAATTAAAGCACATTTCCATATTCAAAGTGTGTTTCTTTGTCTTGTTTGATTCTAACTGCTGTGTTTTAAAGATCTTCTCTCCATCTGCTTTTGCGTCGCCTATTTGCATGTGTTTGCTAAGAAAAACAAGAGAGAGCCACAGCAAGGATAAATAGAAAATAACCTTTTTTATTTGTCATCAATATTTCAACCATTAATGTACACGGGAACATCAGCAACATCCTCTCGGACTTTGTATTGCTTGAAATGGAACAACATATTGTATCAGCAATTCACGACTTTGACAGATACTTTGGCATACACACACTGAACCTTCACTCCATCCACAGGCACGATGAGCAAACATAAAAATGACACTGTGCTTCTCATCGACCACCCCCCCCTTCATCGCCCGTGGCCGTGATGCAGCCGAAAGCTTCTGTGACCAAATAAAATCTTCAAAAACAGCAATAATCCCTCATATTGCGACAGATAAATAATGCAGAGATGTCTGATTCATGAGTGTCTCCAAAGTGCAAACTATTGTAACATGCTTGTCGTCCTTACAAACACGACAGACACTTGTGGCTGATCGCTTCGTGGTCCCGCAGGCACTTTGAGACTTTGTGCACCTTTGCGTGACATCAAACAGGCACAAGATCACAATGACAGTCGGGCTGAGATGGGACAGTACAGAGATTGGTAAAGTAGTGTCTGAAATACACACTTGAGAGTAACAGAGGCCCGAAAATTTAAGTTATTTGACACAGTCAAAGCTTTAACCAATCTATGTCACACTGATACAACATGACACAAAACAAAACAAAGAAAAACATGTATATATCTTCTTTTAAAATCCTTCCCTCTCAGTGATGCATGATTATTGAGATTGTCTACACAGCTTGTGTTGAAAAATTTGGTCGACCAAGTGTCTACACAGCTTGTGTTGAAAAATTTGGTCGACCAAGTTCACGAGTGTATATGAAATGTTTAAACAGTTAGTCGATGCCCCACCCCACCAAAAGAAAAGCAAAATTATGACAATGAAAGGAATGTTTTACTGTGAAATTTTGTTAATTTAGGCTAACAACAATGTTATGAGATGTGAGATTGCTGAACTGCAGCTTATTAATCTGACCACAAAACTATTTACACGAGACATTTGGCACTCGGACAAAAGTAAATTACAGTGATTCCCATAAATCAGCCACACCAAGCGAGACCTCTAAACAAACTACATTAGTACATTAGTGCCCTAATCATGTGCGTAGAGACATTTAGAGTATAGTCATTATGCCACTGTGTTAATATCCTTCTTAAAAAAAAAATGACAAAAATGTGTAATGAACATGATATCCTGGCATTAGTGTGATGAGAAATTGCATGTTCATGTACAGTACTGCTTCTTTTTTGTTTTTGGTACAGTCCTGCAAAATCTCCCTCTGCTGGTGATCTTCATTCACTGCAGGTACATAATTTGACATAAAAGCCCAACTGTCATCTAAACTCAGCACCAAAAAAAAAAAAAATACGGTTAAAGGCTAAAATCAACCACAGAAATTCATTTCAGAAGCAAACTAAAGCAACACTGATTCTTTTAAAGAGGACAATAAACTCATGTTACTCGAATAAAAATGATTACATAAAATACAGTCATTGTTCAGATTTTGGTAAAAAGTGCTACGAGCTTTTCGGGAGGCGGGTAAAGTGATCGCTGTCTACAATAAGACAGAATGAGGAGAAAATAAACACCTCTCAGTATACCTTTTTATTTCCTTCATAAGGCGCTTAGTGAGCTTAAAACATGAAAAAAAAAAAAAAAAAAAATGCGCGACAAACAGCTAATAACTCAGCAATGTTAATATAAAAGAATAAATCCCATATATCCTCCACATATTCAATGTGAATCAGAGCAACCTTTCAGGGCTAAAAATGAATCTGTCAAATCTGCAAATCTATCCTCTACCGTATATCGCATTTCATCTTGAGCTCGAGATCACGTCGCTTGATTTGGAATCTCTTGTCCCCTGAAATATGTATTTTAAAAAAACTACATCATGAGTGAACACGCGGTATCTGTTCGATTCTCCTCGCCCCCGACAGTCTGATAAAAAGTTTGACCAAAGTAACAACCAACCAGACTTGCGACATGCTGTGCGTTAACACATCAGCGCTGCACAGTGATGTGGTGTCAAAATGCGAGTGTTACAGGTTTGAAGGACTCATTGGTCGGCAGAGTGATTGACAGGTGTTTTGGTGTCCGCTAAGGGAAGCTGAGTGGTAACGTAATGGGCTCGTTGCGGGTTACATGGGCATGTGCATCTCCGAGTACTCATCGTGACAGTCGCGCTCGTCAAACTTCGGCTCTGCGTCATCCGCATCCAACTGGAGGAGGGAGAGGACAGGTCAGGATTAGTGACGACAAGTGTAGTTACTAATTATAATATTAATACATTTACTATATAAACACCTTTAAAAACAGAGTAACAAAGAGCTTTACATGCAACATATCAACAAAGAATTGAGAAAGTAAGAAGTAATTGCATATTTAAATATAAACAGCAGACAGTGCAACACAGGGAAGTAAAATAAGGAAAATATGGATCAATTAAAAAAAACTAAGATCTAAATCAGGTTTTAAAGGCAGCTTTATATAAATGTGTTACTTTGAAATTGATAAAAAAAGAGTTTTGTCTGATGATCTTAGGGTCACTAGTTAATTTTCAGTTTAGTCTACTATAGGAAATGTGAACATTTCACAAAAATGCTAAAGATTAAAAGATACAGGAATTAACTCCTTATCTTTAATGCCAAATTAATAGCATTCACATGCCATAGAAGTAAATATATAATGATAACATACATATATAATATGATTCAGTAAATAAATAAAATAAGATGATATAAGGGTGAGTTATGACGTTGCCGCAGCTGTGGTTGCAGTGCAGGTGTGTAAAAAAGTAATGCAGCGCCCTCCTGTGGTGAACTTACACATGCCATCTCTCTGGTGTTGAAGATGCGGCGCAGCAGGAACATCTTGACAGGGACGGTGAGGATGAGGACGAAGGGGAAAGCAAGCGACGCCTGGGTCGACATCACAGCCCACAGGGCCCCCAAACACACCAGCTGGATGCCGGTGAACAGATGCATACGCAACGTACGGACCTTGAGGAAACAGAGATCGGAAAGTTTGAGACGGGATACTGATCTTACACTGCCGTTTCAGGGGCAAGCAACTATACAGAGATTTTGGGGATGATTATATATAAAGTTAAAAATTAAGATTGTTCGATAAGTCACTGATTAATCACTGAGGTCAGTTATTGAGTGCAAGTACCCAAAGAAAATGACTTATTTAAAGTGATTTGAGTAGTTGTACTTAGTTACTTCCACCCCTGCCTCTTACCTTGCGCACGTAGGTGTGGTCAGGGTGATACTTTGGTGGCATGAGCAGCAGCATCATCCGTTCTGTCAGCTGGATACCATTAAGTGACATCACACCCATGTAGAGGAAGATGCCGAACAGCACTGCCAGAGGGATCTGACGTAGCAGGTCGCCTATCACAATCGACATACCTGTGCAGAGGAGGGAAATTTAAATATGAACATTTTCTAGATAGATTTGGCTCCGAAAATAGGAAAGAGCACGGATGACACTCACCAACCATGATGGCCACCAGGAGCCCGGTGACCCTCTGCTCCTTCACCTCCTGGATGCGAGGCTTGTCTCCGGGGGCGACGGCCTTACTCATGACAGTCAGGGCGTTGACGTGGGTCACCGAGCGGACGGTCGCAGCGGCCATCCACGGCAGGCCGAAGAGAGCCGAGCTGCCGCCCAGCACCACGATCAGCAGCAGGTCCAGATGGAAACCAGAACCCTTCACCAGCATCCGCTCCTTCTTACTCACTATCAGGCTGCGGGGGAGTAAACACAGACGTAAACAACAGAGTTGGATGACCCGGCAAAGAGAAAGGCTGAGTTTGTAACAGACAGCTGTGGAGCAAGTTTTGAGTTGTTGTTTTACTTTGATTTATTCAGAGCGGCCTGCTGTCGGTAACCTCTGAGAAAAACCCTCTCTTCTATCAGTGTGTTGCACAACTCAATTCATGATTACGAAACACTCTGACACTGAGAGATACTGATTAAAGCAAATAGCACAATATTTTTGACTCAGTACTGTCATGGTTATGTCTCGTTAAAATATTACTTACTGAATATTACTGTATTTCAGGAACAAAAGTAATTTTACGGCAATAAACATATTTTGTTTTTAAAAAGATGTTGAGGTGTATCATAAAATGGAAATACTCTCGAAATACCTTTAAATTGTGCTTTAGTACAGTAATAGAGTAAATGCACTTAATTACATTCCATAACTCATCACAGGCAAAGTTGCATTAGTGAACGATTAAAGCAGCACTATGTAGGCAAACCTTTAAAAGCCACTCTGAAAATAGATCTGACGTCTGATGATATTCCCGTAACTCACGTAGTGATCTGAGTCTCCATGAAGATGAGGATGAAAACCAGCAGAGCGGGCAGGCAGCAGGCAAACATCATCCAGATGGGGAATTTACCGTCTGAACCCAGAGGACTGATGATCCAGCCGCGTTTGGAGGGACTTGTCACAGAGAAACCT
This sequence comes from Sparus aurata, assembly GCF_900880675.1. Lineage (NCBI taxonomy): Eukaryota > Metazoa > Chordata > Actinopteri > Spariformes > Sparidae > Sparus > Sparus aurata. The sequence continues at coordinate 18,980,247 of NC_044205.1, forward strand.
GAAGGAACGCTCAGTTTCTGGACGAGGATGACAACAGGGAGACGATCATTGGTTTCATGGTTTCCAAAGAGCCACACACACAGACAAGTCACACATTTACACAAGATGAGTGACAGTGTTTGAGTCTCACCTGTGTGTATGTGTCGTTTATGCTGTAATCCACCAGGACCATGATGAGGATGGCGATCGGCACGCCGAAATCTCCAATAATCCTGCGAAACTGAACCAAATGAATCATTAACAAGGCTGAAACTATTCTGGCTGATTGCTCTGCAGATTTTAAATTGCATCACATTAAGGGAATTTATCTCCTCACCCTTCCCGGGAAGAACGCGCTGTTCTTGAACTTGCGCAGGTAGAAAGCGATGAAAAACGTTCCGGCCATGAGAACCAGAGAGAGCAGCGCAGTGTTGGGCTCGCCGGTCACCGTCACAGGCTGGGTGTTGTTGCTCAGCATCAGCGAGATATTTTCTGCCGAGGCGTCTTCTGTGTTGTTGTCCAGGGAGCAACGTTTCAGTGGGTGCTCTTTGAAAATCTGCTCAAAGACACAAAGGGATCCAATTACTGCGCAATATTTTACAACGCAGCAGAGACCGAAACGCACACACGTGTTGTGATTACTTTCGGCGGAGGGATTATAATTCATCACCAGTTTATCCACAACTACACTTTCTGGAAAATGAGATTATCCTGTGGCAAAACACCTTTCAAGTCTGTGCCATAAAACTAAAAATAGCAAAACCCTTCCAGAATCATAAGCCTGGATAATAGTCAACCCTTAATCCATTTAACTTTCAAGGCCAATCAATCTCAAAAGATTTCAGGTGCAGTTGCTAGAAAAACATACTCATTTCGACCCCGAGGTTTGAACACTGTCCAGAGATTAGTCTGTTCTGTTTAGCGTCAGGGACGAGAACCCGCAGCGTGCCAACAAAAATGTTTTCTAATCAGGAGCTGTTAGTTCAAGTCTCAGGTGTACCCTGCCGAGCTTGATGAAGGTCTCGCAGATGAAGATGAGCGAGATGAGGAAGGAGAAGATCTCCTGGGTGAAGCGGGAGACGAAGCGGACCAGGAAGCTTCCCTCGAAGGCCACCGTGACGATCACGATGACGATGAGCCAAAAGCCGATCCAGACGCGGCCCGTCAGGTACTCCATGTCGTTTGCTTTGCAGAACTGTGAAGACACGGCGCAAAGAAACTCTTTTTCAGGGTTGATTTTCATAAAAGCAGTAAAAACTTTTTTTTATGAATGCAATGTTCGAGCAGTTTTGATTATTTCACAAAAGGTTTCAGCATTTTTTGATTTGTTTAGTGGTTGTGGTTGGGCTCGGTTGAAAAAAGGTGACCTCACGTACATCAGCAACACCTGAATCATAATCTAGTTAAGTTCAACAGATGTGAGGTTGCTAGCTGATGTTGCAAGCTGGGTGGGTGAACCTTGAATTTAAACAATAAACTACATTTTTAAATTGTGAGGTGGGGGTGTGCCGATTTTACTCTTTACAAACTTACACTATAAAAGGCTTCCTCAAATACCAGCAGCGGTCCGGAGAAACCCACAACGAGAAGCGGCTGCGCTCCGAGCAAACAGAAGATCACACCCTGCACTGCTGTCGACACGATCAGCTCAGAAACACCAATCAGCCCCTCTGTCTTCTCACCTGGCAGCACACAGACAAGAAGTTAACACCTCATTGAACACCGACAAGTTTAAAAGATTCGTCGGTACAAAAACGATGAGCTGTGAATTGACGGTTACTTGACTCACCCAGCAGGCCTCCGAATGTTATGGCTGGGGAGAGGGCAGCGAAGTAGATAAAGATGACGGCGGCCATGCACTGGCTGTTCAGGGCGTCCTTGAAGTCACTGAGGTACTTTGGGTAACGACGCTGCACATCTCGTATCAGCCCACCGAAGGGGCGTCCGGTGCGCCTCAGAGGGTCGTCCGACTTTTTCAGGGGTGTGAGGAGGGCCTCTGTGTGATGAAGAGAACGGGTTATATATCACAATAAAACAGCAAAAATGACAATGGAAATGTCATTTGATAAAACCATAGCTGTATGCGGCCATGCTCACCTTTTTCCTCCAGGCTTTTGGGCTCCTTGGCCAACAGCTTGACCTCCTGAGCCTCCCTCTTGCGCAGCATCTCCCTCTGAAAGCGAGCGACCGAGCGCAGCAGCTCATCGCCTCCCATCTCCGATGGCGGCAGCACGATGCTGCAGTCCAGGAAGCTGTTGATGGCGTTCAGCAGGTCCTGCCTGTCATCTGCAAGGTAGGCTGCCTCATGGAATTGCTGGATGGAGATTCAGATACAATCAAATTCAACCAATATAATAAAGCAATGGGAGGGTCCTACTCTTTGTTCTAATGCGTAGTTTGCAGCAAGTATAAAAATCTCAGCCCTCAGTCTCTACACCTCACTCACCTTGTCAGACATGAGAGTGGAGATGGAGCGTCCTATCTGGTGGTAGTCCATGCTGGTGGTGGGAGGTCCCAGCAGAACGAAGAGGAACCTGACCGGCACGGGGACCTCGAGGACGGACTCCAGCTCCACCGCCTCCTGCAGCCGCACGAACGCCATGGTGGGCTGCTCCAGGAAATCAACGCTGCCTGGAGGATGTCAGGACATGACAGTCAACATAAGGACGGCACTCCTCGCATGGAAAGGTGAAGGAAAAAATGGATATGGGGTTCGGGAGATAACTCACCCACAAGGACGACGGTGGCTTCTGCATTTTCAGGAATCTTCTCCAGCAGCTTCAGCTCATGTTTGGATTTGGACCGATGCATACCGGACGCCAGGGTCGGCTCCTTCTGCTGTGATGGAAAGCAGTCGAAGAAGCAAAATTAAGATAGTGAAGAATTCTCGTAGCTGGGACTCATTTGGAAATCCCCTGACACTCACCTGTACATCGTTCTTCTCCATGTCGATGCGCGTGTCGGCGTCCACTGTGGTGTGGAGGGTTCCCATGAGCGGGTCGGTCACCAATGGTTCTGGCTGATGTGTGTGATTGGCACTGTGGTGATGTGGTGACATCAGACTGCCCAGGCTGGCAGCGGAGATGTTCCTGGGGAAAGAGCTACTGTGCTCCTTCTCATCGCTCGGGTGACTAGGGGAGGCGGGGAGAGGCAGAGAGAGGGTGAGCAGGAGGAAGATAGGCAACGACCAGGCATGAAGCCACCTAGTAGCAGGAAGTGCGCAACAGTGGGAGTAAAGGCGGTTTAATCAATGCTCATCCTTGTACTCATATATTAAATAAAAATAATAAGCAGTCCATCCACCCATTTTCGTCCGCTTATCCGGGGCCAGGTCGCGGGGGCAGCTGCCTGAGCAGGGACACCCAGACTTCCCTCTCCCCGGACACTGCCTCCAGCTCTTCCGGGAGGATCCCAAGGCGTTCCCAGGCCAGCTGGGTGACATAGTCACACCAGCGTGTCCTGGGTCTTCCTCGGGTTCTCCTCCCGGCGGGACATGCCAGGAACACCTCCCGAGGGAGGCATCCCGGGGGCATCTGAAACAGATGCCCGAGCCACCTCAGCTGGCTCCTCTCGATGTGGAGGAGCAGCGGCTCTACTCCGAGCTCCTCCCGGGTGACAGAGCTTCTCACCCTATCTCTAAGGGAGCGCCCTGCCACCCTGCGGAGGAAACTCATTTCGGCCGCTTGTATCCGGGATCTTATTCTTTCGGTCATGACCCAAAGTTCATGGCCAGAGGTGAGGGTCGGAACGTAGATTGACTGGTAAATTGAGAGCTTCGCCTTTCGGCTCAGCTCTCTCTTCACCACGACAGACCAATACAATGACCGCATTACTGCGGCCGCTGCACCGATCCGCCTGTCAATCTCACGCTCCATCCTTCCCTCCCTCCCCTGAACAAGACCCCGAGATACTTAAACTCCTCCACTTGAGGCAGGAACTCTCCTCCCACCTGGAGGGAGCAAGCCACCTTTTTCCGGTCGAGAACCATGGCCTCAGATTTGGAGGTGCTGATTCTCATCCTCATAATAAGCAGTATGAACTGCTATTAGCTTTGAGATTCAAAGTCTAGTCTCAAGTCAGGACTGTAACGATTGAAACCATAGACCAAAAAAACCCCCAAAAAAGGTAATAAGTACCGCGAATAGTACTATTTCATCATCGTATAGAGCATAGGCTTGGCTTGTCGCCCCAGAAAAAAAAATAAAACATGTCTCCTTGTGACCTCTTGTGACAGGTTACAGCTTTGAGTAAAATCCTAAAAGACTGAGTATCCAGTATTTCAATAACTTCCAAGAAAACAGCACAAATTAGAGACATTCAGACAAAATACATCACTTTGTACAACAGATTTTCTTTCTTTTTTTCTTCCGTGTTTCCAACTCAAAGTTTACTTGCATTTTTACTAAGTACATATTTTTTTCCATATGAGTGAAAAACATCAACCGCGATCGATTAACTCGGTGACAACCAAAGATACAAATCCCAGGTCTGTAACAATTTGTCAGACATATTGAAGGTGCTAACTACAAAATAAACTAATTACGTAATAACAAGTAATAGGTGTTGAAAACATGCACGTAATACTGTGATCGTACCCTCTCACCGTAGTTACATAGTGCAGAAATAAGTGATGGGGGGCAGAATGGCTGAGACAGAGACACCATTCACCCGAACACAAGAGACTGTACCATCAAACGGATTTCCCTTAAATGGTTTTCTGTCAGATAATGACAAGGCATCCATCTTTCACAAATGAAACCACTGCTTGTTTGTTGCATTCACTTGCTGCAGGTCACCTGTGTTTCAGCAGCAGGGCCCTCAGGACATTGGCTCGGTCCTCAGCTTTGATCTGGTCAGAAATAATCATCTGCTCCACCACCTGGTGGGCGATGCCAGGCAGGGTCTTCTGGTCCAGATCCAGCAGCACTGCACCTGTAGACAAACGCACATAATGAGCTCAGCACCCCACAATCTGCGTCACAGACTTCAGGGTGACGTTAACAATCGACCTCGCTTCCATCTCTTACCGTGCGAGATGGTCTTTCGGAGCTCCAGCAAACTGCGGAAGGACAGCGAGGCCACGTGAGGTTTCCCCCAGCGGTCCGTCTCCTCCTCCACATCTTCCTCAAACTTGATCCATCGAGCCGTCTCCTTCCACTGCATCTCTTGGTTCTTGTCCATAGTCAGCTCGTTCAGCTCCACAAACACCTGGAGAGGACATCGCACGGGAGCACGTGCAGGCGCAGGTTAGATATAGTCGAGAATATCCAGAGAAAACGACATGCACCTTGAGCATGTGCCAAATAGCTCAACTTGTTTTTAAGTCAGCTCATACACTCAAATCTTTAGTAAAATGTAGTTTTTCAATACCAGACCAAGTGCTTTATTAAAAGGGGCACTGTTTAGTTTTGGAGAGGAAATTCCAACTCAGAATACAAACTCAGAAATATAATTTTATTCCATAACTGAATGAACAAGCTGTTCTCAAAAGGAAAATAAGGCCCCAGACTACCGTTTGAAGCTTTAAAGGTGGCAGGGTGCACCACTTTTAACAAAATAGAACAGAAATTGTGTTGTCCTTTAAGCTCAGTTTTTTTTTTTTATTCTTTTCAATCAGTCATGAGAACAAAGTGTTTGTTTATTTAGTTTGTTTAGGCAAAAAAAACTACATACTGCACCTTTAAATTTAATCAACACACACAAGCAAAATCTTGTTCATGTTATTATCCTGAAGTAGTTGCTCAACAAAACAGCCAACGACATCTTAAAAACCTTTTTAAAAAGTCAGAAAACAGACCATAATCTGTAGTGCCTCTCTCAGTACAAATCTGGTTATAACAAGTTATTAATTGAACACCATGCTGGTCAGTGACGAGGATCAACAAAGAAACTCTCCGAAACTTATCATCCTTTGCCAAAATGCGCCGGCTGCATGCCTGTGAAATCACGCTCACACAGGTCAAACCTGACTCTGGCCGGTCACCCAGCCTCACCTTCTTGTACCGAGCCATTAGACCGGAGTCCATGTGCATCAGGACGCCTTCCTGCCGCGAGGCGGAGCGGTACACGACCAGCGGTAACGACTGGAGGAGTGAGACGGTGCAGGAGAGGACTCACTGATACAAGCAGCACAAATGACCGGACCCTCACTCTGACACACACACCCACAGGTGACCACACACACCTGACAGGGACCTGCTGTTTACTCTGGCTGCTGGGGGCTCAGGGCAGTGTATGAGAATGTGTGTGCGTTAATAAAACATAGCTCTCCCTCTCTCAGAAGCTCCCAGTGTCTGGTAACCTGAGCCCCTCTCCCCCCTCTTTTTTCCTTTCCGTGTGTGAAAGCAAAGAACTCATTCATTCATTTTTAATTGTCTCCGTCCCTCCCTGTCCCATCGACAAAAGAGATGAGGCAGTGCCTCATTCGAGAGAGGAAAAGACTGGAAAACATCTCCCAGGACTGGGTACGATTCATGATTACTCTTTGAGTGATTAATCAAAGACCGAAGCAGAAAATCACAAGAACGTTTTTTCCCCTCCGAAGGTCCCCGAATCGCACCTGAATGAAAATCATTACACTTTTTTTTTTACACACCTTTTTGCCATTGCAGAAAGATGATCTTAAACTCCCAACTTTTGTTGTAATTGTATTTTATAAAAAGTCTGAATGAAACAGGCTTTTCCGTGTATAATATATAAAATAAAGGTTTGCTTTTATTTCTCTTGATTTTACAAACATTTCTGAGGTTGGGAAATAATAAGTACCTTCTCTTTTGTAAAGATGATTTTGAGATGTGTGTCACTTTTAAAGTGATTTCAGGTTCTGATTTGGGGTTTTTAACATTGCTGGACTTAATGTTTAACAGATATTACAATTAATGATTTTTTTTTCTGTTTTATATGATTACAGATTAAATATTTGGGGGTTTTGGAGTGTTGGTTGAAAAAAGCAAGCTATTCAGGGACATCCGGAGATTCTGTAAAATTGTGATGAGTTCTTCAGAATATTCAAAAACGTTCTAGGTTTAAAGGATTCAAACAATCATGAATTACAGCCATAATCTTTAATATATTCTATCCCCCATACAAAGATATATTCAAATCCCGGGAATGGTTGTTGGTTTTCGTTGTTGCTTTAGTGTAGGACTTGTGACCTCATTATCAATTCAAGGACTCGAAGAAAACAAACAGAATATAGAAAAATAGAATAAAGAAATAGAAAATAGTGTGACTTTAATCAATTGGCATTAACTGACACGCGTCCTTCTCAAATGTCTCACCTCATGCGGGGTTCGGTCCTGCTTGCGGCTGCGAGTGGTCGGCTCTTTGTGGTCTTTGCCAATGTGCACCACTTGTCCCTTGGTGCTCTTTCTGACCAGGTGTCTGCGCACGCCAGGAACATCTTCGAAACGATGACCTGGTGGAGAAGAAGAGGAGGGAGGACAGGTGAGATGTGTTTGAGAACACGGACCAGACGGGGAAACATCTTCAGATACCTTCGATTAGTTCATTCTAACCCAGAAACACACATGCACAATTCAATAAACATGACATAATTAAACTCTAAATCAAAGAGTACTTTTGAACCTTGGCCCTATTTTTAAGCTTTTTTACACACAAACATAGTAACCAATCAAGGCAGCGGTAAACCAGCAAGTCCTGTTTTCTGCTAAGTAAAATATTTTGTGTCAAAGGAGTCTGGTGGCTTTGAGCAGAGCGATATAACGGCCCTTTCTGGTCAAAACAAAAGGATCACACCCTCCAACATAAGGTCTATGTCAGTAGGGATCTTATCCATAACAATCTGAGCCCGTCATTGGAAAAAACAAGTGCTTTTAGTGAACAAATTCTGACTGGTGCATTGGCCCATAAGGATTACATTGTAGCCGCTTTCACACATTTTGTGGCTGCCTAATCCTCTATCCACTGGACCAATTCCAAAACTATTTGTATCCTACCTATCAGTCATTTTGGGCTGAAAAGGTGTAAAAAGAGGGCTCTGGTTTAAAAACACACAAATTACCTATTATGTCCCAGCGCAGAACACAAGCTGCTTTTATTTTCTGCACACGCTGACCCTGCACCCTAAGTTCAAATCTCAGCCCACCAAGTCACAGAGGGCAAAGCCACTTTGCTTTTGTTTCTGTGGTCCCTCAGCAGGGAGTACAGTTACCCAGGCTGGCAGCAATACAGGCATTGAGAAGGATGTGGAGAGAAACACTGGAGGGCACGGATACAAGACGACACCAAGGGTAGGACTCAAATTCAAAGATCAAAGGACCGGCCGGCAAAAAAAGGCTAATTTGCTCAAATTTAACAAAAAAAAAATAGTTAAAAAATGTTTTCACAGTAATATTTAAGTAGCAACAAGCAGCTAAACTAAAAATCCCAAATCACAAAAACATTGAAAAATAAAACTTATCTTACAACTAGTCAATTTATCGTTTAGTCTCTAAAATGTCAGAGAATTGTAAAAGAAAATATTCATCACAATTTCCAAAATTTCCAAAAATTTTAAATTGCTTCTTTTGTCAAGTAGCAGTTTAAAACCCAAAGAATTTTTGACCAAAAAAAGGCAGCAAATCCTGACATTTAAGAAGCTGGAACCGGCAGAGGTTTGACATTTTTGCTTGAAAAATGCCTGAAACTATTTATCGATGATCAAAAAAGTTTATTATAACAATAGATTTTGCAGCTGTAGTGATGTTCCCTTCAAAAATAACTGTCTTACCTTTATCAGAGCTTATACTTCCTATGAAACAAACAGTGAAGCTTTTACGGTTCTTCATCAATGTTTCAACTCATCTAAAAAATCAGACGATAGTTACAAGAATGCGAAAAAAAAAAAATGTTGTAGCTTCTACAGAGAAGGTCCGTTGTCACGTTGCTCCATGATGCCTGAGTGAAGTGTGGGGCAGAACCTGGAGTAAAATGAGGCCTGACTGGCAGGCACCTCTTGAAGGGAAGAGGAGGGCTTGTGGTGGGCGTAGGGTAAGTGCTGGCACGGCCGTCTGACTACGTGCCCCCTCGCTGCTAAAACTGCCGCGTGCATATTGTGTAAGTTATGACAAATGTGGAAAAACTTGCCCTTTCTTGATCGACGCCTGACCCCGGATCAGAATGCATCAGTGAGCAGAGGTGTTACTACGCTCAGGTCGGACAAAAGGGGAGGGACAGTGATCTAATAATTCCAATTGTTGAGCGCCAGCCAGAGACGGAGACACTTTCCCAGGATGATTTACGGAGGCGGGAAGCAGATAAAAGGAGACGCGGAGAATATCTGGTGATGAACGTGTCGGGAGGCTCGTCTCTGTGTCACTAAGCCCCGTAACGACTGAATATTTGGACAATATCCAGCCCATACCTCCGTCCACAACCTCTTAAGTTTGCCTTCAAGTCCACTTAACTCTTCCCCTTGTTTCATTCCACTAATGATTAAAGGTTGTGAACAGGTTCCACAATCAGCCACCATGTTGGCTCGGGCCCGAGTCCCGGGGCCTCAGCTGACAGCGGGAACGGCTAATTTAATAATGCGAGTCTGTCTGCCACACTCTCTGATAAGCTGCCGCTCTCTGCTGAGGGGTCGGCTCCCTGACGTAAATCTCCCTGGCCCTGAACATGACCCCACGCTGGGCCGGGGGGCCGGGAACGTCACAGGGCAGCGGGGAACTGACTGCAATGTAGAAGGAACATCAGGGCGAGGTGGCCCCTCGCCATCACCCTGATGTTTCTGGAGTATCAACAAACACAAGAGTTTGTTATTGTTGCTGTCTAATCACACAGGAACAGTTCAAAGGTGATTTTTATATATAAAAAAAATAAGGAGTTGAAACTAAAATACACACAAAACACCATCAGTGAGCCACACATGCTGGAGAAACTCATTTTGAGGCACAGTTTGAAACTAATCTGTCTACAGCAAATGAACGACATGAAATCATCAGCAGATACTAGAGACACCAACTCATCTATATTTCAAGATGGATAACGTAGATCATATATGCACATTTATCTCTCCTCTGAACTACTTTACACCCTTATCTTTTCCTTGTTTGCTTCACCATTCATGAATAATAATCATACGCAAAACTAAAAACTACAACTGTGGATGTCATTGTACTTGATGACAGTGCTAAAAATTCAAATGTTTTTTTTCCACTTGGGGGCCGAGGGAGCTGTAAACACAAATGACCAACATACTGCCACCTTGTTAGGTTAGTATGATCCACATGTTGGGATGTCGCCATGCTACAAATCACAAAACAAAAAAAAAATCATTTTCATTTCATCCTTTTTTGGTCATTTGTTAGCTCTGTTTTTGGTCTCCACCAACTACTGAGGGAAATATCTGTGTCTTTAGCTGCTAACTGCTCTACTGTGTTCCCAAACAAGTTGCTTTCTGTGTCTGTCTGCTGTTTGGTGCTGGGCAAGTAGCATACAGTGGATTTTCAGCTCAGTCTCTAGCTCACTCCGTTGGTCTGTTAGTCAGTCAGTCCGTACAATTTTCCTCGCCGTTTTCGCATGCACAGTTTTCTCCCAAGGAGGATGGCGGTTTCTTCCATTTTCAAGGGAAAAAACTAAACGGCTTTTTTTCATGATGGGAACTTTTACTTGATTTGAATAAAGGCTCTAAGGACAGATTGTAAAGCCCACTGAGGTACTTTGATTGTGATTTTGGGTTTTATGAATAAAATTTATTTGATTTGGAAGCTGAAATGTGGCATGGAAGTCAAGACTAAACATACAAATTTGTAGCTACTGCAAATTTGCACCTGTTGAACATTTTTGCTCAAAACGATGCTGAAGACAGCGGTGAGTATGAACCAAAACATTAAGGGCGTTTTCACACCTGCCTTGTTTAGTTCGGTTGAATCGAACCCTGGAGCGTTTACCCCCTTGGTGCACTTCGTTTGGGAAGGTGTGAACACATCAATCGCATTCGGGTGCGGACCAAAACAACCGGACCGAGACCTTGTTGAAGAGGTGGTCTCGGTCCGGTTCCAAACAAACTCTGGTACAGTTCGTTTATGGTGAGAACATGATCCAAACTCGATCCGACCCAACTGCAGGAAGCATCAGTGCTTAACCCCGAATTTACACTGGATACGTGTCCGCTGCGTTACGGCCAGATCGGGTGTTTTGCTCCGCCGTCCGGTAACCCCCGGTTGCGTTTTGAGTCGGACACGGTGCAGTACGGTAGGCAGCTGGCGTCGCGAGGCCAAGGAGTTCCCGCGATAATCACTCGCGACCGCAGTTATAGGACTGTGTCATAAAAACAACACGAAGTGTTCCCGACCGAAGGATCAGAAGAAGAGCTTGTGTTTGTCTCTTTTTGAGATTTGTGTGCTGGTGTAAACACGGAGTGTTTTATTTTGAAAAGTAACCAGATGTCAAATTGTTGTTGTTTAAGTGCTTGACTTCCTGTCTGCTTGGTGCTAAATTCGGCTGAATTGCTGCCTCGTTTTCGAAATTTAGACCAATTAGAGAGCAGTTTCCTCGCGCATCACACATTTTGGTCCACTTGTAAATGCTACTGTGTGAACACAAACCAAACTCGAGGCAATATGCAACATTGTAACAAGTTGGTCCCTCATTCGGACCAGAGCAAACGAACTATAGGTGTGAAAACGCCCTAAAGTTGTCAGCAGTAAAACCAAAACCATGAGCTGAAATATGTTGTGAAGAGCTGAGGGGAACTGCATGTCTGGATAATCATTTTCTGTGGATTCATGTGATCCATTATTGATATAAAAATCTTCTATTTAAGGTGGAAACAGACAACTTTAAAAAAATCTATCCAAATACTCAACCTATATCCTTTTCACCAACTGTTGTGTAATAACTCCCTCAATGCAAGATTTCAGAACATACATTCGGTCGAGTGAGAATGAATCTCTACTCACTCTTGATGCCATCGAGGTCGGCAGAGGCCAGTGTCTGAGCCTCGCTCTCATCTGTAGGGATGCGCTGGTACTTGGCCTGCTCAGCACCCGTCATGTTGCCTGTGCGCCGGCGCTCCTGCAGATCGTAGCTGCGGCTGGCGGAGGACACCCGGGACAGTGGGATGTGCTCAGGTTGAGCTGCCTGAGTAGTGGGGCTGGAAGCGTCCGGTGAGGAGGGTTTACTAGATAAAGAAAGGCAAGGCAAAGTTGTAGCTCAGAAATCAACAAATGACAGAGAAATAGTTGTTTTTTTGTTGTTGTAATTCTTGAGTTGACTGAACATTATTACCCAGGAAACATTTATACATGAAGCTGCAAGACATTTTTACCAAACTTTTGCCACAGAACCCAAAATATCTCTCCTCTACAGCACTCCTTTTATATTTATTTCCTTTTTCACTCTTACCTGGTACTTTTTTGCTGTTAGAGGAATGACATCTCTACACTTTGGTTGTAACCTTTTAATTAATGTATTAGACAAACACTCATGCTAAATTGAAATACACAAAAAACTTTTTAAAAAGTAGAGGGACGCTAAACAATAAAAGCTCTGCACTTTCAAAACAAGCAAAGAACTTACCGTCCTTTAAATGTCAGTTGTCGGCAGCATTTAAACTCTTTGGAATTAAAAAAACGCCCCCTTATATCAGGATGTTCTACAAACCAAATCCTCTGTTATGAGGTCGGTCGACTGAAAACAAGCATAAGGTATACACGCAGCTTAATCCCAGCTCAGATGAGACCATCATGAGATAGAAGAGTAAATGTCATAGGGGGAGCTTGGGGCTACTGAGGTGTGTTGTGTCGTCTATAGCGACAGGTGATATATGGGTCTCTGAGAAGCGGATTACTCGGGTCCGTCAGATCATGCCCAGCAGGCCCACTGGATGCCTGAGACATGGTAACGTACAGTCTGTACCTGACTGGCCAATTAAACATGTGCCTGGGCAGTCTCAACCAATCAGAACACGTCTGTGTTAACATTTCAGCGACATGGCAAAAACAAGCTTTATGCAATCATCACAGCAGGAAAAGCATGATTATAAACCAGAGTCTCTCTTTTCTAAGGCAAACAACAAGACTTGACTCACTCGGAGGAGGATCCATCTTCAGTGTCTGCTCCCTCCCCAGACTGTGGCACGATTTCTAGCTTACGAGCAGAGTGAGGACTCTCTTTGTCACTTTTGGCCACATGGTCGTCATCCGAAACGAAGAACTGTGGAGAAATCATGTTCATCAATCATCAGCGATGGAAAAACAACTGCTACTGGCCTTTAGACAAATTAGGTTATAAGGTAAACATATACCTTATAACCTTTTCTGACAATCTGTTATGTTCAGTTTTGTGCTGGCATGTTAATAAGCAACTGCCATCAGTTTGTGAGGATATCAAAGTTGTGAAAAAATATTATTAGTGAGTAGGTCAGTGTCTGGTGGGATAAAAAGGCATTTGAGGCAGTTGCTTAAAAAAAGATTGTTTTTCTTGCAAAAAAAGGTTTTATTAAAGGTTGTTTCATTAATTTTTATGATTGAAGTTGTACTCTTTCAAAGAGTATAATGAAGAGCTTTAAACAGTTAAGTTATTTTGTTTCTATATTGATGATTTCTTTGTTGGTCTCAACTGTATTCACTCTTCCTAAAAAGCTCTCTCCATTATAAATGTTTGGACTAAGGAGCTGAAGCAGTGTATTGGAGAGGATTCACTGGAGTGAATGATGTGATATTCAGGTGTCATTGCTTCTAAAAACCCAGATCATCAGCAGATTCATCTCACTGAGCAAAAACATGTCCATTAGACGTCTATTAATTATAAATCCAGTGGGGCGCCAGAACGACCATTTTTTGGCGTCTTCTCAACGTCCACTAGTGATCCATGCAGCAAAAGCTACAGGGAGGAACTGAGCACCTGGTCTCAACCTCTGTAGTCTAAATGAGGCATGTTATTTTACCAGGTGAGCTGTTTAAAAGTTGTATTTAATACCATGTTTTGGTAATGCAACCTTGGAATAGTAGCCCCCTTAATGATGATGGACATTACTGCTGTTAAAAGGATACTGGTCTTGCACCGGAAACCTCCACATAATATCAAATGTTGATATATAATTCATATCGAGTTATCATGGGGAATGATGCAAGGGGGGAGAGCTGGTTCTATCTCAACATGGCAGGTGACGGCAGACAAAGTCAAAAAATCACTCTGACGATCTGTATTTCCTATTAATTTTGGATTCATGTGTATAAATGATGTTTTCTTTAAGGAATCCAGAGATTTGGAGAAAAAATTATAATTTTTACAGTGGAAAAACAAGGAATTCTGTCAGATCTGGATCTGGTTTAAATAAAGTAAAACAACTCATCTCAAACGTATTCTACTAAATTCATCAGCAGCAGTAGCATTCAGTTACATTATTATCTGCTTAAATCCGCTTCAGTTTTGTGAAGCGTAATAACAACTAAATATGAAACCCACTGATGAATGATTGAGACCATACTGAAATATTCATAGAGGAAAATATGGAAACGCTTCAACAGTGACGAACAGGTCGGACATCGGTACAGTGAGCGCTGAAGGCTCAATTAGCCAGATGTGAATGCAAATTATACAGAACATTAACAGACGCCTTACACCTACAGGACATTATCAGGGATTCTAACTGAATGTTAAGGTCATGTGTCATTTTATTTAGTATTTGACAACACCAGTGTTGTTAAATGAAACTTGGGTTCAAGTCCTTTAAGTCCTTTTAACTAAACTACACAAGAATACATAAAAAAATGTGTCATAAAAGGAGGCAAGACTACAGCCTGAGCAACATTTTATCTGTTGGTGCAGGCTAATTACAAGGTCATGCATTTATTATGATGTGTTGAATAATTACAGTGCATTAGAGTACACCGTGTAGTAAAAGGTGCTTGAGATGATGTCATCATTAGGCCATCTTATCCAATAGTATCATTATTTGAATAGTTTTAATGTTTTCAAATGACTAGACGCCCCAATTACCACAGAAGTCAAAGTGTGTTTCCACTCGCTGGAGTAGTGTGAGGTTGAATGATTACCTCCACATCCTTGACTCTCTCCGACTCAGCTGGAGCGGAAGCAGAAGTGGTCTCTGTCGCCTCCTCTTCCTCGTCTTCCTCCTCATCCTCTCCCTCCTCTATGGGGCCGCTGCTGGGAACATGGCTGCTCTTGTGATCTTTGTCCTTCCTCCTCTTCTTGTTGCTCTTCTTCCTGCGTCCCTCAGAGGGCAGCTTGGACAGAGGCCGGTGGATGTGGTGAGAGGAGTGACGGTGGTCTGCGGGGGAGATGCGGAGTTCAGTGTACAAAAGTACAAAAGACGCCAGCTGATAAACTCCTTGGCTCAATGAAAATCGCAAACATCAAGGAGAATGCTTACATTCGATGTCCTCCTCGTGGTAGCTGTGGTGCTGCTCATCAGGCACCGCGGCGGCAGGGCTCAGGATCTGCTGGAAACGCTGGACGCCCAAAGCTTTGTTCAGGTCCCCGTCATCCTCTTCTTCACGGCGCGGAGTCCCGTGTCGTGATGAGGCGGCAGGAGCCTCTGGCTGCAAAACAAAAGACAAATCAACGCATTAATCAATGCATTAAGCACAATCTGCTTTAGTATTTGTTCATAAATTAACTTGAATTTGCCTTTATCCATATCATGCGGAGTTATTATTTTTATTGCTTTTTTTTTTTTTTCTTTTTTACTTTTTTCTTGCTTTTGTATACCTGCAATTCACCTTATAGTTGAACTACCACCACTGAAACATACTGTATTATGATGACAGTTCTCTGTGGTACTTTTGGTGGCTAGACTTTTACTTCAGTGCTGTGTTTTTTTTCTTATATTCTTGTTTTTACTCTAATATATTTATTTTGTGTTTTCGTATTCATCCATATGATACTGGACCTCTACATTTCTCTCACGATCAGTAAAGTATCTATGTGTCTCTGTATCCGTTTATGTATCTACATGAGAAAAATCAGTCAACTGTTAAGACTCAAGTGTTGATTCAAGTGTAATACTGCAAGACATTAGGGCACACTATTAGATATATAATACATATAAAGACATGAATGTTTGTGAAATAATCCAATAAGTATTTTAAACTTTTACTGGAAACTGACAACTTACGCCCACCCAGAGGTTAAGTGGTATCATTATTAGTGGTGTTGTTAAAAAGAAAAAGCGGTTTCCATCTTCCTCAGAGTCGCAACTACCAACAACATAAATTGCATTTTAAATCATTAATTTACTCTATAATGAAGATCTGACAGCAGATAGAAATAGTACCAGGCTGCCAGCTTGACTGGGTTTCACTTGTGGAAACTGACAACTTCCGCCCCCCGTGCATTTCAAAGTGGTATTATTGTTGGCGCCACTCTCAAAAAAACAATTAGATCACTTTCCTTTTTCCTCAGAGTAGCAACTACTAACAACACAGGACAAAAGGTGGGTTTATTCATTTATTTAGTCTACAAAAGGAGACATAAAAGCAGATAGAAATGGTGCCAGACAGCCAGCCTGACTCACTCACTGAGTCACCAGTCGGCCTCCATTTTCCCAGGAAATTTCGTGCGAGGTGGCATAAAAAAAAACTGCATAGTGAGGTTTAAAGGGACTTAATCTCAACACCAATGTCATCATTCTGCAGTCATTACATTGTGCACACAGTATTTACTTTGAACAGTTAATTACAGGGGGGTTTTTTACATTTATTTTAACAGTTTATTTTTCAATATGTCCTTTTTCCAATGTCTGTTTTTGTCATTCAGAATAAGTAGTGAACAGTCTAGACTGTAGCTGTGTCCCAGTTACTAACTGCATAAAGAATATGCCAATCTTTGTCTGTTTCTACCGACAGGAAATGACACAATATGTGCAAAGGCAATCAAACTGACAAAGTACTTCTGCCAATTCAACCTGACAAAGTGCCATCTAAGTGTTTTTTACATAAAATCCAGAGTTATTTTGGTCTTCTGGACTGTTTCACAAGCTCATATTTTTCCTTTGCACATTGCATTGTGGGAGAGTCAATCAATAGCACACTCAGTAAAAATGTATATTTCAGGGTAAACTTTTTTTTGTAGTTTTCCAGTGTGATCACACAACATGACTAGTCTGTAAAGTTAATTTGGCACACTTTCACTTCAGCCAACACTAGAGGGAGTTCTGGTTCTGCAAAACATACCACAGTCAGGACATCGTATGATGAGCCCTCTCATGCAAGCTTTCCTGAGACTGAGCCTTAAATTGGAAACAATAGCCATGTGCATTGATCAGTTACTCTTTTTCCACACTGCGGTGTGACAGGGATCATGTGGGTGATAAGAGATCTGTTTTCTTGCAGCGGGATGCTGCGCCCTGCCGTGCCCTGCCCTGCCGGTGGGATGTTGTGAGAAGGATTAGCTGGAGGGACACAGCGAGTGGATCTACTCTGGCTAGAAGGATCGAGCTGCAGCCACCTCACGTCAGACTAAATGTTGCCATGACGACTGCGCGGAGGCCTGCGATCCTGCGGAGAACCCTCCCTGTGGCAAAACTCAGGGGCCACAAGTCACCTGATGCTTCCACAAACGGTTCTCAGGACACCCAACATATCAATCATATATTAGGTTTTCTCAAGTGCTGCAGGGTGTAACAGAAAGCACGTGATGATGAACAGTCGCTCTTCTCCCAACTGCAGCTCCTGCTTAGTTTTGGGTCACATTGTGTTCAGTTTATCAGGGTTCCTTCACATTTCCAGAAATTCAGTGCTTTTCCATATGCTTTGGATTGGCAGCTCAGGTTGGAGGATAGCTCAAGAGTTGGTAGAGTAGAGGAGAAGACAACACTGGCCATATCAAGATATAGCGATATCCAAAATCTAACACGATAAATACTCTCTGGAAACGATAATGATAGCGACATTATGACGATCTTGCCGAGCCCCACTATAAGATTCAACATAAAAAGACATATAAAGCTGATTTACTCAATGATGCATTGTTAAAGAAGGCCAATTATTTTTGGCTTGGCATTTCACCCTTTAAACGTCCATCCAGTGTTTCACAAATGAAGCAAATATGTTAGAAAACTTAGAATTGTACTACCTACTGTATATTAAGTAGTTAGAACCAGCTCCGGCTTGACCAGCTAAAACAGTAAAATGCTGCTTTTGACATTAATGCATCAGAATAAATAATCTAATAATGTTTTAAACATAATTATATATACCAGTCACAGGGGACATTTTCTGCGGAACTAGTACATTTAGCTAATGATACTTCAGTACATTTGCTTAAAGTGGCTACATGGAACTTTCATTTTATGTCGATTCTGGCAATAGTACTCAGAAATAGTACTTTGCTGAGGCCAATGCGAAGATGAAAAGGTTACGAAACGAGCCAGTTGTTCTGCTGCCATCTGGCAAAAGATACACAAGTATCCACTGGCGTACCACCAGACTACAGAGCAGCTTCTTCTTTCCTCAGGCTGTGAGATTCCTCAATTCATGATCAACACCATTTTTGAAATCTAACCCATTGGCAGACATTAAGAACAATTATAAATAGCCAATCCAATCGTCTCGCTGATGTTCTCGTTCGCTTCTGTAGGTCATATAGAGGGCATCAGTATTAAATCAAGACTGCTTCGTAACCAGTTAATGGTTCCTCATACTTTTACAAACAAAAAGCACCAAAAATAATCCGGAAACATGACATTCAATCATATCAATTCTTTCCATCGACTTAAATCAACACATCATATACAAACTAAGAAGCGGTGACTCCTTATAAACCAGATTTGCCACTTTGTTTGTTCCCCTTTGAGAATATTTTCCACATTCGCAAGAAAATGTGACCAGGAAACTCGAGAGTTCATCCTGAGTTTACCATGCATACATCTCGACAGACGTTCATGAATTAAGGCATGTCCAAAGAAAGTGTGAAAAACGGCTTCCCATGACCCACGTAACGTTTTTACATGCAACACTCAAGCGACAGAAGAGGACGACCCGGCACTGAACTGTGGACAAGCTGAGACTTATGAGTAAAAGAAGAGACAGGTCAGTATGTTAGGCACACATTCAATATTGACCCAAGGTTCAAATCCTCATATAGCTGTTTTCTCCCTGACAGATCAAACCTCTGTGACCTCCAGAACAAACTGCCAAAGACAATTCAGCACGTAAGAGCACCACTTTCCGTCCAAATTAAAAAAAGGACATAAATTGAAAGTGTGCCTATAAAAAACATGTCATAAATTAAAAAGACGACCTCTCTGTAATTACTTATCGCCCCACGTCAACGTCACTATCTCAATCCGTCAGTATTTAATTAGATGGCTGAGTCGAAGCCCTTAAGTGCACGTATCCCATCCAGATGTGTGCTGCTACACTATCCGCCAGGTTTATTTTTACAGAGCTCTCATTCATATCATGGTTTCACAGTGAATCCCTAGAGGTAGGATGGATGTGTGAGGGATTCGCAAAGAGGCGAGAGAAATTTCCACAACCGAAACCATGTGCAAAAACACGCCGGGGGGAGCCGAGTAAAAACAAAACTGACGAGACAATGAAGAAAGCTTTGACTAATATTTTTTAAAAGGAGGTTCAGAGACTTACCTCGCTCATGGCAACGTGAGCTTAATCGTGATTTTTTTTTGGTTTTTAGTGGCGAAAAGTGTCGCTGCCCTCCACCATGACAGCACTGGAGCTCTGACCCTCAACGCCTCGATTAAGAACCGCAGGCGGGAGATATCCCTCTACCCCCTGCTTATCAAAGCCCCGTGATGCCCTAATCAGAGCTGTATCGGCCAACCTGCCACCTTCACCAGTCTGCCCATTGTGCCGGGGCAGAATAAACAACACTCTCGTTCTCGCTTTGAGGACAAATGCTGACTGAAAGGACAAGCCTTGTTTGAACAGCCCCGGAACAAAACCTCACGTTGACATTCATCTCGACGTTTTAACTTTGCCACATGAAGCCTAAATATTGACCTTGGTTCTCTTAAGTCAACGCGCCTTGAAGGACAGCGCAAATGCATAGGAACTAAACGTGCTAAGATTTTCAAAGGATGCATTTTTTTCACGGCTAATATTGACAGACGAGATGTTAAGTAACAGGCTGGAATGAAATGTGATTAAAGTGTTGCCTGTGCAAGAAAAGGCAACACTGATGGCTATTTTCTACTTGACAAATAGATGGAATAACACATTAGTGGTTAATCATTTGACCTGTGAACATTAAACATTAAACTTCGCAATCTATTAACCCAAAGTTGGGTGGAACTTTTTTTTTTGAAAAGACTCCAAAGCTGAAATGCTTAGTGCAGACATGCTGGCAGCCCTCATAATTAGATTGTGTATCTAATCTTGTCTTAGCAATCAATAACATCCCTAAAATAGAAAAGAATTAGAATGTCCACTTGGGAGAATAAGCAAGCCAAGGAGCTTATCCACTGCTGTTATCCAAAAAAAGCAAATATTGTAAAAACAATTAAGCACTGTGTATTTAACATTTTAAACATTATGATCGGAAATATTACTTGGCACAAATAATGTAAATCTTTTGCTTTTTGGCTCAAATATAATGAAAGAAGTGCCAAATAAGAGTAAAAGGATGGCAGACAAGAATTGATGCGAGCAGCTCTGTGAGCCTGTGTTCAGGCTATTACAGCTGCAGTCTGTGAGCCTTTTCTTTATTCCTTTTCTTGACTCAGGAATGGTTTGGATGCGTGTGTATGCTCCCAGTTGTTTGATGTCAGCATGCTGAAATGCAGTGACAATGCTAATCAGCGTTGAGGGTGGTGCACATTGCAGCAATATATTACTTTAAGCTGCAACGGAGCGACATAACATGTTTCTAATAGGATATGTGGGAATATTATTTCAGTTGCTATGTCCAATAATGCGTTACCACATGACATTACGACGCACCGGGTCGCTGACAACCTGTTTAAGTCGGCATTAGTTCAGACATGCTCATAATGATAAATGTTTAAACTTCTGTGTTTATGGACATGCTATATATAGCCAAGTTGGTTAGATTCTCCAAAATTCAATTTGCAGAAACCATAAGATTCTGGGCAATCTATACAGTAGTAAACGTGACCGACTCACACCACGCAGCAGGAACATTAAGCCCCAACAGGCAGCAGAATAAATGTAAAAAAATTAAAAAACGCAATGTCCTTCATCGGAATATATCAAGAACTATGCATCACAATAAAATCTAAGATTGCAAAAGAAGGGGTAATTTTTTCGTGAAGCAGCATAGTTCATACACTTTTAAAAAGTAGTTTGAATGTACACTGACTGACTGTGTTGAATAATGAAGTTGACACTCGACAGTGTGTGGAGGCTGCAGAGAGGAGATTATCTGTGTCGTGAGGTAGGCTCAAATCCCACACAGTCAGCACTTGGAGGGGAAAGGGGGGGAGATAGGCTGCGGATGTCGCAGCAATCGTGTTGTACCGTGTGGCTGATGAGTCGCTGCATTCCTGCGTATCTTGACATTACTCTGCGAGGAGATCTGAGTGCAAAATATGCCTTCTGATTTGTATGTGGCAGCGTGCGAGTTGTAAACCAGTTATGTCCTCAGCCAACTGTGAATTCTGTATTATGCAAGCACCTTTTTTCCTAACCTTCCTGTTACGTCATTAATTAAAAAGGCATGTTTGTACTGCTTAGAATCAATACAAATGTATACGTCATATAGTGTGAATTTAATAAAGAGGTCCTCCAATCAGTCCGATAGTGGAAAATGTGCCTCCGATGCTTTGTTGTAGCTTTCTCGTTGGTGACTGATTATATTTGCATTGGGAATTGGGCATTCGGTAGTCAACAGTTTAGCATGTCATATAATGCAAACAGCTTTCAGTAGCTAAACACGGAAAAATTATTTGCCTGAGACCAGTTGTCACACCTCAGTCTTATCTATAGAAGGGTGAAGATTCACAACTAATAAACTGTTGAGTCAGAGGGATTCTGCAGAGGCTGCTAGGTGCACGTCATAGGAAGTGTATGAGGTTAGAAAGTAATGAAACATGATGTTAGATAGTAGGAGGAGGTGAGAACTGTACTGAGTCTCTATCTTAAGTTTGATGGCTCACTTCCGGACAGCAACCGCCTCACTGTGTGTCACTGATACGGTTGGGCGGTAATGTCAAAGTTCACTCTTTACCACACCGGGATGGAGACATGATGACAGCAACGCTTGGGTGCATGTAGTCGTCTCAGTGGCTTCCAACTCAGTGGAGTCAAAGAAAACTATGATGGGTAACGGAATAATGAAGAGGATAAAGTGAATCAAAAACACACTTCAAAACTTCCAAAACTTCCAAAACTTCCAATGCCATTTTGATGCAAGTATGAAGCTGTCAGCAGTGAGGAACCTAGCTAAGCATCAAGACAGAGAACAACAGTTAGCCTGTCCAAAGGTGACAAAATCTAACAATATAAATTACACCCGATATCTTGTACAAAATAAACATACTTGATATAATATTAATCAGTGAGCTTTAGAGGTGGTGGTAGGCAGATCGTTTTACCTCCAGATAGAACCCAACTTGTGGTTTTATGCTATGCCTTTATGCTATGCTAAGCTAACAGGCACCTGGCTCTAGTTTGATATTTGCAGTGCTGTACTGACATGAATGTGGTATCAATCTTCAAATCTGACTCTCACCAAGAACGTAAACAGGTGCATTTCCAAAAGTGTGAAACTGTTCTTCGAGAAGGACAAATATGTAGGAGACCAATGGGCGCAATGGATGCAGAAGTTGTAAGCACTGTTAAGAATGCCCTAAAGCAAGACGCTGAATCCCTACCAGCTCTAGAGGCTTTGTTCTGCTGCTGACCAGAACCTCTGACCTTTCTGTGTTTAGACGAGAAGCAAAAAGAAACAAACAGTTTTAGGTTTCTTAATATCACATCCTCCTGGTTATTACATAAAACCAGTTTGAACTGTCGAGAAACCTTTAATAATCCACCTGCTGACATTAGAGGGTGACTATCTGTAACTAGTGACGCACTGAGACCACATTAGGTAGCAATAATTACCTTGGATTTCTAATGCCTGAGAAAAGTCAATGAGCTGTGGACCCAAGCAGAAACATATCTCGAAAGCGCAAGACCTGGACTGAACATTAACCAGCTGCTGAGTTCGTGTGGAGGTAACATTTACCTAAAGAACCAAAGTCAGGCTACCTATAGACTTAGGAGACGTGCGTTTGCTCCATTTAGGATAATGTGTAACAACTGACGGGGAATGATAAGAAGGACGCTAAATATGACACGCAGAAACAGAAAGCAAAGCGCGCTCGGGCCCACGTGTTACGCTGAGTCCTCTACGCTCGAACTGAACAAACTCACCTTAAACGTATAAAGGAAGTCCATCAAATTACACACAGGTGTGTATCTTCAGCTTTAAAATACAGCCAGTCAGCTGTATTTTTTATCCAACGTCAAACGTTAGAGAAGCAGGTGCCAGCCCCTTTTATGGAAGACGACCTGTTTCCAATTTCAGTTAGCCCTCGTCACATGACCGGGGGGCAGATCTTCACGGTAGGAAGAAGACATTGCTCAGTTTCACAATGTTGGCCCTTAAAAATTCAAACAGGATTATCTGAACTCTCCCTGACCACACACACGCACACACAAACACACATTGTTCAGGAGATAATAATTAACTTGGTGGAGTTGGAGCCAATAGAACAACCAATAACTGCAGAGAGAGGCTGACTGTCATACGGCAAACATTTTTATCTCGTACACAGGCTCCCTGCTGGCAAACCTCATTATAGCCGAGTTATACTCTGGAAGACAATCTCAGTTTTATGGCTGTCAACCGCCTCACTGGCTATAAAAATAGCAATAAAGACATACTGAATTTGAAGAGGCTCAACAGTATAACTTATAAGGGTGTCATCAACACCTTTGTTTTCAAGTTCAATGAGTTGGAAGTGATTGAGAAAAATGGTGGGCCTGTTTATCTTTACAGCAGCCGATATTTGTGTGTAAATTAATTAAATCAATAAGCTTGAGCCAGTATTAGATATAATCGAACATATTTTCTGTCATATTTTTCGCAGCTGTGTGATTCTTCATCTTTGAGGACCTATTCTGACTGTATTTTGGTTTTAAATTTTAAATCATTTGATATTTATTTCCCACCTGGCTGGCCATCTTGACATGATATGTTCCTGACCGTCTTAATAAAATAAAAATCTGCACGAAAATTCTAGGAAATAAACCAAATATGAGATGTAGTAAAATTCATGGCCTCTCGGTCTCTCTGCACATCTTTAATGGATCGGTAGTTCAGCGTCCTAAATACTCTGCATTCTATCCCTCAACTGGTGGGGTTGGATTTCAAACTTAGACAGCACTTGTGTTGTTTATGTCGAGCGAGGAGCCCCCCGTCTAGATTACATGCAGGTAGATGCAGAGGACGCCAGCATGGTCACATAGTTGTGCAACACTGGAGGAAGGAAGCAGCTGACCAAAGAAATGCAACGCGAAGGGAAAGCAAAGCATTTCCTACATTGGTGTTGGAGCAGCATGAGCTTGTCCTCAGCGCTGTTTGAAGAATGTGTGCTCTTTTCAGTCAGAAATGATTCTCAGAAGTACAATGTGCAGCCTGTTCCCACTCCCATGCAGCACATCAGATACCGCAGCCACACTGTAGAGTACCCCTCTCGCGTCATTTATGAGAGCTCCCCTCTAGTGTAGCAGTGTTAAGAACAGGAAAAGTCTGAGTCCTCGGCTGGTCGATTTAGTTTGTTGGGTTGTCAAACGCAGGAATTTCCTCCAGGAGATCAGGGTTTGCGTCCTGTGTGTGACCAAGTGCCATTGATTTGATTGTTGTTGTGTTTTTTTAAGTTATGTTGTGTAACTGAGTTAACGAACCTCTAGAACCCTAACGCCCTGTACAGAGGTTGGGGAGTCAGATTACGCAACGTGCTAATCATGGAGCAACAGTCATGCAGCACCTAACGGGAAGAAGATCAGCTAAAAGCACATAATAAGCATTTGTACCTAGACAAAATACAATTCCAGCACCAAAAAACCAAAGCAAAAGCGACAAAAATGGTGCATGTCCACAAAGCTGGCGCCAGCGATCTCAGTATTTTATGCTAACAATACAAACGCTTTGCCATAAAAAAAGGTGAGACTCAAGATTCAAGTACAGCAACATTTGTATTTAGATATAATGAATACCTAAAATGATATGTTAGAATTAATTAGTTTTACTGGCTGTAACAGAAGAAATCTTTAATGGAGAACACAGATGGAGCAAAAAAGGGGCTAAAATGGCACATTTAGTGATACCACCTAAATATCTCCACTAAAATCTCTCTAACTTCCCTCTGCTACACTTCATTAGCATCGATCCCGTCTGAAGGAATATTCAGATGTTGTGCTGTGGTTTTCGAGAGTTAGTAGTGACCCTACTTAACATTATTTAAACAAAAACAAAAGACCTTTTCCGGATCCTAACCAAACCGCAACCACTTGGTAACCCCAATTACAGTTGAAATAATGTCTAATATAATGTCTAATGTGTAATATGGGAAATGTTTGTTGGAGAGCTTTATTTCGAAAGTCTCAGCAGATGACGCAGAGCCCTTCACATGCAAAACTGATGCTAGAGGGGTAAGTAGGGCGTCAAAGTTTGAGGCTTAAGGCCACGGAACAGGCTGCTGTATTTGACGAGCCTGGAGTGAGAGCGTGTTGGAATAAAAGCCAATCGTAAATCTGTCAGAAGAAGTGGCTGCGTGAGTGGAAAATCTCTTCTTTTTTTTGCTCCTACTGTGCTAGAAACTTGACTTTATCCACTCACCTACACATTCAACCCACGGCACAGTGAGCTCTCTTCAATTTCGGCTGTTGAAAGTCGCTCTGGGAAAAGTAGAAACCCTTAACTCAAGTAAAAGAACATGATAAAGGCTGGATAAGTTGCACTTCTTATTCTTCCCGGAACACAATCGAACATAATTCCAGGAATGCAGTAACCATTGCAAACCGATGATATCCAACAACATGAGGCTATTCATGGGGTGGATTTTTCCTATAAGCTTGGGATATTTTCTGCTGCAGCATCTTAATCATCCTGAGTTGACCTTGTTGAGAACCACTTGAGTCAAGGAATGCTGCTTTCTTTAGCTGCACAGCCCTCGGGGCACCATGTTTATCACATCAATCCCACCAGAAGCCATGCAATTATGTTTTTCAATATGTGCCAATATTATTTTTGTGTTCCCAAACACTGGCAAAATATCGATTTCAAGAAAAGAGGAAGGAAACGGTTTCAGTTGTGGGGCCGTTGACATTCTTGAGTGCTCAAATGAAAAGGGAAATTCAACAGGAGCTACTCTCTGGAAGAGTTTTTGAACTATTCTGAACATTTTTATTTGCAGTCAGATATACTGCTTTTTGCCAGCGAATTGGCTCTAGGATGTGACTGGATTTGTACACACATAGCTCTGGAGGGAAGAGCACTGTCCAAAATACACACTGTTGATGCCAGAGAAGACTGAGGGAGCTGATGCAGCGTAAATCCAGCACAAAGAAAATATGAATCGAAGCAGAGGGAAGTTTAGAGCCGAGGAGCTACAGAACTTAAGCTGCTAATTGCGAGCGCCATCTCTTCCCGAACTGCATTTAACCTCGTTTGTCACCAGGGTCACAAACTCATCCACATGTGTTTCATCATGTGGCTGACGACGTCTGAGCTTGACCTGACGGGACAGACTGAGGCTTTTCTGTATGCGGCTGTGAAGACTTACGCTGTGAATAACCGATGCCACGGCGTCAGTAATCTGTTTGGGGTTGCTCATGGCTCCACAGTGGGAGTCGCTGCTGGAGAGGCTCTGGAAAGCTGGGTTGGATCGGTGCGGCTTTAGCCCTTCTCTTTCTCACTGGGACTCAGACAGCTTTTGGGCAGCATAACCTGGAGACACACACAGATCTGAGGGTTAGTCCACATGAAGCTGGAGATTCAAAACATGAGGCAACAAGATAGCATAGCTGTGAGCCAGTAATCTCTCAATATGAAGTGCAGTCAGAGAGTATAATTACAGTGGTGCGCTGTGCGTATTTATAGCGCTTTGACTCTTGACCTCAGCACTTTAGATCTGAAATGAAACAATTAAAATGAAGTGGAAGTCAGCCATGTTGGATGAGCTGCGAGAGATTTGATTCCCTTGTAAAATCCTTCAATTTTACGACACTGGCAGAAGAAAAAAAATCAATTTGGTTGTGTTAGGGCTAAACAGTGGACGGTGGCAGCACTGGTTGCACCCATTATCATCCTGGTATTGGGAAAAAACATATTCTGGCTTGTTTCTGTTTATTTGAACCAATTACAATCATCTTGGGTGGCTTTGAGCCAAGGATGCAGCGATGGTGGCGCTGTAAAGATTTAATGAGGGGAACTTGCAAGTGTGGAGATAAGCCCTGGCATTACAATGGCTTATCACCCTCAGAAGAAAAAAAAAAGTAGCTGGTAGCTTATTTACTTTACTGTAAGCGAAATGGTTAGAGTTAGGGTGACTTGCCATTTTCAGTGTGTAGGTAATGAGGAGGTTGTTAGCGTTGTGTCCAATAGCAGACAGGATTTTGAAAACACAAAACAAAGAGACATCACTCAGGTTGGATGGTAAACTGAAAACACAAACAGTTGGCCCTTAGTAGGCTTATACCAACGGTCTATATCTGATGAGACAGACTATGGTCCAAGCAGGTAAAGTGAATTATATTATTCAGCTGAGAATTGTGAAGCTTTTGCCCAATTGGTCTCCTATAATTGTAGCAAGTTTAAGAATTTGCAGCAGCTATGTGATGCTGTACTCCACAGCAACTCAAAGCTAATGCAAGTATGCTAACATGCCGACCCAAGTACAATAACTTTTAGTTTGGCTTACTATGCTAAAATTAGATAATCAGCACTAAAAACAAAGTCAAATTGAGGCTAATGGGGAATGTCATAAACCAAAGTAATGGACAAATAAAAGTTTGCTTTAGTAGTGGTTTCAAAGGAAAAATGCAGGGGATCACTGAAGATTTTACAATTCCTCCTTCAGGAAACATGTATTTCTGTCCAAAATTTAAGTGCAACCCGTCAAATAATGAGATATTTCAGTCGTTGCCATCGCAAGAGTCATGCTGCTAACACGGCTACAAAAAGCTATGATTCTTACACAGCCTTTGTAATGAGGATGAAAACACTCAAAAACATGAAGCCAAGAGTCAGCACTTTCACTTCACAAAATGCTGACTTTATTGCTTTTCAAATCCGATGTGCTGAAGTGCAAAGCCAACAAAACACAAGGCAACAAGCTTCGCTGTCTTTACGCTGTCTGTGCTGTGACATGTGGTCTAACTAAGTAATCAACAGTTTCAGGATTTCCTGGAAACCCCACAAGTGCCATTAAGTGCCCAGACCCACTTTAGAAACACAACTGGGTAAACTGAATGTTGTTTTTATGATGAAGTGGAAGGACAGATCAATTACGTTACACAGCTTTGGAAGTTGTTGTGGATGCCTTTACAAACAACGACGCCCCGTCTCCTTTTTTAATTTCTATGACTCTAGATTTCAAGCCCAGCAGCACTTCATCACCGCCATTGAAGGTCATTAACCATTAGAGTCCGATAAGAGCCAGATAACACAGTGCCACTGTGCAAAAGACCATTTGATAAGTGGTGGCGCGTGCCTCAGCTAACGTCCACCGCCGTCATCAGTGTCCGTTATACAACGTACAGGATAACCACAAGAACCAAGAGCAATAGAGAACAAAAGAGGACCATACAGTTCATACATGTCATTTAAACAAAAATATAGCTGTTGACAAAGCTGAAACAACTCATCCATTATTCGAGTAGCCAATCAAAAGAAAGTTGCCAGTAAGTCATTTCAATCCTTGTTTGCTCAAATATGAATACATGGTAGTTTTATTAGTTCTCTATAGTTGTAAACTGAATAATTTCGGTGTTTTGGACTGTAAGTCAGCCAAAACAAGACTTCTGAAGATGTCACCTTGGGCTGAAGGAAATGCGTAGAGCATTTTTTTAGCATCAGTGTCAAGTGATAATCTTATACTTGTAATAATTGAAGCAAAAAACAAATCTCTTTGTTTTATATATATATTAAAAAAAAATCTACATCTAACAGAATTTGTCTCAGTAGCAGCATTGTTGCAGGTTTTCATTCAGTCTAAAAGCAGAAGAGGGCCCTCTTTTGGTTTACTTCTCAGTAAGAAATCGTGTTCTGCCAAAGCCAGCCTGGCTCTCTGTCAGCAGCTATCAAAGATCTGATAAGCCCCCCTGATGTCTGCGCACAATCATATCAATGACCTTGTTGACAGCAGGTTACTGTGTGTTTCATTACAGCACAATCAATGACAAAAAGAGAGTAAATACTCTGCAGGAACATTTCGGAGCTGGACAGCATGAACTAAAATCTGGATTGAGCGACAAGACATCACCTGCAGCAGACTACACAGCGTTAATCACCACACCAGCTTTAAATTACACACCAACAACTTTAATAAATAGTTTGAGATGTTGCAATCCGTGCAGTAATGGTGATAAAGGACTCAGGGTGTGTTTGAAGATTACTTTCTCAGTAAACCTAGACCCCACCACTGTGGAAGAGGCAAGGCTGGCTACACAGGGATAAAGTTACAGAACCCTGGGATCCTGGGCAAAAAGCATGGGAACCAGCTTATCTACCTCAGGGCATGTCTGTAATAATACAGATACCAATTGTGATCAGGAGAACACACTAGCTGTGTTCACATGGATCTTAATATTCCACTAATAATCTAAAATAAAACACCCCATGAAAACAACCTGAATTGGAAGAGCATCCAATACAATCCGGCCCGATCTGAATGAATTTTCAATCAGAGGGGGTAGTGAAAACCTCTGATTCTCCTATCAATAGGGAAATATTAACCACGTGAACACTTATTCCGATTGTTTCTCACCAGGTTGGAATAATTACATTCTTTCTGCACATGCCCCCCCTACGTTGAGGTAACATCATATTTGACGTTGCTTCCAGGAGCCAAAAAAAACATGGCAGGAGCAAAACAAACTGCTCTGTGGTTGATGCAACTTATTTGTTTGGAGGTCTGACAGGGGTTAAGGGCTGAAAATATCCAGACTTCACCTCACTTGCAGACTTTGTGGACTTGCGGGCGCACTCGTAAGAATTCACACATTTCATCCAGTCCCCAAAAGGGTCCTCAAGTGGACTTTCTGCAGACTTCCAGAAAGTACGCTCCCTCATCAGCCGCTGATTAATGAAGGTCTTGATGGGTGAAAGGCTCAAAACAACAAGTTGCTCAGAGATTAACAAATCCGGAATCCAACGAACCACTGACAAAATCAAGAACGGCTGAGGAAGTTTGAGGGCAGCTTACTAAATTGACAAGTTTCAAAGTCAAAATGGCAAAAGTGGTTCAGACC
Source organism: Sparus aurata (assembly GCF_900880675.1). Classification (NCBI taxonomy): domain Eukaryota; kingdom Metazoa; phylum Chordata; class Actinopteri; order Spariformes; family Sparidae; genus Sparus; species Sparus aurata. Next base: position 19,010,636 of record NC_044205.1, read on the forward strand.
AAAGCAGTTTTCAATTCAACGTCTAACGGCTGGTTTAATAGAAGAGAGACAACTGGCGAACGTGCCTTGGATGTGAGGTCTGAAGATATTTCGTCTGAGCCTCCTGTTCCTACTAGCAGCATTACGGTTTTGTTCAATTTTGACGTCACAATATTAGCTAATGTTAGCTCAATAAACATGAACGTGAATAGTGTATTGACAGAAGGCGCAAACGAATGAATAAACTGAACATTCTCAATACAGTTGGCTGGAACCAATTTGTGCATATCATCAAACGTATATTTTGATTAAATGCTTGGGGAACATAAACACACATCTTTATTGGATTCCTTTTTTTTTGTGTCCATGTAGGTCAAGTTGGACTCTCTAATCAAAATTATTTCAATCTGACGGAATAAATATTGTCCATGTAAACGCAGCCAATGACACCATTGTCCTGATTTTGAAAAAAAAAAGCATGCTCCTTATGAATAACAGGGAACTGGTTGCCCATAAGAAATGAACAAAAGAAGATGGGCGAGTGCTGACAGTGCAAGAGGAAGTGAGGATAAGACGCCCTGTTTTTGTCCTGGAAGATGTTCATCATGTCTTCAGAGTCATCCCGACTTGCAAACTGTTCCTTCAAGCAGGCGATGTGAGGAAGATTGTGGAATTTTTTCTCTCTTCCAAGTTTTTCCATGCAAGACTTAGTCACCGCTCACTCAAATGTGTGCAGGCAAGGCTTTGGGAGAATTATCCTTCTGGGAGGAAGTAAGTATGAAAACAGGAAGAAGGCAACTGCTACAGCCTGTCAGGAGGAGCTGTAAACTTATAAAAAAAATATATAAACAGAACGTTCTGTGATTCTTTCTAGTATTCATACAGTCAGAGTTTGGAAAGAATTAACTGACTAAGTGTATGTTAACTGGACGTAGATTCCACAGGTTCTCTGGGTTAATACAAAATGTCTCAATGTCTACCCTGAGACATTATACATTAACCAAACATGTCACAGTATTACACGTCATTTTCAAGACTCAGAGCTGATTGTACAATCAGGATCACATGGTGAAGATGCTACCTTTGACCGAAGAAGCTATAGAAAGTAAAGACCAAACAACGTAGTTTCTTTTTAACTTACAGGTGTATCCATCATGTTTTCCATTCGAGAAAACTTTAACTTCAATCGTGGTTGAATGCTTGAAAAGAAAAAAGGACTGAATACTTATATTTAGAAGCTGGTTCCAGCAAATTGATTGATTATCAAAATAGACACAAAAGCTTACACACTATTGCTTTTTGTTGATGTTACTTCAGCTCCTCGCATTCTGCAGCTTTATCTGTTGACTCAGAAAATAAAAACAAATGAGTATTATTATTAAATGTTAAATCTTTATCTCGCAACTCTAACCTCAACCCATGTTGACGGCTTATGCTCCAGGCTACAACAGAGGCTGTCCTTTATGAGAAGGTTAGAAGCACACAGGGGTGACTACAAACGTGTGCATCTGTTCTACCAGGCAGAGTTGGAGAGACTTAATCAGGTATGCCATACAGGAATACAGGGATGGTGTGGTAACCTCTCAATAGGCTTGGCCCTCCTTTTCAGAAAGAACATCAGTCGCCTTAATCTGTACACGAGTAGCCTGTGCTCCAAGGAGAGTATTGGCTCTACCCTCTGGCAGGCCAGATAGAATACCCAAGTGGTGACTCAAGCATTTAAAAAACTAATTTGTGCTTTCTTCTATTAACATCTTAAACAGCAAAGATGTAGAAGGAGCCACAGGGCCTTATATCCCAAAGGGAACTTTGTCAGGATGGACAGGTTGTGCAATATGTCGTTTTAAAGTCTTTTAAGAGTAAAGTAAGAGTAAAAGGCTTTTGTTTTTTAAAGTTAATCAGCATCTATTGACGCTTTCAAATGAGGCTTTGTATGTCTTGCCATATTTACCATCTCATCAACACAAAAACAAAAATCCTTGAATATTTGAATAAACTGATTCATCGGGTTAAAGGAGGCACCGAGCGTCAAACAAATGCAGCTACATAATATGTCTTTTATTTGTAACTACTCAAGTAATTTACTGTAATAGTCTTAGAGTCAGAGAATTGTGGTCATAAAAATCCAGTGGTGCTCTAAGAAAGCTGCTAAATTGCCTCATTAATACGGGTGCGTGCCTCCCATTGTGAGCAGCAAGCAGGAATTTAACCTTTTTCAGCACAATGCAAATATTCTTTATTAGAGACCAAATGGAGACAATTATGGATTAAAGGAGAACTTCGGTCGATTTAAACATGCAGCTTCATTGCTCGAGCTACCCTTGACTTGCCAGTACCGAAGACGCGAACACATTTGGTCCAGCCATTACAGAGCTCCGTGAACTGAGATTTAGCATTGACAGCTAACAGCATGGGGTCAGAACTTTACACTGTGTTTTAAGCGTCTTAACATGCTCCACATCTCACACCCAAAGTTATGCAACATCAGCAGACACCTTACAACACAGCACTGTAGCGTGTATGACTCAAAATGAATAAAAAAGTAGTTAAAACAGTGTGTTTGTGCAAGGAGCTACATATCGGTTTGTTGACATCCTTGTGTTCCGGTAGCTAGACCAAACTAGTCAATCCGTCGAGCGTGCGCTCAACAGGCTTAACAGGCTATTGTAAGGCTCATGGCTCTTGACAGGCTGTAACATGGACATGTACATTATGAACATAAACACGAAAATGCTGGAATATCTTTCCGTCACCGCCAGTGAGGGAGTAAGCGCACGCTTGACGGATCGACTAGTTTGGTCTAGCTACCGGAAGACACGGATGTCAACAAACCAGTATGTATCTGCTTGCACAAACACACTGTTTTAACTACTATTTTATTCATTTTGAGTCATACAGGCTACAGTGCTGTGTTGTAAGGTGTCTGCTGATGTTGCATAACTTTTGGTGTGAGATGTGGAGCATGTTAAGACACTTAAAATACAGTGTAAAGTTCTGACCCCATGCTGTTAGCTGTAAACGCTAAATCTCCGTTCACGGAGCTCTGTAATGGTTGGACCAAATGTGTTCGCGTCTTCGGTACTGGCAAGTCAAGGGTAGCTTAAGCAATGATGCTGCAAGTTTAAATCGACCGAAGTTCTCCTTTAAAGAGGAACATTTCATCAGATGAAACATTTTGTGAATTTGGAATTGATTATATCTATCTGTTTTTTTTTTTGGTTCTGTCTTTGAGACTCGAGAACACTCTGGAGTCACTGGAAATGTTTGGATCACACAAGTCTGAAACAGTCTTACGCAGTCAGCACGTAATCTAATTCTACTAAATAGTAATCATAATTCTTCCCCAACATAGTGAAATACTGATAATATTAGTGTACCCCAATCCTTATCTTAAACTGGGTTTAAACAGAATTGACATGCAAAGAAAGAAGAACTGCACAGATCTGAGTTCCAGTTCTAATGTCAACATTATGGATGCAGCTTCCAGCTATCCGGTACAGCCCCACATACTAGTATGGAGTTGACTGTGTGACATGTCTACGTATGCTCATATGCAGCAACTATATTGTCTTGTATGTGACAAAGTTTAGTTGTTTCTATTAAAAATTACCTGAGCTATAACTCATTTCTTCTTTGACTGTGATAGGGAGGAACCTGCTATCTACAAGTCTTAGGTAACACGGCAAAGATTCTGAGAAGCTAACATTTCCGTGAAGTTATCTGCAGGATAATCGTATTAGTGCCAGTTAAACTGATCTACTCTGAAATGTATCTGAATGTCACTTAAATGTTGAAGTTGCGTCACAACTTCAGAAAAAAAAAAGTGATAACTCAAGAGCAACAGTTTAGCTTGTTTTTGTCATTAAGTCTTGTGATGTGCACTGGACGCTGACTCATCTCTCCCACAGACTACAAATATACCTGACAAAGTCTCTTTGGTATGTTGTAAATTTCCAGTACTGAAATGAGCATTTCTTCTCCTTTTAATAGGACCGTGAAGGCACATTAGACACCTTTAAGGAAGAAAAGGTGAAGAAGAAAAAGGTCAGAAGTTACCCTGGCAAATGTTTTTCTTTCAAAATTTGATACGTTTAAGGCTTTTTAAATGCATTGCAGTTCATTTCATGACGAAACAAATGCTGATAAGTTACAGTAAACTAGGACATTCATATATTCAGAGGAGAGCTCTGCATTTGCAGCCTAGACAGGAGATGAGTCAGCACAAAGTGCCCACTGATTATCTCAAAAATCATTAAAAGCTACAGTTTTTCACTCTCAGTCATGATCAATATTTGAAAAACACATCACTTTTACACTGTAATGTCATGTGACCTTTGGGGTTTAAGAAAGGTTAACATTTTTTGTGACATTAAAAAGGACAGGAACGAGACAGTCAGACGACGAGACAGATGTTGTAAACTAGAATTGAACTCACGACACGAGCCCACACAAGTCTTAACCCAGTGATCTTAGCCAGGACAGCCCGGCTTCAACCGGCAGTTTGGCACGTGAGCGCCAACCGCAGCCTGTATGCCCGTCTACAAACTCTATCAAAAAGGGCATAATTAAAGAACAGTTCAATTAAAATACACAAAGTGCCAATAAAAATGCCTCTCCAGGAATAGGAGCTTGATCACAATGTCCAAACCTCAACCGACAAACAGGCCTGTACTTACAAAAACAGGACAATAACAGGGAGGAAAGGAGCGGTTTAACATTTCATTACAAAAAACAAGACAGCGTGTGGTTTATTTGCCAACGGGTGTTTTAAGAACATTTTTTCAAATAAATGGTTGCCTTAATTTCTTATCAAAGTCTGAACGCTGCTGAAGTTCACAGAATCAACAGCATTATCGCATGTTGTGAGTGATTAACTGAAGTGGGTCAGAGAATGATTTAAGAAGACAAGAAGACAAACACTTGAAGAGCTACTTTTTGAGTGGTCAATTCTGATTCAACCACAGCATTTAGAGTGCCACCACTTCCCACAACATGCCCTGTAAAGGCTCTAATTTAGGATTTATACCTTTAGAGGGCTAAAGTTGCTTGTTTGAGGCATGTTTTTCTGCTGTGTAACCTGTGGAACTAAGACGGATTTGTTTACAGTTTGTGCTATGGCAGCAGATCCTCATGGTTGAAGCCTGAGTCAGCTCCTCGAGTCATCTGGATATTAAGAAAGGTTGGCGCTCACAGAAAGGGACTTGTTCAGTTTGATTGACAACAGCCCTAACTGAGGACTAAACAATGTATTCAATTGGCAATAAATTAAACAGAAAAACAGCAAACAGTTCATCCTGATAAATAAACCAACTTGTAAAAAAAGGAAAACAGGTTAAGAAATACAAAAAAAGAGATCCATGATCATGTCATACCTTTGTGTGCTTACAGCAGAGAAGCCAGCGCAGACATTGTAGTGCAATTCTGAACTCTGCCGTGGAGAGAGACTGGCCGGGGCTGGTCAGAGTGCAGGGCGAAAAACAAACAGAGGGAGAAAGGAGAGATAGGGAGACAAAAGAAAGGAGAGTTAGAGATGTGGAGCACGAGTCGAGCCGACTGCTCTCTCAGACCAACATGCACAGACTGATAGCGGCAGCCTTCCTCCTCAGGATTATGTTTCCTCCTCCAGCCTGCTGACAAGTAGCCATGTGACTCCAGGACCCATTCAACACTGACTGAGTCAGAGGCTGCTGGTCAGACACACAAACCTGTCTGCAACTGTCGAACACACACACACACACACACACACACACACACACACACACACACACACACACACACTTAACGTGGATGTTCGACCCCAATGATCGATATCCGTCTCTAACAAACCATTAACAGTGGTCACTGGTTCTCAGCCTGCCTGTCTTATGACATTTTTAAACAAATCAAAGTCTCATCGCACTTTAAGAAGGATTTTACTTACTTTATTGGTATATTACAAGTACCCAGCAATAATCAAAAAAAGCAAGGCTTGGAGGAAAGTTTGGGAAAAAAATTTGCATGACTTTGTGGAGAAGTAATGTGTTTTCAGCGTGAGGCTATTGTTGACTTTCCATATGTTATTAGACAGAATGGATCAAATTTTGATAGCAAAACGACTCATTTTGAGGGGGTTGTGACAAAATAAAAATGAACCCCTATTTTTCATCTGCTTCTATCACAATTTAAGCTTATGGAAAGAGTCTTTTTGGGCCCCAGTGCATCATGTGACATTGCAATTGCACACGTTGGCCACTATCTTAAATTGGCTTCAAAGCCTGGATCAGCCTACCTAAGGTCTTTGTCTACACGCTACAAGCTGTGTGAACCTGTGTTGGCATGCTAACATGGTAAACTAAGACAGTGAATGTGGTAAACCTTACAGATGCTAAACACTTAAATGAAGCTTACATTGTGAGAGAAGCAGCTGTAAAATGTGGTTGTCACTTTGTTAGCATCCCAACCCCCTCAATTCGACTCACAATTCAATTAATTCTGTCTAGATAACATTTGGAATGTCTACAATAGCCCCTTGATTAAATCAATTTATCCCAGTTCAAGTTAGTGGAGGGCTGAACCAGAAGTCAGCCACACTGCCGGGCTGGCATGAGTCTCAAGACCAAACATTTTATGGGCCCCACAATGCAGAAGATCTAGGTAATTTTAAACCCGGGAAGTCGAAGTTTTTCGTCTTAATGGGCAACTGGGCAACTTTCATTGAATTGAACCAGGCTCCATCCCAAAAGCTGTATCCAGTTCTCTTTATAGTCCCATGATGTATCCCTGGAGTTCGTTGCCGCAAATCGGCCTCATCATCATCATTTTTCCCAAAAGCTCATAAAAACTTATTTGAACATCACAAAAAAAGTCTGCTTTGGAAATCGGTTGGCGGGAATAATGGGTCAACACATGCAGAAACATTGTGTGGTCCTGTGATCACATGAGGATTACATACAAGTGTTTCCCATGTGGAAATACTGTATCTGTTCTGAAAGTCAATCACAATCTGTTGCTCAATCCGCAGACGTGACATGAATTCACATCGACCACACACAGACAATATCTGAAGAACAGCTGAAGAAGAAAAAGCTTTCGAGATTAAAACATCAAGAGTGACATGAAAGAGAGAGCAACAAAAAGCCTGGTCTGCCACCACACACAAGCAAATCAATCTCCCCTGCCACATAATACAGACCGGAGGACAGAGAATGAGTCATTAAACACCGGCTTTCTTTAGAACATTGGGCAATTTGACTTCCCATGGAAGGAAATTGCAGCGTTGCCAAGAGGCTTCTGAGCATCCGTGACAGGTCGAATACGTAATCGATATTCTAAAATAAGCCGTGCTGGCGAATAACTTGCCGTTGCATACATCTCAAACTTTTTCAGTTCTACTGGATTCTTCTGGGGCATGTTTATAATTTACACAGGATGTTTATTCATTTGTGAATATGTGTGCACAGTGAACTAAATTAATGGGAAAGCAGTGACATAAAGCCTAATATATCTGTAATTATTAACCAGCAGTGACTCCTCATATAATGGACGATTCTGTTTTTCAGGAGAGGCGTCAGGTTAATCATTTTTTGTTTGAGTTCATCCGTTTGTACTGTAAAAACACATCAGCTTTAAAAGGTAACTTGTCCTTGGCATGTTTCAGGGTTGTAGTGTGTTTGGCAATGGAAAGAAAAACTTGTCATGTCATGGAGGAATCAACGCTATTACACAATTAATCCCACCTAAAGTCATAAAAGCCGCAGCAGATTAATTGTGTTTTGCAGCGAACAAAGAACAGTCCTGTGATCTAAACAAGTTGATTACCCGTCCGCCAAATAATAAAGCGCCGCATTCCACATCAGCTTATATGAGCCTTGGGGCTAAAGAAATACTCAACCTCAGGAGGAGCCTGAGCGTGTGTGTGACTCTGAATGTGTGAGCGAGATATAATTGTTTGTCCCCGGGACGTGAGCTCACTGGGGAGTCACATGGATGTCTTGCGGAGGGAAAATAAACACAGTCAAAGCCACAAGCAGCTAAAATTGAAGCCCACTTCAAAGTCTGGGGCTTTCCTCAATACCGACGGTGTGCTGATAATAGCATTATCCACTGTGGGCGACTATATAAAGAGGTGTGACCCTCATGCGAGCGAGGTCGATTGATTCTCTCGACTGTGATTAACACACGCGATATTCTCATTTCTCCGCACTTCACCTGCAGAGAGTAGAAACGCCATCATCCTTCTTGCTGCTTGGTCAGATTTTAAATCAAGCAATGCTGCCACAATAACTGATTGATCAATTGGTGGTCAACTATAAAAGTACTGCAAAGTGAAGTTTCTCTGATTCAAACTTTTTAAATGTAAATACTTTCTGGTTGTATTACTCCTCCATGACAGTTCACTTAACATCTTTTTATTCTGGATGAAACAACTAATACATTCATAGAGAAAATAATCTATAGATTAATCCACAATACAATAATCCTCAATTGCAACCCTAGAATCAATTTTTTTTTTTGCTACATGTGGTTAAATAAAGCAAGTGTACTGCATCCAAAACATCTTGTGCACAGGTCAGAACAAGTTGTCTGTGCTAGAAGAAATACAATAAATAATTTAACAAGAATCAGTGAATTGAATATCTTTTTTTGAAAATGTCACCTTGGGCAACATTTTTCAATGTTTTTTTGACATTTTATAGCCAAGTAAGCGATTAATTGAGAAAATAATCTGGATTAAATGACAGTAAAAATAATTTGTTAGCCATAAAAATCAAGTTTCTTTTGCTAAATGTGGTCAAATAAAGCAGACTGTACTGCATCCAAAGACTCTCCTGTACGTGTCAAAACGTGTCTCTCCTGAAACAAATAAAAACATAAAAATAACTTTTAACAAGACTTCTTTTCAGAACAACATTTGAACTTGGAAGTTCAATGTGAATATTTCGTGGTTTCTTTACTTTTCCCTGAGAGCAAACTGAATATATCTAAATTCTGGATATTTGAAGAAGTCACCTTGGGCAACATTTTTCTCCATTTTCTGACATTTAATTGACTAAAACAACTCGATTATCTGATAACATAATCTACACTAGAAATAATTTAAGATCATAAAATGCAGCCATAAAAGATCCAGATTTATTTAATCTGGACATATACAGAAATCTGTAATGCATCAAACCCATCTCGTGCACATGTCTGTGCTGAGAGAAATAAAAAGACATAAATAAAGTTTAACAAGCCTTTTCCCTGCAAAACAACATCCCTCCTTCAGCTGTTCTAGCTTTTATACAAAGTGTTAACACAACTCGGAAATTCTCCCCTCAGTTTCCTGTTATTCTTCTCCCTCTTCAAATCTAAAACAAATCTGCTGGGCCATATTCCTACACTTAAAAAACACACTCAAGTGGTGCGGCCCTGAACAAACTATTTACTTTACAGCAAATGGCAACAGGTGACCATTACAAGCACGAACTGTTTACTTCCAAAACTCACCAGAACACAGGCTCAGTGCTCCCACCCACTCAGGTCTCCTGTGCTGCTCGGCAATGCAAAGACTGACCTCGACGGAGCTGTATGCCACTGATAGCTGCCCTGTTTGTGGATCTCTATGGGGATTCGACTGGGGGGTGTGTGTTGATAGCTGCGCCTCTGTTGCCTCTGAGTGTTTTAGCCTGAAATAGCTCAGCAGTTTAGAAGTCATCCAGCCACGTCTTTCAACATGCAGACGTCTCTACCTCACCGCTCTGCTCTTCACAGCCCAGTGGCTGCACTAGCTTCACTCAGAGCTTTGGCAGGGTCCAGCACTTCAACATGACGGCGCTAAGTTATGTGCACACAGCCACTGGAACGCTTCCACTCTCACACAGCTAACAGCTGCGCTCGGCCGATGTATGCCCATCTTTATCGGGCCCTTTGTCCGTCACAGGCTTCAGCCCGTGCGCGCAGCTAAGACAGCACCTGTCTTTGGGGTGAAGAGGGATTGAAGAGGAAACTAAACCCTGGCAGCTTACATAATGGCTGCTCATTGTCCTTGACCCCAGAAGAGAAAAGCAGTCACCACTCATTTTTATACCTTGAAGAGGATCAGGGTGTTTGAAGTATTGTAGGAGGCCATGGAAACAATCTGCAACATTTTTTTTTACCGCCTGCAGACTGGAAATGTCCTTGCACGAGAATTTTGAGACAAAGTTGTGTCAGAGAGGAGATATGAATTTAAACACACAGACACAAACACACCCTCGGTTAACGTTGGCGTACGGCGGATGTACAGTCAAAAAAAACTGGCCGCGTCAATGGCACATAAACACTGCATGAGTAACGCAAATAACAGAAAATGTTACCGCTGTGGATTCATTGTTGATGTATACACCATTACACAACTGCTGATGACAATCTACCTGATCTTTTAAAGTCGTATTCACCTCAGATTTAGTCTCATTAACTGATTTAGTCTCATTCACTGACCTCGCTATCCGGAAGGTAGCAGCAGTGACCTAATGAAACGCACTGTTACCTGGAGTAAACTTGTTAGTTTCTTTGGCTTTGAGTATTGTTGGTTGAGGATAAGGTTACTTTCTCCTATTGGAGACACTAATTGCCCTTGGATTAAGGGAAGTGCTGCAGCAAACCAGACGTCACAGTAAAAAAAAAAAACACATTGGAGACATTTGGGATACTGTGATTACAGAACTCAACAGAGAATATAACAAATGTCGTTTTTTTAGACTTTAATGCAGAAATTCATCTATATAGATATATCACCTCTTTAACTGCTAAATGCTCCACTGTGTTAGGATAGCATGGTGACTTAAGCTAGTCACTAATTGTGTCAGTCGTTAAGGGATAGGCAGGCAACCTGCGGTGTATTTATCAGAGCTTTGTGCTGGAAACAGCCTGCTGATGAGTGCAATGAGACTGAACCATTGTAGTAAATTAAGGGCAGTAAAACCAAAACAATGGGCTGAAAGATGCTAAAATGCTCCGTAAAGATGACAGGAGCTGCAGAGTTTGGAGGCAGTTCACCGTGAGTTTATCACTATGAAAAACCCCTTTCACATCACATGTAATAATTTGATCCACTGATAAAAAAGAGATATTGATCTGTGCAGCTGTAAATTCTCAAATATCGCCTCAAAAGTCCCTTGTGTGTTAGCTTGCAATAACTGAGACTGAATTGTTGGAATGTTTCTACTCCTGTAGATTCTGCAGAGGAATTAAAGCTCCACAGTATACACCACCAAAGAGAAAACAAAAGATTGGCTCAAGTCTGCTGTATGTCCTTTACACAACTTTGCTGCAAAATGGACAAAACAGAAAAACGAATGACTTGTTTTTATCCTGCACTGAACAGTAAGGCCGGTGACCGGTCCTGTCCAGCTCAGGCGGTGTTAAGGTGTGGCACTCTCTTTTCCAAACTGCAGTGCCTGTCCGGTGCTGCTCGGGTTGCACCAGCTGCACAAAAGGTAAAGCCATGTTCTCACAGAAACACGGTAATTGTGGAGCCTTGACCCGGTGCACTTGTAATAACTGTATTTACCCTCATGAGACTCAGACTGAGACGGGAATAAAATATCCCCTGGGCTCCCAGAACCCAAACAAAGGCCTAAGATCTCATACTACGGTCAAATACAAATCAGCCATTTATCCATTTCCTGGGAAACACAACGTAATGTGATTACGCTTGTTTTTGAGGCTGCTAATGATGACCGAGATAAAAAAAAAAAAGGCATGAGAATTTAAACCTCACGGGAGAGGATGACAATCCGAGGGGGGAGGTAGGAAGAGTGGCAGGGATGCTTCGTCATGTCTTGTGTTTATAATTAGATGTTTCAAAAGAGACAACAGACTCCAGACAGCTTAATGGGGTTTAAAGTGAAAGGAGGACGGTAACCCACATTACACACGTTCCATGGTGTATTGCCAAAGTGCTTAATGGTGATTAAATGAAACTTAGTAGGCTCGAGCAGAGCAACAGCCAAGCAGACAAACTGAACTGTAGACAATGATGTGACTCCGCAATTTCTGATAGTAGACAGGCCTAAAATAATAGTGTTTAGTTTGGCTTGAGGTGGATTTTTAAGCTTCATGTGTTTACTGACAAACTGCTGGGTCTGTTTACCATCAGCAGGGAAGGTAAAATAAACCCGAAGAGCACAGAGGCCATGATTTAAAAAAAAAAAAAAAAAAAAAAAAAAAACCTTTATCTACCTCTTTTCCTTCCTTGTCTTCTGCATGACCAAGCAATTCACGGCAGGAATGTGGAGACACACACTGCCCGACTGTTTGTGCTCCTCCAGCAAAACACGCCGCTGTTGTCACACATCAGTTTACAATAAGTCTGTTTGACGTATTCCACTGAGGCGGAGGGGGAACAAATAAAAAGCTGGGACTGTGATCACACAGATAAGAGGGATCTAAGTGAAGTGTTCAAGCACCACACAGGATTATGCGACAAAAGGGAAAGCTGACCCGCTCTGGAATTTGAGAGTGCTTTTTTTTTTTTTTTTCTTCCCCCAAAGATCGAACAAGGTCAGATTCACAGAGACAAACATTTCAGACTCCGCAATTTAGGAGTCCTTGAAGTACTCGGGTTTTGGAGGGCAGAGAAGAAGAAAAAAACATTGCAGCGAATCTCAAGGGGATGATAATCTCTTTATGACAGTAAAACATCTCCTCGGATAACCTGCAGCGCACATGGAGATGATGTTGCTGAGTCAGCAGATGACACGTCCTTCCTCCATCCTGCCAGAGGGCATGTCCCGACATCTATCAGCCTGCGATGTATAAACAGTTGTGCGACTATAGTTCCCAAAGTGGGGTGCGGGGACCCAGTGCTACAGAAACCCAAGGATTAGTCAATTCATATGGATTAATGAATCTAATTTTTTAAAATAAATTATGGGATGGTTCACAGACTGCAAACATCCTTTCTGAAGCTGGAAAGAAACCATCTCCCCCGATGCGTAAAATGAGTGCATATTTATCATTCAGTACAGCCAAGTTGATTTTTCTGATTCATTTCTGTATTGCAAATGAAAATAGTCCCTAGAGTTGTTTTCCCACTTCTCACTGGGACATATGTTACATTTGCAAGTCGCACAGGTGCACCTGGTTGTAAAACCTTGTTGCACTGTCTCCAAAACTGTGGAGCCCTGAAACACAAGCCTCTGTTGCCATACTGACAGCAATTTCAAGTGCAAAATAAGCCCCTTCATAATTTGGACTTGAATGACATGTTTCCCTTGTGCACATCACCAGTCTTTCTTTTCTTCCCTGTCAAAACTGTCCATCTTGTACTTTACTTGTCAGATGGCTGTCTTCCTCTTCACATCAATCTTAATAGCCTCTCTAACATCAGAGCACTCTCGCCTCTGTATTGCTCCCAGAAACAGATTCACGCTGTACAACCTTTTCAAAAGCAGCCGTCCTGACTTGTCACAGTGTGAAAAGCACAGGTGGAACTAATAAGACAAACCATGGCTCAGAGTCAGCAATTATCCCAATGCAGCAATTATTGTCATTAGTTTCCCCTGTGTTTGACAAGTCAAAAGTTCTGCTGTGAAAAAGGATAAAATCAACTTTAGTTTCCGTCCTTATTTCTCCTCCTGAGAGGGCACGCCCGCACAGTTTGGGCACAAAATGCCAAAACAAACAAACCCAAAAAAAACCACCACCAAATATTTGCTGGTTGAAAGGTACAAGGTCCATTTGGAATAACAAAATGCTAGTTATAGTTCCTTTATGCTTCACGCAAAACCAAAGTTATTTAAATGAATGAATAATGAGCCGTAAAAATACACTTTTTTATGGTGAGAAGTGAAGGACAGCTAGAGGAGTCTCACAGCCCTACAGCTGCTCTGTATCCATTGTCAGATGGCAGCAGGACGAACACACTTATCTTATGAACCTACCGTTCGGATCAGAGCATTCTGACCAAAGACAGATGGTTTCAGAACCCCAAATTTGGTTGCCAGGTGGAACCAAATTATAGCAGGTGTTCCTTGACCGTAAGTGTGGCCAGAAGTGGGCGTGTCATATTCTATTAGTCAATTTCACATTTTGCATTTTGATCTTCACGTCGTTGATTACAACAATTCTGCTCAAAACTGGCAGAAACGCAGGCTGGATCACTTGATAACACCAAGGTTTAAATCATTATGAACAGATCGTGGTAATTTGGTGAAAACTTGGCCTATGATGCTTTAAAACTGCTCCACGTCAGCCCAACTGACGTAGACAGGATTTTAAGACAGCTTCTCATCTAGGATGAGTCGCCTGTGTAGAGTTTTATATCATACTACACTGAGTTCCTCAACAATTTGATGTTTCAATAAGATTAGAAATGCATCTTAAATACAATAACTTCTTTAAGTTATGTGGTTTCCGTTTGGAAGTGTCTATAGCTTTGTGTCATTATGTGGGCACTCTATAGCATAATGTTGCATTGTGCTGTCTCATTAGTGTGTCACACTCCACTTATATCTCCAAAGCTGTTGTAGGCCTATTATGGAAGCACAGACAAAAAACCCTAAATGGAGGTCAATGGGACGAAACCCTTGGTCTCTTGTTGGAAATCATAGGTTACATGGAGTAGCATTCCAGCTTATGGTTAGGCAATAGGGCCTTAAAATAATATGGCAATATTTTTAGACTTTATCACAATACGAAATATATCTCTCTACATTTCAGAATCTCCATAAAGGCACTTCACGAGTTTGGGGACAGGCCGACAAAATCAAATATCACCATATTTTTTATCAAATAACCCAATGTCAATATTGTGACAATATTGTAGGGATGACTAATGGTACTTTGACAAAATATTAACACAATTAGATTTCTGATAATGATCAGTAATATGGATATAATGATGACTAAGTGGCTAATGGTCAGTATTAGAACAAGTAGATCAGTCTGGCAAGTTCAGAAGATTCAATCACTCAGCATATCACAATATAATGATATCCACAATCTAAGACAATATATAGTCTCATAGCATGATAACAATATAATATATTCCCTAGCCTTATTTCATCCAGTGCTGAAACATTAAACAAATGAACCATTTTGATAACTGAATCATTGTTCGAGTCATTTATTAAGCAAAATGCCTGGCATTCCTGCTTCTGGAATTTGGAAATTTGCGTTTCCTTTTCTCCAATTTACATCATTGAAAATTGAATATCCCATAAAACAAGCAACCTGAAGATGTTCCCTTGACCTCTGGGAACTTGGAATGGTTCTTTATGTCACTATGTTCTGTCATCAAACAGAAAACAGTGACCTTTTGACCTTTGGCACAAAAGCCATGCTGGTGCTGTGCCACTGAGCAATGAATGAATTATGAATGAACGAGGCAAGCTGACCACAGCCCCAGTCTCCACACGGCCTTTCTAAAAAGCCTTTTTTTTTTAGCCATCGCAGAGACAAACCAAGACGACACACTGAGCTTCGATGAGGAGGAGTCATCCCAGACAACTCTTCATCACATTTCACCCTGAAGCTACTGTCAGGAGGAGTGACCGCTAGCTTGCTAGGATGAGGAACTCCTCTAATGTCATCGTTTGCCTCCCGCCAGTCCGCGTGGAGACTTAAACCACAACAAAGCTGTACGTCCGAGAACACTTACAGCACTTTTCCCCCCTCAGTCACCTGGTTTAACAAGCCGAAGAACAAGGCGAAGTCATCCACCAGCAGCGGCGGACACTTCCAGTGCATGTGTGGCAGTTCACTGGCTGTCAATGTCGCCTCTCCTCACAGGGAAGATAAGTCAGCAGTCAAGACCAGCTCGCGACTTCCAAAATAAGGATTTTTAAAAGCAAAAAGGCGTTTTTTTCACTAAATAAAAACCTTCCAGCGGGTCACAATCACGCACAGGTTCTTGCTTATTTACTCACCGGTGCCTGGTACTCACCTCAAACTCTGTGTGAATGACTTGCTCAACCGGTGTCAAAGCGTTAAAATACGAAACAAATCCACTTCCGGTGAACATTTCAGAATATAAATCTTTGTGAAAAGCGTGTGTAAATACATGCATTTACAACTGTAGAAACGAAATATTATACTAAAAAATTAGCTTATTATCAATTAGAGATACAAACAGCTTACATTGCAGCACGGCAAAAACAGTGACGTTTTTCAAATGCTTTTATTTTGAAGCTAAATGGAACAAACGTCCGGTTCGAACGCGCTAATTTCTTGGTGCTTGTCGCCATTTTTCCCCAGACACAAATCGCTGCGCCTGCGTAAATGATGAATCATATTTCTGATGAAAGCATGAGGCTGGGCGGTGTGCCGTTATAATACACATGACCCCGGACACATAAACGGGAAGACATTAAATATCGATTATTCGTTTTGAGTTTCCTTTGTCAGTGACGTCATTGCACCGTGACTGACGGAAAACGTGATTTGGCACAACATGATATTCAACATGTGGTACACAAACAGAAGCAAGTAGCTAATTCAAGTAAATAATCATTAACAGCGTATTTCAATCAAAGTAAATCAAAGTTAAATTCAAACTAGTTTCTTCAGAAATAAAATCATGTATTGGTAAACATCCAAAACGATATTTTTAGTAGCTAAGACCCAAATGGATTTTGTCTTTTTTTCATTCACATGTTAAAAAGAGAAGGAAAGAGGACGTTTTCCATCTCAATCTCAATTTTTAAGCCAACATGCATTAGAAGTATCAATAAGTGAGGAAACTGCATTTGTTTGATAAATCCATTGGATATAATCACATTTGTT
Organism: Sparus aurata; assembly: GCF_900880675.1. Taxonomy (NCBI): domain Eukaryota; kingdom Metazoa; phylum Chordata; class Actinopteri; order Spariformes; family Sparidae; genus Sparus; species Sparus aurata. The sequence goes on from NC_044205.1 coordinate 19,027,343, forward strand.
GTCAACTCCTGTTTTCAAAGCCAAGAGTGAGCTTTCAATTTTAACAATAATTCATCTTCTTAATGCTGTTTGTTTATGCTGATTGCTGTCAACAATTACCAGCTGGCCAAAGACCCCCAGGTGAAGGCCTATCACCTGGTCTGTGGTTAACTGATGTACAAATGTGTTTAAAGGTGCACTATCTTCATGACTGAATAAACAAATGGACCTTAAAGGACAACACTATTTCATTCTGTTGTAGTTTGTTTATATATGGCAGACCCTGCCACTCCAAACAGTTTTCTGGGGACCTTATTTTTCTCTGAAAACAGCTTCTTCATTCAGTAATAGAATTAAAATAATTAATCTGAGTTTGTATCATTACCTCATTAATATTAACATTTGAGTTTGAATTTCCTCTCCAACATTACAAAGTGCCTCTTTAGAAAAAACACTAATACTAAAGAAACAGGATCCGGTATGTAAGTCCTTCGTTATCAGCTGAACATGACGTCATGCTTGTGTGGCATCTTTCTTCTTCTTTATTCCTAAATCAAGTATTATAAAAGAAAGCATAATTTTTTTATATTTCACAGTCTCTGGTCGTTGTTCATGCCTGCCAGTGATAACATCTCCTCTTATTCCAAACCCTGTGATTCCCTTCTTGACCAGCAGTGGTCCTCGACCCTTCCTGCTGGTCTGCAGTCAGCTGACCATCACCTGTCTGCACACCTACCCCCTCATTTCCCTCAATGTAACATACCTGTCCACTAGATCATGTTCTATACCAGATGCAGCTAATGTGTGTAGTAATCAAGAAGAAGTGATACAAAGTACAGCGTTTAGTTTCAGTGTGACTGTGCTGTATTGTTTATCTAGTTTGTAAGATAGTTGATACTTTTATCTGAAGTTCTACCTCTTCATACACAATGTCTCCACACATTTTAAGGTGTAGGAGCCTATAGAGATTGATTAGTAGATTCAATATAAGCAGGTTCAAGTATTATTCCAAGAGATTTTTGTTACTGAAATATACCATAAACATTCAAGGATTGTATAAATGCAGCCTGCCGGGTGAGAAGGTCAGATCAGTGTGAGCAGAGTGACCCCTGCTGGTGGTTCGCTGCTAATGAGGCTGAGAGATTCGCCTGTTAAAAATAATAATTATCAGACAGATCTGTTCTTTCTTTCTTTTTCCTTTTTCTTTCTTTCTTTCTTTCTTTCCTTCTTTCTTTCTGTCTTTCTTTCTTTCTTTCAGTCTGTCTTTCATTCATTCATTCATTCATTCTTTCATTCATTCATCTTCTTTTTTCTTTCTTTCTTTCTTTCCTTCCTTCCTCCCTTCCTTCATTTCTTTCTTTCTTTCTAGTTTTCCTTTTCTTTCTTTCCTTTTTTCTGGTATTCTTTTTCTATTTTTCTTTCTTTCTGTCTGTCTGTCTGTCTGTCTTTCTCTCTTATCTTCCCTTTTCTTTCGTTCTTTCTTTCTTTCTTTCCTTCTCTCTAGTCTTCATTTTTCTTTCTTTCTTTCTTTAATTCATTCATTCATTTCTTTCTTTCTTACTGGTCTTCCTTTTTCTTTCTTTCCTTCTTTCTGGTATTCCTTTTCTATTTTGCTGTCTTTCTTTCTTTCTTTCTTTCTTATCTTCCTATTCTTTCTTTCTTTCTTTCTTTCTCTGAATCACGTGTTTTGGGGCGTTTATACCAGTAATGGTCACTTTTACCCGCAGTGTGGTCAGTTGAGTGTCTCCCTGTGTCACATGGATAATGTTTAGTCATCGATGATTCAGGTTTATTGTTAAGGGAGTCGGTTGGGGTTCGGGCCCGTCAATCATTAAGGGTTGACTGGATTCGCAGGCCGCTGCCCCGGTGGAGAAACCCTCGGCTCTCCGCTGTGTTGATAGGCTGGTTCCTTGTTGATATCCTGTCAATCTACGAGTCAAAGGGGGAGAGGTCAGTGCAGCTAGCATAGCAAGCTGCGCAGTAGACCTAACCAGGAAGTCAGCAAAGTTATTAATTAATATTAGTTTAACTTTGAGTCTCCTGCATCAACCTTCAAACAACGACATGAGTTCTGCTGCCCCTCCGGTAAGATATAAACCACCGAGCTGCGTCTGACACGACGCTGTGCTGCATGTAAATATTAGCATGCTAGCTGCTTTAGCTTTAAGCTCGCCTTTCGTTCTCCATCGGCTAGCTAGCTGAAACTGTTTAGCTAACGATGTTTGTTGACAGTCCTCACTCTAGCAAAGGCATAACAACGGACCTAGCGGTGCTAGCTGCTAGCTGTAGGTTAGCTTCTTATCTGTTGTATGGTTTAAAGTCGCTGACTCGATGCATTTGTCGCTGACAGGCTTTGGCTGAGATTAAAACTTTGAGCTGACACTGAAGAGTTTAAAGGCGAAAGTGCAGGTCAGCATCAGTCAGATGTAGGATGACGTTTAATGGAGGACAAAGACAAATGAATAACGATGAAATGGAGCTAACCCATGCTAAAACATAATACAAATTATAATAACCCTGTGTATATGCTGTTGTCACTTATAGACCAATCTACTTATAAAACTGTAGTAAGAAATTCAATAATAATAATGGTAAAAAACAAACAAACAGCTATATTGTTGAATTAGTGTATAGACAGCTATAAAAGGCAAGTGGTGTTGGCTATACAGCACAAAGATACAGTACTTAAAAATTAGTTAGGAATATTGGGATATGGTTACATATACAATAGAATAAAAATAAAGTAAATATTCATGAACGTCACAGAATAAACAATCAAGTGAAACACTAAAATGTCCCAGTATCCATAACTGAATTTGAGTAGTGTTCATAACCAATCCAAGTAATATTATACTAGGACCATGAACTTGCACTGTAATATGCACTAAATATACAATGAAATAAAAACAAAGTGCTTTATAATGTACTTGGCATTGTACTGCAAAGTAAGTCGAAAATATATGTTGCAGGATTGTCCATTGACATAAAAGACACAAAAAAACTGGACGAGAACTGCAACGATTAATCGACTAAATACTATAACTACTTTTTTTAACTATAAAATTTAGAGCCTGACTGATGTATTGGTCGAATGTTGGCCTATTGCAGATATCTGCATGTAAAATCAGCTTTTACATGCAGATATCTGCATGTATGTTGCCCAATATGAGCTGATCATAGATTGACAGACTAATTGGGTAGTGGTGTTGGGATCCCTACAACAGCAAATGGCAGATCAAACAAAGCAGCGATGAAACTAGAACAGAAACCATAAGGTAAGAACAGTTGAAAATGTGTATTTGACTGCATCATAAACAACTCTAACTCGATTAGTAATTCTGATTTAAAGTAACAATAAAGAAAGCTGATTTTATCTAGTTTCCTGTCTGATCTTCTATGATTTGATTATCTGTAGTTTGAAAAATTCCTTTGAATGTCGATTAAGATATCAGGAGACAATGAGTTGGATAACAGTCCCCCAGTAGCCAATATCTGTGCACTGACAAGGGGAAAACAACCACAAGCGCTATTGTTTAGGTGCCTTCTGATGCCTGTATGACTTGCTTGTTTTGCAGACTATTGGGGAGTTATTCCTCATCCTGAGCGAGATGGGTTTCACAGAGGAGCAGATCCAGGCAGCTGTACAGGCGGGCCATTTCTCTGTGCCGGATGCAGCTGAGTGGTAAATTGTCCCAGCCCCCCTTTTTTTTACATGCCTAGCATTCAATAAATGCAAATATCATTTTCCATAAGTTTCTCCCCCAAAACTTCTGTGTCCCTCTCTCATATGTTGACAGGCTCTTACAGGGTCAGTATCCACGGCACAAGTTGGTGAAGCAGTCATCACAACCAGCTGAGACGGCCTTTTCTGCTTTCAACCCACCCAAAGAGGCAGCGAGCACCTCAGACATGCAAACATCTCCTTCTGACAGTAGAGGTACAACACCAAGCAGTTTGTTAAAGACTGTGTTTGCTTTGAAGTATTGAGGACAATATAACAGTTTCATACATCATTGTGATAATTATTTAGTAGATTAGTTCATTTTCTTTAACTTAGGTTAACCAGGAATTCCCTTGAGATCAAAATCTCTTTGTCAAGAGAGGCTTAGATGGCAAAAAGTTACAGAAATTATTGACCAAGTAAAAACAGATGTTGTTAAATTGACTAAATGGAGCAAGTTAAATAGACAAGGGACAGCAGATATATGATACAAAGTCCAGCTTAGGTATGGAAATCGCACTCTTTAGTTAGTTTTTTTTTTTTTATCAGAGTTTTGAGACAAAATCATTCAACCATAGTGTGATCTGAAGGTTACCCATGAGCTGTCTGCAGAATCTGAGAAATGTCCTGTAACTATTTCTTTGTAATCATGTAGTATATAAGAAGAGCAAAGTTTCAGGTTTCAAAATTAAGTGTATATATTGTTTTTATTTCAAAAGCATCTCCTTCATTGGTGTTGAGACCATCCCAGTCATGCAACCTGTCCCCTGACCCTCTACCAATCGAGTCCCGCATCAAACAGGACAAGAGTGGTTTTGAAGAGCAGCAGAGACAGCGTGTTGCTCAGGAGGCCAGAGCAGAGAGAAAACAAAAGAAACAGGTCAGAGGTGCAAGACTTCTAGGGACAAACGGTGCCAACTCAGTCAGAGTGGCAGTTGATATTGATATTGCACAAAGAATAACATTTGCTTTTTTAGCCCAGGGACTGATTTGTAATCACAGAACAGAACATCTTATGTGTGTTGGTCTTCCAGGAGCGTGAGTTGGTCTTGAAGCGGATAGCTGAGGATCGGAGGAGCCTGCAGGAAAAGAATCAGCCCAGCGCCGCCACAGAGACGTCTCCTCCGAGTGGTCAAGGGCAGAAGCTTGGTGGAAAGGTTCAGATTAATATGGATAACAACTGCATCCTCATGGTGAGGCTATGGAGAATTTAAATTGTTGTGCACCAATCTAGTAGATTTAATGAGACTACAGAACTGTAGTTTTTTAAACCTCATGTTTTTTGCTGCAGATTCGGCTGCCATCCGGTGAGTCTATGCGAGAACGTTTCCCAGCTGACGCTCCTCTGCGCAGCGTGGTTGAGCACATCACTGGACGTCACCCCTCCCTGGCCTCATTCTCCCTCCTTCAGGGTTTCCCTCGGAAACGCTTTGGAGAAGCAGAGCTTGCTTGCTCACTGCGCTCTCTTGGCCTCACACCCAACGCCGCACTTTGTATCCAGACCACTCCTCCAGAGACTCCGCAGGAGGCACAGAGTCCTGCAGAACCTCCAACCGCGGTACACAACGAGCAGCCTCCACCCTGTGATGTGTCGCCTCAGCCACCCATTCCTGTCGCAGAGGGGCCGGAAGGGCAGGACCTTGTACCACCTCCTCCACTGCCCAACCAGCTGTGGGAGGAGGCAGCGAATTATGCAGGGATACCTGGAGTCGGCCCTTCACTGTCAGGGCCCAATCACTTCTGGGGTAAGAATTAAATCTCATATTTAAAGAAGTTTTAAAGGGACAGTTCAACACAAATTCAAACCAACAGAAAATACAGATAAATACTATTTATTGTCTCCAGAAAAAAGTGTGCCAACTGTATCAATGCACAGAAGGAAGCATGCATCTACTCATGGACAAGGGGCCCGTGCTCGTGACAGTGCAGGATGCACACAGCCAAGCTGTAACTTTTTTAACTTTTTTAGCTTTTGTCCATAAGTAGATATGCATTTCCTTCTGTGCAGTGATACGGAAAGAAAATAGTTCCTACATGAAACTTCTAATGACAATGTCTGTGGATCATCTTGAGGAACCAGGCCATGATTTCTGGAGAGAGACATCGCTTATGTTTTTTTTTTTTAATTTATGTTGTTGGCGTTTGAGCACTACAAGTCGACTTCCATTATAAAAGACAGCGGACAGATCTCTGGACTGCCAATATCTCCAAAATTCACACCAAATTAAAATGGTTTCTGTGAGGTCTTAAAAAGTCTTAAAAATTCTAAAATTTTAAAGTCTCAATTTTAAGCCTTGAAAGGTCTTAAATATGTCCATATTTTACATATAGGTCTTAAATTACATGTAGTTAGGTCTTAGATATGTATGTTCACTTATTGCTTCCGTCGTCACCTTTTTGTTTGTTGTGGGGAAATGTGTTGGTGAGATTCACAGTTCCGTGTGTTGTACTTCTTTCTGAAGTACCCAGGAACGTAAGTGGCATTTTGTCAACAGCCCGGTCAGCACAGCAAGAAGACCCGCGTGCCTCCCAGGGACAACCATCACCCCCTAAAAGACCCTTCAGGACACCCAGCGTGTAAAGTGTAAATTTAACAAGTGTTGGCTTGAATAACCAGAATTCAGTTGGTTAAAAGCCGTACCAAATAATGAATTTGAAGCGCAGTGTACGCTCTGGAGGAGGACCCTCAACTTGTGCAAGTGCTGGTGTCTCACACAAAATTGGAAGAACACCAGCTTAGCTTCTAAAAGTCTCCAGCGAAGTCATACTATCACACACTGTTGTACGCCTTTGCCGCCAATTCCCAGTCCAAGTTCATCCAGTTCTGCTCGACCCAAACTCTGCGCTGCCTCTGCCGTCTCGCATTCAAGCGACATTCAAACCATCTTCAACTCGACTCCGACGTTGAAAGCGTTGCTGTGGATTTTGAACACTGTTGCTAAACATTTTGGCAATTGATTTAAATGTAAAAAGTTGGTTATTTTTTAAAGTAATTCTGGGACCGCACTTTTCCTTACTTTTTCATACTTTTGTGTAGGTCTTAAATTTAGTTCAAAATGGTCTTAAAAAGGTCTTAAAAAGTCTGAAATTTGACTTGTTCAAACCTGCAGAAACCCTGAAATAATCGTGATGTAATCTTAAAGCATCAGCAGCCTCGGCCTGGAATAACCTACCAGTGGCCATTAACTAATTCCACATATTAATGGTATTTAATCTTTGGCTACACAAACTTTTAAGGTCAGTGATTGGACATTCATGCAGAAATTCATATTTGCAGTCATAGTTAACGTCTCACCTTATGTTTTTATGTCAAACCAAGCTCTGTAAGTACTCCAGCTATGCAACACTTATATTGCCAATGGAGAAAATGTCTGTGATTTTCCTTTCCAAAATAGCTTCTCCGTGTTGCAGCTCTATGAGCTTGATTGTTTCAACAGCCCAGAATGTTTCTTCAGATAATAGCTGTTTAGTCATCCGATGACATTTCTGGTGCTGTTCAACAGGACGAGGTCAGAGGTTGGTCCCTGGAAATGCTGAGGAAGCCGCTGGCATTGAGATTGACGAGGAACAAGATGCAGAGGAAGAACCACCTAACCTGCTTAACGGTACTGTTCCCTCTGCTCTGTCTGGGGTTACTGCAGACACCTCATCCCTCCTTTGACCTACATTTAGCTTGCTCCCCCCAACCCCACTGTCTCCATTTATTCACCCGCGCCACAGAGAACTTTTTGTTCTCCCATGTCAGAAACAGATGATGCAGCGTCTCGCTTTTAACTGTTGGAGTTACTTTCATTCAGCCTCATACTATATGTTATGTAAGTCTCTGAGCATACAGAACATTAGACTGACTGACATCCTATGTGTGTCATATGTGAGACAGATTAGGATTATGAAATATATGGGTGAATGCCCCTTTCCTGTCAAGCATACATTACAAATTACTCAGAACTTCTGAGCCATACCGAAGAGAACTGTGTTCCCAGAACTTATAGCTTATAGGCGTTCAGCCAATTATGTCCATTCTTTTAGAGCACGTGGTTGTGATATACTATTCTGAATGTGTGCCGGACCACCGAGTTGGAGGAGCTGCTCCCAGCTGAAGCTTGTTAAGAGATCGAGAGCAGAAGATGTTGATTAGAGGTGTGGGAATTTAAAAATGCTACTGATTTTTCACTGATAAGACAAAAGGACAAGATAAATGCTCAAGAGGTTACTTTTACTGTTTATGTGCTTGTTTTATGTCAGTGACTACTTGATTATAAGAATATCTTCATGGATTACATTTTTCTTTTGTGGTATTTTCACAGGAATGCCAAGGCTGCCTTTCTTTCCGGAGAACAGGTTCAGAGGAGAGTTTGAGCCCAGGCACCACTGGCCAGAGCAAGGGAATCGACTCAGGTGGGTTTCCACTGAAGATGCAATGATAATTAGATTAAGCAATTAGTCCATCGAAAGAAAGTTAGTTGCCAAACTATGTTGTTAATTAATAATCATTTCAGGCATTTGTCATGCAAACATGTAAAACATTTGTTGGTTCCAGCTGGATATGTTTCCTGTCTTTAGTTTTTATGATTGTAAATTACATTTTGGGGGGGTTTTGACTGTTGGTTGGACAAAAGAAGCAATTTGAAGATACTTTGGTCTCTGAGTAGCATGAGCATGAGCATTTTTCACAATTTTTCGAGGATTAGTAATGCTTGTTTTCCACTGGACTACAGCTGATTTTGAAGATCTTTAGGTCGCTAATCAGGTTAAATATCTGGGTCAACACTCCATGTTGTGGAGACATGAGTACAACTGTCTCTTTGTAAGATGGGAATGTACATTATTTTTAAACTGTGATCTTTTATTATGATTTGTATGTAATCTATTTTATGGAATGTCTTGTCTTTTATCTGAACTGAGTCTGCAGTAAAATTTTTAATTTAATTGAATAACGGTTTATAGTTAGGTTCTCTTGGCAGCTATTATAACAATTGATTGAGATGCTTTTTTTTCAAAAATGCTCAACATTTGTTTGTTCCAGCTTCTCAAATGTGTGAATTTGCAGTTTTTCTGTGAAACTGTAATAGGATTACAGTTTCCTAGATGATTGTGCAAGTCAGCAGATTACTCGATTGCTGTCATAGCAACACCCTGTTTGATATTTTTAAGCATTATGAGTCATGATTAGACAGGAAGGTGGAGAAAGAAGACTGATAATAATCTCAAAGTTGCAGAGTGTTTTAAGTTTATGTGGGTCAGTTGTACATTAGAAATCTGTTCTGCTATACTTCTAGTAATTGAAAAAAGAAAGGTGTGGAATACAGACCAACTTTTGCTGGCATTTCAGAATGCATTTAAAGATAGATAGAAGATATATATAGAACGGGTCTGAAAGACAGTTGTGTGTTTCAGGGAGGCTCCAGAGGAGGACCCAGCAGAGCCTGAGGATGCCGGAGGTCGGGTGGCGCCTGGAGCTGCAGGTCTGGCCGCGGTGGAGCGTCTTCAGAGAGCTGCACAGCAAGAAGACCCGCGTGCCTCCCAGGGACAACCATCACCCCCTAAAAGACCCTTCAGGACACCCAGCGTGCCGTCTCTATGTGCCTTGGCCACCCGCGCAACTGTCCACCTCATGACTGGTAAAAAGACGATGTAGAATACTCACTGGTTTCTGTCTCATTGCTTCGTTTACTTAAGTTGTCATTCTGTGCGCTCTCAGCTCCCAGCATGCAGTATAGCAGCAGTCTCGCAGGCCTCACCCCAGAACTCGCGGAGCTTCTGCTCAACCACATGTCCCGCGAGAGGCTGCTACGTCCACGCACACTAGAGCTCTTCTTCGGCTGCCCATTGCAGAAGTTTGTCCTCAACTGCTACCCTTACTCTACCAATGAGCTCCTGCGGCAGTTACGGGCCTTCACAGCGCTGAAGCATCTAAGTCTGGTCAACTCTCCTCTCATCACAGGTATTGAATTGTATCCCAGGAGTTTCTAGGCTTGTCGGATATCAGTTTTGCTTTAGCAACTTCATTTTAATCTCCTCTTCTTGTTTTGTCCAGACGCTGGGCTGTCAATTCTGTCCAGCCTGGTCAAACTCCAGTACCTCAACCTGGCCTCCTGTAGCAAACTGACTGACTCCTGTCTGCAGCATATAACAGGTCAGGCTCTCTACAAAACATCTTGTGAACAAGCTTCTGACTGTGACTAGAGTGGATAATAGGCATAATAATTACAATTACCTGCAGGAGCACCAGATACAAACACAAGCTCCTCTTTGTTAAGCACTTGGTTATTTTGTCACGCATTGACTTGTTATTTTCCTTCTTTCTGTGTCTACAAGGATTAAAGAGCCTGTGTTTCCTGTCCCTGGACTCGACCAAAGTGACCGATGCCGGGATGGTGCTGTATCTCCAGTCAGCTCCGTCCTGCCTCTCTCAGCTCAGCCTGAACCAGACAGCTGTGACCGAAGCCACACTGGCAGTCCTGCCCTCCTGTGTGCCACAGCTGAGGCTCCTTAGCATCAAGCAGACGAAGGTGCTTCAACTTGCAATAATAAAATTACTGTTTTTTTTTAATGGAGTCTGGTGGAAAGAGACTTTGCAGCGGATCCTGGTTAAACAGGATCAAGACAAGACAAGTAATAGCCATTGCAGCCTGTGTCATGGCAGCCGGCATTTACACAACAACCAATTTAAACGTAGGGGCCATAATACTGAATAATGAGAAAGAGCCAGTTTTTAAGAATTCTCATTTTATATTTCTCTTTTTTTCTGTCAGGTCAGAGATGTGTCAGCTTTGGCAGAACTGTCCAGCCTGCAGACTCTCAACCTGGATGGGACAAGTGTGACAGAAGGCTCCCTAGAGCACCTTGCATCCCACCCCACCCTGTCCTCCCTCAGTTTGGCAGGAGTACCCGTAGCTGACGGCAATCAAGCCCTGCAGATTATCTCAGGTAAGTTATTACAAAGGAAATTGAGCAGCGAGTGGAATTGAAACAAAACTGTCCAAGTCTGTGGTGAATCACAGGTTTTTCCTCTTTCCTTGCAGGTCTAAGGTTGACTCAGCTGACACTCCCTGGACGTCACTCTGTGACAGACAGCGGGTTGTCGTTCCTCTCTAGACTATCTCTGCTCTCAGAGTTGGACCTGACAGACTACACACAAGTCACAGACCAGGGAGTCAGCCAGCTGTCCAGCATGACCAGGTCATCAACATACTTTGTAACAGTTGTTTTTTGGTACTGTACAATACATGCACTTGTGATGGTATAATTGCAAAAGGAACTTTGACAAGAGTAAAGTCTGAATCACCATGGCATTGCACTAACAGCAACAGTACTGTGTTTTGCTTTGCCAGCCTCTTTGATAAACCAGGTCTACTCAAAAGTGATCTCTCCCTGCTGGTCAGACTAACTGCTAGTTTTGGGTTAATTTGGGTGACATTTGTAAAAGTTTTATAGTGTTACATGTATTTAAGATCGATGAGATGGATACATACGGCTTTCATACATTGTATGTAAGCTACAACACCGGTTCTCTACTACTTCTAAGTTATTGTCTACAAACATTGTGATATGGCCTGTTGTGTGTACCCTGTGTAGGCTGAAGAAGCTGTCACTCAGCAACACTCAGGTGACAGATGCAGGACTTCCCTCTCTGCGTGCGCTGCAGGAGCTGCAGGAGCTCTGTTTGGACCGGACGGCAGTCACCAGTCGAGGAGTGGCTGATCTCATCATCTGTCTGCCACACCTCCAGGTGAGTTTATTCACCCACCCGTCAACTGCCTAGCACATGTTTAGTTTAAGAAATATATACAGTTGCTGACAGGGTACTTAGAAGGTCATATAAAAAGTCTCCCTTTATACCTGTATTGTTGATAAAAGGTTTCAGGAACAAGTTAAAGCATCTGATATTATCTCATTTTATATGCAAGGTATTTTGCTGCTGTTAATAGTGTTTCTTTTGCTGTGTTTTTCAGGTGTTAGGTTTAGCTAGCACTCAGGTGGGAGACAATGTTGTGAGGAAAGGTCTGATCCGCTGCAATCAGCTTGTTAAACTCAATCTGAGCCGCACACGGATCACAGACCACGGTGAGGCCAACCTCTAAAATCCACCAAAACAGATATACCTAAATCTTTTCTTACATGGCTGAACATTCTTTGTGTATTTTTTATGTTTTCCTCAGGTCTCAAGTTCTTGAAACACATGCATCTGGCTCAGGTGAATCTGGACGGCACCGGCGTAAGTCTGATGGGCATCGCAAACCTCCTATCCTTCACTAACATCAGCAGCATTCGGGCCAGCAACACTCGCACCTTTCCCCCTGATGACGTCTCCGATGAGGAGTGGGAGGCCCAGTGAGCATGGATTCCCCTCGGTTGGTCCACACGTAACTGCACCTGAATGCGCCTCTGTCTGCTGCGGTCCCCTCTTATCAGCCACCGAAACATGCTGCCAGCAGCAACAAACGTAACTGAAACACTCCTACTTGCACTGTTTCAACTGCACCTAGTGTCGCTAATCTGTCAATCAGGCACAAGTTGGAACCTTAGACGGGAGCCATGTTTTTAAAAACTAGGCCATTTCTAACGTTTACGTATATATATATATATATAATCAATCTGTATTTACCTGCGTACACTGCAGCCGTTTTGTCTCTGGAAAACTCCAGCTGACAAACTTTAAAGCTTTATGTGCAGCCTTATAGGTTGGAACTATGTGTGTTTCTCCTGGTTTGCCCTTTTGAGCCAACTGGTAAGAACATAATAAATGTTGGAAACTTAACTTATAACACAGCATGTATTTTCCGACCGTAATGACTAACAGACTGGTTTATGTAGAAATTAACTGAAAGACTTAAATAACAAATAATCAGTTCAGCCACATATGGTTAATGAACAACTTTTGGAAGGAGGTGAAGGCAGATAATGTCTTCCAGTAATCGTTCTGTTACTTGTTATTAAAGGGGGATTCTGGCATTTTTAAACATTTCTGGCATTTTTACATGTTTGGCGTGTAAATGATTCAACAAAATATTTGGAATCAGTCGAGTAGATCCCCTCAGCTGGAAGCCGTGACAGAGATGTCAATGGCTGCAGTGTGAGCGTTTGGTCCGACTGCGTCCATCAAAGACTCGTCAGCTAAAAGTGTTTGTTTTTGCCTCTGCAGACCTTTTTGTTAAACAATGAAATCTTTTTTTGGAACCAGACGCACAATTCTCACTCATGGGGAAGTCTCGCTCCAAAATCTTGCGATAATTAAGTTGTTCCTGTTGTTGCTTCATCTTAATTGGCAAAATATTCAGCCACGACTTTGGAAATAAATTTTTGCTGGCAGTTCCTGTAGCTAAATGCCAAACCACTGGCTCCAACAACTCACTTCTCTTAAGATTTCAGCCCTTGAACGAAGTTGTGTTTCTGGTTACTAAAAAGATCTTACTACTTAATAAGTTCTGTCTTTGTAGTAATTGTGTCTATATTGTTATCTGACACTTGGCATAACAACCTTTGTCTGTCTGTAGCAAAAATAAGCACTTTTACTGGATGTAACTTTGACAGCTGAGGCGTTCCACTGGACTTTTACTAAGTCCAAATGATTTACACAACAGCACATGTAAATATAGAGCCCAAGTTTAAAAATACCTGAATTCTCCTCTAAAAGTAGCAGTAAATCTTGAGCTGTTTTCATGTCATGTTAGATTCATTGAGTTCATGTTAGCTTAAGTATTAACATTCAAGAACACTATCAATCATGCTGCAAACACTACTACAGATGTCAGCTGTCTAAGATGAAGTAAATATTAATTTCAGTTCAATTGTATTAGAGCGGCAGAGGATAAAAAAAAAAACATTGGCTCCTTTTAGTTTATGATTGGCTTTAAATCCATAAAAATGGAACAGAATTCCCATGTTGCTCCTTTTAGTTTATGATTGGCTTTAAATCCATAAAAATGGAACAGAATTCCCATGTTGCTTCTGTATGACAAAGAAAAGAAAGGTCACATTACAACATGTTACCGTTTTGACATTTTCCCACTGCAGAAAGAGCCAAACGTTTTAACGCATTCTGTCAGAGGTCTTTGTCCATTGTATTTCTCGTTTAAGTACAAAATTTGTAAAAACGTTTTTTTTTCTTTGAGGCAAGTTTGCAAGTTATGTGAAATTATGTTTTTGAGATAAGCAGAAAATGGTTTCTTGTTGAAATGTTGTTGTGCGGTTGAAGAAATTGGCTTGTAAAATCGATGCAACATTGATTGAAATTACAATTTTGCCACGAGAAACTTAGTATTTTTGTGTGGTGGTTGGTGTTTGCAAATGCAAATTTTCAAGGTTGACATGAACACAGCTCTACTGTAAGAGCTCGTAATGAAGATTTTATAACTTGTGATGTCACCTGTATGGATGTTAGATTAAAGCTAACCACGTCACCTTAAATTTACTTTTTTTTTTTTTTTTTAAATGCATCCTGGTGATGCACTGGATTCATTTCATAGGTTTTTTTGTTTAGTGTTTTTTTGAGTGGCTGTCATTTTACCATCTTTTACTAGCATTAGTTATTTTGAGAAATGACAATTTTTTTGGACAGCCCAGTCCAGTTTTATGGAAGAAAAGGTGAGCAGCATACACACGGTTCAGTGTAGTGGCTGTTGGGTGAGGTCGGATCTATGCAGCCATGGGGCTCACGCCAGAATCCAAAGCAACTTCTTTAAATCACTTCAAGTTTTGTCCTCTTGTTTACAGAGATGTAAAATAGTTTATTTTCCCTAACAGGTTTTGATTTTTGGATACAAGTTCTGTATTCAGTAAGTAAAATAAAGTCTTCTCAATCTAAATGTGCTGTTTTTTTGATCCGTTTATTCAGACAAACCTTTATTGCATTACATTGTTAAATAAGGCAGAACTGCTCTTTTACACAGAAAAAAAAAAAAGTCAACTTTTAAATATCATAAAATATGACCTAAAAGCTGCTGCATACATGTTGGGGTAAAACAGAACATTTGGAAAAATAAAACTTTCCTATGAAGACAGCACAATGGAATGCATTCCAAAATGCACTGAGATGCTTCAGGTGAATCAGCCAATCAGAGTGCAGCCTGAGGTGAAGGGAGAAGGGAGGGTTGGGTGGGTTTTAGCACGGTGCAGCACTGTCAAACCAAGATGGAGATACAGTACGACATGTACAAGAGACGTGTCCAATAAGATGCATAAGAGATTGTATCAGTTCTACTTCGGACGTTTCCTGCAACGCAAACACTGCTCGTCCCTGCAGGAGCCTGCAGGTCAAATCCATGATGCAAGATAAAGGAGTGGCTCAGAATGTGATGTTTATTTAGATGTCATGCGCTTGCTTTTCGATCTTTGATTTCAAGTGCTCCTTGTATGCCAGGATGTCCCTGTTCCACTTTGTGATGGTTTGATTCTCACACACCCAGATCTCCTGAGCCACCTGGAGAAAGGAGGAAAAAAAAAGAAATGTAGGTCATGATGGTGTGAGATACAAGTGGTTATGGTAAATCTGGTTTACAGATAAATCCATTAAAATGATGGATGATTTACCTGCTGAATTAGCCTGAAGTCATGGCTAACTAGCATCATGCCGCCGTCAAACTCGTTGACGGCTTCTGCCAATGCGTCGATGGTCTCGATATCCAAGTGATTGGTGGGCTCGTCAAGGAACAGCATGTGAGGGTTCTGCCACGCCAGCCAGGCAAAACACACCCGGCACTTCTGACCATCTGACAAGTTCCTGATTGGACTCACCTGGAAGACATTTCAGGTGTAAATGTAGAGACCGTTGCAATATAAAAAATAAAATGACAATCTTGAAGAGTGCCTCAGTCCTACCTGCTGTTTTCCTGTCAGCCCGTAGCGACCGATGATCTTCCTCATCTCCTCTTTTTCTTTGATCTCAGGGAAACACTTCATCATGTACTCCAGAGGAGACAGGTCCAGCTCCAGCTGCTCTGTCAGATGCTGTAACACAAGCAGATACATAGAAACTTAATTTCCTAGTAAATGTACTTTCTGTAGAAGGTCTAGCAGAGCTTTATTTTTGCCCTGAATTCTTGTCTGGTCATCAGAGGGGTGAAACATGCAGGAGTATTGAGGCTCAGTGTTTTACCTGGTGATATCTGCCAATCTTGACATGAGAATGTTTGCGGATCATACCATCGCAGGGTAGAAGCTACAAAAACAGAATGAAATTTAATCGTCTGAAGACAACTGCAGCTTGATAATGTGATAATGGGGAAATATGCTGTACCTACCTCTCCCATCAGCAGCTTCAGCAGGGTGGACTTTCCTGCTCCATTGGGTCCCACCAGAGCCACTCGTGTATCCAAGTCAATACCAAACTCCAGGTTTTTATATATGAACGGCTATAAGAAACATTAACATAAGTGAGTCTGAGAAATGCATCTACTGTTAAGTTAAAGAGGCGTTTGTCCATGCTGCATTTTTATTACTCACCGTGTTGTCGCTGTACTTGAAGCTCACATTCTGAACCATGATTACAGGAGGAGGAATCTTCCCACAGGGAGGAAAATAAAATGACAGAGTCTGTGGGAGACAGAAGCAGACAGCAATATAATAAACGTGAAACCAGTTTCTCAAAATGTGTGTCACTGGGTCTCAAAACCACTGAAAGTTACTTAAACAACCATTTCAACCACATCACAGTACCTTGTCATTCACAACTTTTTCAGTCAAGCCGGATGCCACCATCTTCTGCAGCGTCTTCTCTTTGCTCTGCGCCTGTCGTGCAAGCTTTGCGGAGCCGTGACCAAACCTGGCAATGTAATTCTACAGGAGAGGGGCGCAAATAGAACAGTTAGTACAAGTTCTGAGAATTTCAGAATAAAATTTTTCCTCTTCAAAATGAGTCCCCAGCCTTTAAATTGAACAATTTGTTAAACTGAGGTGGTAAACCACCCCGATCCCTTTAGTTTAAAAAGAACAGCCTAAACATTACCCACACTATAGCTACAGCCTGACCAATATTTGCCTCTCTGATAAATTGATACATAGCAAGAAAGAAATAAAAACTTTAACAGAACACGATGCAGAAAAAAAATAATTTCCCAGTGAAGTCTACCGTTAACCAGCAGCAAGACAGGACACTGCTGATAAAAAACAGGAGTTTGGGAGATCCTACTTCAGAGCTACACCTTTAACCAACTACATATTACACCTTTAAGTGATTTTAGATCAGTGTGTTATGTACCTTAACAAAAGGGTTATGAAAACTACGACAACATGGAATAGTTCTATAGAATAGTTGCTACCATCCACAACTTTTGACAATGGAAATGCATAGAGAACCGTTCTAATGTCTAAACGAACGGAACTGCTTTGTGGAGATGGGGCCATAGAATGTTCTCTCAATTTCCCCATTGTGTGCAGTGAAAACTTTCCACCACATGGTGTCTCTCATTTACCTTCATATGTGCTATCTGGTCCTGTTCCCAGTTGAAGCGCTTCATCTGGTTTTCTTCCAGCTCCTCTCTGGTCTTCACATACTGGTCGTAGTTACCCTGAAGCAAAAATAGATTTGGACCGTCATCCAATGGGGCGGCACACATAATTAGTAACAGCCTACCTCTAGTTTCCTTATTTAGGATAAGGGGTTCACATATGGAAAAGTAAATTCAAGATACTTTCTAAAGATGTTCCAAGGGATGCTGAGGCTTCTAAAATCTTGCCATAAAAAAAATAAATAAATAAAAATAAAGGCACCAGCAGTGGTTTCAACCAGTGTTCTTACCGTGTAGTACTTCAGTTTTCTCTGATGCAGGTTGATGATGTTGGTGCACACACCATTCAGGAAGTCTTGAGAATGTGAAATGAGCACGAGGATTCGCCTGAACCTGATGACAAAAAGCAGGATGAGCAAAACACATCAATTGTTTGGACTCATTTAAGTAATGAAGTTGGATCTCAACTTACGACTTGAGCTCCTCCTCCAACCACACACAGGCATCCAGATCCAAGTGGTTGGTGGGCTCATCCAGCAGCAGCATGAAAGGCTTGATGAACAGGGCTCTGAATAAATAAAGGATAGTCATTTAAATACCATTAACATAAAACTCCCTCCCAGTAATCCAGAAACATAAAAGGATAAGCAGCAGAATCAGTTTAACATTACAATTACGGAAGGAATTCACATATGGACTCTTCCACTTTTAATGTGTAAACAACATTGTTAGCTTCCCCAGTTTAACTTGTAAAAACGTCTCAATTTTAAAGCAAAACACAATTTCTGCACCAGATTATCAATACTCAGTTTGAATACAGCATTTCACAAATCAGAACACTATACTGTTCAAATTCAAACCAATGTTGAGACAGAGGATGAGGCATCACACCATGACACTAAATGGCCCGATAATAAGTTCCATAGTCTTCACCTGGCCAGAGCAACACGCATCCTCCATCCTCCACTGAAGTCCTTCAGTTTCTTTTGCTGCATAGCAGCAGTGAAACCCAAACCGTGGAGGATCCGAGAGGCTCGCACCTCTGCTTTGTCTGCATCCAGCTCCTCCAGACGCTCATACAGCTCCATCAGCTTCTCACACTCGGCTGTGCAGGGGCGACAGAGAAGCATTAGTATTGATTTGTTATAAACAACTCTGAATTTATGTTCCCTTGTAATGCAAAGCTGTTACTTTGACTTTGCAACACTCAAACTAGGTTGTGTTATGTAGAATTTCATAATTTTATTTGTTTGCTCAACTCAACCATCTCAATTATTTTGTTCCTATGACAATAAATTGAATCTGTGCAATTATTGCATAATACATCACATCTGACTCACAGTCCTCAGCAGCAAGTCTCTCTGCCTCCTTCTCCAGCATAATCCTCTGTTCATCCACCTCCATGACACACTGCAGAGCCGTCTTCTCACTGGGTGCCATCTCCCGGGTCAAGTGGTAAATATCAATGTGCTCTGGAATGGGAATCTCGCGATGCCCGATGGCTGACAAAAGCATGGACTTTCCTGGCAGATATAAGTAGATACAATGTATTTGTCATTCATGTTACATCAAAACATCTTTCCTTGCTTCATTCATCCCATTGCTAATTTTGAGCAAATTTGTATGAGGAACAGGTTTAGGGGGAAGCAAATGAATCTTGTGCCGGGAGAGACCATTTACCTGTGCCGTTAAGGCCAATGAGCCCATAGCGTCTGCCTGAGTTGAGCTCCAGGCTGGTGTCCGCTAAAAGTTCTTGACCATGGAAGGTGAGCGACAGGCTGCTAATGTGGACATCAGTGCTGTTGGGATGTGAGGCCAGAACGCCTGTCACTGCCCGTGCCTCGGTCTTCGCCAGCTCAAATTCATCCAGCTCCTTTGTTAAACTGGCAACACCTATCAAACAAAAATAAAAAGATTAATAAAAATTCCTACTGATTCACTTGCTTACATTTGAAGCTAAACATGAACCCATCTCTGGGATGTTACAAGCTAAATAAATCACAGCAAAGTCTTTAACATTAAGTCAAAGATCAGTCCTCTTACCATTGCTCTCAGCTCCATTACTCTGGGCCTCTGGTTGATCACCCTCCTCATTTAACTCATCAGGTTTCTTTGTACGCTGGCGAGCTTTGGCAGCCTCCTTCTTCTTTGCTGCCTTCTTCTTGGCTAAGTCGGATGGCATGGTTGTGTAAGGCTAGTCAAAAGGCAGGAAATAAAAAGACACATAGATCAAGATCAACAATCGTGTTATTTAGTAACATGTTATATCAGGAAAAAAAATATGACCCAGACTTTATGTCTTTCAATAATTTCATTTCATTATACCAGCCAAAATCATTGCGAGTATGAATCTAGTTAAAAGTGCCTAATCGCTTCAAGAATGTAGCGCTGAGAGAGGAACCAGTGGCCAAAAATGCCGGCATTACATCTCACAGTTTGACTTACACGTACAACTGTTTTTAAAAACGGACCAATGTTAGTAAAGACCAAACAGTTCACCTGTAACGCCTGAGGGGCGATGGTGATGGTGGTAATGCTCACTAAACCCGATTTTTGGTCCCTTTCTCAACCACCTGCTTGCACGTTGGGCTCCTCACATTATAAAGCCTGATAGCTAGCCCAGCTGTTGCTAACGGTACTTATTAGCGGATGCCGCTAATATTAAAAGCGGATCTGTCACTTCTCGGTGAATTAGCCGATGGTAGAACTCAAACAGATGCGTGAACTGATTAAGACAGAATGTCGTACATGGGAGTTGTTTCAGAACAATTCTGATAAAGTGAAAATTAGCTGCGTTAGCTCTCTGGCTAAGCTAACAACGGTGGCTAGCTAACCACCGTTACAAGTGACAGGCCTGAGCCGCTAAAGCTAACTTGACGCAAGGCCCAAGTACCGACGACAAGGTCTGAAGGCGGCTAACTCGGCGTTCAATTAGTCTTTTTCGGGTTAAGATGTATTTAAACATACACCTGTGTATATTACCCGTAAGAGCCGCAGTTGTCAGACACCATAAATATCTATCTTACCCTGAATACGGATATCTGGTCTCGGGAGCACACCGACGTCTCGTGTCCACTTTTCGCCGGGTGGATGTATCCGATCACCAAACCGCCAGACTGACCATATATGGTCATAAAGGGCGGAGAGAAAGTAAGACCCCGCCCCTTCTGGTGGGACTGCAGTAAAATGTCCATTTGCTGCTAAATTAGTAACAGTTTTAATGGAAAGATCGATGAATTAATGCGATTATTGGCTAGGATTAACTAGTACACGGGCTTGACGTTAGGTAACTGAACCTGACATGGAAAGGAAAGGCTGGTGTATCGTTAACGGATAGACGATCATCATACTAAGGTGCTGTAACCACACTGATAAGGATTTTAAATGCATCTTTTTCAGCATCACCACAAGGATCCATATGTTAAAACAGCATTGAGTGTGGATATTTTCTTCCTGCGGTCTTGGGTATCCTGTGTCAAGCAGTCCTTATCGGAAACACAGGTCCCTTGAGTCAGTCAGAGGTGATGCTGCAGCAGGATACGCTCATGATGAGGGCAAAAACGACGTGAGAGGGACGTTATTTTCCTCTGTGTGTGTGGCACTCAATTTTTGAGGAAGTCAAGTAACTGTAAAACTGGACGACATATGCACGACTGTACCTGATGGGCTTCTACCACCTGTATCAACGATGGAAAATGGGATATATACCTTCAAGTCAGCGTTCGTGGAGACGGATTGAGCGACATATCTGCACTAAAACAACGGACGCGATGTTAGCATGCTAGCTTGCTCTTTGATGTTTGTACCTCCGGCACATAACGTTACACGGCTGAGGTTATAATGTCAGATATCAAAACTTTCGTGCCCTCCTGCTTTGAGTTTTTCAATTGCTGACCAGCTGGTTCAACGTCAACTCGGACTCAAACTTTACCAGGTGACATTTAGCGTCTTGCTACGTTAGTTAGCTGAGTTTAGAGACGGCTATTAGCGTTATCGCTAGCCAAAATTAGTTAGGCTAATTAACGTAAACGTTGGCGCAAACGGCTATGAATACACAGAGCAACGTCACACGGTCCTTACGACATTGAATAGCATAACCAGCTCGGCGTGTTAGACAGCAGTTACACAGCAATAAACCTCAATGATATTAAGCTATTTGCAATATTTTTTCTTGGAAGGACAAACTCCATTTCTTTACAATAATTTTGGCATCTTCAGGTATGAAGTTGAAGCTAAAACAGCATTTCTTACATATGAGAAAAATGTAATGTGTCGCTCTACTAGCTAGGTAATGTTCAGATATAACCTTTGCTTGATTAGAAACTTTATAACGACTACCTCTCAAGATGGGACCGAGGAAGGAGACACCATGTGACATGCAAGGCAATTTTCTGCCTGTGTCATCAAATTAACTTTCCTCAACGTAGCTCCCTGTGTTAAGCTCGGGCAGGAGAGTTGGCACATTGGACATTTTTTCCAGCTTCATCAGCTGTAGCTCATAACTGCCAGACATGCGTCTTTCCTCACTTTTGGCCCTGTTCAGGCCTGCTTTACCCCTTATCCTCGGCCTGTCACTGGGATGTAGTCTGAGCCTTTTGATGGTGTCCTGGACACAAGGGGATACCGATGATTCCTGTGGAGATGAACTGGCAAATGGGAGGCTCTTCTTGGGCAGAGGAGATGGCCAGAGGGACCCAAGGGACGGAGCTGGAGACGATGACTTCCAGCCACGTATCGTGCCCTATCACAAGGATCCCAACAAGCCACACAAGAAAGTCCTCAGGTGAGTGTGGAAGTCATGTCTTTGTCAAAACACCACAGTAATACTATGCTCTATGTAGAGATTGTATGAATAATAATCCGTAAAGTCTACGTCAATGTTATAGATGGAAATTTAACAAATTTAAGGACAGATTGTTATATGATGAACCATACCACATGACTTTTTATCTTGATTAGTTTTAAGTAACTGAAGACAATTTGTATCAGGATTTACATTACTTAACTCTCTATTTAATAGGCTTACATTAAAGTCTCCCCTGCAATAAGGTAATTGTACTGAGAGCAGAAGGATCTACAGTATACAGAAGCTCAGATGTGGGGATCAGATCTGTTGACGCACAAATTTCCTCCTCCTTTTATGTCTCATGTCAAATCCTATAGCTGATTATTGGCTGGAAAATGCTTCACAAATACAGGATATTTCATCAGGCTTTTCAATGCTTTTAATGTTTGTCTTAAAATAGGTTCAAAGCTTTATTTACTTAATTTATTCCATTGAGGACTGCATTTCTTGTGATGGAAACAAGTTGACAGTCAGAAGAATGTATTTCCTTTATTCTGTTTGTGTTTTGATGTCCTCTGATGTTAATCCGTCCATCTCCACAGGACACGGTATATCCACACTGAGCTGGGCATCAGAGAGCGCCTGCTGGTGGGTGTGCTGACATCTCGGGCCACCCTCAACACGCTCGCCGTGGCGGTGAATCGCACAGTTGCCCACCACTTCCACCGCACCTTTTTCTTTACAGGCCTGCGTAGCCCTAAGGTGCCTCATGGCATGACTGTGGTAGCCCACGGTGATGACCGTCCAGTGTGGCTTATGTATGAGACAGTGCGTCACCTCCATCAGCACTACGGCTCAGACTATGACTGGTTCTTTTTAGCTCAGGATGACACTTACATGCAGGCAGATCGTCTGTCAGAGCTTGTAGGCCACCTCAGTGCAGGTCAGGACCTGTACATGGGCAGGGCAGAGGAGTTCATTGGTGGAGAGGAGAAGGCACGCTACTGTCATGGGGGCTATGGCTATCTGCTGTCCCGCAGTCTGCTGGCTCGTCTGCAGCCCCACCTCGACACTTGCCGTAATGACATCCTTAGTGTGAGACCTGATGAGTGGCTGGGCCGCTGTATTATTGACTACCTGGGGCTCAGCTGTGTGGAGGTACACCAGGTAAGAAGTGTGCATGGAAATTATCAAACAGAAGGGAATTTTTTTTTTTTTATCACTTAAAGACAGTTTTATTAGCAGAATATGCACACTAACATCTCTTTCGCAATGGTTGTCTGCCTTACAGGAAATGACATATCGTTACTTTGAGCTTGGTAAAAATGCAGATCCAGAGCGTGAAGACAGCATACAGTTTAAAAATGCCTTCACAGTCCACCCTATATCTGAACCAAATCTCATGTACCGCCTGCACAAACGCTTCAGCCAGATTGAGCTGGAATGGACGTACCTACAGATTCAACAGCTGCAGGTTTGTAATACTTGACACTGATATAAGTTTGTTTGTGTTACTCATATCTGATGGGACTGTGTCAGTGAGCTGCTTCGGGGATGATAGAGTTCTGCTGTGTAGGAGCATAGAGTTTCTCCTCCTTTCCACCACACCCACCTTTTGAGAGCCAAGGCAGAAATTCCTGACTGATACAATATGTAAATATATGTCACAAAGCCAAGACAAGAGATTGGGTGTTTTGCTGGGGCATGAATGTTACATTCCAGTGTCAACATCATGTAAATATGATCTACTCTAGGATCCTTATTATGTGATTAAAGTAGCTGCTAATGATAGCTAATTAGTGCTGTTTTGACTTGACTTGAAATAAACCACAGATAAAATTTCATAGTGGAGGAAAGGGAGATGTGTACACAGTTTAGACAGCTTGCTCCTTTACATCATGGATTGTTATGTGTACTTATCAGATGCAGATCAACAACCTGAGTGATCTGACACCAGAGGGTAAGGACGGAGTCACGTGGCCAATTGGAATCAACGCTCCCTTCAAGCCAAGAACCCGTTTTGAGGTTATAAACTGGGAGTACTTTACTGAAGAGCATATTTACTCGTGCATCGACAGCTCACCAAAGTGTGAGATGAGAGGGACCGACCGCGCCGATGTAAACGCAATTCTGGAGATCGCAGTGGAGCGTCTAAATGAACACTACCAGCCCCAGCTACGCTTCCGCAAGCGCCGTCTTCTTAACGGATACCGGCGTTTTGATCCCACGCGAGGTATGGAGTATATTCTGGATCTTGCGTTGGAAGCTTATACCCAGAAAGACCACAGTCAAGTCATTGCCAAACGGGTAAACTTGCTACGACCTCTAAGTGCCGTTGAGATTATCCCCATGCCCTATGTGACAGAGGCAACGCGCGTGCAGGTCATTCTGCCCGTCACTGCCCAAGATCAGGACTATGTGGGTAATTTCCTCGACATGTACGTGATGAACACTTTGGACACCCATGACAATGTTTTACTCACGTTCCTGTTCATTTATGATCCATTTGACGCTCAGCGAGTGAGCCAGACTGATGTGTTCGCTGGCATTAAGGCAATGATAGGTGAGGTGGAGAAGCGCTATGGAGACGTTAAGATCCCCTGGATCAGCGTGAAGACGGAGGTGCCCTCACAGGTTAAGCTGATGGACATCATTTCTAAGAAGCACCCAGTAGACACATTGTTTTTCCTCGCTGGTGTGTGGACAGAAGTCAATGCTGACTTCCTGAACCGCTGCAGAATGAACGCCATCAGCAACTGGCAGGTCTTCTTCCCCATCCACTTCCAAGAGTACAGTCCTGCTGTTGTGTACCGCGACCAACAGCCCTCGGCCGCGTCCTCCTCTTTTGCTTCAGAGTCACTGCGAGATGGCCACTTCGACCGCCACGTCTTTGACGAGGCTTGCTTCTACAATGCAGACTACATGACTGCTCGGACCAAGATGGCTGCCGACATCTTGGACAACGAGGAGCTTCTGGAGAGCATGGACGTATACGACATATTTGTACGTTACTCGGGTCTGCACGTTTTCAGAGCTGTAGAGCCGGCGCTGATCCAGAAATATGTGCGGAGAGCATGCAACCCACGGTTCAGCGAGGACATCTACCACCGCTGTGTCCTCAGCAACCTGGAGGGTCTGGGGTCACGCTCACATCTCGCCATGGCTCTTTTTGAACAAGAGCAGGCCAACAGCACCTAGAAGCCTGGAGTTCTTGAGAGTGGACCTCAAATATACCGACTGGACAAAAGGATACTCATGATGAAAATGTGAATTGTAAAATGGTACTTTTATCCACACACTGAATTTCTTGCTGTTGTGTTTGGCACAAAAAGCTCAGAATCAGATAAAGACAGCAGTGTTGCTCATGGACACTTCGACTCAGCAAATGTTTGCTGATGCAATTTCCTACTTGTGTCCTCCAGCTGAAAACCTCTGTGTTCTGTGTTCATGAGGACCTTGGACTTATGAGACTATAACTCTGAATCTGTCATGTCTCTACAAATTATGAGTCAAGCAGGTGTCTTTACACATTTCAATGAACATGGACTACTTGTACTCTGCCATTGATATATTCTCAAAGGAGTCCAGTGAGAATATTTATACTCTTTTAGAGAATTATAGCAGGTTGTGTCTTGAACAAAGACCTTCATTGTCAATAATTATTTGAGGAAAAAACTTGAGCCATAAGTCTTCTTCCATGGAGATGTTTAAAGTAATACTGGAAACAATCTGAAGCCGTTGGCTGCCTTTTCTTTAATATATGTTCTTTTTTTAAGAGGTATTAAAGAGTGATATTTCTGCTCAGAGTTGTTTCCTCATTCCTACTATTCAGGGTGTGTAGAAATGCCTCTTTCAGTGTCATTAGACACAAAGAAAACTGTTTATGGGATCTGTATGCAGTATGCTAGAACAGTTACACCCGGAGGTATTTGCTCTCTGAAGAAAAGGCAAACATGGCAGAAAAATCAGTAATGATGGCATGTTCAATATTCCATCTTCTAGTCTCTCCGGTTTGTCTGAAAGCTTTACTGCAGCACCTGGAGGCAGTGAACAGTTTGTTCCAAAGCAGCCTGCCCCGCCTCGTCTCCTCATATTAAGTCAGTAATTCTCCACCCCGGCCCGGGCCTCCCTGGGTTTTGGCGAGTAGTCAGTACGAATGTGTCTTTGGGGAGAGAAGTGAACCCAGTGCCCAGAGGGAGGTTCGTGTCTACCTAGCCAAGGTCCGCTGTGGCGTAAGTGGTTAACCTTCGCAGCAAGATGGTTGAACGACCTGAATGGTCCTACTTCACATGCCCTCCTCCTCCTCTCTGAAGGGGCAAGACGTTCACGCTGAGGCCCACTGACCTCCCCCAACCCACAAAACTTCTCCACCAACTCTGGAGAATAGTGGAGCAGCAGAGTGAAAGAGGCTCTTTCTGAGGTGCAGTCAGCGTTACAGCACTGCTGTAATGCTCTGTGGAAAGGCCTCCACCTGCTTCCTTGTGGTGAGGTCAGTGAACAATAAAATGTCTGTCTGCTACCTCTGAGAAACGTCTAGCTCATGCAGGATATTTAACCCAGCAATGAGAGAGAGCACAAAATCAACACTCGACCGATGCAGAGTATGAGGGTGTTCTTTTTGTGAGTGGTATTTAGCAGGGCTGCACAATTATCACATTAGATACTAGATTCTTACTTAAAGAAGAAATGTGGAATATGGAGAAAAATAAACTTTATTTGATGTCATTTATGAAGTGAAATGCTGCTGTGGTTGAAGACAGCTAAGTTTTGGGAAATCAGCAGCTGCCTTTCAGTAATTTTGTCCCTTTAATGTTTTAGAATAATAACCATTTACTAAGGTCACAACATGTTTTGCTGGTTAGACATAATCACTGTTGTTGCAGACTGGTCAGGGTTATGTTATTTTGATGGCAGCAGTAAAAGTACAGCTGTCGGCAGAACTGGAATATACTGTAGGCTCATCTGATGTCTTCATAGCTAATCACTTAGTTCAGTGTAGAATTAAACAGAGCAATACTTAAACCAATCAGCCACAACATTAAAACCACTGACAAGTGAAGTGAATAATAATGATCGACCTTACATCATCACAAAGAGCTCAAGGTGTTGACCTTGCCTTCTAAGGTTCCAGCTCCCTATACTGTGAAGCGTCCATGGGGTGTCCCTCAACAAGTCCAATCAATGGAGGCCCCACCTCATAGTCTACAGAACTCAAAGGACCATAACAGCCCTGTTACCAGAAACCACAGGACAACTCACACCTTGACAGGTCAGAGGCAAGTCCGATCCCAATTGGGGCTCCATGGATCGTCTCATGAATGCTTGATTGGATTGGAATCTGGGAGTTTTGGGGCCAGGTTGATACCTTGAGCTCTTTGTCACGTTCCTCAGGCCATTCCTGAGAATTATTTCCGGTGTGGCTGGGAGCGCTGTTCTGCTGGGCAGGGCCACTGCCATCAGAGAGTGCTGGTACGATAAGGGCAGGGAACTTGGTCTGCTGCGGTGTTTGGGAGGGCGGTGCATGTCATGAGTTTTTAATCATTGTCAGATAGTATCCACATGAATGCCAGTACCAAAAGTTTCCAAGGACAAACACATCATTTCAATGAGATGATCATTGTCATTCACATCACCTGTCAGTGGTCTTAATGTTATGGCTGATTGGTGTATATAGTACACCGAATATATCAGAGTTAAAAGGTAGACGGATCTAACCGTTTGCCAGTTGAAGAGCTTACAAATTAAAAAATAAAAACTCATGAAAATTATATTCCAACTGCTGAATATCCAATTGTATTAAGGTAACACACTCAAATCTTCAACACAGAAAACAAACCTCAATTTTACCAAATCATTCTGGCCATGTCAAACAACAACTAACATTTCAGCATACTTTTTACTCATTGTTGTGTTGTTATGAAAATACGTTTAAGGGACCTGAGGAAGTTAACTTCCAACCACTTCCTTTACACAACCAACTCCTGCATATAAATTACACAACCTCCATTTTTCTGCGTGCTCTGATAGCTTCAGCGCGAGGCCCAAATGATAGCATGTTGGTTGACATGGCCATAAAAAATTAGTGAAATTGAGTTAAAGCTTCTGTTACGTGGACAAATATGACAAAGCATTTCTGGCAAAATGTGCTAAAATAGATTAATGGAAGGTGTCTCCATTAATTCTGTGATTGTTCTGTTTATAAAGCAGTAATTCACCATATGCTATGTAATCAAGTGGGAGTAAGATGCTGCAAAATTATAGTTTAAACACTGAAACACAGATATGATGACTAGGGAGAAAAACACCTTTAGCATATGGAAAAGAAAGCTTGAATGTGCCAGTAATACAAGGTCCTGAGTGAATTACTCATCAAATATATATGTGTTTAACACTGCAGCAGCAGACACAGTAATATGAGAGAGAAATATCGTTTAGCCGACTGCCATCACCAGTTACTTTAAGATAAAATGTAATAAATGGCCCCTGACCTAAATGGCTCGTGACCTCTCACGGAAAGAAATCTTTCTAGTTTGGACCCCTTGTCCCGTTTCGCAAGTCTGTGAGTTGCTAGCAGTTTGACCGACTGTTGAACCTTAAATACTTATTCTGAGCCAAAGGAGGTAATGCAAAGATTAGAGAAAGGTCCAAAAAGTGTGGAAAGGCTTTGCCACCATCATTCCCCCGATCTCACAACCCCTCAGATTTGTCTTGTGACCCTTGAAGGCAGAAACCACTGGGCTAAACCACCATCGTAGTCAAAGCTGCTACATCAGCTACAATAGGGAAATGTTACTTACACAATATCAACAATCTAATAATGTGTCACACATAATGCATCAGTGATAAGTGACAATTCAAAGTAACAAGTACTTTTAAGTTAGTTTGCTTATAATACTTTAGTTTTACTTAGAATTTGGGACTTTTATTTGTAACAGAGTAGTTTTATGTTGTGGTACATCTTCCTGCACTGCCAATGACTTTTACTTGTATATATACTATCACTCATTCCTTGATAACACAGAATTAAGTATTGCTAAACCAGAGTTCAAGCCTCATTTCAAACTCCATTTTAACTTTCTGGTTTTGTCCAAATATAAGTATAAAAATCAATTTAAAAATGTCCAAAAGAAAAGTATTTCCCTGTAAAACAGAAGTTATGTAGCTTTCAAAGAGCTCAGTTTTACACATAAATATGTACATTTTTGTGGTTTAGCTAATGTGTTGAGGTATAAAATGTGAAGGAAAAAAAAGACACTTAAGATATCATGGCATTTACAAACTTTGGCAAGCGCTTCTTTATTTACATCCAGGCTGTCTCGCAATGTCACAGCTGTTTTCCCTTTTTTCTTTTTTTTCTTTTTTTTTGTAGAATCACCAAACGAGTTTTTGCTCTTTACAGATATACAGTGTTATGTATACTATCATCTCCCTGTTGGTGACGCTCCGACAACAGTGTAAACAGAGAGAAAAAGAGCAGATCCCACTCTTCACAAAACACATGCAGGGAGTGGGACAAAACGTGTCAACAGTATGTCAGGGCTCTTAGTAACAGGAGACGCAGTAGTCTGTGAACATTTTTGTCAGATATTCTCATGAACTGCGGTGCCTCAAAGCCGAGGTCACCCAGGAGTTGCAGCTTTTAGTGTCCTCCACAAGAGGGTGCAAGTGAATCAGTGACTGTATGACAACAATGTGAATGCCCCGGCCATACAAAGACAAACC
This sequence comes from Sparus aurata, assembly GCF_900880675.1. Taxonomy (NCBI): domain Eukaryota; kingdom Metazoa; phylum Chordata; class Actinopteri; order Spariformes; family Sparidae; genus Sparus; species Sparus aurata. The sequence goes on from NC_044205.1 coordinate 19,056,999, forward strand.
ACTCCAGGTCGGACACAGGACTAAAGATACTACCAATGACTACTGTTTCTCCTCTAACAAGTGCAGTTAATATAACTTAGTAACAAAAACACAGTTCAGAAAAAAAAAATCACACCTACAGTTAGTTGCTGGTAGGGCATATCATTTTTGGCAAAAAAGTTTTTCCAGAAGGCATTTCAACAAAGTCTTTTTGCTCGTCACACAGACTGCTCTGCCAGCTTTTTGTATTTACACACACAGTCTCGTCAGATAATCAGATGTTTTAATTAACGTCCATGGAGCATGCATAGGTCATCGTGAAAATCGTTCCAATATCTTTTTTTTTTTTTCCGTGTATGCTGGGATAACAGATGAGGGTCTCACCCGTGGCGAAGAGAGTCCCGACAAACAATTACAGCACAGTGCAAAGAAACCCAGAGAATGAAAGGTTCCAGCTAGAAACTGACTGCTGAGAGAGAGCGAGAGAGAAAAAAAATCCTCCAACTGACATTACAACATATACATACAAGTCATTAAAAAAAAAACAAAAAAAAAAACAGGTGTAAAAGGAGATGGGTGCTGATTATATCATGTGTTACAGGTACTGAGAGTCAAAGCGAGGGAGGTCTCTCTTTGTTGCAGCTTCTAGCTCCCACGATAGTTAAGGGATAGACCTAAAATAAACCACCCCGACCCAAGATAGTACACAGAGGAACACTAACATTCCTGCTCTACTAATTTAAAACTCATAAAGCTCCCATACTGCACCGTGTAACTCCCCCTCCCTCCCCACATCCCTCCCCCCTGAAAAAGAAACACACACACATACAGATAGTCTGTCGTATACTGTACAGCTGGCCCTCTTTGAAGGGATGAAAACATATTTACATTCACATCTCTAGAAAAGAAAATCATTTTTCTTCTTCGTGTAACATAAAAAGTGTGGAAATGGACACGTTTCTCCAGACCTGGGTTTAAGCGTTCGATTGCAATAATAGTTTTAAACTTGGTTAAGGTTTAATTGGCTACAAACATTCTTTTAAAAAAAACACCCAAATTGTTCATATTTTTATATTTATTTTTTTGCAGTTTCTGTTAAACCCAGGTGAGGATTTATTTTTCTTTTTTCTTTTAGGTGCCCGTTTCTGTTTCAGTGATCATGTTCTCTTCTTGTCGTTGCAACCTTTGGTAACTCCTTCAGGACATTAAAAAGAGCAGTTCGCCCAAAAAGTTTTAAGAAATCAGTCGTTATTTTCTCACACTCGTGCTGATGGAAAATCGCCAATGACGTTTTGTCAACCACAAAACATTTCTGGAGCTTCGCGGCAAAACAGTTTGCAGCATTCTCTAAACCAACAGCGGTAGATAGGGACTTGTTTTAAAATATATTCTAAAAAAAACAAACAACTGCAAATAAATATAAAATGTCGTAATCAAAGGCTCAAGAGGCCCAGAGCGCCCAAATTTTCTTTAATGAGACTTTATTTACATCTTTTTCGGTTGTTTTTTGTATTTCAAAACTAGTCCCTATTGACTTCAGTTGTTTAGGAGAATGCTGCAGACGCTGTTTCGCTTTGAAGCTCCAGAAATGTTTGGGGAACTACGAAACCTCCCCCCGACTTTCCATCTACTTACTCAGCGACGAGGAGATGATGACCGAATTTTCATTTTTTGGGCGAACTTATCCTTTAAAAACACACACTACACAAGGAAGAGGCAGTGAGCGACTTTGACAAAACAAATCAGTCGACGAGTCTAGATATGTGGAGGCATATTTGTTATATGATTAAGGGAGGGAAAAAAGCTATTATTATTATCATTATTATTATTATTATTATTATTATTATAAGGATCGATACTTGTTTCTCCTTCAGTAAAACACTATAGTATCTCCACTATGGTAATACTTAAGTTCACTAATACTGCTGTTAGGAATTACTGTATGAGACACGCTGGATGTTTTCTGATTGATTCACTCAGAAAAAACAGAAAACGAATGCAATGATTCCCTGGAACCCAACGGCTCCCACTGTAATCTTGACTTTGCTGGTGTAATTAATCTTTTGATAACACTCTCCTAATGAGAACAAATGAAAACACACACATACACACACACACACACACAAAGAAACACAAAATGAAGACTCATCCGGAGCACTGCGAGGCTTGAATGTGACGCCACATTACATCATGATACATTTGTCGCTCACAACACAGCAGTGTGTGTGTGTGTGTGTGTGTGTGTGTGTGTGCTTGCGTGTTTGCGTGTGAGCAGTTGGGTTCAGAGTTTTCTCTTGACGTATTTACAAAGCAGAGAGTCGTCGATTGGAAGAGGAAGTTCTGTTTATGAGGCAGTGAGTCCGAGGATGCCTGTGGTCTGAGTGCTCGACCTTTCCGGAGGAGAATACATGCGGTTTAATGGCGATGTCCTCGCAGTCCTGCAAATACGCACTGTGTGTGTGTGTGTAAGTGTGTGTGTGTTTGCGTCGAGATCCGACTTCCATACAAACGTGGGAAAACCTCCTCTAATTTCAAAAACATATGAGAAAAAAAAAGACAAAGGCTTTTTTTTTTTTTTTCTTAGTACTGACATTTTTAGAGGTGGAAGGTTTCACCAGACTACAGTGATGGCCTCACACACACTCACACTCACACACACACACTCACACACAAACAGCTGAAATCAGATGCACAGATTCAGGAGGGTCTTGGTTTAGGTGTTGCGTACAGCTAAGGCCTGTTCCAGCTCCTGTCTCCTCTGCTGGATCTGAAGAGGAAAGAAAAAGGAAAGAAGACTCACGTTAGTGTGTATGCAGGTTTTTAAAAGGCAGACTACTCCTTTCCCACGGCCAGAAGATGAGTTTGCCTTTTTTTTCCTGGTATGCCACATTCTTGAATGCACCGGAAAACAGGGAGCAGTTGAAAGAAGGATCAAGGCCAGTGTCACCGCTCCGAGCGCTTCAAGTCGAAAAATCTCTCAACTTCTCAGAAAGGCGCTGGTGACGTCACCCTCGCTCTTTTTCTTTCTCCTATCCCAGGTGATAATATTCACTTTATTTTCATCTCCTATGGATCAGGTCATGCAACCACATCCTCCCTGCTCTGATGTCACGATGTCAAATAAAAAACAAACAGGTAGTAAACTGCAGTGGCACAGTTCGTATACCGTTGTCATAGACGCATGTGCAGCTTTTTTTCTCTCTGCACAAGAACGCTCCATCCCAGCGCTCCCGAGCACACCATCAGCAACTTTTCTGCACTGAATAAACGCCACGTGGACACTGACTCTAATCAGACACACAATTTTTTCCGTGGCTGACAACGGCCGTTGCCAAGGAGCGAGACATCTCGCTTCTCTGTTGAGAGTTCCACATGCGCATTATCGATCAGGCGGCTAACAGGCATTGAAGCCACGAACTTCTTCACAGCTTTTAGCTCAGTCACTGTTTCACACTGAACAATGTTCCAGCACTGCTTGAACAGAGATGGATGGTAAAAACATTAATAGCCAGCGTCCTTAACTTCAACATGGAAAAAGAGGCGAAAATTAGCGCGTCCACCCAGACATCATCTTTCAATTAGCCTATCAGAGCTGGAGTCCATACACACCCGGAGCTAATGCAGAGTCATTTGATCAGTGGTTGATTGTACCATTTCCCATGAAGAGAAAATGTTAGTGGGTTTTTCCTCCAGTGTGAAACGGGTACAAGAGGGTTTTTTCCTCACCTTGCAGTAGAAATAGCGGCTCACGGCCTCCTGGGACCAGGGCTCGTGGTAAAACGCCGCCCTCCTCTCCTCCTCAGGGTTCCCCACCACGTCTGTCATCAGCTGCAGCCGACAAGAAGGCACAATCATTAATGACAGGGCTAAATAATAACCATCATCAATATCACATGCCACAAATGCAGAGTGTGATCCGACTCTGTTTTTTAATAGACAAATATTGCATGTGATTTGCAGGAGGCAGTATTTCCAACCAGTTAATAATCTGTCTGAGGAGGATCCCTAATTATTTTCATAATTCAAAGTCAGCCTTTGTGCCTTTAGCTCTGCATTGCTAATGCGATGAAGAGCCAGACTTTCGTGTATCTTTATTGGTGAGCTCATGCTCTGATCTGAGGTGTAAATGAATGGTTTCAAAAATAGTTTCACTGGTTTACACTCAGGAATGACCCTCCTGCATTTCATCTCCAGATCGTATATCTGACAAAAGGCAGCGAGTCGTTTCAGTGTGAGTCGCAAGACGGAAAGACCGCGCTTGAATGTAAAAAAGCACCATCGAACCTTAAGGTCTCGGCTCTGGGATTTCAGCCAGTCCTGGATGTAGCCCTTGGGATCTCTGGAGAAACTGAGCATGAAGTCCCTCTGGATCTTCAGCTGGTTGATGGACTCGATGGTCTCGTGGATCTGAAAGAGAAGCAGTGACAAAGGCTGTTGATTCAAATGTTTCCTTCGTTAAACTGACTGTAACTGGATGGTTTCTTTGATGTGTTTGTTTGTAAGAGAGAAAATTAAGGAAAATACGTTATTTTTTAATTGCTAGAAAACACATCCACAAATGCAAATCCAGTGTTTCTAAACCTTCTTTCCTCTCCTCAAGAATGAACTCTGTGAATATATAGACTCCATGAAATATTCAGAGAAGTGTAAAGCTCCAAGGACACTGAAACATTTTTGAGTGAAGTTGGTGCTCTGACTTGGACTTTTGAATGGAGAGCCTTGTTGGTGCCCTGGGACATGAATTGTTGATGTTGTTTGTGTATGTCTTTGTGTTTTGTATGTGTTTGCCATTGTTAATAAAGTATTTAAAGCGACATTGTGTAACTATATATAAGCTTCATGATCATGTTGATGGTAAAGTGTCTTGTAATAAGGTGAATGGTGTCTCTGTCTCAGTCGCTCTGCCCTCCTATCACTTGTTTCTTCACTGTGTAACTTCATTGAGAGGGCAGGAGCACAGCGGAGGATCAAAATACAAGTTTTCAACACGTAACATTGTTATTAGCAAGTATGTAGTTAGCACCTACATTACATCTGACAATTTGTTACAGACCTGGGATTTGTATTTATGACGGTGGTGTTGCAATCAAAAACTGTGGGGGGCGCCAAATCACACAAAATGCCAATTTCTACATAATGTTGCTTTGAAGGAAAAAAAATTTAAATCAGGAAAGCAACAATGGCCACTCCGTGCATGGACTGTTTTGGGGGGTAAAATAATGTCCCTGGAAACACACTGAGCAACTCCAAAGGTTCCTAGTCTCTTAAACTGTTTGAACCCTTCACATCTACAAATTGCAAATACGCTTTTCCTCAAGAAATGACGAGTTTACAGAGAAGATAACATAGAATTAAAACAAAACGAGTATTAAATATTAGTGAAAATAAAATACAGAGTGTTTAAGAGGTTAAATGCAAAAAACAGAAGTTAACATTAAGAGGAGCTACTGAAGGAGAGACGACTGAACTTGACTCTAATCTAATCTGGGCCTGATTGTACAATGTCTTCCTATTCATTTTTGCCATACCCCTTAGTATTCTGTCATTAGTGTAGTTGACTGAGAAAAAAAGGGTAACAGATATATCTGCTATCATGCAAAAGTAAAAATGGCAATAAACTGGCAAAACATCAGCCTGCCACGAAGCAGAAACAGTGCTGGAGTAAATGTATTTCATAAAAGCTTCCTGCTCACGCACAACAACTTGCTCTCGCCAAAAATGTCAGCTTAAAAGTTAAAATGCGTCTATTAAACATAAATCTTGGTCACACATTTATAACAGCTCCCACAACAACAAGGCGTGAAATCTACCGCGAGCAAACGCTCCCGTTTAAAAATATAAGTCCCCACGAGGCAGCTTACTCGTCACCTCGCCGTGATTTACAGCATCAAAGCCGAGGCAGAATCAATCCACAGTTTGCGTTCTATGTTGTCGTGGCTCTCACCTTGTTGTCGAGCGAGGCGATCTCCTGCTGGTTGGCGGTGGAGAGGAGGAAGCTGCTCATCTGGCTCTTCAGGGGGTCTTCCACCTCCACGTCGATGTCGTAGCAGGCCGTCTTCTTCTGGTCGTTTGGATCCACGCTGACAGGAGCAAACGATCATTTATGAAGAAGATAGAATATTACCACAGAACTTAAGAGACAGATCTTTTTAATAAAACTTTCAAAGCTTGCTGAAAATTCAAGAAAAAAATATTAAGAATAATTTTGAAGACACATTTCTAACTTCTGAGGCCTCACTGAGAAAACAGAGAATGCTTTAGTTGCTATTTTAATGGAATATCTTGTTCAAATGTGATGTTTTCTCACAAGGGCCCCAACAATAACATAAATACAACCTGGCATAAAATCCAAAGATGCACTCAGCATGCGCTTAAAATTCTTTTCATACATCTTCGTACATCAAACTTGAATTTAATCTCAATCGGGCTTTCCTCATTAAATAAGAGAGTCTTGAAAAAGAGAACGTACCTGATGACGTGGTTGATGACGATGGGGTCGGGGGGTAAGAGGAGGTTGGTGAGGCGCTGAGGGATCTCAGAGAACTTCAGCCGAGGGCAGTCAAAGATCTGGAGGGGAATAAACATGGAGCGCGTGTGAGGAAATCGCTGCCTCGGAGTGCAGACACACCGCGGCTTTGTGGACTTTTCCATACAGTTTTCCTTTAGCCTTGTGTAGCCTTGATGAGCAAATTGGTTTCGTAGGATTCAGCTTGTGGATTCAGTCACAGCTACAGTAAAACACTTCTCCATCACCTTAAAGGCTCCTTAACTGACATTTTCAAGACTTTCAAAGCTTTTATGATCACATATAAACTGTTACTATAAAGGCAACTTGTTTCCAGCTGATCATATTAACTTCTGCTGGATGTATTTTTCAAGGGCTGTATTCAAACTCAAGCACGTGTCTAACTTTGACGACACATTTTCTAGTATGTGAAGTGTGTACTGTACATTTACAGTCTAATTAGGAGATCACAGAGGTCTGTATTTCGAGATAGATACATTTCATATTACTCTCGTTACTGCAGTAATATTATATCTTTAGCGGTGGAAAGTAGAGTACTTTTACTCATGTACTGTACTTAAGCACAAATGTGAGGTGTACCCATGTTGTGCTACTTCATACTCCTCCTCCACTCAACTTTTAACTCCACATTTACTTGACACCTGTAGTTTCTTTTCAAAATAAGATTTTGCATTTAAAAAAGGCTAAATCAGTTTATAAAATACAATTTGTGAGATGTTAAACCAGTGGCTGATGAGTGTCAGTCCCCTCTAAACCTTTCAGATTGTTTCATTTTGATTATTTTACTTTATTATTGTGTTTCTTGTCCCACTACTCGTACTGCTCCTAAGCATTAGCAGTGATCAAAACCTCCGCAGAGTACCTTTAAAGTAAAAGACCTGAGTACTTCTTCCATCACTGCATGTTTTCGCTGACGCTGATTTTAATATTCACGCTACAACAGTGTGATTTATAGCACACAGTGAGTCCCATACCTGTTGGAAATACTTGTCACAGTTGATGTACTCCTTGTCATGGGAGTCCTGCAGCTTGTTGGTCTTGATGTACTGCCAGAGGGCCTGGATGATGCAGGAGCGGGTCTGAGTGTGAATGCCAAGCAGGCGAGCCAGGCGAGGGTCCAGCTTAAACTGGGGAGGCTGTGGAGACGATGTAATCGCATTACGACACTTCCTTTCACAACCGCCCACCTCGGAGCTTTTTACATCAGCTACATCACATCTGACAGCCTTATCGTATTTCCCCCTGCGGCCTGGATGTGAGGTTTAAAAATGGAGTCTTAAATGGGCTCTCTAATGTTTGTGTTGGTTATCAGAGATGTGAGGCCTGCAGGTTGTCACTACAACAGCTGATTGTAATGGCATGCATTAGTCACAGAGTTATAACAGTGTGTTTCTGGACAGAGTTGCGAGCCGTTCTGAGACTGTGTTCCCCTCCACCTCACCTGGTAGTCCAGCATCAGCAGCAGAGTGCAGCGCACACTCACATCTCCCGGCCTCTTCACCTGGAAGCCGTCCGTCTCCTGGGTGGTGGGCGTGCGGTGCCACTGAAAGAGCAAACAGCCACACGTTGACTTCACACGCAAAACTGAATGATCATTTTGTTAGTTTCACACCTCATTAGCTGTTTGTTTCACACTCATTAATCAGAATCTCTAATTAATTCCCCTTTTTCTGAATCAGCTTACGGGATTCTACAAGACACTTTTTTCAGCCAAAGTTAGAGGAGTTTTGGTTGCTTTGGATGAGAGATTTCTACATTTTTGGTTTTGTTTGATGTGGTTGAGCTCATCTGGAAAAAGGTGATGTCACACATTTCCCACACCAATCAGACTTTTGACGACATTTGACTCAAATTATGATAACAGTAGGTGGGGGTTGTTTACTTACGTTGACAGCAGTGTGAGTCAAATGTGGCCGAACCACACCCAGACAGTCCTGATGAAGCAGATAGAGTTTTTTAGCCACGTGAGCAGCATGGCGCTAGGAATGACAATGTCGGCTGTTCCATCAATCTACCATTTTATGAAATATTTCATCAACTATAATATGGATTTAAATGAAATTTGGTACAAATATTCATAATTTCTGGATGTTTTTTCTCAATGACTTTGGGGATCCCCTGACCTTTTCCTTGAGCGCCACTACGGATTCACATTTATGGTAATTTCCTATTTTGATGTAAAATTTGTTCTTGAAATTTTAGTGATCCAGCTGCCTTTTATCCAGCACCATTGAAATTGTAATGTTTTCTATACTTTATGACCATAACCTGCAAATCTACTTAAAATACTTAATCTGTCCTTGTTTATTTAGTGCTAATTAGCAAATGTTGGATTCATATAATGAACATGACCAACATTAAATCAGCTGAACATCAGCATGTTAGCAATGTGACTATAAGGATATTAGCATGTTGACATCAAACTTATTGAGTTTTTACCTCTAATTGATAATACTTATTTATAGTTAAAACTTGAAACCAAAGGTGTAAGTTTATCAGTTACACCGATAACTGCTCCTCTTTGCTAGTTATCCTTGGCTGTAGCTCGCTACTGTTAGCCAATTAGCTCATGGCTCAGTTAGCTGTGGAGCCAGTGGCCCTTGATTTTGTCTGGACCGAGATCCCAGATCATTAGGAGGAGTAACCACGAGCGACTGGTCTCAAGACCCAAGGAGGTCAGTTTGAAGGTGGGAGTTACAGTATGGAGGCGATTTACAACAGCCCTGACCAAAACTATGACTTCTGGGATGGGAAGATATGGCAGGCGGGGGCAGGAAGGGGTTGAAGTGACAGAGAGTTGGACTTTAGGAGCAGAATGTTTTCACATATTACTCTGTGATGAGGAATTATTTCACCCAAACCAGAACTGATTGTAGAATGAAAAACCAAGCCTGTTTGATGAGTATTGTTTTGTTTGTGTCAAGTTCGAATTAAGTGTGTTTTACAGTGAGTTAATGAGGCAAATCAGTTAATTTTAGTTAAGCAAAAGAGAGAAACTTAAACGTACAAGGTTTTCTGTTTGGTTAGGAAATTAGATGCAAGAGAATTTACTTTCTAGACATTTTCTGAGATTATCTTATTTAATTATTAGCTTCGGGAGCTCATAAAGAGTAGCAAAGCAATGGGACTATTGCCTCTTGCTGCTAAAAAGTAGTATTATGAGACAGGACAGGTCAGGGGTACCTGATTTGAATGCTAACTTCATTGGACATCTCTGCAACAACATTCACAACTGACCTAACGTCAACACTGTTGTTCCGCGCCAATCTGTTGATAATGTTAGTGCAATAATAAAATTCTGGACATATCTTACAAACGGCTTCTTTCAGGAAACTGCAAACTGTTCAAAGTTGGAGGTTTGGCATAATAAAAGGTCCAGTGTGGAGGATTAAGCAGCCTCTAGCTTTGTGTTTATACATTACATCCAGCGCAAAAAAACCCTAATCTCACCCTCCCCTATGGTGTCCGTTAAAAATCTCCCTCTAGAGCCAGTGTTCAGATTGTCCGTTCTGGGCTCCTGTAGAAACATGGTGGCCCGCTTCTGCTGTAGATTTATAAGGCTCGTGCTAAGGTAATGAAAGCACAACAATTCTTAGTTTCGTGTGGTCATACAGCCATAAAAACATAACTATGAATATCATATTCTTTTTCTGCTAATAGATGCCCCTACATCCTACACACTGGACCTTTAACACATGTGCAAAAAGAAACTAGCCTATTCAGTGCTCCTACATCTAGCAACCTTGATCTCGACCAAGAGTCTGTGGTGTGATGAGAGGTTAACTTTTTGCAAACTAGCCATGCACAGTGTACTGAGACACCAACATAGCAAAAGCCTAACCTTGTGGCTGTGCAGCTGAATGGTCTCACACCATCAGAGGAGACTTGAGGTGAAAGAACAGAAAAACTAAGCATCCAACCGGCCAAATACAACTAAGCCCGTACGATTCTGTGTTTCAGTCTTTGTATTCGCACACCGCAGAACCTCCTCTGAGTCCCACCGCAGATTAAACGTTATTTACAACTACATTTTATCTTGACTGCTCCGAAACTGAAAAGAAAAAGCACTTAAAACACCATCTCCAGTACAGTGGATCGCAGTGAGTTGGCATGCAATACAGAGTAATGTTTTCCTCCAATCAATGGCTGACTCAGAGCAGATTAAGTACTGATTGTAGCTCAAGGTAGAGAAAAATTTCTTTTGATGAAAAATCATTCAAAGCGAACCACCTGAGTGCCTCGCTAAAATACCCTCTTAAAAGGAGGAACCTTGAGAAGTCATAATTTTCACTCTGAAACTCTTAAAGAGGGTTTTTTTTTCCCAGGTCAATGCAATTCGCGAGGATACGAAGTGAAGGGCGGCTTATGATTGTTTTTTAAAAGTAAGCACTTGTTTTTTTTTTCAAGCTCTCACACCTGCATGTTTAAACAACCTTGCAATGTTGAAAATGATGAAAAAAAAAAACACCCTCTTCTGTATGCTGTTACAGAGAATCAACTTATTGAAAAGGAAAGATGGCAGTCCCTTCTCTCCGTCTGTTTTATTTGTGTTCATCCAATGACGGTGTTAAAGGGAGCAGGTTCGTGGGGGTGATTGTGGCTGCGAGACTAAACCAGACATTACAAAATAAAACATTTTCAGCAAGTGGCTCTCGCTGCATGATGAGGAGGCTGTCACTGACCCTGACTGCATGGCTGAACAGACTGCATACAAAAGCTCTTATTTATTAATAGATGTGATTTCAGATGAAAGCACTGACCCGTGAAGTGACCAACAGGACAGCTGTACAGAAGCGAACGTCGTCTAAATGGGCTGAAGAGATAAAACTAACATTCAAAGCTTTAAAGAAGTCGTTACTGAGAGATAGATTATGAAAAATGTCCATCATAGCTGATTTAAGAGAGTCTAAACAGGTAATATAAGTGAAAACACCTGTCTGGGTGGTCATTAATGGAACTGAGCCATCGCTAACAGAATTAGCTTCATCTACTCGTTTCCTTCAGAGACAAGTCTGCTGTGAGAAAGCTGAAACTTCAACCCACAAGAACATTATTTAATTTCTACGGAAGAGGATTAGGGCCACATGTGAATTTTTTTTTAAATTCTGACTTTAATCTCAGAATTCTGACTTTAATCTCAGAATTCTGAGAAAAAAGTCAGAATTCTGAGATTAAAGTCAGAATTCTGAGATTAAAGTCAGAATTCTGAGATTAAAGTCTTTTCAGAAAAAAGTCAGAATTCTGAGATTAAAGTCAGAATTCTGAGATTAAAGTCTTCTGAGAAAAAAGTCAGAATTCTGACTTTTTTCTCAGAATTCTGACTTTAGAGTCCGAACAAAAAAAAAAAATTCACATGTGGCCCTAATCCTCTTCCGTAAATTTCAAATCAAGAGTTGGAGCATGAAACAAAAAAATCTAAAGCGCTCTTTCTATCTGTCCGAAGATAGCTTAGCTTAGTATTGAGGATTTAGCTAACTTGGCTCTGTTCGAAAAGCTCACTAATTAATATGTTATATCTTGTTTGTTTAATGTGTCCAAAAGCCAAAGGGAAAAAAAAATAAAATGCTGTTTTGCAGTGAACCTCAGGCTACAGCGGCTAACAGGCTAACATAGCTAACAGTCTCCTGGCTGTCACTTCTAGACAAGTTTTTATCAACAAAAACACCATTTTAGGTTGAGTGTTCAAATGTTTACAGGTAGATGTCAGTGTTTTACCCTTATATTCATTACTTCATTTCAAAGTCACTGTGCAGGAGCAAAAATGTGTTAAGTGTCATTTACAAATAGCCTACTAAGAGACAGCGCTGTATTACCGACCTAGCATTTTAGCATGTTAGAATGTTTCCTATTTGTTGTGTAAAGTACAGCATTAAATAGAAAGTGTTGTTTATTTATTTACAAAGTTAAATAAACATAAATTAGCTGTTTACAGGGACCCTCATGGTGGCTAACACGGCTAACATTCTCCTGAGTGTGGCTTTAACACGTCAAGGCTGAGTTTGAATTACTCACAAAATATATTTTAGGTTTAGTATTTCTTTAAAAGTGGATGTCAGCGTTTTACCTTCATATTTATATTTCCATGTTTTCATATGAATTGGACTGGAGCAAAAATGTGTGATGTACAAATAGCTACCTTCAGATTGTACTGTATTGCCTACCTAGCAGGTTAGCATGATTGTTATTTGCAGGTCAAAAGTACAAGATCAAATAGAAAGTGAAGATTAAAAACACTGATCGTTGTGACAAAATAGTCTGTAAGAGCAGGTAAAAGGTTGATCTGATGACAGGTCTGCACTTCTTAAATTAGCCCCCTTCCTCTGTGCACACGGTGCAGCGGCCAAGTGTGAACTGACCTCAACCAGGTGGTTGTCAGGACCGTAGAGGTCTTTATCCAGCTCAATCACCAGGCTCTTAAAAAACGAAGAGAACTTCTTTTTCTGCTTCCCCGGCTGTGAAACAGAGAGAGAGGTGGTCAGTTAAAGTCTAAAATCAGACACATCAAACACCTACACACACACACACACACAAAAGCAAAAGCTCGTCGATTTGTCTTTGCTATCAGCAGCAATACCCCGTCATAAAAACCACAACAGGGCGAGTGAGATCAGACGGCAGATATTCTCAGGGTCCACTTCCTCCGAGCTCAACGAGAAATATTTGTGGTTTCTGAAACTTTAATGCTCCCTACTGCTGCGAAATGATGGCCCTGACCTGGACTGCTGAGAACATGAGAGCGTTTTGAATGGAAGCTTACGGCAAAAAACGCAAGATTATTGTGCTTCTCACGCTGCGGCGACAGCATAGTAAATGTGTTGCGAGCATCATTACCGAGTGTGACTGCCGGCCGAAAGTGTCACACATTCATGGTAAATGGGACGATTATGATCTCAGATTCTTCTTAGACTCACACTGTGGGTCAGTAAGTAAAGTTTATTTTTTGCTTTTAAATTGACCACGTTAGTGAATTAGAATACTCACGTCATCCAGCAACTTTCCCTCCACTCGCAGTTCCCAAGATGCAATGCTGCCGTCTGAGTCATCAGCGTCCGGTCTGGCAGGGTTGAAGGTGTTGGATATGTAAAGTCTCAGTTTACGCTTTTGCTGCTGACACAAGGGCACATTAAATAGCACAGTTTAAACCGAAGTTTCACAAAAAAAAATTTAAATCATTAAAAAGTCCCGCTGCAGGTGCCCTGTCTGAACTCATTAACACAGTATAAAAGCAGATGAATAAAGTGCTTTCATATAACAGCAGTCGTGAAATCTTCAGCCTTGAAAAGAGACTTTTTTGTGCTTTAAGGTGACACCAAACTAAAAGAAGTGAAAAATGAAATCCGCTGATAAACAGATAAAGCAGTTTCAAGACATTTTAATACCTCGTGAGATGCAAAAAGATGCTTTAAATGACATGTTTGCCCTTGTAGAGATGAATAATTTGTCGTGTTGGCTGCTCGTTTTTTTGTCCTAACCTTCATCGGTCTCTTCAGTGCCTCCTGGATGTCCACGCGTTTGCGCATGATGGTCTGGTCCAGTTTGCGCTCAAACGCCAGCAGATCCATGTAGGCCTGAGACTCGGGTACCAGCTCGCGGATCTGCACAGAGGGGAGGAGATGACGATCTGGCTTTAAAATCACCATAACTGCAGTATTTCACATGGACAAGATTAAGGAGACCGATCAACTGTCTTGAAATCAATGAAGGGATTAAGCTAGATAAGCTGTTGTGCAGCAGGGGGTCCAGTGTCTTGTTTCAAGGACATGTAGCCACACAACACAAACGGACCTCTGAAGGAATGAAGAGGTGTAATGTAAAAGGGACCTCAGGAAGTGTTATTGTTGGTTAGTGTTGCAGTTTGAGTTTGTGGTTCGGCTATTTCCTGTTTTATTTTTAAGGTCTATCCTCATGTGTCTTGTTTCACTTTCCACTGCCTCCCTTTGTCTGTTTTCTCGCCCTTTTTCTGCGTTCACATGTGTCCCATCAGTTAATCACCGCCCTGTGTATTCAAGCTCTTGTCGTCCGCTCTCTCTTTGTCAGGTCGCTGTTCTGTTTTGCCCCTGTGTCCTTGTGTCCTCCCTGTTCCACCTCCCCGCCGTGTGCTTCCATCTTTTGGTTCCTGATTCCTCGCGTTATTCCTGGTTTGCTGGTTTGTACTCGCCATTTGTTGGTTACCTGCCTGTGTGTCTTGCGTTTGTGTCCCCTTTGTTCGACTGTGACATTTATATATATATATATATATATATATATATATATATATATATATATATATATATATATATATATATATATATATATATATGTATATATATATTATATAGATAGATATAGATATAGATATAGATATATATAGATAGATATAGATATTATAGATAATAGATGTGATCACCATGTGCTTTTAAATCAGAATGTATAGTTTGATTGGCCAGCTAGCTAAAATAGCCTAAGGTTTACAAACATAGATTATCTAATCACATTTATTTGATTTTTTTTCAGAGAGTTACACAGTAGAGAGCTGCTCCTCCCTTTCTCCACCTTTATACTGCCTTTTTTTAATGTGAGCCTTCATGTCCCAACGACCTTTCTTTATCTTTTGGAAATCTTCTCCTGTGGGTTTCACATCATAGAAACAGTCGCACAATCATCTTTAGATAGGTACTTTTACAGAGTCAACCATCTTTCAGTTTTTTACTGAAAGGGGGCGTTTTGGGGGTAATCATTAAACCCTATCTTCCAATTCTTCCAAATTTCCTCGAATGTATTATCCTGCAGCCTCACCGAAAAAGTAATTCTTGCCATTACAAAAATGTCACAAATGATATCGCACCAGCTCTCCAAGGATGGAGGCGTCTGTCTGAGGCCAAGCCCTGTTTAAAGTTAACAAAACCAAACCTTCAAGCGACTCTCAAGCTCAATAACAAACACTTCAATGTTACCTTGGGACGGTTTCCAGCTGTGTTTGTGTCGACCAAAGCAGGTATTTCAAACCAAAACATGATCCTTTTCTACCTCTAACCAAGTCGTTATTTGTGCCTGGATCCAACCAGTGCATAAGGAGTGTTGTCACAAGACACAATTTTAAAAAACAAACCGAAAGAAATGTTAAGTTGCAACATATCTGTGGTTTGAAGAAACACTGTCGAACATATATTTTGGCCATTGGGTTGCTGTGTATGATGACAATCAAACTCAAGACAACCTTGGGGTGCTGAGCTATGATGTCCCAGGTACTCTAACTATCTCTCTCCACTGATCTCTGTGATGTCAGCTAACAAATCCCTCAAAATTCGTATTTCTCTCTTGGCAATAAACTTGGGAACTTGGAAATAAACCTGTGATGTTCTGAAATTGAGAGGATTAAAACGACTTATTAAAAAAAAACAAAAAATTTAATCAGATTCAGAGTAAAATTAATTGTAACTTTTAGTATTTGCTCAACATGAGACATGTTTTATTTTCCTTTAACTTATAGGAAGCTGACAGGAGCAGAAGGGTCCCTCTGCTGCTCCCCAGTCCAACATTCATATGGCAGTCCACACCATCGCTGGAAGGCTACAAAAAATGAGATGCGGAGCGTGCAGCCAACCAGCCAGGACTCCAGACATTACCATACCGATGAAAGTCCTCAGAGCATCAAGGGCTGCTGCTGCTTACTTACCAAACTGTGCACACTCCCCCTCAGCCTCCTCCCTCCCTCCCTCCCTCGCTCTCCTCTCCTCTTTCATGCTTCTTTCTAAATGGCTGCCTTCATTGTTCCCTCTCATTCCTTCTCTATCTCCATCTCGCTCGCCTTTCACCGGGGCCGAGGTGCCAGGCAGACGGAGAAGTGTGGCAGACATTCCCTGCCCCTGACTCATTACTGTGGAGTGGCGCCCCCGAGCCATGCCCACTGCTATCTCTCTGTCTGGGTTATGTTAAGGGGGGATAAGACCTGAGCCAAGACGCTCAGACCTCCATAGACTCGGTGCAAAAGCCCTCCTAGGAGGTGAGGTGATGGCGTGGCACAGGGCCCCGAAAAAACTGAGAACGAAAAAAATCGCAACCTCTGTCGGCGCACACTCACCTGTGGCAACGCCGTGATTCTGCCACCTCTTTCGCTTACTTGTGGCCGTGTCCCTGCCACATCCCGCCAGCTTTTTCCAATTTGAATCAATGAGCCACCAACCACATAACAAGAGCGAAACCCTACAGTCAAAAAAAACAAACCCTAAATCGCTCCACCTCATCCTCTCTCTTCTCATTTGGAAACAACACATAATCATCTGGCCCTCTGCGCCTTTCCAAGAAACCCCCGACATCAAAAAGGCGACCAGGATTTTTCTCCCCTGACACACACACGCAGAGACACAAACATAGCAACAAAGGTAAAAAAATAAAATAAAAAATAAGCAGCCTCACCCTTTGCGGAAGAATCTTGTCTGCCATTTTCCTTCTCTTAGCACTAGAGAGAGGGAGAGAAAGACAGGGAGAAAGAGGAAAAAGAGAGCATGTTACTATGGTGACTGATAGCGTAGCACCCAGGCCATCTGCTAAAATGCTGGGCCATATCCAGCACCCCAGCATCCCAGCTGTGTGTGTGTGTGTGAGAGAGTGTTTGTGTGTGCGTACGTGCTCCTGTGTTTGTGTGAAATGCAGCGGTCCACCTGGAGAGCGAGAGCCTCTAACAGCCAAAAAAGTGTCACATCACACATCTCTTGCCTGTCACACACACACACACGCGCGCACACACACACACACACACACACACACACACACACACACACACACACACACTGCAGCAGGACTCGGATGGTGACAGGATGTGTGTTCAGGGGCTTTTGGGAATGCGGAGTCAAGATTAGGAGAATGTATGTGTGTTTATGTGCGTGTGTGTGTGTATGGATATTTTCATTCATGAATTCCTGGCATTTCCTGCTGTGTGAGAACATTTGTTGACCAATACTTTGATTTTTTAATAGTTTTTTACTTACCAAAAAGGGGGCAAGAACAATAAGACAGCCTGGGCTGAGTTGGTGCTTTTGTCAGAACTTTCTCACTAAGTGAAACTGATTTTCCGCTTCGTAAAAATATTAAATCAGCATCTGTGGACAGTTGTGGAGAGTTTGTGTAAAATCATGCACATGTTGTGTTGTTGGTGACTGCAAGAGGAGACACTGGCTCAAAAACACCCACACTGCAAAAAGAGCAATTCAAAGAAGGTCTCATTAACTATTAACTTGTTTCTTAAACTTATTTTAAGATGATTTAAGCATATTTTTCTATAGAAGGTTATTAATCTTGCCTCGTGGGGGGCACATCCTTTTGGCTAAGCTTTGAAAAAGTGTGAAGATTTAAAGATTTAGATTCTTCATCTCTATTCCTGTTTGAGGACATTAACTCGTAGACTGAGCGGAATTAAAAGACAAGCTACTTTCAAGAGTCCTCATTGTGAATTCTTTCTGAGTTTTTCACACATAGCATTTCTTTTGTTTAGCGTACAAAAACCAAAGCATAACAATGACAAGTTGTGGTCTTACAGATTGTTAACCATTGGCACATAACTTCCTGTAAAACCACAAGTAACTCATTTTTAGACTTTGTTTCTTATACATATTGAACAAGAATAAGTTATTATCAATAAGTTATCACTTCAGACTGGTGGATTTTGATATCTGCTAACAAAAGTCTCATCCACTAGTAAATATCGTATTTTAGGATTATTTAATAATTTTTTTTCCCCATCAAAGATGAGTAATCTTGTCCTGTGAGTGATCTGTCATCCTGGAAATAATCTGAAAAAGTGCAAAGAATTAAAGGATTCCATGTCGTCTTTCACAGATTTCAGATTCTTCTTCCTCTGTAATCCTGTTTTAAAATATTGACTCCTAGACTGAACGAAATTAAAAGACAAGATACTTTCAAGTGTCTTTATTGTATTATTATTTTTTCAACTCTTTTTGCTGAGATGACAGGATTGATACCACTCTTATATCTGTCCACTAAATATAAGGCTATTAGCATAAACACTGGAAGCAAGGGGAAACAGCTAGCCTGGTTCTGCCTGAAGGTCAGAAAATCTGCTTTCAGATGCCACTAATGCTCACTAATTCACACTTTCTATCTTCTTTGCTTCATGCACAAAAAGCTAAGACTGAAAATGACAATTTGTGGCATTACATGGGTTTATTCAAGCTCTCAATCAACTAGTTTGGCACATAACTCGGAGAAAGCATATCACCTGAGAAACCGCTAACAGCTGCTAACAATAGTTTCCACTGGCTAGTTAGCTAGTTAGCCCTCCCGAGGCTAGCTGGTTAGCATGCTAACTTCAGTCAATATCTGCAACACAATAAGAAGTTGTCTTGGACATGACATAATAAATGTTATTTCTTCACATTCTGTTGATAATTTGAGTTATTTTTTGAAATAATACACGTTTAACATGAATTTAAATCTCATGGATGTTATCCACCTTCTTACAATGTAGTCGCTAGTTGTTGGTAATGTTGTTAACTCATCATTAACTAACAGGATTAAGTTTGTCTCTGTCGTCTCATTTGATATATGACATGTCTTCCGAAATTAGTTAAGATTCTATTCTTGCTTGTAGAAGTGGATTTTTTTGCAGTGTAGAGAAATTTCCTATCACAGAGCACTGCAACGGTCTGTGGAGCAGTATGTTACATCAGCATGCCAAATACTGAAACAAGCCTGCTGCAAGGAGAATTGAAAGATCCGGGGGTGCATTGCAAAGGGAAAAAATACAAACCTGCATCACAACAATCCTCTATTTTAAACTGTTTCAAAAAGGGGTTTGAAATTCGATTCTACTTTATTTTCTGTCTCCCCGGTGAAAAAAAAAAGTTCCCATCATGCCATGCTCCAGTCCAAAGCATGCACCACTACATGTCAGGGGTCAATTTCTAGGCCCGTACGTATTGGTTGGCCGCACACAACTCATTCAGGGGGCTCAGGTGAAAAAGGCCAGAGTCATCAAACGTAAGAAAATGGACATGCAGCAGAATTAAACTCCTACTTTGATCCGAGCGTGGGATCTGATTGGGGCTCTCTCATGTCCATCTGCCTCGCCGGCATCTCATTGGCTCCCGGGAATCCGACTGGCTTCCTAAGAATTAGTGAGGATTCGAAGGTTGTCCGATTAGAGTTGTGGCGAGACACACACTCAGTGGCAGCAAGAACGATGTCAGAGCCGAAACACCTGGAGGTTCTGGCTGTTTGTATGTCTGTGTGTGTTGGATGTGTGTTAAGTTCAAGGGTCTGTTGGAAGGTGAGAAATCTAAAAGTCAGACAAGGGCAGGCACTGGGATGGGCGTGTAACTGTGTCCATGCACGCACAAAGTGCACCAGAGGAGGACTTGGGAGGCGTCTCATCTGAGGGACACACTCATTCAACAAAGTTTCTCTGTGAACCAAAACAATCATGCTTCACACACACAGACAGACAATACAGCGACGATGGACACCGTGAACTATCAGAGGGAAAGGGAGCGAACAAGCAGAGTTCAGCTCTTTTGTTCAGCTCTTGATTGCAAACATGGATTTTGAGTCAATGAAGTAATGTGAGGTGGGTTCTCAGACAACGTACATGCAACTCACACCTTTCTGGTCATTTGCCAAAAAGGAAAAAAAGGTCTCTGTATTTCCACTGCCAAAACACTCCTGTCACTGTTGAACAGGTGATCCAGCTCCGGCCCCGCACCTTAAACTAACCGGCCCCTCACCAACAAACCTGTTATCGCATCGAGCTAGTGATGTTCACAAGCAACACAAAGTGTCCTACATAACCATGTGTAAAGAGCGCCGAGGAACGTTTTTGAAGTATTTCAGGGACAAAGACTTTGTAATTCGGTCGCAATCATTTAGTTCTTGAAAAATGTGATGGAAGTTTTCAACTAATTTCATGCAACTAAAGAAGACCTTCAGCCTTTGTGACGCTGCGGTACACCGCAACAAAACACATGTCCCCGACCGATATTAGTTTTTGGGGACAATGCCAATACTAATATCAGGGAGAGAAAAACTCTGATATCAACACGTCGGCCAATATACACAGTTTGATGGCAATGATTCCTTAAATGTGTTCATCAAACACACGATGAAAACATGGGATATTTTACAGAAAACAATGCATTTTATTCAGATGTAGGAGTGAGAGCACAATGATTGGTGACACCATTGCTTACCCTGTGTATTTTTCTTATCAGATTTTCAATACTCTTTCCACCGCTGCTTTCAAGATGCCTAAACCGAACATCTTGTTTCAGTTACTTACCTACATCAAGTACATTATGCAACTGAAGTTACACACGTTTCTAAGGTACATTCATAACAAAAGTTACAGAAGTAACACAGTGATTTTAAGCCAATCACAATATTTTCCTAAACCTAAACCAACTACGAGCAAACGATGAAGGTCCTGTACGTCTGTTGCTGGTACACATGCAGCGGTCATGTTGTCGTGGGGAACAGTGACATACGTCGTTTGTGGAGTCACTGGCAATCAACAGCAACAGCAAACCACATTTTCTATTAACTTAACTGGAAAAGTTGTATTAATAATGATGTCATGTAGCAACACGTGGGACGCGGGATGTGTACCTGTGTTAAAATACCTCTCTGGTGTTAAAATCCTCTGTCCACCATCTGCCACCATTAATGTAGTGCTTCCTACAGTCCACAAATGTTTCCCCACAAAACATATTTGGGAGAACAAATTATTTCTAGGACACAGGGTTGAGTATTCATAACACTTTATGCAAAGCAATCTGGAGTTGAATCCTATTTTTAGCAGCGGCAGCGTTGCGTAGGACAGCGTTTGTTCTGCAGAGGGACTGTCTCCGGGACCATAAGGTCTCAATGACACTGCAAACACAGGTGGCTCGCCCTCAGCTGGCAGCCACGAGGGGTCTGAGCTGGACGGACGCGAAGCTGGAGCACCGGCTTGTTTGCCAGAGGACACGCAAACTCCTCACAAAGCAACAGAAAGAGACAGAGACACCTGGACGGGTCACCCTGGACCATCGATCAGAGCCAGCCGGCCCGCTCTGGGGGTTGAGGCCCCGGCGCAGGACAACATTTCCCCTGACCTGTTCGACAAGCCTGCTTAATTGTAAGTGGATCAATCGTGCTGCAGATACTGAGAGAACGAGACAGAGAGAGACAGAGGGCCACTGAGTGCGCATATTGATCTTCTTTCTAATGACCATACCTGCCACACACTCGTCTCCTAATAGACAACCATCCACTGAGAGTGTGTGTTGTTGTGTGCGTGTGTGTCTGGGATACTGATGTTCAGACCTTTTGTACATGGTCGTCAAACAGCAGACAAGAGATAGCGTGACAAAAAGCCAAAGCAAGTACAACTAGACCCTGAACGGCCGCCAGACAGCCACCACGGAGATATGATCACGGACTGGAAGACGAAGACTGAGAGACACATGACGAGCAGACAGAGGAGGAACATTCGGTCATGGGATGGTGAGGGGTGGATGCACAGAGCGGTGAGCAAGGCGGCAGATGCAGACAGGAGCAGAAGGAGAGAGTCCAAACAGAAACTGAAATGAAAGCTGAGCGCACAAAGGTTGTGGTTTCACGTCTCCGCGATGTGATTTTTGCGATCCGATTCTCTAAATCAGATTTTAAGGGATCTTTCTTCTTACAAATCCGTCACTGTTTCATCAAAAAAAACAGGGAGAAACGCCGGCAGCTCAAGGTCGCTTCTTCAAATTGCTTGTTTTGTCTGAGCGAGAGCCCACGATTATTATATAAAAACAGAAATCCACTGATTCCATCTGCAAATATTTGGCATTTTTTTTACTAGCCGTGCTAGCGGCGCGGCGCTTGGGGTGGCAATGCTCAACAACTGCCTCATGGATTAACAAGATATTTTGTACAGACATTCACATCTCCCAGAAGATGACTTTGTCAAAATACCTTTAATATTTCAACTGATCAAAATGTTATGTTACCTTAGTTTATGCTGATCCCTGACACATCAGGCCATCGTCAGTGTGGTGGTGTAGGGTAAACCTCTTGAGCTTGTTACTGTAGTATCCATGATATAAACCATTCAGTGCTGTTTCTGCCATTTGCAACTTCTTTTCAGACACTTTCTCGAATTGACGAAGCTATGGTCGCTAAAAACGCTGATGTAGTCTTACGCTTTATTCTTCTTTTTCATCCCTCCCTGAAAGACGAACACATGCTAATGGTACCGGTGGTACGTCAGCTGTAGTCTTTTCAACGCGTTCGAGTGCAGCTTTTTGGGCGAGACACAACGCAACGGCCTGCTTTTTTCGCCACTCGTTGTTTAATGCCATCTTGGCATGTCTTTAACCACCATTATGACTGATGGTTAATCAGTAATTCATTGTTAATCTTTGCTGATCTTCTGATTTGGTGCCAGTACAACACCTACATGTGTTATGGGACCATTTAAGCTATTCTTCGTATTCAGGAATATACCTTTCCATCCCTCCAAAACCCTTCATATCACATAACAAAATAAACTAAAATAAATGTTGTTTAATGACGTCTTGACACGAGCATCCTTACGAGAACGTTTTTCCTGATAACCTGGAGTTTGAAATCAGCAAAATGATGAGTTTAGTCTTGAGTTGCTGCTATTAAACATTGTGGTTCGATGCCCAGCTCTTACTACGCTGCCCGCGTTTGACTCATCATCATATTCATGTTTGGTTTCGAAGGTTGATGCTAAAAAATGAGCAAAGTTCAAGGTGTAACCACAGCCACTGTCGTCCGCATGATCTCAACCATCACACACAAAAGCAGACAAATAAGGAGTTGTGTGTCCATGCAGTGTGTAGGCAGGAGGGCGGACTGACTCACTTTCTGGCCCGGTTCTGGACGGCTTGCTGCTGCTGCTGCTGCTGTTGCTGCTGCTGCTGCTGGACCTGCTGGGAGGGGGCAGGCCTCTTACGGCTGGGCTCCATCACCGGGGAGGGCAGGCCGGGCCGCACCGCCGGGCTCCCTCCGTACGGTGGGCCGGGGGGGCCCATGGGAGCTCCCTGGTGGGGCATCCTCGCTCCAGACGGCATGCCAGGACGCTGGGGGGGAGAAACAAGGACGGGGGTCAGGTGAAGTAGAAGTAAAAAACATTCTGTGCTTTTTCTGACGAATTCTAATCACAAATCAGTGCGTCTAAAAATATAACAAAAGGATTAGATCAATGCACTTTTATGCATTTCCCTCTGGTGGATTCAAGGTGGACAGAGGAGAAGCTTGTTCTGACAGAAGCACGAAGCAGAGCCGCAACAAAGAGTCACACATCAGCTCCTACACCAGACTTAAATAAATAAATACAATTCCCGTGTCCCTTGAAATTGGAGAGCCTCCCGACCATTTGTAACCTTTGGTCACCTCTCAGTAATCAAACAACAACTAAAGCTGGTAAACTTGAACACACATTAAGCAACTCTGTGACGTCGACTTAAACCATTTCTGTGTTTGAGCCTTGTGAGATACGTTTCAGCTTTACCCAAATCATTTAGCGTTTGAATCGTCAGCTAATACCAGAGCAGCGATCAGCCTTATTCCGTCTCATCTGAACAAAAAAAACACAAAAAAAACACAACAAATGTACCGAGAACGAGCAGCATTGTTCTGGTTCTGCCTTATTTCCTCTCTTGTTCTCACGTCTGCTTGAAACAAAAAATCTGATTTGACGGCTGAAAAACAGACTAAATGAATATTATTTTTGCCAGCGTGCTAAAATTCAAAGACACACACACACACACACACACACACACACACGCCTCCCAAACAATGCAAACAGTGTCAGAGTCCACAGTCCCACACTCCCGTCTTGACGCCTGGGAACAACTGGGGAACTATCACCTGTGCCTGTCACTCCCATGGTAACAGCTGCCTCCCGCCTCGCTTTATTGTCTGACACCAAATTGCGGTTCGTGTCACTGAAAGGAATCCTTTGATTTCCGACTGCAGCACAGACCACCACAACCGTGACTACAGTGCAAAAATGTACTTCAATTTCACTTAAATTCCTGCCGTATTAGCAGCAAATTAAAGAATTAAAAGCATTTAATATGCAGGAGAATGGCTCCTGTCAGTGTTCTTATATAACTGGATTATTATTACTAACGCATCAACCTGTAAGCAGCATTTTATTGTGGCGGCTCGATCAAGGGCGAGCTGATTTTAATTCATATACTGTTGGCGAGGATTGCTGAGCGGACAACCAGCCTAAAACTCTCATGGACACGAGGGTCCCAGGTTATCTGTGTGGCAGCTGCTTAACGCTGATTTAATTAACTCTGCAGGATTTCTTCCTTTAGAAATGTAAAAAAATACTTTTCAATGGCATCCCCCGTCTTAACTTGGGGGTTGTTTCATGAATGAATCCAATCAAACGAGAGTGGAAAGACGACTTGCATAGCAGCAACACGGAAAGAGTTATGTGCGGTTTTGGTTGACTTTTCACTTTTGGAATTTCAGGGTTTTTAATTTCCTGGAAAATGGTACAAAATATTGATGACTCCTCCCACACTCAAGGATGTACTCTAATTTTCACCCACTAAGCACTCTCTTCATTTATGCCATGGATGTATAAAAAGAGGGACACCAGCAGGGGGGTTTTTGAATGATCTGGGCCGAACCTCGGGGACTACCGTACAAAACACAACTTATGTCCTTCGACTGCTCAACCTCAACTCTGGACAGATAGCTTTCCTTGTCGCTAACCAGCAGATACTTAATGAGCCTCTCTCGAGCTGTACGCAACCTCCGGTAACAACCACGGAGGGCAGTTACAACACCGAGGTGATTTATTTATGTGATTTCTGGATGGACTCTGCTGCTAAAGAACAAGCTAACTTACCGCTAATGTACCTTGTGTTACAGGTAGTTAGCTCGTAGCCTAGCACTTAGCAGTCCTATAGAGCGGTGTAGCATTGACGTATATTTTTAGACCACTCATTTAGCCACTTTTTAGCCACTGCCGTTTTTAAGACACGTTAGCACTTGTAACGCATCTGTGGGACATTTAATGACATATTCTATGGCGTAGAACAAAACATGTCAATATCTTAAACCTGTACTATAGTGACAGCTACATCTGTCAGGAAACAAGTTAGCTGATGTAACAACCTCTTTGTGTTCCATGAACTCGAATATTGAATAATGTAGACGTTGTTAAAACCCAAAAAATAAAATCTATCAAAAGAATCTGACCCTAGTTGATATTGTGCTCACATGCTGCTTGTTTTTAAATAATTTAGCATTCAGTCTGAGTAACGCTAAATTTGGGAACCGAGGGGGGGGGAAGGAGGTCAGATTCCCTGATTGGGGGCCCATGGCTTACTTCTGCCCCGGGGCCACCTTGAAGGTTAATTCGGCCCTGACTGTTGTATTGTTTGATCTATAACGATGCATATTTTATGAGCTCATCACAGCGTTTCAGTATGAAATCTTAATCTCACTTTGCAGGAGCGCGCATTGACAGGAAACAAGTTTATGTGTTTATAACATTAAATATCTTGTCGGTGCGGTGTATTAACTTGAATACTGGTCGTAAAACGACTTGCAAATCTCTCTGGTTTTATTAACGTACCTAGCCATCGCTCAGTAAATACCACAAAAAAACACAAACAACTTGTCACATTGGACACTTTAAAGCTCTCTATTCTCCCCTCTACCTCACTTATTATTCAAGAGAACATCCAACCCTCTCTTTTTTAGTAGAGCCATGACTTAAAAGAATGTTTTTTTTCCCCCATCAACTACACACAAATAAAAGAAAAGAAAAGAAAGATCCTTTTTCAAAGAACGCGCTGCTACAGTTCGTAACAGAGTGGGTAAATGTTGGAGAGACAAGGACAGCTGAAGGATACAAACGCGGGGTTTCATATCCTCTCATTCGCTAATGTTATTTTCCAAACTTTCATAGCTTGTCACCCTCTAAAAAGTGGGTCTCTGCACGCACATACACCCACCAGATTTGATCTTTAGACTGTCCACAAACACACGTGACCCCGCCGTCGGAAAACAAAGAATAAACACCAGTGAGGGGCTAAGTAGGAAAACAAGAATCTGTGACTTCCACAGGCAGACTTTTAACTCAGCGCGGCATACGACAGGCTGAGACTGATGTATTTCTTGCCCTTTGAAATGGTGACAAGGCAGAAATCCTGCGATAAGAAGCCCGAGCAGGCGTTGCTGTCACTCTTGGCTGAGAGGTTTTGGGGGAGGGGACGTCGAGGGGCAAACTGAGAAGGGTCTCAAACAGGAGGGGATAAAACAACATATGGTGGGGGCCTCCCGCTCGAACCTCTTGGAGTCTTAAGAGCCCCTTCTTCCCACTTAAACTGGACAAAAACACCCAAACAGGCATCAGACAAGACTTTTCAGAAGCCAGACTTCTGTTACACGCCTCTGTCTGTCTGTCTGTCTGTCTGTCTGTCTGTGTGTCTGTCTGGAGAATTTGAACCTTTCAGATAACAGATACAGAGAACCATAGCTGGATGATGTGTGAGATGAATTTCCTCTAAATCCACACACACACACACGCAAGCACAATGAGTGGTACTCTATAATCTGACCTGCTGAACTGGCTCCAACACTCTGCCCGGAGCTCTGCCAGCCAGCCAGCCAGCAATCGAATCTGCCATGTGGATGGATATCTGAGAAGTGTGTTGGCATCTCGGGAGGGATTTGAAGAGGCCAAACTTAACCCACACTGCAGTAAACATACGAATCTGTGGGTTGTAACATGGACGGCTTCGATTGGGAGCCCTGAAATCTATTAAAAACCGGAGATGAGAGTAGTTCTTGAGTAGAGCTCGAACTTAAGATCGTTCATTGATTTATTGTTTCGTTTGTCAAGTATGAAATCAAATCCCAAGTTAATGTCCTAAAAATGCTTGTTTTATAGTTTATTACCACAGAAGATATTCATCCTTAATCATTACGTATTGTGTTTGATTAAAAGTGCACTGTGTAGAAATTTTAGATCTTCATTGACAGATTTTGTTAAGCCTGAACAAACTCTCTTTGTTTTCTTGACTGAATGAACTGAATTTTAAGGACAACACAACTTCATACTGTTTTACCTTGTTTATATATGGCGGACCCTGCCACCTTTCTTCAGTCTCGTTGATTTCTAATAATCAGTGTTGTTATCGCCCCACAAAAAAGCCATATTGGTTGACCCTTAATCAAAAATATAATGTTTTTTTTTTGTAAATTGAGTGTACTAACCCTTTAAATGACGATGAAATTGAGTGAGTAGGCTTGAAGTCTACGTTCTCAAACAAAAAACCCTCAGACTTTACACATGACCGAGCTACAGTGTGTCGTATTGTGTTTTGGCTTATCGGGGTTTCCCACGCAGAGTGAACGCTGGAAGGCTTTTCTCATCGCTGCGGCCCTCGCTGACCTCCACACAACACACACACACACACACACACAGACACACACAAACACGCCAGAGAAGTTTACAGCGGGGGGATGGGGGGGGTGGTAGGTAAGGCAGATAATGAGAGAGAGAGGAAGAGACCTCAGCCAGGCCTTCAGCCCACCCATCAGTCCTAGAACCAGACCTCGGCCAAACACTCTCCCCCACACACACAACACACACACGATGCTGCAGGGAGGCAGGAACACCACGACCTTCGGAAAAAACCACAACAATGTTTGCATATAGTGAACTTCTATATATTCCAGCTCGTGTGGAACTCGCTCCTCTGGAACGGGCCCGTGAGGAGGAAACGTCATCCCTCGCCACAAGCTAACAGACTGCGCCGAATCATCCCCATATCCCATCATATAAATATTTCTCCATTCTGCAGTATACACAGAGAGGAACCTGCCGCAACTATTACAACGAGTTTTCCATCTTAAAAAAACTATGGAGGAAGGGGAGGAAGGAGAGGAAAGAGAGGAGAGAGGGGGGGGGCAGGCAGGCAAGAGAGAAAATAAGCAGAGGGAAATATTTGGCTTGGAGCAGCCAGAGCCTCATCAAGGTTAATTGGTCTGTTGAGAGGACACACTCATCTGGCTCATCAATCACCTGCTCCATTGTTTCCTAAAGTCTGTCTCTGTGCGCAGGGCATCAGCACCGAAGCCCCTGTAATGACCGCTCCTGTCACAGAGACAATACCTCATCGTGTCTCACTGTATAAATCTACCTGCTGTCAGGACGCCCCGGCGCAACATCGGCGGCGCTGATTAAAACAGACTTTCGCCTCACATCACAACTCAGTCGAGCTTGTTCATAAAAAGACTTGACAAACAAATAACACGACGTCTCTTTAGAGGGGTCGGGAGGCGATGCCAAGTCTCAGGATCTGCGCAAAAGGTGAGGTTCAGTTCAGACGAAGGAGACACTTAGTGATGCAGCTGGTCATTATTGATAATTGAATTGCCTTCAACACCCCGAAATTCAAGAAAAATGGGATACCAGCTTATATTCACATTTAAGAAGCCACAAACAGTGTATTTGTGTAGATTTTCGATAATTAAAAGGGGCACTACGTAGTTTTGGAGAAGGAATTCAAACTCAGAATTTTAACATCTACAAACTCAGAAATAATCATTTTTCTCTGTTACTGAATAAACAAACTGTTCTCAGCGTAAGACACTGTTTGAAGCTAGAAAGGTGGCAGGGTCCACCAAATATAAACAAAGTAAAACAGCATGAAATTGTGATTTTTGTTTATTTAGTCATGAAAACAAAGTGAGAGTTTGTTGATCTTAGTTTGTTTATACATAAAAGAAATGACGATCTTTCTCTTCCTCCCCAAAACTACACACTTAACATTTAATCGATTTGTTTTAAGGATAGTTTCCGCACCAAAAACCTATTTTAATCATGAGGTGGGGACAAAGCAGTGCATTTTTGTTTGCTGTGTACTTTTACCTCTTCAGGTTTTTGAAATCATTAAAAAGAGGAGCCCTTGCACCGACCATGAACAACAACATACCTCGTTTGAGACAGCTCCTTTCCCATTTATCTATCCAGTTATTGACTGTGAGACTACCATTACTGAATTAAAAATAACATTTTTGATTGAATACTTACATTGCAGTAAATCTGTTTGACCTTCTCTGTGTACTCGAGGATGTCAGATTCAGTTCAGTGCAAATTTATGATCTAGCGGTTCATTATTGATTACTGTGAGAGTAACAGAAAAATCTGAAAACTGCCTGTTTTACTTGTAGGTGCAATATGTAAGAACTGGCCACCTCTCGAATTCATACTCCAAACAGATAGAGGGCAGCATATGACCGCAGTAGCAGCTAACGCTAGCTGTAGTTAGCTAATTAGCTCAGTTAGCCTGGCAGCGAGCAGTCTGGACTGAGTGCTCGGGCTGGTTTTTTGAGAAAGGACGAGCTGGGACTACCTGGATAGCATGCTAACTTAAGTAGACTAGGGTTAGCTACGTACACTTCTTTGACATGACGTAAAAAAAATTAAAAAAAAATTTCTTCACATGTTTTTGAACAAAAATTCTGACATAATGCACCTTTAACCAAACTGTCCAGTTAACTGTACAGAAAACTGGAAAACAAACACGTTCACATGTTTTTTTAGGGCGTTTTTTTGCTTAAAAACTTGACTTAAAATAATTGCTCATTTCAACTTTGTTTCACGAATCATTCCGACACTGAAAACTACGTTTCCATCAGGGGGCCGGGACCCCACATTTAGACGATTCTCTAACCCTGCGTTCCAAAAAAACTGTGTGCTCCAAAATGATTGAAAGCTACTCGACGTCTGTGACTCGAGTCTGCTCGTCCCTCATCTGTCTATCCTGTCATTTTCTGTCACCTCTCGACTGTCAATTTCTGCTGCATAAAACACCCCAAAATATAAATTTATTCAGTTTAAACAGCCTGAAAATATCTGAAATAAACACCAGAAAGTCTTTTGACCTTCTCTGTGTACTTGAGGATTAGGAAGTGATGCCAGATTTTCGAGATCTGCTTAGAGGTGACACCGAGTTCAACTCAATCACAAGGTATCTCCAGAATCAGACGGACATTTACGAAAGAAAGAAATACTTTTCCAACCAAGGAGAAAGTGGAATCGATTAATTGTTTTTCAGGCAAGATAATACACCTCTGTTTCCAGCTTCTCCAGTTTTTAGCTTTTTTTTTCTTTGTCCCTCATCAAAGAAAACCGAAAATCATTTGAGTTTTTGATTTTTGGTTCCGACAAAACAAAACATGTTGTCACCTTGAGCTTCAGAAAGCGACTATTGGGTATCTTTTCTAATTTTTTCCTTTGACACTCTATGAATAATCGATAATTATTTGTTCGCTGCTACCGGCAAAGAAAAAAATTTAAAGAAAGGCCTTGGACCTGGACGAGGGATCGTTGCCATAAATCTGCAGTTTCTTTACACACTTGATTCAATGTCAAAGCCACATCTGCTCAAACTTTCAGCAGGAAAGTGTCACCGACCCACACTTTTCTACACCGCCCTCTCACTCTCTAATATTTCTTTCAGCTCCTGACCAAAACAAACCGGTGCGCGCTCTGTTATTTAGCGTGGGGGCTTATGGTAACAGTTGCCTAACCTCTAACCATGAGCAACACTTGACTTGACCTTTTCATGCTAGCTCCACATGAATGGGGCCGATTGTTCTGCATGATTTCCAGGATTGGCCGCCTGCCTCCCTCGGCTCCGTCTGCGCTTACTACGTCCGTTTGTCTCGTGACCTTACAGGTTCAAATCCTTCCACCGAGGCGAGCGGCACGCTGCCTGCTGGAAGGGGGGGAAGGCTGCTCATGCTCTCTGGCTGTGTTGTTGTGAGTGGACTCGTCATTTCCCTTCCTTTTTTTTTCTGTCTGTGACTCCCAGGGAAGAGGCAGTGTGCTCCTCTGTTAGCCAAAGGGGGGAAGCTGAGCTGAGCTGAGCTGAGCCGAGCTGCCTTCTGCTTCTGCTGCTGCTTAGCTCTTATTTCTACAATCATTTTGTGTCTTAGAAACCCTCTGCTCCCCATCCTTTTTCCTCCTCGGCTCCATCCATCCACGCTGCTCCACTTCTTGTTCTCTGCCCAGCCGTCTCCTAACAGGCTGGGATGCAGAGGGGGGGGAACGGGGGCTGGAAATAACCTTCACATGGCCAAGCTTTACCCAGCTATCTCACACACACAGACCGCCGCTGCTGCTGCTGCTGCGCCGACTCATGCACACACACATACACTCTCACACACACACACACACACTGCACACACACACACAGATGCATGCCAGAGCCCAGCTCCCTTCATGAGAATGACGGACAGCGCCACTCACCACTCCATGGACCAGGAACTCAAACAGTTTGCTCTTGGTGGCTTTCCTGGCTCCCCCCGCCGTCTCCTCCGTAGCCATTTGCTCAGTCCCCTCCGATCACCCTGCTATGTCTCCCCTCTCCTTCTTTTGTCTTTCCCTCTCCCTTCACCCAGCCTCCTGTTCCCCTCCCCTGCTCCACTTTCCTTCTCTTTGTGCTCTCCTTTTCAGCACTGCCTGTCCCTGACTCTCCTTCTCTCTCTCTCTCTCCTTCGCTCTCTCCCTCTCCCTCTTCCCTCCCTCTGACTCTATTTTGAATGTGCAGCAGCCCTGCCGAGTCCCTCACTGTGTCTAGCTCACTTTTTAGTTGAGCAGCCTTTCAGGAGCCCGGCACGTCGCTTGGAGGTGGAGGGTGTGTGTGTGTGTGTGGAGGGGGGCTGTGCTGTGCGGGGGTCTGGCAGGGGGGTTTCAGCCAGCCCACCCTGACGCTCCCCTGCACAGCTGTTGCATTCCATTGGTAGATAAGGGCATGCGGCGCGGCGAGGCTGCCGTTTGGTCTAAACGGGGGCTGGGGAGGTTAGAGTCAGTCAGCCGTTCCTCAGCTGCAGCTTCCCCCCCCCCCCGGTGACCAACCCAGAGGCCACGGTCAGCACACACAGAGCTCCGAGCCCTGGACATCGGGCTCTTAAAGGGGCCACACATGTGTACACTGCCATACATGATGGAGGCATGACATGGTGGTGGTGGTGATGAGGAGGAGGAGGTTGTTGGTGGCGGTGGTGTTATTTTCTCATATGAAAGCACTCGAGTCGGGGGGGGGGGGTTTATATTTGGCTGTTTGCCTACGACAGCACAGCCCTCGCACAAAAAGGCGACCTCACAAAAAGGGAGAAGGCCACGTCAAGAGCACCTCTCGTTTCCTGCGTTTCCGCGCTGGCCTTTGTCAGAGTGCATTCATAGGTTAGGAGTGTTTCCTCCGCTCGCCTCATTAGCTTTACCTTTCACCCACTAGTCCTGCCCCACAGGCTACACTCTGCTCTGCTGTGGCTGCAGCAAGGTGACTCTGTCACTTGACACGTGAAATTAGTTTCTTCTGGGATTTCTCACAGGCGTTTTGAAGTGTAGGAAACCTAATCCACACAAAGAAGGTGCAAACACACCGTTCCTTTATGGACAGAAGGATGTCCAGGAGGCTTAAAGAGAGCAAAGTCACGCCCCTTCTAGTTTCCCTCATTGGACCTTATTTTAGAAAAACTCACACATATGTCAATTTTAATAATAAAAGATAATTTTGCAAGTCAATGAAGTCGCAGTTTGTCGTAATTCAAGTAAAATATCATGTAGTTTCATGTTAAAGCGCTCAGTGAACTACACTGTCTCGCTCAGTATACGTCACCAACACCAACACGGCCGCCTCGGCACAGAAAAGGTAATGAAAAAGATGTAAATCACAATAAATCTGCTCATATTGACAGCTGCAGTGATGTGAAAGGAGAGTTGCTCAGTCCTGTGAGCTGCTAATGTACAGGAGCAGCTCTGTAATGTTTAAGTTACGGGTTTAGGTGACGTCATTTACACGACCGCTGGTTATTTTCTCCATTTTATATATTATGGTAGTTTTATGAAAAACGGCGATCATATGTGTGATTTGTGACACAAATCAAAAGGGATCTAAAAATGTTTCTCCTCTCTGTCCATTCACCACCATACGCACGGCTTCATTTTGTGACTGAACCGTGTTACTTTGTCTAAATAAAACATTACGTTTATGGACCGCGCTGGCATCACAGGGAGGAGGTCAGGAAGGATGAGGAAGAGACGGAAGAATCCAGGGTTCACGTCCACCCTGTGGTCAGGTTTAGGCGACAAACGCAAAATAAATATATCGATTTTCAAGCAGTTATGACATTTAATCTGTAGGACTCACTTTGGTGGCGTAGGGCAAGGTTGTTATGTTGGTAAATAGTGACATAACCTTTAGGATTCATATAGAGACACATTTTTCTATTTCAAAGTCATGTGTCACTGGAAAAATGTACAGTTGGACGCGATTCCTGCAGATTAAATTTCATCACTATTAAACAAAAGCAATATTAAACTGCCTCGACACTGGCTTGATTTTTTAACGTTGTGATGTGTCAGGCCATCTCACACCAATTACACACTAGCCAGAGCTTCGGCCGTCGCCACACAGGTCATTACTCCGATGACAACCACGCCGCGTTGGCGATTACGACTCTTTCATGTCTCCCTCGACTCCAGCCCCTTCTTTCTCTCCCTCCCCTTTCTTCTTCCAGCCGTCAGATCGGGGCAGTGAAATATTCATGAGGTTGTTTGAATGACAAAGGAGGTGAAGTGGGGCAGATTCAGATTCAAGGGGGCTCGGCTCGTGACACATGACGGCAAATTGTCAGCGTTGTCGTCGTTTCCTCCTCCTCTGCCACACGCAGGTGTGAAAAACGTCAGAAAAGCGTTGCAACAAGGAAACGACCCTCATTAGTCGAAACGAAGCGGCCCACAGTCTGCCCTTTAATTATCATGAGGAGGTTCTTTCGTTAAAAGTGGCGCAAGGAAAACAGGGGGGGACGCTCCGAAAAACAGTTATCGTGAGGACAGCTGGTTAGTGTGTCTGTGACCTTCAGGCCGGAGGTCACGACCTCCTGGAGGATCGCTCAAAGGGCGCCAACCGTTCTGATGCGTGCATATTATACACCACACACCCGGCAGAAAAGTCAGGAGTGACACCTAAAGCAGCAAAGGGAGGAGAAGCAACCAAGGATCCACACATGTGACCTTCACAGCCTGATTATTGGAATCAATTTATTGATACTCTGGCTCTCCTGTGTGCTGCTGCGAGCTCTGGGCATTAGCTTAACGGTGACGCCTGCTGGTGAGACGAGTGGACTGCAGCTGTCAAGAATCTACTATAAAAAGCTTTGAGGAGCGTAAGGAACCCAAACCTCCACTGCTAAATGTCCCCCTGCTGCATCAGAACCATCTGTGTCCTCCCCTGCAAAAACCTCGGTCCACTTTGACGCCGTGTATTAGATTAACCGTTTATTACATAACACGTGACGAAAGGCTTTACATATTATCAATCACACAGCCGCACAAGGCGTGCGTCTCAAGGTCAAAACCTCAACCCGAAAAAGCTTATTGACTGTGCCAATCTCCTGCCTCTCCGGCAGCGGCATGTGTGTTCAATGATAACAAAGAGATCCACAGCAGGGTGGTCGATGCAAAAGGGAGCCTTGAGCGCAGGAGTACCCCCTGACGGACCCCCGCCGTCTCCCTCACCAAAGCCAGTCAGTCTCACCAAATGGTAATGTCCCAGTGTGCAGCAGACAGGGGGGCAGAGGGGGGCTAACAGGGGGTAAGGGAGCAGCAGTAGTATTATTGATGACCAACAGAGGGAGCAGGGAGGCAGGGAGGCAGCAGGAGGGGTGCTGGCTGAGTGGGAGTGGGAGCATCCGGGTTCAGGGGCCCCCGGTTGCATAAATGAAACATAAGGCGTCAGAAAGGCAAAGAAGCCAAAGAGCACTGCTCGGTCTCATCACCGCCGCACGACGAGTAATTAAAATTTCTAAGCATCTTTTTTATGGATTGTTTTTTTTTTTTTTTTAATCTCAACTTCCCTGTTTGGCCACAAGGGAGAGACAAACAGCTCGCACCAACAGCAGTCAGCCGTGCTGTGTACAGTACAGCATTACAACCAGTCTGGGATGGCGTGCAAGCTGCATCATCATTTTACAGCACAGCCAACTGTTCACAACAGAGGACCTCGTTAAACTTCACCGCTATAAATCCTTCGAAATGGCACGATCGGTGACGCAGGGACAAAACTAACAGTTATTTTTCAATCTAGATGAACTGCCTGGTGTATAAAATCTTAGAACAGGCTGAACTAGAGACCGTCCTGCGATTGGATCACACCAGCTGCAGCTCATCGTCCGACCCATGACTGCTCATGATTTAGTAATGCCTACATTACTGAATTATTAAGTGGACACTCATTAGTCATGGGTCGGACCACACCCCTCTTCAAACGTGGCCTTCATTTTAATCTCATCTGCATTTTACACGTTTGTGGTGCTGTGGGGTCCACAGACAAACACCTGACAAAGAACTCAGAACCGGTTATTGACAGACGTCTTTTTTCAGTGACGATACCGATTATTAGTAATCAAGCAGATCTATAACAGATATTTGGGACTGATATGCATTTG
Organism: Sparus aurata; assembly: GCF_900880675.1. Classification (NCBI taxonomy): domain Eukaryota; kingdom Metazoa; phylum Chordata; class Actinopteri; order Spariformes; family Sparidae; genus Sparus; species Sparus aurata. The sequence continues at coordinate 19,092,982 of NC_044205.1, forward strand.
TAGAAAATATAAAAACCTCTTGATTTTGAGGTACTTTACTTCAGTAAGTCCACATCCTGCTAAATCATACTCCCACTCCACTTATTCATTATTATTATCAGTAACTAGTTACTCTGCAGACTCAGATTATTCCGCGTTAACAGGCTCCTCTTTGTGACGTGTAACCAATCAGATCGAGGGCGAGGCAGAGTGGTGACGACGGACAGAGAGAGGATGTTGCATCAGAGCAAATGACTGGCAATCTGACACAGACACAACAAAAAAACTCATTTCCCAGGCGTCTGAATAATGCTGAATATCAGCCCTGATAATCGGTCTATCACTACTCATACGTCGCTATCGTTGGTATCTGATGCTACAGTCGCGTCTCCAGGAGCACGCACAAAAAATATCTCTCACAGTTCTCCACACAGACAAATGTTACTTCATCAACTGGCTTCTTGTCGGACCAACAGTCTAATTAGTAATATGATATTCAGTTTAAAGTGATGTGAAATAGAGAAAAGGAAGAAACACAAATGATAGAGTTGAACTGGGTAATACTTGGCATTTTTTGCTTGTAACAATAAATCAATTAACAATATAGATATAATAATTTGACAAGGGGTCGAAGAAGGCCCTTAAGACTCATTAAAATAAAAAACTGAAGTTTAACTACATGCTCATCAGCAAAAATCAAAGTTAAAGTAAAGAAAAAACCCTATCTGTGCTGTTATTTATTATAGTCAACCACTCACAACCTCATTCAATCAGCTTTAACCAGAAGATATGGGTGTCGATCATATTTTAATGGCAACGTGAGCGAACGACCCCACAGTTTTGCCTCAGATTCTAACTCGGATTGTCGCACAGAAGGATGTGACATCACCTTAGTCAGGCCGACTCACTTTATACCAGTCAGAAGGAAACAGAAAGAGAAAGCCTCTAGCTAACTAATGCCACAGAGCTGCAATGATTCATCGATTAATTGTAAACTATCATGTTGATAGACAGCTATCTGGCAATCAGGTGGGATAATTTGGGTTCTGCTTTTTTCTCCTATATCTTTGGGTTGCGGACAAATTAATAAGACATTTGAGGACGTGATCTTGGGCTCAGGGAAACAGTGATTCCGTGAGATTTTTCACAATCTTCTCACATTTTACGGACCAAACTAATCCCGACAGATTAATCAACAAAGAAGATCAATGTTAGTCACAGCCCGAATCCTGTTTCTAACGCAAAAAGATTAGTGTTGATGCAGGACTGCATCACTCAGGACAGCTTTTAAAGGTGTCGCAGCAAGGAATGCTACAGTTCCCAAAGGTTAAATGAGAAGATGTGCTACAGTCATTCAGCTGTAAATCAATCCCTGTAGTCGAATTCTTCTTTCATCTTTTCTCGGATTGCACATGAATTTCAAGAGGCTGAGCAGAAAAGCGAGCAAGGAAGAGAAATCCATTTTGTGATTGCCTCTTTTCAGCCGTCTCTTCACAGTTAGCCCAGAAGAAGGAATTATAAAGACTGAGAGAGAGAGCACACAAGGAATCAAAACTCTACCGTAGCTGATATGTAGCGTACGGCTCCCAGTGGCACCGTTTACATACCAGAAACCAGGAAACCTGCCCTCGTCAACATTATTGTCACAGACAGATGGGGTGCACTAGGGGGAATGTGGACTGTACTGAGGGTACGGAGCAGAGTCTGACTCCCTCCCGCTGCTGGGCCCCTCTCTTTTTCCTCTTTCTTCACTTTAAGAGCGGCACACAAAACCCAGCTCAAGCTGCTTAAAGGCCGGAGCTCTCCACTCAATAGCCATCAGCCGCCATCAAAGGGAAAGTACAAAAGCATGCAGACGTGCACCTTCACTGAGGGGGATTAGGGAGCGGAGAAGTACATTTCAGGGCCGCCTTTCGTTTTTTTTCTTTTTCTTTTTCTTTTTTTTTTGCAGCTCGGCATGTGTAGTGAAGAGGAACGTTACGGAGGGAGAGAGGACTCCCGTGGCGTGTGAAAATAATAGGGCATCTGCTGATATTTTGCGATCAAAGCGATTTGGGACAATAAACAATGAGGAAATAGGTGAATGAGGTTGCACAAAGCGGTGACGCCCGTGTTAAGCACCTAACCAAAGAAGCGGCAGATAAGGAATTTTCGGGTCAATGTCGGATTTCAGGGCTTGCTCGGGACAAAGCATCTTTCCCCAGACGGAGTTTCTGGTTCAGCTCCTCGGCTGTAAAAAACAAAACAAAAAAGGAGGCATTGTGGGAGCAGATGGAAAAGACGGAGCAACAGCAACGAGCCGAGTTTCCCCCCCCCTCAAGCAAACGGGTGACACACCGGAACAAGGCCTGAAGCAATACCTGCTTCGGGGCATTTCCTGTTTGCTGTAGCCATGACAACGGGATAATCTGCCTTGCGTCCAGAGCCGGCAGCCAATGGGGCGAGAGCAACGCCGACTGCAGTGGCTTCAAAACTGGAGCAGCAGCTGGTGAACTGAGCGAGGAACTATTCCAGGGCTCAAAGTGTAAAACCGAGAAAAAAAAAAACAAACCCCAGTTTTTGTGAGACAGAAACAGGCTTCAGTGGGCCGCGTTAGTCAGCGCCGAGGTCGCCGGGGTCAACTCTGACACAAATATACGGTGAAAAAACAGTCACTTTCCACGAATAAACCCAACCGCCATGTTAAATTCCACGGGATGAAAAATGAAACTGGCAGAATAAATCCTCCCTCCTTCCTCCCTCTCTTTCTCTCTCCCCCTCTCTTCTTTCCTACTCCCCATCCAAGCTCAGTGTTAGCCCGGATCTTTCAGCACCACTCTGCCCAGGCGGGACAGGAGAGAGAGGCGACAGAACGAGGGCAGGATCGGTATGTGCAGGGGCCGCATCAACGCTGACCACGAAATCCAAGAGATGAAAATCAGACACGGAAAAGGAAAAAGAAGAGGTGAGGCTTTCAGAGGAGGCCCGAAAAACTCAACATCTCCCAGGTCTGCACACGAGAGCAAATTAGATAAACTCAATTTTAATGTCGGGAAGCAGATCCACTCCCTCGGGATCATAAGACACCGCCCACGGAGCAATTAGAGATATTTGTCAATAAGTACACACATAACTGTATCAGTGCCAGTTTGTGCCTCTCACGCATAATTATTATTATTAATATTATGTGTGATTCAAGGGGCCAAGTGTTCAGATGTACTAAATATTAAAAACCCTGTAATCTCTGAAAAACCCAGAAGATTTGTTCATCACTACGCTGTTTTGAGGTTGTTTCCAAAATCCACAATTACTCTTTTCCCTTATCCAGGCTGCCTGAAATGCCATACGTCCCATAAGCAACACAATAACAGGATGTAAAAACTGATTGTGTTTACATCGTACAAATCGAGCAAAGACAAACAGCAAGTTGCTTCTCGCTACCAATTTTATATGAATTGGGAGACAGATTAGAAACGGTTAAAAGAGTGCAAGAGCCTTTGAGAATACTGGGTCTTTTTCTTCAATTGGGCAATTAAGGGACCGTACGTTCACATGCCAACCAAGTATCACGCCAAACCAGCTGGTTCATCGCGTCAATGACACATTTAAGCCTTGTTCAGTTGTAGAAACGCAGTCGGGTTGGCAATAACACATGGTATCCTCTGGTGGATCGGCAGGTTTATTACAAATTTTGCCGTGAGATTAAGCTGCTCATACACCTAAACCAATAAACATACATACTGTATGTCGTCTCCTAAAAGAACTAAAGTGGAGAAATTGATATTACATAACCCAAAAGTCAAAGACCTCCAAACAGTGACTCTTATTACCACCACCTGTCAGCTCATCGTAACTACTTCCAGGTGCTGCTGCGCAGGACAACAAAATGAAGGACGGTAGCCATTTTATCTGAACAAAACTATGACCACTGCTTCAGTTCCCTGGCAGAACTTCACACACAGGTTATGGTATAAAAGACAATGCAAAACAAAATTAAAACAACTCTCAGTTTCATGAACAGCCACATAAATGCAAGTATTCCTCAATCTCACTCTAGGTAGCTGTTATCTGAGAGATTTGGGATCTTTGCTGCTTCCAAACGAGCTGAAACAATTACCTCATTAATCAACAGACGAAAATTAATCAGCAAGTATTGTGTTGAACAATCTTCTTAATGTGTTTACTTCCGTGATAGAACATTAATCACCTTTTAGGTTTTGCCCTGCTGGTCAGATAAAACAAGCAATCTGAAGACGTCCCCTCGGGCTCGATTATTTTTTGGGCTGTTTAATTGAGAAAATAATTATCAGATTAATTAGTGATGCAAATAATTGTTGGTTGCAGCCCTCAACATATTGTGAGTACGCGATTCGGGGGAAAACCAACGATGCAGAGTTTCATTCAAGCCTGATCCAGAATAGAAAAGAAAAAAAAAATGTTCCTTAGCATGATTTAATCATTTAGTAGTTGATTTTATAAAGCATTTAAAGCTTCTGCAACTGAAATTTGAAAGGTTAATGTATCTGCAAGTGCTGCCCATGCCACGTGTGTTGTATTGGGTTATATTGAATCTGTATGTCTGAGTGTGGTGCAGTATCGAGCGTTATCATCTAAATGGGTCAACCAGCCGCTCGGTGAACTGTAGCGCCATTAGGACCCAGACAGTTCGTCTCTGAGCGGAGCGCAAAATCTCATTAGACAGCTAACTCTACGTTGTGAATGGGAGTAATATGGAACTGAACAGAAAAAAAAATTGCAGCGAGTGCTATAGGTTAGATAACAAGTGATTAAATAACGTGTTAGAATATGTTGGTGAGGGAGGAGGGCGACGTGCTAATTAGGTTACAAACCATAAAAAATCCATAATCTCACTGTGGTAATAAAATAACACGGTGGATGTGCAGAGGGCTGTGAGGGTGGTGTTTATAGGTCGGAAATATGAAATCCACCCTCAGTATGGCGGCTATAAGTATACTGTGTGCCTGTGCAAAATATGCCAGAGCTGCAAGTCTATATAAAGCACCGTATACATTCAGTATGTTGCATTGTGTCGGAGTCAGATGCTGCATTGCTATACTGCAGTATGTGGTAGTAACGTTAAAGGATCAGTTCAACCAAATAACAAAAATTCAGGCATTATTTACTAACCCTCGTGCTGATGGAAAATCACGTTAAGTTCTGTAGTCCGCATAACATTTTTGGAGCTTCACGGAAGAAATAATGAACAATGTAGAATTGTCCTAAACAACTGAAGCAGATTGGGACTTATTTTAGAATGTTAAAAAAACAACACAAAATGGCTTCGTACTGGCGTAATGGCGGCTTAATCCAAGTGTCCAGGAGCTCCAAGATCCATAATTGATTTGAAAAACGTTATTCACACCCTTAAGGCGCAGTCCAGCGGGAGCACCTACTTCAGACGGGGGGCGTGCTAACACTTTTAGCGCAGCAGCTACACTGAAGATTTTGCCTTTAAAGGGTTGCAAATAACGTCCTTAAAACTCAGTTTTGAAGCCAAAGACAAAATCTTCATTGTAGCTGCTACGATAAACGCATTAGTTTACGATAGACGTGCACCCTTCTGAAGTGGGTGCACATTGAGGCTATAAATAACACCTTTTTCAAATCAATTAGAGATCTCGATGTGTTGTTTGGCCAGAAATCCCAAACTGATATGAAGAGACATTATTTTGACTTTTTCCAAATCTGAATTCCTCACTGTAGTTGCTAAGCTAAGAGCCTTAGCGTGGCCTTCGTCTCAATTTTTGATCATGTGGCTTCTAGATATTTAATCAAGCTAAAGGAACTGTGCGGAGCCACTTTATGGAAGGTTTTTGCTTGTTTTTTTAAATCATTTTAAAACAACTCTCTATCTCAGTTATTTTTTTCGGTGAGCTCTGCCACACTATTTTGCAGTGCAGCTCCAGAAATGTTTCATAGACTACAGAATTTCACCCATCTTTTTTAAGAGAAGTAGATATTGTCTAAATTTTCCTTTTTGGGTGAATTTAACATTTATGAAATTATACTAAACTAGCTGCAACTTATTCATATTTTGCAGTATTGATGGACATTGCAGATTATTATCTCAATGAATCGATAATTACATATAACAGTAAAAAATTGTGTCCAAATTTCAGATCAGATTTGTAATCTTATATCTTTCTATAAATGCACGGAATCTCTGTCTGTCTGTGTGTGTGTGTGTGTGTGAGTGTGTGTGTGTGTGTTGGTCAAATATCTTTGCGGATAAGGATCACACTGACCCGAGACTTTCAACATAGCTGCTGCGTGGTTCAGTGGTGTGCATCTAAGCATTTGTTTGGACTGCAATGATACCGTGAATAAAGTATTTCAGCGATATTGAGAGTTGAGAGATTTGTAACATTTAGCGTATTTGGAGTGTGTAGTTAGTGTGTTATGTAGTGTTTGGTGTAGTGTGTTTAGTGTGTAGTGGAGTCGGTTTTTTGTTTAATGAGTCAGAATGAGGAGAAGCTGAATGTGGAGCAGGCAGTGCAGCTCTTCATTCAGCTGGAAGGAGCTCAGGCAGACCTGAGCATTGCCTGCATTTAAATGTAAATAGTTACATATAACTTTGTACATTTTTTAAATGTATGCACAAATTTAGCAAACAACAATTTATATTTGCATTATAAGTAATAAAAAAATGGTTTGTTAAACATATTTGTGGTTTTCACAGTAAAAAATCTAACTTTTTCTACTCGGATTTTATGTTTTTTTGTGATTTTAGGTCCATTGTGTTAATACAGTATGTCAAAATAAAAAAAGAACTGTACAGTCACACGTGAGGTTGTGCTGAAAATAATGACACCAAGTAAATAGCTTTTAAGATGAAATATAATGGCAAAATCAAAAATAGTCAAAAACAGCCAATTATACCCTGGAATATCGGATGTCACAACAAACCTAAATATCCCTGACGTCCCACCTTCAAACACAGCCTCATTTGGCCATCCATGAAAAAGCTACTTAACCTCCCACTTTTTTATAGGAATACACTTTTCTTACGGGCACTGCACTAGTCATATAAAATGAAGAAAATGAGCGAACCAGTGATTGAAGCAAGACAACTTTCATTGTCAAAGTTGTTGCTGATAAAAATTGTGCTGTCAATTGTCTATTCATTTCGTTTTCGCTGTAATATTCAGTTAAATAAACAGCTTTCCTGCAAGCTCATTTGTTTCCGCCATTGAGCAAGCACATTCCTCGCCCGCCAAAAAAAAAGAGGAAGTGCTCCATTGTCCGTTTATCCCCACAAATAACACAAAACACAAAGCCAGGGAACATTTAATTGGGTGACCTGCTATATAGGACCCAAAGCCAACTGTGTGCAGCTTCCAGTTCATTTTTTTTTTCTAATCAATCGCACTTCTGATGTGGGAAAACATTTTTTAAATGAAGTTTAACAAAAACTCTGCAGCTGAAAGCGCACACTCAGTGAAATACTGATTGACCTTGATGAGTTTCCCAAAACTAAATTTCAAACATGACTGAACAGAGTGACTGGGGTGTAAATATGTGTGAGTGAGGGGAGCGAGGGGGGTGGGATGGTGGTGGTGGTGGGGGGTTTTGTGCAGTTTTCCTTAAAAAGCCAGGTCAAGCTTTCAGCAGACTGTAAAAGGAGCTGATCCTCTGATCCTCTATCAGACCTCAGGAGCTGTGACGGCACCTTGCATACTAATGGTGCCGGTCTCCTTTTCTTTACACTGAAGTGAATATCTGTGCCAGCAGCTGGGTCAGGGAAGACTGCGGTTTTGAAATTTAGCTATTTCAGTCCCTCTTCTACAGAGAGAGCTCCAACAAGGATCAACCACTTCTTCAGAAAACAACAACGACTTGAGGGAAAAAACGTCTTAGTATTCAAACAAGCTCGAGTGCAGAGAGGCTCAAAAGCTTAGCCAATACAGACTTCAACAATGAACAGTGAGGAAAAAGCAGAAGAGTTGGGACATTCCTGCACTACTATATGTACATTTAATGTATATCCTATCTGGAAAAAAAAGTGTTTGCAGACAGGAAAATTTAATGGAAGGACTAAATCTACGGAAAAACAACAACACACAAGCTTGCAATTTTTCCCAAATAAAATGACTGATCATGTCCGAATGCCAGTGGCTGTGTTTCTCTCATACAGAGCATCAAAACTGAGGCGCTTGCGAAGGTGATCTTTGAAAACAGCAGGCAGCTGAGTCACCAAGTCCATAACTCAACAGTTCTGTACATGAAACCAGAGCAGGAATGATGGAGCGAGAGCGAGGGAGGGAGCGAGAGAGAGGCTGAAACCTGAGAAAACCTTTAAAATGTGCAATGAGTTCGACTGAGAAACACATTTGCAGTTATACAAGGATGAATGCCTCCCTCGAAAAAAGGGAAAACACATGTTGACTGAAAGCGTTCTCGGGCGCCTCTGAGCTTGCAGTTTTACTGACTTTGGACACGCATCCACGCTTCGCATAAAGTAAACGAGCAAATGTTTAACTTTTCCTAATGTAACACAGAGAGAAAAGCAACCATGGCGAATATCCAAGAGAGGGACAAATCACAACCCCCCCAAAAAAGCAGTGCAGCCCCTAAATCTTCAGGAATAGGCCTCCTAAAGTGTCAACGTGTTAAAAATGATACCACTTTCATGTCCATATACAGTAAATCTGAAGCTACAGCGAGTGGCCTGTTACTACAATCACGTCTAAAATTAACTAATTACACTTTATATTTTGTTTAACTGAAATATAATAGCTACCTTCTTTCGTTTATTTCTTGGTCCCTGCACCCAGCCAGGTATCCTCACATTTCCTGTCCTTCCTATGTGAAGCCTGTCAAGACAGCTGGCTGCTAGCGCTAGCCTCATAGTTAGCATACAGACATAACATGGGATAGAGGATCAATCAACTGTATTGAATTGTTCAACGTTTGGAGTAACCTAATGTTGAGTTGAGGCGAAAAAACTTAGCACTATTACGTCTGCACACTAAATCTGACGCTACAGCTAGCAGCCTGTTAGCTCAACTTAGCTTAAAGACTACAAGGAGTTGGAAAGAGCTAGCTCAGCTCTATCCAAGGTTACAAAATCCGCCTACAAACAAATCTAAAGGTAACGAATTATACTTTATATTTTGTTTTACTTAAGTGCAAATGCTACCTTTTACAGATGATTTCTTGGTCACTGCACCCAGCCAGGTATCCTCACATTTCTCGCTTTATGTTAAGCTTCCCATGATAGCCCTGCTGGGAAAAACTGGCGGCTAGTGGTAGCTTCATAGTTAGCATCCATACATAACATGGCATATAGAATCAATTAAACTACTGAATTGTTTAACGTTTGGAGAAGCCTTAATCCTGAGTGTTAGATGAGCACTAATCATAGCACTATCATGTCTGCACACTAAATATGAAGCCACAGCTAGCAGCCTGTTAGCTTACAGAAACAGGAAGCCAGTTCTGACAAGGGAACAAACCCCTCTAAAGTTAAATAAAACAGTTTATATATTTTTGTTTAATCTATACAAAGTATAAAACCAGCATTTTAGGGGTTTTATGGGGGGTTAAGGTTGGAATATTTCTTGGTCACTGCACCAAGCTAGGCTAGCTTTTTCCTCCCTTTTCCCATCTTTATGTTAAGGAACCCACACACCGCCCAGACGTACAACTGCCTTATCCGACCACTCTCCGACCATTCTGTTGCCTCTCGTCTGACCCGTTCGGCAGAAAAGTTGCATTGAACACACCGCTTCGACATGCTGCCAGCTCCACAGTAGTGTGTACATTCTGCGCTTGCGCGAGATGCAATAAGCAGGTGGATCTAGTGTTAAAGACGCAGGACTAGAGGTTTATGTACGCAACTCTCTTTACTTTCGATCAAAACGAAACTGAACTATTTCAGACAAAAACAGCTGCATACTAAACATGCAGCGAGGCATTACCAAACGAACACAGATTAATTCGTCCTGAACAGACATTATAACAGCTAGTCTCATGCCAGTAGTCCAAAACATGAAAACAAGAAATGACGGAACGTAGTGCGTAGAAAACCAATGCGCTCACAGTATTCCGCCCCTCCCACACACAGCGCTGATTCGCTAGCACACCGCCAATCAGAGTATCCAATGGCTCAGACGGCCGACAGCCAACCTCCTCAGACTTCGCATGTTGAATCGGATCAGACAACGTCCGAGCAGCTCCGAAAGCTTCCGACGCAGCTGAACACACCGAACATATTAGTTGCCGACCTCATCCGAGTCTCTCCAAACGCTTCAGACGTCCAACGGTTGGGCCGGTGTGTTCCTGCCTTTAAGCTTGCTAAGCTAACTGGCTGCTAGCGGTGTCTTCATAGTGAACATACAGAAGCTGCAGTGGTATCGTGGCATAGAAAATTCAATAACCTGTACTGAATAACTGAGAATATCAAAACGACTGTCATGTCTGTAGTCCTCTGCTAAATATGAAGCTAAAACTAGAAGACTGATAGCTTAAATACTAGAAGCAGGTGGAAACAGCTAGCTTGGGTTTGTCAAAGGTAACAAAATCCACCTTCCAGCACCGCTATAGTTAATTATTACAAGTTATATTTAGTTTGTTCATTCTATACAAGTAGCAACACATAGTTTGTCATAAATATTATAAATATCATATACTTTTAGTTAAAACGCTCAGTGAATGACATCGTCTCTCTCAATATACGTCACCAACACAACATGGCCGCCAGCTCGGCCCAGAGAAACTACTGAAAAAGCTGAAAATCACAATAAATCTGCTCATATTGACAACTGCAGTGATGTGAAAGGACAGTAGGTCAGTTCTGTCAGCTGTTCGTACACAAGTTACGGGTTTTTAACCAGCGTTCAACCAGACGACGTCACTTAACGCGGCTGTTGGCTGTGTAGTCTTTATAATTACGTATTTTCACAGGCTGTGTCCGAAATCACTCACTCATACCCTACTCCCTAGTCACTACATAGGGAGTCCAACATAATGGACTATATAGTGAGCTCAATGGGAGAAATAAAAATCACTTTCGGACACTATTCCGGCGCAGTTAATGACATCACTACTGTCGCGCAGTTGAAACGTGAATTGAAAGCTCCATGCGTTCATCCGCAGCGCAATGCATGATGGTAAATATTGCTTGGTAAGTGACCATCAGTTGTACACTACTTTACGCGATGCATTGTGGGATACTTTGAGTGCACTACATAGGGTATAATATTTACCACTAAACATTCGGACAGCACTACAAAATGGCGTAGTCACTATGTAGTGCACGATATAGGGAGTAGTGAGTGATTTCGGACACAGCCACAGTCTTACATTTCATTACGTGGAAATTATCTTTTTGACTGACAGACATCACGTGTGTACATCCTCGCACAACTGAAACAGGATAAAAAATATATTTGTCTATCTCCGGTCACCTCCATGCAAAGTTTCTCTGAAATAAGGCCTCACGGTTGGTCCACCAGTTCGGCTCCCTATTCCCTGTTTCTGGTATTTATGCTAAGCTAGGCTAACCGGCCAATGGCTGCAGCCTCACATCTAATGCACAGACATGAAGAATCGATGCACTCTCTCTTCAGCAGGAAAGCACAAATGCCAAACTATTCCTCTAACACAGTTTAGTGGTTGACAACGTAAACAGTCAGAAGCAGGTTCTGTTTCCAGCAGGGGTGAAAATATTGCTGCTGGAATCTAAAAAAAAAACAACAAGATTTTTTCCCTTCAGATCAGCAGAAGTAGATCTGGCCCCCAGATTCCTCTCCTGCTGCTGTGTGTACCCACAGCCTGCCAGCAGATTAACACACTGAAACTTAAACTTTTTTTTTCCCTGCAAGGTCCAAAACACACTTGCACAGACTTGGTGGTGGTGGGTCACTAACACCACGATGAACACATGAAGCACCATTACAGGGACCCTGAATGAAGGAGGGGGGGAGGAAGATGAAGGGAAGGGGGGTTGACGGCGGATAAATTAAAGGCATGCGTGCAGAGGTAAGAGGTAAAGATCCGCAGGCTCTCACCGTGCATCCCACCACCAGCACCACCACCAGCACCACCCCCTCCTCCAGCATTACTCCTCAAGTGTCTGCTTCCCACACGAGTCAAGGTTAACAAGCCGCGCTGGTGTCTGCGTCGGGCCCGCAAAACGGGGAGGGGTGGGAGGTGGAGGTGGAGGAGGTGAGCTGCTGCAACTATACTGTGTGATGATGCAGACGGAGCTACACAGCCTCCCCATTTCAATATCCCCCCCCTCAAAACCACATCCCCACATCCCCCCTTTTTGTTTTTTTTTTTTTCCGGGAGAAATTGTGCACCATGCGACTGTGCGCCCTCGGAATGAGCCCCCTGAATACACCATGAGGTGGGAATTTAAATCCTGGCAGCTATTTTCTCTCTCTCATTTTTTAAGAGGCACAATAAATTACAGCCAGGCGAGGAAAGAGAGAGAGAGAGAGAGAGAAAAAAAAAACTCCGGTGCGCACTAATCCGGCGCCTGCAGGATAAAGAGAAATATATAGTTCCAATGGTGGATGCGGATGCAGAGCGCAGCGAGTAAATACAACAAAATGTGGCTAATGTAATCACAAGGTAGCAGAGGCATCCATACCTTTCTCTCCATCACTATGCGCTTTCTGTTTTTTCTGTTTTTTTCTTTTCTTTTCTTTTTTTTTTTTTTTTTTTTTTTTTTTAGGGCTACTCAACAACAGCAACTGTAGGATGTGTCTCTTGTGGAGGTGTCCGGTCCGGCGCGGCGCGCAGCGGAGAAGCGAGCTCTTCTTCTTCCCCCCTCTCCTCCTGCGCTCCTCAACTTCCTCACGGCTTTCTCAGACAGCGGCGTCTCCCCCCAAACACTTCCCCATTACCCGGACAGCTAGGCGACTTATTAGCACTGGCCTGTGAGACGCCGAGCCGGGGGATGGAGCCAGAGCCAGGGATTGGTGAAGCCCTCCGCTCGGTGAGAGGGGAGCAAGGAGCGCAGGCGCGGTCCCTGCCGGAGAGTCGATATAATAAAAAATTACCCAGTGGCAGGGAGCGTCATCAAATTATCCTCATGAGCGGGGTTTTTTTAAGGGAGGATTCAACAAAAGGGGAGTGTGAAGTGGTGGCTACAGGTTACTCTCCTTTAGCAGAAATGATAAATATTTCTGCACCGCAGGAACAAAGCCTCACTTTTATTTTGGAGGGGTGGAGGTGGTGTAAACCTGAGTGATGCACTGAGTAAAAAAAACCTTTTTTGCACCATCAGCTCCCTTAACCCACACCATCTGTAGCAGCATCTCCAAGTTGTGCCAATAAACATTTTAATTTAGAATTTTACTGAACCATCAATAATGCACTGTGTAGTTTTGGGGAAAGACGTTTTATTTATTTTACTTGTTTTTATGCCTAAACAAACTAAATCAATAAACTCCCTTTGTTCTCATGACTGAATAAACAAACTGCCCTTAAAGGACAACACAGTTTCTGTTTTATGTGGCGGACCCTGCCACCTTTCCAGCTTCAAACGGTGTTCTTAGGGGCCTTATTGTCCTCTGAGAACAGCTTGTTTTTTCAATTATGGGAAAAATAAATATTTTATCATCTAATTAATATTGTCAATATTAAAATCCTGAGTTTGAATTTCTCCTCCAAAACAACATAATGCCCCTTTAATAAGGACAACCAGTGGACAAGGGGCTGCAAAGGATCGAACCCCAAATATCTGCTAACAGATTACGAATGTTTATAATAATATAACAATTTGTGTACAGTTTGTTTCTAAGCCAGTGCGGAAAACCCACAGCAAACAAGCTCGATGAATGGAAGCAAACTTAAAGGGTAAGTTCGCCCAAAAATGAAAAATTTGTAATTATCAACTTACCATCATGCTGATGTAAAGTCAGGTGAAGTTTAATAGTCCACAAAACATTTTTTCCTTAAGTAGATGAAGAAAAAAGCTAAACAAGCTAAAAAAAAAAAAACACTCAAAAATTGTCTCCTCACAGCTCGCCACATGGATTTCACATTATTAACACCCTTTAAAGCTGAAATCTTCATTGTTAGCTTCTTCGCTAGGTGCACAAACAAATCCATTTGTGATTTCTGGGCTTCTGAGCACCTGATTTACACCAGACATGCTGAGCTGGATCCATTTTATTCAGTGTTTTTAAAGGCTGTTCTGCAAAATATCCAGAATAATATGAAAAACACATTATTTCCTTTCACAACTTGAAAAAATGTCTTTCAACCACACTAAAGAGAGAGAATCTTTGTGTATGATCTGTAGTGTGCGGGATGTGAAGACATTTATCAATTTTCACTCCTTGGCATTCTTATCCACTTCAGACGCATACTTTTCTGAATGAAGCAAAGAAGACACATAAAGGAAGCTGGATGGCTTTATATTATCTCTCTTGGGTTTAGAAGAAAAACACACACTCAATGAAAACAGCAGAGCCAGAAATGTATGTGTGTAGTGGATCGCTGCCAACGGTTTATTGAAATGGATGTGTAAGGAGTGCTCTCAATGTATGTGAATACAAACTGCAAACAGGAAGTGTCGAGACAGCGCGTTAATGAAGGTACACCGGAATCGAAACTTTTAAAAACAGTCCAATAATATCCTCCGTGTTTTAAGTGTCCCTGAACATAGACGCAAGTTCTGGAACTGACCTCAAAAACTCCTGTACCAAGAGCAGAGCTTTCACAACATCTGGGTCAACGCCGTGTTTCAAACAAAGCTTTTCTTTCCGCAGTGCAGCCCACTCCTACCCACCCACCAACTCAATCAGCAGAGGTTTACTGCTGAACCCTTTGGCTCAACACCAGCAGATAGAACAAAAGATATCCAATGGCTAAAAAAAAAAAAAAAAGAAAAAACAATTTCTGGCACGGCAAGAGCTCAATCTGAAAGAAGCATCTACTGTTGAGATAGGAGCTTTTCTAAGGAAGTTGGGTTCAAATGAGGCAGAGAAAACAATCATGAGTTGTTTTATTCCCTAAATGATTTTGCTCGATTGAGTTAAATATTTTAATTTAAGGAGAACGCTTGACTCGACACTCTTTCAAATCCTCCTCCTAAATATACCAAGTGTGGGTGTTCCCAGGAGGCAGTCACGTCTTTGAGACATTTCCAGACATACATTTTATTTGATTAGGAGCCAGAGGAATTCTTATTGATTCGATGAACATAAGCGAGAGGGTTATATCAGGTGTCTTTGGCAGATGTAGACTGGTGTTCTATGAGAAGATCCTGAGGGTTTGTCTTTTTTTAGTCCTGGACATCAAAGTAGTCGATCACGGGCTCTTCTTTGACCATCTTCGACCAGGTGCTTCCACTGGCAGCCCTGAGGAGAGAATCCAGAAGAACATGAGACCTGATAACTCAATGTGACGTTTAACCACAGAAGAAGACTCACTTGCTGCTGTGCTGTTTGATGTGAGCGATGGGAGGAGGGGCCCTCGCAGTCGTCTCGCGCTCTATCAGCGATGTCAGGGTTGAGTTGGGACAGGCCGACTTCCCCCTGCGAGTGAGAGCACATCGTCAAATCCAGAAGCAACAAGTAGATTTGTTTTGAAAGCACCCAGGCGGCGCGTGTTCATGTATTCTAATGTTTGAATTACTTCTGGGCTGTGATGACCACGTTGCGCTTGGGCTCGCTGTCGTAGCTCACGCTCTCCACGGCGTAGACCTCGGCCAGTTCGTGGATGATTTTCCGGTGTTCTCTGTTCATGGGTGGGAAACAGTGGCTCCTCTTTGGTTGTTTTCCCTGCAGACATCAGTAAAGCACGTCCATTAGGGATTTGTACAGAGAAAATCTTTGTTGATGAGCTAGTGAGCCAGAAGTTAACATACCAAAAGGAACAGATATATTCAAAATATAATACATTTTTAATTGTTAATCATAATGGGTGCATCTTACCTTTACACAGGTGCAAAAACAAGCCTTTTAAATTTCCTTTTAGACGACAGAATGATGTCACGCTAGCATGTTAGACTCTTTATACTCATGTGCTTCTCATGGAGAGGTTGGGAAAACAGACACCGACATAAAACTGGTCCATCCTCTTTGCCAGAAGCCAGTTATTTAAAGTATTTCAGCAAAAATTCTACTTAGTAAAACATTTAATAACCTTGGTTTTACGAAGAGTAGCCATCCAAAAAAACAGAAGAGCAGAAATTGAAATCAGTCACGGCAGCACATTCAAGGGAGGAATTTATGATAAAACCTTGTTATAGTTAGACTCTGAGGCAGAGAAGCTCTACTGACATGATTTGTTGCTCAAGGAAGAGATTCTGGTGACAAACAATCCTTTACATCTAGCAGAGAAACAGAGGCAACAGTGACCTTGACAGCCTAGCTTCTGATAGCTTCTGATAGCTTCAATGCATCGAACAAAAAAAAAAAAAAAAAAGAGAGAAAATGAAAGCTATTTTTCAAATCATTCCATGAGCTACCTACTCATTTAGTCTGGCTTAGAAACAGTAACTAAAGAGGCTTCGCCGACATGTCAGACACCTACAAGCGAGCACAGCCGGCTCCTTCTCGCAGGTCCACTGGAGGATTGACCGGACTTAAAAATAGCCGAATATACAACAACTGGGTCAGTAAATAATAGAAAAATGTAATTCATACATCAATGTCACAGCGAGAGGTGGGCTGCCTCATCAGGAAGACATTGCTTTGTATGCTAAATTGACGGAAGCTATAATTAGCCGATGCAAATGATTATAATAGAGGCAAACAGAGAAATGGTATAAATACTGCTGGGCGTTATATTCACACTGTTTCTTTATTACTTCATTTAGATACAACCCTCAAGCCCTTTTACATTATTTGAGTTCATAATGAACACGGTGTTACACACAATATTGGAATAGTCATGCAAATAAGTCATGAATGCATAGGTGTTACTGTTCAATAACATTCAACTACTTGTTTATACGCTGTCTGCTTTTGCCGTTTTGCTTTACGTGTTTTATTCTATGAGCATTTCTGTGTCTGATTTAATTGTTTTAAAAAGAACTTGGGGATCATTTAGCATGACTGGCAACTGAAATTTTGTAAGATGCTCCGCTATTTAAATGTAAAGTTTATCAGTTATTCCTTAGAGCAGCGGGCTCCCGACACAGCCAGCAGAGGGAGCACCACACCATAATCAGTCAGCGCAATCGATTCATTGTGACACCTTTACCTTATTAGCAAGCTCGACAAGATTCTTGATCTCTTCTTCCACCTCTGTCACAAATTTCAGGTCCTTTCTGAAGGAGAGAGAAGGATAGAGAGGTTCATGGGTAGTTTTTAAGTGCGTTGAACAAGCTGCACGGACAGTATCAACCAAATGGTGCATAGGACAGACCTGGCATCGTCTTTGAGGCTGTCACTGTAAACGGAGGTGGAGCGGATGTTGAAGGGGTCAGCAGATGTGTCTATCTGCAAAGCGTCCGCCAAACGCCTGTTTCTCTCCAGAGTCGCACACTCTTGGTCACATTCAAGCCTGAAAAAACAAGATAAAGTATATGAGCAGTTTTTATGCGCCCCCATTTGTTGGAGCTCGCAGTACCGAAATGATAATCGAGAAGCGGATAGTTCTGGTCCTGTTGTAATCCATTAAATGCATCCTTCCGATTGATTTATTTAATAATTAATGTGCAAGCAAAAAGTCATCATTCAAGGCGAACAGGAAATCCATTTCTATGCGGAAGAACATTTAAATAATGTTTCATTATTGATTTAAGGTACCCGCATCGTGCCACGCCTCGCAAATCATTTTATGCAAGTTTATTTCAACAGAAAATCATTAATTTCCTCTTTTACCTAGTCTGCTTCGCCTCCTTCTTAGTGAGCAGCGGGCCGATGTCCATGGAGTCGCCGAGCTGCATGTCAGACAGTTTGCTGGCCATGGCGATGGCAGCGTACCTGCGGAAAGAGATTGAAGGACGTTTCAACCACTTCATATTCGTAATTCAAAACAGCTGAACACAGAAAGAGTCAAACCGACCTCTGATATGAGCTGGTTGCCTCTGTGCAGACCACCCTTTCCTTTCTTCGACCACAATCACACTGTACAGAAACCTGTAAAAAGTACGAAAAATAAGACTCAGCAGACACCGTTTTTCTTTTTTGACAGTTGGATGCTGCTCATGTGATCAATCCCAGCAGCAGTGAAAGGTCTTATTGTTTAAGCCCCTGAGTTTGGAGGGCTGCCACTGAAATGTTATTATTTCATCAAAGTTAGCTATTTCATGACAGTTGCACACTATTACAGCAGATTTCATCTAATGCTGGGAGCAAATGTGCAGCAGGAATACACAGCTGGACTGTTGAATGTAAGCTTCAATAATAAGGAGATGTGACACATTTATTGACTAAAAACATTTTACATCAGAGTAATAACGTTATTTTATTAGGGAGAAATACTAGATGGTGAATGAACTCGTCATGACTCCACGCCTGGATGTAACAGACTGCACAAACTCTGTAACCTGTATCGGAGCATCTGGAGGTCCAGCTGCTCTCAGTGTGTCGTACCTTTGCAGTGCAGGTGGTGCGAGGGCAGCTGCTGCCTGGATGACAGGGAGCGGAGCACGGGTGGCCGCAGTCTGGACGAGGCAGCACACAGGGCTGCTGGCAGCTGCCGTCTGCCAAACACTCGCCCCGGTGGCAGATCCGTCTGCAGCGGTGGTTTTCACATGGCAGTATTTTGTTGCATGTCAGGCCACAGGAAATGTCCTGCAGGTGACACGGGATGTTGCTGCGTTGCTGTGGGACAGAAGAAAAGAGCGTCACTTTTATCACAGGAAATAAAAAAACAGAAGTTATGCAAATGCCAGCTAGGGGGAGTTACCTCGTGCTTTCCCATGCACCATTTCTGAGTGAGGTAGGTGCAGGGTGGACACTTCTCTTCACTGTGGCAGTTGTGAAACACTGAAGAGAGATAAATGTTGGGCGTACATTCACACGACAGTGTTAAAGGTTAACTATACGAGATTTTGAACATTAATATGGGAGCAGACAACTAGTTTCTCATTTAAGAGCTAAACTGTAAACTAAAACATGTTTCTGAAAACATTTCATGTGAGAAATAGGCCATGCAGTAACAGAATCTTGATTCATATTCTATTAGCACTGCCTGGTTTAACACCTCAAACTGCTTTTTAGTTGCCCCTTTTTTTGCTTGTACTCTAGTGAGACATTCAGTGAATATTGTATTTTTCACCTTTAACTGCAGTGTGCACATTTGCCATTTCCTCTCACCTGGGTGGTCACACTCGTGTCTTCTTGTACACATGTTTTTGCACTCTGGTGGCTTCGTGCCGCAGGCGATGGGCGGGTACAAGACGGTGAGTCCACAGTGACATGTCAGCTCGTCGAAACCTAAAGAAAGAAGGAATCAGGATGCCACATAGTCAGGGCTGACTGAATGTTTTAAAACGTCTACCGTTTCCATGGTAATGGATGTCCAAGTCTGTATTTTAATGATGCTGGGGTTTTTTGAAGAGGAGAAAAAGAAGCAAAAGACTGATTGGGAAAGAGCCACATGGCATTTCTCTCTGGTATCTATAGCCCAAAAGCCTGCACTGAAGCTTTGAAGCTCTAAAAATGGTATTCAGCAGAGCCCTGCACAACGGATATGA
Organism: Sparus aurata; assembly: GCF_900880675.1. Lineage (NCBI taxonomy): Eukaryota > Metazoa > Chordata > Actinopteri > Spariformes > Sparidae > Sparus > Sparus aurata. The sequence continues at coordinate 19,112,570 of NC_044205.1, forward strand.
GCTGAGATGAAATCCAAAACATTTTAGTTTTTTTAATGGCAGAGTAACTTCTGTATGTGGAACTTCTGAGACATGGCTCGTAAGTAAAGCCCTGTTGGACTGATAAAAATGTCTGCAGGACTCACTGGACTGCCAGCAGGGATCACAGTTTCCACGGTGACAAGTCTCCTGGCAGCGGTGGAGTCCACAGTTGAGCTTGTAGCCGCAGATCAGGAGGCACTTGTGCTCCGAGTTCTGGACGGACAGACAGAAACCAGTGACACCACCTCCTACAGTCTACATCTGTCCCAGTGATCACACTGATACTATCTTGATTCACTGTAAGACCTTGAATTTAATACAAAGATGTTGTTTGTGCACTGCAAGCTAAAATGGAATTTTAGGGTCGCCTCTAGATGGAACAGTTTGTCTGCAGGTACCAGACAATTAAATCATAATTTTAACCACCTTTTTGTTCAAATTAACTTTTTTGTTATTCAAGTATTGCTGATAAGTACATGTGGCTCAGTGCAGATGTAGGTTTAATATGGTTATTTGAGTGAGTTAGGTGCTTCTACTTTCAACCAAATGTAAGTATAAAAGCCAACATTTGGTTCAGTGCTAAGTTTAAAGCTCTGTAACATCAGCAATGCGGACATTCGTGCAGAAGAGCTCGACTCATTTTGACAAAAAAAAGAATGATAAATAATTAAATAAGATGTGTGCGGTGTTCAGACCACACAAATTCAAATCTATGACTATCTAATTTCTTTTAAGGCTTCATATCTATGCATTTAATTTAAGGCAGCTTTTAAAAAGGCGTGGTGGGCTCATTCAACATGTTAACAAGTGTTCCTCAATTGCATGATATGTAAGAGACAAGTTTGTTTACTGAGGAAATCAGAAAAAAAACAACTGATTGAAGTACGTACACATTATCTGGCTAGTAAATAGCTATATCACTGCAACATTCCTGCATTAGGGACTTTTGTAAAATTACATCATGTTGTTGTACTGTCTAGCCTCTTTGTGTCTGGGTTACATAAAAAGTTTTGCTAACACCAGCATCGTTTCATGTCTATAGACCTGAATAGTGTTCGGAGGGTATAAACTGCACAACACTGACGTCAAGTAACTGAATACTCACCACACAACAAAGCTCGCCACACTTGTGTCTGCCGCAGGAGCGTTTCTTGTTGCAGCGCTTCTCACAAGTGAACACGAGCTCCTCTGGAATCGAAAGAGTCAGAAGTTAAAAAAACAGAAAAGCAGGCGGTCGAGGCTCTTCTTTAATTTCATTAGAAATCTTACCCTCTTTCTGGATCGTGGCACATGGGACCTCCTGAAAAACAAAAGGTCTTTTTAAACTCTTTATTATGATGAATAAAGCCTACCAAATGAGAGCAGCACCACTGTATCAGACAAACATTCTGCTGGTGCTCAAGCCTGCTCCACCTTTGTCTTGCAGCCACATCTGCATCTGATAGTGGAGGTCAGGGAGCAGGGCCCGCAGCTGCCCTCATGGCACAGCTTCTCACACAGATGGATGGTGTCTGAAATAACACAAGTTCATTCATTCAGTTGTGACAAACTGGAAGAAGCTCAACATAATTTACATCCTGTCTGAACACAAAATATGAACAGTTTCATTGTCTCAGGAATTCTGGTCCGAGTCCGAGCATGTTGACAATACAGCAGTTCTCTTTTCAAAACCACAAATCTGTACTTTCTCTAGTTAAGACACCCTTTGTCTCGCTTCCTTACCGCTGGATCCACAGGCCAGAGGTTTGTTGCACGTCTTCCCACAGGAGGGGATGGGATCGGAGCAGCTCCGCCTTTCAGAATAGCCCAGGTCCAAGAGTTTGGTCAGCGGTGTCTGACCGCAGGGACACGTCTTCACCAGGCTTGGGGAGCGAGGGCATGGCTGGCACCGGCCGTGGTGGCAAACCTGCTGGCACCGGTGAGCTTCACAGTTTAACATCCTGATAGAGCAGAGTGAGCGTCAGGCTGTGGTGGGGACTGTCAGACTGAAAAAAAAAGCTTTATTGTGAATAGATCATGGACAGACTTACAGTCCACATGTTTTTTCGCAGGAGAAGTGTCCCGAACCATCAAATCCTTCCTTATCTGTGCCGCACAGGACTTCACGAGTGGTAACGCCACAGTAGCACACTAAGGAAAATAAAAACAGGCAAACTTATAATCAGCTGATTCTAAAGACTTATTTCTATCTGTTAGAACATTGTACAGAGCCGTGCCGAGCCTCACCCTGCTGAACTTGCAGCTGGCAGGGTTGACAAGCCCCACTGTGGCACACCTGGGCGCAGGTGTGGTCAGCACAGTTGAGTATGGCACCACACACCTTGTCACACTGCAGCACTGTTCCCTGACCACAGCGCATTGGTTGACTGCAAATATATGGTCCAATCATTACTATGGTGTCAAAACCTTGGCTAGAAAAACAAATCTCTTGGCGTACCACATAAATAACAATTATGTTCATTATCGATTAATCGATTAGTTGTTTGATCTATAAAATGTCCGAAATGGTGAAAAATGTCAAATCAATTCCCAAAGTCCAAGACAACACCATCCAATGTCTTGTTTTGTCCACAACCCAAAGATATTCTATTTGCTGTCATAGAGGAGAAAAGAAACCAGAGCATATTCACATCTAAGAAGCTGGAATCAGAGAATTTCCTCATTTTTTCTTAAATTGGTCCAACTGATTAATTAATTTCCAAAATATTTGTTTACCAATTTGATAGTTGAAAACTAATGGATTAATCATTGTAATCTTGATAAATACAGCGTGAAAACAGATAGACAGATGCAAACATGATTCAAATGCAGATTACCTGGTCTTCCCACAGATACAGGATTTTGTTACAAAGGCAGGACATTGAGGACAAGGTCCAGGATGACACAAGCTGAAGGGAGACAGAAAATATTGTTCAGCAGGGTTCTTAAATTTGGGATTCGTGACTAAATGACAGGTATATGAAAAACTGCAAACTGCAAACTGTAGTGCTTAAAACCACATTTCTTTCTTTAAAAAAACCCCCAAGAAGTCCCCAACAGATTTAATAACTGTATTTGTCATTTAATTGGTGGATTTCATCTACGTTACAATCAGAACGTCAAACTTCTCTTCACTCTAATCAGCAACTTCACAACTTGATATGGAATCAAACTGTTCTTCACAGTGTTACATCCCAACCCAACCCACCGTTCCTCTGAAAATACCTCAAAATAACAAAAGAAAGACATACAACACAATTCTGTTTCACTGTGATTGTTCAAGGCTCACATGTTACAGGGGTGGTTGCAGTCCACTCCGCTCCTTTTCTTCCCACACATGTTGCCACAGCTGTGGGGAATCTCGCTGCGCTGCCATTCTGGGTTCGTCACTTTACCTGCCAATCACATGTGGGAAGAAGAGTGATGAGTTTCTTTTCCCCGCTTTCAACAACAGCATGGTGGGCTAAAAGATTTTTAATCAGAACAAAAATATACATTTTAAATTATTTGTGTATGAATGACCGTCACTCACCACAGAAGCAGGTGTAGGAAGTCGGTTGTTTTAGTGCAACATTCTGGCAGGCGGGACAACGCCAACCTTCAGCTGATACTGAAAAACACCTTTGTTTTACTATCAACACTTCAGTTTTTTGATATAAAAGAGAACAGCTGATATTTCCACTGGCCCCAAACTGCAATGCAACACAATATCCCGTTGATGCAGCAGGAACTTCAAAGCCTAAGAGCTGTGTTTTGTGTGTTGTAGTGGGGCTGCTGTGACTAGGTATTGTCCATCTGCACAACAGTATTATGCATTACAGTGGTCCTTTTGTTTTGTACCGAGTGCGGCTCAGTGCTGCTAAAAATAAACATCCAAATACCGTCTGCCTGAGAGGCCGGGGATCGGGCCCATTTCTTGATGCAATTCAGGTGGAAGACGTGGTAGCAGCTCTGGCAGCTCCACACCGGGGCCATGAGCCGGATGATGTCGCAGCAAACCATGCACTCATACTTCTCCTCCGACAGCTGTTCAATCAGACATCCTGTGGAGCGACGAGGTACAGAAGACAAATAACCCACAAATGACTTGTTAATACAAAAGAACCCTGAGGCGGCTCCATCAAAGACCAATGAGCTGCTAAATTACAGGCTAGTGAGGACAGAATGAAGCACAGAAAGAACGAAATACATGTGACTTTGTCAACCAGTATTATAGTGTAACTTAGAAGATACTTTTAAATTAGAAAATCAGGAAGTGGTCAATTACTCAAGGTGTCAAAGAAACTTAAAGCATTTTCAGGCACTTCCAAGGTTACTATACAAAACTTTTCCAGACGCTCGAAGCCTTTATCATAGCCTCTACACTGTTATGAGCACAACTGGGAAAAATAAAGTTTACAGAATGTACAACGGATGTTGTTCACATTAACTGTGATTGTATGTTTTGATCACGATTATTTCATTCTCACCGATTTCGACACCATGAGACAACAACCATGATGACAGGATTGATTAATTTAAAATATTATAAAGACTCTTTGATTATGACTAATTGTGTTGATCAAGCACCAAAGTACAAGTAAAAATGCAACATTTTTCAAACTTCCAAGACTTGGATCGGGATGTTTTATAGCTATGACTGCCTCTTTGAGCTGAAACGATCTATTGATGACTTGTCAACTATTAACTTAATTGGGAACTATTCTGACAATTGATTAATTAGCTTGAAGAAAGAAATAGGTAAGATATCTCTGATTCCAGCTTCTTAAATGTGAATATTTTCTGGTTTCTTTACTCCTCCATAAAAGTTAACTAAATATCTTTGGGTTGTGACCTAAACAGACATTTGAGAATGTTATCTCGGGCTTTGGGAAACACAGATTTTTTAGCATCGTTTGACATTTTATAGACCAAACTATTCGACACATCCAGAAAAGAATTAAGAGATTTCTCAACAATGAAGAAAACCTTAGGTGCAGTCCTACTGTTTGGTCTAACCTGTCTGTGTCTCCTTGCTCTCTGGTATCTTGTCCCAGTTCCTCTGGGCCGGCCGGTGGTTTTGGTGGTGTGTTCTTCTCCCCCCTCTGGCCTGGAGGGGTGTATTTCGTCCTGAGCCACGACCAGCTTTACTGGCAGCAAGATCCTGAGATGATCTGTAGTGAGCAGAGTCATCTTGGACACTCGACCTCCTCTCTGAGCCCGTTTCATCTTGAGCTGGTTGTTTGGGCGGTTTGATTGGTCCCGTCCGTCGCTTTGCCTCAGTGTGTTTCCTCTGATGATCATCATGTTGAAAGTCTGGAACCGTCCTGCTCCTCTGAGTTCTGTCACTGATGTCTGAAGTTTGGGTTTCTACTTTAGTGTCATTTGCCCTCTGACCTCCTGCTGTTGGGTTGTTCTCCTTAGAGTGATTACCCCTTTCATTTTGATGTCCCCTCCTCTGCTCCTGGCTAAACCTCCGAGGTTTTTTCGCCCGGGCATCCTGGTCTTCACTGCTTTGTTCCAAATTCCTGCCTGAGTCTTCTCTTCTCCAGTTGGGTCCATCAGGTCCATCCATGAGAGGTGCCCCTGAACGATAGGCACTGGCACCTCTGTTGTTACCAAAATCCCCTCCAGGTCTTTGCCGCCAGGAGCTGGAGCCACCAAAATCCCCGTTCCCTTCTCTCCTCCCTCTACCTCTGCCTCGCCTTCTGGCTCCATCCTCTTCATGGTAGGGAGGATGTTGACGCAATGCATAATTTGAATTATCGTGGCTGAATGGGGGTTTGAATCCCTGATGAGAGTGTCCATATTGCTGAGAAGGATCATAACTGTTGCTACTCAGGTTTCTGTCATTGTTGTGTCTGGGCCGACCCCTCCTAGGTTTGTGCTGATACGGTTTTTGGTGTGACGCCCCATCTGGATTGAGGTCAGGTGGGTCTGCAAACAGAGAAGTGACAGTGTTATAATAAAAGCCTGAAGCTGTGTGAATACAATTACAGTAAGTATTCATGCATGGTGTCCATCAGAGTGGATTTATCTTCTATTTAGATGGAATACCATGTCCTAACGATCAAGTGGTGGACCCCCTAAGCTTTGTCCACAAGTCCAGTTTATTATTGTCTTTGAATATCTTTGTTATTTTGAACAATGGCAGAGGGGAGAGGAGTTGCACCATGCACCTCTAGAATAACTTTTAAATCTTCTTTTTCATAGAAAACCAGACTGATTGAACAAATTTAACAACATTTCAGAAATATCTTGATTTAATAACAAATACATCTGTGCACATTATGCACCAAAGAGTATATTCTGCATATTCATATTTTGCCTTATTATGTTTGTTTTGTCTCAAATTATGATAATTATAGTAAACAGAGGGACATTTGATCTAAATATAGCTTCAAAAAGTAGACTACACACTTTAGAGCACAATAACCACTAGAATGGCCAGCTGTATTTTCTTCTTCCTAAACAGAAAAAAAGGATGAGCTGTGCAGCAAATATTTTATTTAAAATACATGTAGATGTATTTCTTTCATGCTAAAAGTTTTTCCAGAATCACCTTATATACCATTGGTGCATGATGTTCACGGCATGTGGAAATCTTCATAAGTCTTTATAATTAAAATATAGTGGGAAAAAAGGTACTGACATGGTTTGTCACTTGTTTAATAGTCAGGGGAAAAAAATGCAGTACAATGTTTTACATTATAATTTAATCATTTGTGTATGACAGGGATATTTAGGAGACAGAATGATAACAACAATGACTCTATGGTATATCAAATATAATAACAAATCAAAAGCTAGTTGTTTTGATCTGCCTACTACCATGATTATTATATTTTCTACTACTGCTTTAAAATAAATATAAACTATACAGTTTATTAGATATAGTTTTTAGGGTAGCTAGTTAGCTTTTGCACAACTCAGAGGATGTGATCATTTAGACTCATATATCACAACTTGAAACTATTGAACGCACATACTGGTGCTGCTATAAGCTAACAAGCTCATTCCATTTTTATTTTTAAATCAGGTCCAGTATTTCATAAAAGGTGAATCACAGATCATCGTCACTTGTTGTCAGGTCATCTAAGAATGGCCTTATCACACTGACATTCTAAGGTTTACAACCCATAGCAAGCTAAACGTGACTGCATGGATCAAGAATCAGCTCGCTAAGGTTAGCTGAAAGTTTATCTCAGCTAACATTAGCTTGGCTAACATTAGACTAGCTAACTTACCACATAAGCTAAACAGACGTCAGCGAGCACGTTTAAGTGGCCAGCCTCGCTTTATAAACAAAAACAGTAACATTTTGTTAGTGAGAGCTTCATTTTATATCGAGACACCTTATCACTCGCTGTATAAATTATTTACAGGCTGTTGCCGTTAGTTAACTTACCTGCGTTACCCTCGGCCATTCAGTGTGAACTCTGGTTGTTGTTTTTCTCCCACGCCACAAGTTTGAGGAACAACAGGCTGTTTTGGGAGAGTTGACAAGCGTATCCAGGTACTCGGCGAGAATATCTACTTTTCTACCTGTGTTCTGGCTGTTTAGCCTGGAGCGAACTCCCTTTAAAGCGTCAACTATCTCCTTCTATCACTCACGTTAGCAGCACTAGCTCCACGCTAACACAGGGTACGGTAAGCTAGCGAGAGTACGAAAACCGGAACTTCCTGTCAGTATTTTCAAATTAAACGCAAATAATAACATGTCATTCGAAATAAAGAGATTCAACCGACCAGAACATACTTCTTCCCTTACAAAGGGTAAAATTATAGTTTTAAGAATATATTCTGGACCATGGATTAATCAAACTAACAGGTGAATAATGATTAGTTATTAGTCATTTGCTGAGGAGGATCCCTCAACATTAAAAGACATTTAACTGAAGATAATACTCGAAACTGGCCACAAGGTGGCGCTCCATGTTTGGATTAGTACAACAGGGACCACAAACGCTTCTCTGAATGATAAAAGAAGAAAAAATTATTCTTTTAGATTGTCTATCCGTGCAACATACATTATGATTTTGCATATGCTAATACACCTTTCTATGATAACAGTAAAAAAAAAAAAAAAAGAGGAGAAGTTGTAGTTTATGTCAGACAGATGTGAAATTGGTGTTAAAAATGTAAAGGTATAATTTAACATTATGGAAAACCTCCAATGTTTTTTTTTTTTTTTTATCTTATACACATTGTATTACGTGTGCATTTCATATTCTTAATGTGTGGCTGTCTGGCCACAAACCTGATTCTCTTTGGGAATGTGACGTCTTGAATAAACAGCACTGCATTTGTTTAAGTGGTCTGTTAGCTTAACCATACACTTTTCCTCAGAGCCAGAATGTGAATACCTGTTTTTCCAGAGACCTTATTAAAATCCAGACTACACAGCTCGAAATTAGTAAGGCATATTGGGATATATTAGTGTTTTCCCTCATTCAGTTTCCAGTAAGCCTGTTGAAAAAAGGTCAATTTTATTTCCCAAAGTGACAGTCAGATGCAATAAAACTGAAATAAACTCATCTGACAGTAGGGGACACTCGTGCAAACTCACAACAACCAACTGTTCTGTTTTATCAGCCCGTGTCAATGTTAGCCTAGGAAAATGAATGTAATGACCAGCAACAGATTCCAGATCACGCATGCGCAGAGTGGCTCTTCGGCCCCGTCAACCAGGCGGAGGTGGGTGGGAGAGAGATGCGTCAAGTGCAACAAAATACCGGAACACGGGCCATTTTGTTTTCAAAATAAAATAGTAACCGTATAACAGTTTGTTTTTGAGAAAACCAGAAGCGGTACTCAAATTTGTCTAACGTCAAATATGGTGTTATAAATGATGTATTGCTGTTTTACTACTATGAATTCACAATTATTTTAAATCTATCTTACTCTTATTGATGTACGAGTACATTTCACCTTCCCGCCTACACAGGCAGCATTTAGCAATGTCTCAGCTTCGGTGTGACCTCTGTGCATCGGTCTATAATGCTGAAGTGTCTCTTATTTTATGGAGTCATGTGGTTCACTCAAGTTTGAAGAGAAAATGATACATGGCAGCTATTAAAACTGATGTAACATGTGGATCTGCAAAAATTATATGGCCACAATTTCGAATAAAATAGTATTAAATATTGAGACTTTCATTGCTTTTTCTATTTTATTTTTCCGTTCTGGCATCAATACGAGCATTCATTTTTCACTAGTACCAAAAAATAAAGTCACAACCGCTGTGTTATTTTGACAATCGTGGCCGGAAGTCACGTCTTCCCTCCCATCTAGCCTGACGCTGCCTGTGAGGAGCTCGAGCGCGGCCGAGCAGGAGAGAGTGGCAGTGAACGTGTCTGCGGCAGCGTTTAGCGTTAAAAAACACAAACTACGGCTGAAGACTGGAGGACCGAGCCCCGCTGCGCTTCGCGACGACCTCGGCGGACCGCGGACTATGATACATTTCAGACAGAGGCTGGTAACGGCGCGCTGTTTTGACGACAAGCGGGGTTATTGAACATCTGTAGAGCATAATGAGGGCATCCGCTATTCTTTACGGTGGTTTTTCCTCCGAGGTTTAGTCAGACGCAGAGTGACACTATTTATAAATGCGTCGCTTTTAGACATCCCTCCGAAGGAATAGACGCACCGAGGGGACACAGCCTGCAGAAATTTAGTTAATTCCCTCCTCCCATGGCCCCTGGGGAACAGTGAAGTCATTTGAGAAGTCACCGGAGAAGAAGACACGTCTTAATCATCTCGATAGCTTTCAGTGGAGATAACGGCAAAAAAAATAAAAAAATAACGGCTTTCCCTTCCATCGGCTCGCACGAGACTCCCCCTGCTTTTTTTTTTTTCGTTTTTTTTTTTTTTTTTTAAGTCTTACATGGTTTTGTATTTCTGAGCATTCATCGCCAACCCTCCTGTGGGCATTTTTTCACCCCGTTAAAGGATGCCGGATCAAATATCGGTGTCCGAGTTTCTCTCGGAGACAACTGAGGATTACAATTCCCCGACAACATCCAGCTTCACCACCCGACTGCAGAGCTGCAGGAACACAGTGAATGTGTTGGAGGAGGTAAGGCCACTGTGTCAGCCTGGATGGATGGATGGATGAGATGCCTAAGCACACATCACCACCAAAGAGACTTGGTTGATGTGAATGACAATACAACAGGTTTTAAAGGTGGAATGCAGTTTATTTACAGTAAAGATAATACACACAGGCCATCCTCAACTCAACTAGTGATATTTTCCTGCATTTCAAAATACCACAAGAGGGCAAAATCCATAATAATGTGTTGGCACAGAAAACAAAATAATTGCACCTGTTGAGTGTGAAAGTGCATTTTTTTGATGTTTGCCTGATGCAACTACAAAAAAAAAAAAGAAAAATGCACATTTCTCCACATACACACACACGCACGCACAAACACATACTTGGTGCAGAGCTGCTGTGTGTGTAGGTGACCTCTCATCTTGTGTGTTTGTGTATCTGCTCCTATTTCTTGCCAGATATGTAGAGTAATAATAGAGGAGGGGGGTGGATGGCTGTGGTGGAGAGAGTATAGGGTATAGGAGGTTGTGCACTCAGGCCTGCAGCTCTCTGTGTTCACTATTACATAACTCGCAGCTTCAGAGCATGCTGCCAGGCTGTAGCAGTATGTGTGTGTGTGTGTGTGTGTGTGTGTGTGTGTGTGTGTGTGTGACAGAGAGAGAGAGAAAGACCTTCTCTTGTCACTGGCAGTCAGATCTGGATTTAACCGTTTGAGGATTAAAGAGATTCCCCGCTCCCACCCAGGCCAGATTGCATATAAAAAAAATGATGGATTTTTAGCGCAGAAGGGAAATACTGCACCCAAAAGTCGCACTCTGCGACACTGTGCCACCTTCCATCATGTAGTGGGCAGTGTAATAAGGCCAGGCAGGTGGGTAGTTATGTGTGCGTACGTGTGTGTGTTTCCCACCTCCCCGCCCCCACCGTCGCCCTCCACTGGCATCCTTTCTGCAATGATTAAATGGAGCATCAAACCAGGGAAGCACCGCTCACCTTCGCTGCTGCCCGTTAATGCCAAAACGTGACCTCATTTCCCACTTCGAAACACATTTAGCTGCAGACATGAATGACTTCAGGCTCGCAGTATTTAGAGTAATCTCTCACGTAAAGCTGTGGCGCGTTAAAGCGACTATATGGGGGTTTATTTGTTATAAATCACTTGTAAACATCCAGATGAGCAAGATGGCCTCATCCTCTCCCATCCATCACCTCTAGTGTCAATCCTTTACAAGCTTATTATGACCCGACGATAGAAAATCTACCAAAACAGAACCAGCGGTGTGTTTACTCCTAACCCGGAGCCCAGTTTGTGTCTGCTGACTGTAACAAGGAAAAGGCTCGCATCATGAATCACCTCTCTGGCTCCGTGCCTCTGAACCGAAAGAGACTGCAGCAGCACAAACGAAAAACATCTGTTAGAGAGGGCCGCCATGTGCGCTGGGCTTCAGTAGCCGCTCTGGAATTTTTTTGCAGCGATCACATGACAAGGAAGACCATTATGCTGGTACCAAAGAGCCAGCAACACATGCTCTTCGCTGTTTAAACAAAGGCGAGATGCCCTCAACGATGATAAGTCAGCCTGTTACTCAAACTGGGATACACCCATCAGATGCAGGCAGCCAGCTTTAAAGCCTTGAATGCCGCTAGATTAGTGTCTGTTTTATGAAATTATCTACTCTGTTGATCCCTGCGCAGGCATGTAAGGACTCACTTGCATCACACAGCCAGCAGCGCTGCCTCCGCCACCGCAGTGAAGTTGAACTGCCTTCGGCGTCTTTTTGCCTGAAGAGGAGTTTGTTTAAAATGTTTCTGCTGAGCTCCTCAAACTTAAAGCATTCATCGCTCTTTTTTTTTCCTCCAAGTCATTCCCTCAGTATGTTGTCAAGGTAAATTATGCAAAGGTACGGCTTGAATATTTAATGGTGTAACTTGAGGGGGTGATTTGACCCACAGGAGAGTAGTCATCCTCTGAGTCATGTGGAGGTGCAAAGAAAGGAAAGATCAGAGAAGATGTAGCGGCATCATATCGTCTTAATTTCAGCACCCAACATCAATTATTGATCGGCGCGTAATGACACAAAAGTATTCATGACTCACCAGCAGCCTCCACCCTGTTTCTCTCCCTGTGGTCGCAGCGGAGCTTACAAAGATGTTGACTGTTTACTCACGTATCCGTTCAGTAATACGATAAACAATGAGTTGCGAGATGGAGAGATAGACGCTTAAAAATAACCCTTGTGGCTCCTTGTGCTCTGGACTTTTTGAGACCAAGATGGGGGCATTGTGTTTGAGTGTGTGTGTGGGTGGCAGACCGGAAGCTGGTTGGTGCGTCTGGGTTTTATTTTAGTGTCGTCTTGGGTGCTGAGCAGTCATCATTGTGGTGTTTATTCACGGCTGTTCCCAGAAGGCAGTTTTGGATGTTCTGCTGGTGAGGTTGTACTAATTATCCTTTGTCCAAGCAGATTCCAGAGACTGTAGCTGCAAACTACCAGCAGGGCTCCAGACTAACCGTTTGCACTGGTTGCACGGGGGCCCCTGACTTTTTCATTTCGGTGGACCCCAATAAAGCATTTAAACTTAACTCCCCAACACATTCCGTAAACGATCGTTAACAGGAATAAAAGTGCAAAGCATGCTTTTGTTTAACCAATGAAAATGGGTAGTAGCACCTGACAGGTTTGTGGCTGCGTGTGCGGCCAAAATAATCGCACTCTGGAGCTCTGATAAGCATTTTCAATATTGATAATTGTCAGACATAACAGTTGATAGTACCCTGGAACACAAGCTTAGAAGTAATTATCCAAGAAAAACAATAAAACATTTTTTGATTTTTTTTTTGAGTTCAGAGTTTGGAAATAGTCACCCCAAAATAGTTTGTGTTTTTGATCTGCTGGCTTGATCTGGCATGTGAGCATTGTTGCGCCGTCAAACTACCAGCTACTAGGGATGAAAATGTTTTAACAATCGATCGTGTTGTAGAATGTAGAGTAATTGTGACAAATGAGCAATACAATTTCACAGAGCCTGAAGTGGCATGTTCAAGTAGTTTCCTTTTTCCAACCAACAGTCCAAAAGTCAAAGAAGTCATTATCATTGAGGAAAAATGAAAGCAGCATTTAAGAAGCTGGAACCTGCAACTGTTGGACATACCTGCTTGAAAAATGACTGGAACGATGAATTATCAACATAAATGCCAATTAATTTTCTCTCGAATTAGCTAATCGTTGCAGGTTTTACAGTTGCCAACAATATCGCCATAGAGTTTTGTTTCCTTTCTTATTTATATGTCTATGTCTTTGGCCGTTTCATGGCTTTATTGACAGGGTAGCTTGAGAGATGACAGGAAATGGGATGAGAGAGATTTCTCATAACATAGTTGGAAGGAGTGCCACCCTTTGGACAAATTTTACATTTTAAACTCCCCGATACTGATGTAAAAATAGGAAGATTTATATATTTTAATGTGGAGTTTGTGACATCCTAGACTTTGTTTGTTGATTTGTGTCTTCAACATTGGACCACAAGCATGTCTCTGTATCCCTCTATTGTCTCGTGTATTCTTGGCAAATAACTAACAATTATCCTCAATGCCAAAATTACCACTGGATAATTAAACAATCAACTATAATAATTTTTCATTAGTGTATTCTTATTTTTGCAGCAGTGGACATGGTTAATGATGGTAACTGCTGCTCTCATCTGTTGATTCTAGAAATACACCAATAGTGGTGAAGTTATATCGCCTTCTATCAACGTCCTATATTACAAACAATATTACAGATTGTTTTATGATTTGTATTTGCCACTGCAAGTTTTTGTTTTGGCTGCAAGTAGAAATTTGGGGATTTCGTTTTTCTTGGAGACTGTCACAACGGGTTTAACAACAATAAATTAGAGCTACAACAGTTGGTTGTAACATTTATGAGTCAATAGATAGAAAATGATTATTGTAGTAATCTAATTGTTTAAGCAAAACTATTAATCATTGACTGTTTGCAGACTCTTCAATATGCTTTACCGCTTTTCTGTGTTCTTTGTGTATTGTCGTAAACAAAACATTTTGTGGTTTTGGACTGTTGTTCAGACTCTTAGAAACCATGAAGGTAATTATTCAGTATTTTCCCATAACCAGCTGATTAATTACCTCCACTAAACAAGTTATTTTTTTTTACCCATATCTGTTTGTTGGTTGGTTGGTTTGTCAGCAGGATTACACAAAAACTATTGAACGGATTTCCATAAAACTTGGATTGAGGATGGGAATCAGCCCAGAAATAGGCCCCATTAACTTTTGCTGCTGATCCAGACAAAAAAAGGGACAGATTCAGGATTTTTTTCTCACTGTCTTTACATTTAATCTTTCATTTCTGAGGGAACAATGTATGGATGTTGATGAAAAAATGAGGCATCTTTAGTTGGCTTGTATCCATGAATGAGAGCTGTTGGGCCTTGGCGCAGGTATGCGCTCCACTGAGCACCAGTCTTGTTGATCATGGAAACAATAGTTGTTTGCTTAGTCTTTAAAAACTAAAATGATTTTAAAATAGGCATATCAATCGGATTTTCTCCTTCTTTCTGCAGACAAAAAAAAAAAAAGTCCAATATATCCGTGATTTCATCTCTAATTTGTTCGACTCAAACTGCAGCCTAATAATTTAAAGTCCCCAGAAACCAAAAAAGAGCAAAAACAATAACTCAACCAGCAGCGGCAGCAGCAGTGAACAGCAAATCTGACATTTGCTTGAATGAAAATGTCAGAGGTTATTTATCTAAGACTCCTGCTTTCCCTCATTTTCTCTTTTATAAGTTAAAATTAGCAGCGGCAGGCACTTGTTATTCCCCCGTGGGGCATGTATTGTCTCCCTCTCTACCCCACAGATGGCACTTTGCGTCATTGGGTTTGCTTTCCTAAACCGCAGAGAGGCATAGCAGCGAAACAAGGGAAACCCTCACTGCATTGGCATTCCTTTGAGCATGCCTCTCACACCACATCACATGGGCTGGAGCAGAAAAATGTTGACTTTTCACAGTCATTCTATTCAAGCATGGCTGGGCCTGACCTAATAGGCAGCGGCCCTTTATATTTTTGACTTTATATAAGAGCCTTTTCAGTCGCAGCATTTTAAGATGGAGACACTTTAGAAAGTTTGATGGTATCCTGTATTCGGAAAGAAAAAAACCTGAATTAGGACTTTTATTCCAAACCACTGCATATTATACTGAGAGTCATCGCCTTAAGTCGTCATAGAGTGATTTTGAGATTGCAAAAGATCCCGTAACTGCTGCCAGGAAAGGAATTAGCATTCCAGCAATTCTTTTACAAGCTCAAGAGTTTATTTATGTCAAATTATATGACTTAACATCACTCCAATCACATGCTGGATGTCTCATATTGTAAGAAACTCATCTGAAAGGAGATTTTGCATACTACTGAAGCAGTAGAGGGAGAAAATGGACTGCAAAAGCCAAAAAAGGCAGTGAAAATTGTGTATTACAACCTGAAGCTGATGGAAAAAATGCTGTTTTTAAAAACAAAACAAAAAATTTCAGAAATCAGTGTCATGTTGGTACACAGTCGGCCCAAATCCTCATTATTTTCAGTCAGACGCTCGTTCATTGACCCGCTCCTACAACAGAGACAGCTAAATGAAGACCAAGCCAGCAGCTACACTGTGGCTGCAATTAACCTACCGATTTTCTTTGCAAATCAGCTGAGTAGTTGCCTTGTCTGTAAATTATCAGGATGCCTGTCACAGTTTCACAAAAACTAAAGTGGCCACCTCACATGTCTTATTTTGTCAGACTGACAATCTAGAATGTTAACACATTCTGTTTACTGTCATGTAAGACATAGAAAGGCAGCAAACCAATCATCAATAAAAAATTTGAACTTATATATTAATATATTATATATACATTTCTGAGCAAAGAGACCCTTAAATCCTACACATTGGACCTTTAAGTTCATCAGAAGTATTGATACTTCCATCCTTTTTAATACCACGTGTTTAAAACAACACAATCTTTGATGATTGTCACGAAGTACTTTTTTTCTTTTTGCCGTGGTATTTAAAGAGGAATTGAATATATTTTGTACTAGCATTGTGTCTGATACATTCATAATTACAATATTCGAAGTAAAAGGTTTTCGCTTACTGCCAAATATGTGTATATAAGCCCAGGAAAGAAGTAGAAAAATAAATGGTAATTTCATATCCAACAAAAATACGACATCGTGTAAAAATCCTTGTTGTCTCCACAAGAACAGGAGAAAACCATAGTGACCCAGAAGGCAGCGCAAAGGAAATGCATTTAGCATGCTTGAAGACACACACAATGAATAACTCTGTAAGTAAACAACAAGACCATGTTTGTTTTATAATAAAACACCCATGGGGTACTTTTAAAGACCGTGAGTTCGATTTTATGATTCACAAAAGTGTTTTTGTTTCTCCTTGGCTCATAAATGACAGTATGTGATAAATGTCCACTATTTGTGAACTGTCATAGCTTCAAGTTGTTTGTCTGAAAAGCACCTGAGGCTACATCCTGAACGACATGTTGTCATGTGAGGCTTCAGCCTCGTCACATGTAGCATCCTGTCTACCAACAGATAGTCAGCTGTAATGATGTCTGCACAGATAACGGATCATTTTAAATTTTGTTTCCACACTTCTTTGGTAAGTCAGCCTCAGAGGATCAGCTTGTTCTTGATCTGTAAACTTGTAAGTCCTATTAAACCACGCAGTTTAATTTTGTTTTCCACAGCTCTTGCGTTTCGCCTGTTGGGGAATGTATTCTGTCATACTTCATTAACACTGAATGCATTTGTGGGTACCATGTGCCTGTCTGTTAGTCGAGTGTTGAGTATTTGAAAGCTGCTAAAAATGGCTGTATTGTTGGATAAAACTGGAATTACTCCTAGATTCTACAAAAAGATATTTTGAATCATCCAATCTTGTTTGATTTGGCTCCACATTTTGGGCCGTTTTTAGATCTCCCTGACAAAAAATGAGGCAAAAACTATGAATAATTCACCAGGTCGAGACAAGTTTTTATCATACTTGGCTTTACATAACAAAACTGAGTGCTGGCTATTTAAGGCTCCAGTCTGCAACATGTGCAGCTGAGGAGCACAGCTGTGTCAGATTCAATTATTAATGAAGTTATGGCTTTTTATTCATTCATTTGTCCCCTGTGTCACCAAACCCAGTGAATCATATGGTGTGAGAGAATGGGAGCATTTCCTGTCCCTTGGCACCGTTACTCACATGACATCTTGTTCCAGTTAAAGTGCACTGTAAAAAAAAAAAAATTTCAACTGGTCATTTTGCAGATTCTCAAACATATATTTGACATAACATAGTAGTATAACAGTGACACTAGTGCCATGATGCTTAATTTTCTTTTTTTCAGTCTTTTGACCCCTTTGACCTGTTGTTAGCCAGTCAACAGTAAAAAAGTATCACCGACATATTCATGTATGGAATTGTTTCAAACTGTTGCTTGAAGTTCAGATTCCAGCACCCATTTATTGGTATAAAATGCTCGCTATAGTGTATAAGACTGAAAAAAACCTCACAACTTATGTAGCTCCTCTAATATAATTCTTTTCCCCGAAGCATTCATGTCATCAATGGAGCTATTATACAGGGGTCAAGTGACACTTATTGACCACCCAGTTGAAAGTGGAGGAAAGGGGAAAATTAAAAGAGGGAAAAGATAAAGGAAGATGAAATGTTTAGCAGCTTTCACGAGTTAGCAAAGGATTAGCAGCTAATGCAAAAGGATAGTGTTGGCTAAAGGACTTTATTTAGCCAGAGTGAGCCCTGCTAGGTTGTCTACTGTTGTGCATAGTTTAACACTTCATTCATGTCTCGTCTCATTAGTTAGCTCATTATTTCAGAATGGTTACCTCCGTTAAATAGTTTTAGCTGCATAGCGTTAGTGTAAATTTAGACTAAATCTACTGTCTTTATTGTGTTGTTTTGGTTGCTAGTGATTTGCTAGTTAGTGGTTATCTCACAAGTGAAACCGGGTACAAACAAACAGTAGCTACTTTTGTAATTCTTTTTGCACTGTATTGTGTGTGCCATTTTTACCATTATTATTATTAACATCTCTGTCTACAAAAGTGGAATTAGCTGTATCAGATTATGGATAAGCAACACCCAAAAAGCTAAAAGACAAAACTTACTGAATAACTCCACTGGTGAACCAACTACAACCAGTAGATTTGGGTCAAAAGTCTTGAATATTCACTGGTTTTAGTGTTGAATTTATTTTGATGTAACTACCACCACTTTGACATTTTCTGTTTATTTTCAACATGTGAGTGATGCAGCATTGTATTGAAGTCTGCACAATCTGATGTGCATCGCAGTTTAAATTTTATGACAGTAAATGTGGGTGGTTTAGGGAAGGCATGTAAACCAAAGTGGGAAATTACCACCCATCATCACAAAGTATCTTCAGTAATGGACTGAACATCACTGATTGATTATACGTTGAATAAAAGAGCATCCAAGGAGGGATAATGTTTCTTTAAATCTCCTTCCATAAATGCTAACAAACCTTCAGGCCATTTTCTGATTTGTTCTGTCTCCCACAGCGGGAGGTGCGACTCTGTTGTGTTGCTTGTTTGTCGGCTTGTTTGCCGTCTGTGGCTGAAATCTGATAATCGGTCTTTGGGCCACAGCTGTTGGCCTACCTTCCTGCCACAGCTGCACTGCGTATATCATCAAGGGCTATTAGCCGGCAGCGGATTAACCTCAGGCCAGACTCGGCCCTGACACTCTGATCCCCCCGCTCTTCCCCAGATCCCCAGGAAGAGTGGGTCAGTGTTCACATCTGTCTGCAGCCTTCCTCACACGGATAGATGGTGTTAAAGTCTCCCTCCATCGACAGCCATTTTAATCTCCGATGTAGAAATTCACTGCAGCTACCAAGTGTGGTACTTTTACAGAACATTTTTGGAATGCCAAAAATCTTTTAATATCACCAGCATCAACTATTCCTCTGATAATTTAGGTCTCTTTTAAAATGAACAGGTATGTTGTTTCTTCTACAAAATAGAAAAACAGGCATGCTTCCATGTAGATATTGATCCTTGTCAAAAGCAATTGTATGTAACAATTGAGTTAACTATGCTAGCAGTGTGCCTTTAGCGATGGCAATGTCCATCTGTTGGTTGGTAGGTTTGACCGCCCAAAGACAAACAAAAGCAGCAAATCCTTACATTTAAGGAGCTGGAACCAGCAGATGTTGGACATTTTTGCTTGAAAAGTGACTGAGATATTTGATTTATTATCAAAATAGTTGTTGTTGTAGTAGTAGTAGTAGTAGTAGTAGTCGTAGTAGTAGTAGTTATTTATTATTCTTTCAATCAACCATTTGATTAGTTGAATAATCGTTGCTGCTCTGCTGCTGCTACGATTAAATACTATTTTAAAGCTCCATGAATCACATGCAAATGTTGTTCCAATGTCATATTGTTAATGCCAAGAAAACAGTGAAAATAGTGAGACATAGTGTTTGTAGTTTTTGCCTGTTATTCAACTGCAACAAAACACCCACAGACGATCTTCATGTGCGTCTGTTCATCTGTTCTTTTTCTATGATTGATATCAGCGCAGTGGTTACATTGTTGTCCTTAAGGACTGGCCTGTAGAACCGGGAGACCATGTTGTCCTGTGTTGGCCGGCTGTCTTGTTGTGGCCTGCGGGGTAAACAGTGCGTCTCTGTCTCTGAGCTTTAATGGTGTTTGGCCCTGGACTGTATCTGTGTGTGTGAGTGTGCACCACAGCTAAACCATTAATGCAGCTTCTCAATGTCAAATTTCAATACTACCTTTACCGGAACAGCCAAGTGCCTGCTGAGGTCATTCAAGCCTCGAAGAAAAAAGCATTGACGGTCCTTCAAGATGAGATGTTTATATCTTTTAACGGCATTTAGTGCCAGTGAAAGGCGTTCTATCACCTCCTTTTCTCTACCTCAAGACGGCAGCCATCAAACTCGCTCTACTCACCACAAGCCCTTTATACACAGCGTCTCCACATTATCTCCGGAGCGGTGGTTCGCCAATTCTCCGCCGATTGGAATTCACACAGAGCGAAGCATCTCCACCTTCACGTCTGTAATTCACACAGAAAGCCGGCACTGGGGCTCCTAAAGAGGCGTGACGGTACATGTCATGTTGATGACGTCGGTGTCTCCCCAGGTGTTCCCCCTGTTAATCCAAACCTGCGGACAGTTTATAATCATATGGATGCTTTTATAATGTGTAGTGATTGAGATCCTGACCCACCAAACATCCTGGAAAGTGACCTAGTTAAGTTTTTCGCGCTAAATTACATAATTATACATAATCACCATCAGTAAACAGGACGCTGTCTGACTCCCTCACTCGCGGGGACGGAGGCTGTTTTCTGGGGGAAAGTTCCCTGAAGTCTTGGTCCGGAGAGCTGACGGTCGCAGTGATTTATTTTCATCACAAACACTTGGTGAGTTAAAGTTTTTTGACGGTGACAGACGCTGTTTTTTGAGCAGAAATATGAGGAAGAGTCGGGAGGACGGGCGGGAGGACAGACGCTTCTCCACGTACAGCTGTGGTATTTGTTTTCCTCATATAAGTTGCCAAAGACAGTTACAGTTACTACCTTACTTTTGTTTGGTCCTGTTAAGTTGCTTTGTGGGGCATTTCTCTGTATTATGTTGAGTGAAGGACCTGTGCAGTTATCAGACTGCACGACTGACACGCCCTCGTTCCGCGCCTCCGGATTATCCATTCACACTGGGACGGCTCACAAATAATGCGGCCCTGATACTACCTCCAGAGGCGGATCAGTGCCGGAGCAAAATTTCCCCCCTCTACGCATCTGAAACTTTCATACAGAGGAGGTTGCGGAGAATTGGCGCAGGATCCCCGCATGCAAACGGCAGTGTGAAAGAGGCTACTGTTTGAATGTTGTCAAAGGGGGAAGTCTGTGTGGAAATGTGCATTAAAGGATAAGTTCACCCAGAAATTACAATCCGGTCATTATCTACTCATCCTCATAGGGATGTATGGTGCAATTTTTGGATTTTTTCCTGTTGTCCCCCCCCCCCCTATTTAAAACAAGTCCCCATCTGCCTCTGCTGTTTATGAAAACGCTGCAGTGCTGTTCTGCTTTGGGGCTCCAGAAATATTGTGTGGAGTACAAAACTTCACCCCACTTTCCATCTGCATGAGGCTAGATAATGACTGAGTTTTTATTTTTGGTTGAACTCATCCTTTAACAGTGGTTAAAGCTTTTGTAGGGTGAAACAGAAGGCATATTTCTGTTCTTAAGTATGTCCAGTTGCTCAAATCTCTGAACATCCAAATGGCCCGTGGGAGTAGATACACCTGTGGTTTTGGAATAGCCGCTCTCTCACCCAGCAGAGTCCCATAAAGTGTGAAATTCGAGACTCGTCTGCAGAAAAACTTCAAGGAATGCTCTAAAGCGCTCTGCAGAGCCTGCGCCTGTGACTTTGGCCAAGGACTCATGACCGAGCCGTGTGCAGGAACGTTACTCAGAGAAATAACTTTAACATCTGATTGTGTATGTTTATCAAGGGAGCACATTCCTTGGCGGTGTGCCCTGAAGATTTACAACACGGGCAGCTGGTTTGTAGGAAGCAGAGCTGGCAGGCTTATCAGCTGATCAATGATAAGTGAAAGATTACAGATAAAAACTTGGAGTAGTTTATTTTAGTTTTCTTTGATCACCCCTACACAGCGCTGGTTTGTTACACAAGTCTTGGTCTTCTGCCAGCTCTTCTGGTGTCGTATTTCTCCTTTGCAGTGTTCAAATGGTCATTACTCAAACACTTAATGTTTAATGTTGACATAATGAGCCAGATTTTCTCCCATTGAAACACACAAAAACACGTTTGACAACACTTGAAAACACTTCAAAAAGCCGTAAGTACCCAAGGTGACACATTGAAATACCAAACCCAAAGATAATAACTTTGATTTCATTAAAGACTAACTAGGTTTGAAAAAAATGGCAATTTTAAATTGTGATTGATCTTGAAGGCACCACAATCTAATCATAATGTTATAAATATTACATTTTGAATATTACATTTAAAATGATCTGTTTTGTAAACTGCTATTAGTGAGCTAAACAATGAATCTTAAAGAAGTAACTATAAAGCATAATAATATATACACATTTTAGCATCTACAATTCCAGGACAACTCATCCACTGAGGAAAGTTATTTTGTATGATCAAAACAACTGCTAATTGGAAATCATGTTGAGATTCTTTTTTTTTTTTTATGGCAAGAATGAACTTTCAGTCTCAGCCAAGATCAGGAATGCTTTGTGAATCTTGCATAAGACAAACATGTAAGTTGGGTTTCTTATCTCGAGCACCATCGTTGATTGGTTTGTTCAGGTGGAGGAGTTTCACATTTTTGAGGTTTGTGGCTGAACAAACCTTCTTCTGGTTTTCTTGTTGAACTGAAAGTCAAAAGACAGAAAACAGTGAATGAAGCAGTGTTTCCAAAAAACGCCTTCTTGTCTTTTCCTGTTTGATTTTAGGTGTCGTGATAAAATGTTTTTGTCAGAAAATTGTCAAAGAAAAGAGATATTCCAAACTTGATCACGGCGATTGATCATCCTTCTACCATACTTGTACATGCGTTCATCTTTATTTAGTTATGAATTATGCCAATCATTTTGGTTTGGAAAAGCCCTCTACATCAAATCTAAGAACAAGTAGACAGTTAATTGTTTAGTTGTTGAATTGAAAGATGACTAACATTTATTCAGGTGACAGAATGATCCTTCTCAGCCATTTTTACAAGCAAAAATGCCAAATGTTTCCTTGTACTAACCTCTCAATAGGGAGGATTTGCTGCACTTATTGTCTTGTCTCATAGACAACTGAATATCTTTGGGTTTTTGACCGTTCATCCAACAAAACAAGTAAGTTAAAGGCATCACTTCAGGCATTATTCACTGTTTTCTGTCATTTTAGAATCCAAACAAGAATTGATTGCAGCCCTATTTATCATTATTTGGCATCTCACACCATAATCAATAGAGAAGTTTGTCTATAACAAAGTCATTGCCCTGAACAGACGGTGGGTTATTTCCAGTTTTGTGGTTTATACTTGTCAGGAAACAAACACGCTCTTCGCTCTGCTGCTGTTTGCTTTTTCACTCACATCAGAGAAGAAAGAAAGAGGATGCTAGCTGTCATATTTTAATCATCAGCTGTGGGTTTCTGCCACTGTTCTCCTATTGAAGGCTGTTAATGGCAGTGTCTCTGAATAATCTTAGCAGCTGCTTCACATGAATAATGACTTTCCTGACTGATAAACACAATACAGATAAAGGTTTGCTGCTTGTCTGATGGTAGGTGAGTCTAATGCAGCAGTGTGTGGGTGTGATTGTGAAAACATGCACATTGCTCTCGAAACAAGCGGTGGGCTGTGAGAGAGAGTGAGCATCGCTGAGGGAAGCCGCCAAATGATGTGTGAATGTAACACCGCAGCATGCATGGCTTCACTTTTTCGCCGACTGCACGCATGCGTGTCAGTTCCTGTGCTGACTCTCCGGAGATCTGCGGCAAAGAGCCGGCATCCTTGCAGCACAAGTCAGTGTTATTCACTGCGTGGCCTCAACAAACTCACTACAGCAAGCAGCTTGTCTCTCTCACAGAGCGGCGCTCTAATGGCATGAATATATTAGTGAGTCATCTCAGACTTTATTGATTTCTCCTATGACATTAGAAGGTCAAGTATGCAAGCTTATTAGAGCAGAATGACATCCAGCATAAACTGTCGGTGAAGAAGGATGGTCATGTTGCATGTTTTAGCACAAAAGAAACAAATTGTGCCTCCCTGAGGCTTTTAGCAGCTGTTGATTTTATTTCAGTCATTAAACTTTCTCTTGAGATTGTTATCTCATCACATTACTTGTTTTAGCCCATGTTATTCTTGTCAAAGGGTCTTTATTATCATTTGGCGATCCAGCTTAGAGCGTGGACTGTTGAAATGTCATTGTGGTTTGAACGTCCTTGTGCGACATTCAAGTGGTAATGGGAGGTTGCCACAAATGGGAATTGAGAGTTGGCTGCAAAAAGGAAGGAAATGCATTGATGGTGCATGCACTTCTTTGAAAAATCTAATCTGAGAAAAACAAAAAAGGCTGAGCATTACAGGCATTAAATGCAATCATGATCTTTTTGTGAAGTTTTAAGGTGAAATGGACGTATTGTTAAATCATTTCGCCACTTTTTGTTCTTTCAGACTGAAATACGTCAACTGCTAATTGTTGGATTGCAATGAATTCTGGTTCAGACATTCATGGTCCTCTCAAGATGAATTCTGATCACAGATAAAATTGTAATTTGTCCATTTCTTTGTAAAACATTAGCAGGTTAACATTCTCTTTGTGAGCACATTAGCATGCTAATATATGTAGCACAGAGCTACTGACATACCTGTAGATTTGTTGAATTTGTTGTGAGTGAATTATATTTAAGGCTCCCTGAAAAGTAGTAACGTTATCTAGAAACACACAGTGTGCTCTGGAGAATGGTCTGCAGTAATGTGTACGTATGCATCAGGGATTTGGCCCTTTGGAACTGCTCTGTCATTTTCTCATTTGGCGTCTTAACCTTTTAGTTGCAACACCAGTCTGTGACACAAGAAACTGCCCTTCGCAATGTGTGCGGAAGGAGGAAGGTGTAGAACGCTAAATCATTCTCATTGATTGAGAACCCCTGTAGAAAAACACTATTTTGCGAGTGATGAGTTAAAAACCTTGGTCAAGGCTTTTTTTAACCTCTGCCGTCCATTCAGAAAAAGATCCTCATCGAAATTGAACACCATGAAATGGTCTCACTTGTCATCATTTTATTTGCCTTTTCAGATTCACTACATCGGTCATGTGGTCATCCCAATACACCTCTTAACCAAAACCAAAACCACTGGCAGTTGATCACTCTTGCTCTTTCAATACTGTGTGTGTGTGATGTTCATGTGTTTGTGTGTGTGTGTGTGTGAGAAGTAGGCCATCTGACCTCAGCTGCTTTTGGAAATGTTACATCCTCTTAATTTTTCCCATTCCAGTTGGAGAGCTGAAGGCCTCTCCGGCTGCAGGCCCAGAGAAAGGGATGTGCATTTGTTTCCTGCCAATGAAAACGGCTCCCCACCCTTCCTGCTTGAGTCATGCCACATGGACTCAACAGACAGGCAGACAAAATAACTTGACAAGAGTGACAGACTTATCTGATCTATGACTTCTTAATTCGGACAGAAATAGTAGCAAGACTATCTTTGTTACTGTAATACGTGTAAGAATATGCACTTTTCATGTGTATTTGTTGTTAATTGTGTATTTGGGAAACAGAAAGGAAATGAGAATGCAGTTGTAGAGGAAAGCTGCAATAAATTGTTCGGATGACACTTTCTTATGGAAGCCTATTTGACCCAATGTGATGACAACAAAGTCCTCTGAGTCACTATAACGAGACACTTTATTGAAAATAATGACTTAATATCTCTAAATAATTAGTTAGAGTTGCAAAATAATGAGAAACCTTCTCAAACTAAATGACTATCTATCTAATGACTCAATGTCTGAATAAATTAGAGTCTGTGAAGCTAGCTTCTGTTGCTTTGTTGCATATGAGGATATACAGCACATTTAAAGAGCTTATTCATTATTTTGAAATGTCACCATTTTGTGGAACATTTGTCTTAGTCATTACTAAAGATACTAAGTCATTATTTGGACATTATTAAGTCATTATTCTGAGAAGGTTTCCAATTATTTTCTGGTACTCATTCAATATTTCCAGATACTAAGTCATTATTCTGAGATAAGTGACTCAATCTTGGTATCATTATGTTATTTTCTGACACCAATTCATTTTCTCATTTAAATCTACCAAGTGATTATTTTAAGCAGGTTTCCTGTTATTTTGTGTCTGTCATCATACTGACTAACAGGATCTTTTTGTTTTTCATCACATTGATGGAAACGGGACTCCATAATTTCTTATTAAAAATACCAGTGCAGATGTTTTTTAGCCCTTTGTCCTGGCTCTGGGGAAGTCCTTTGATAATTGTGCCCTTTCCTGTTTTCCTCCTCTAGGAAATAATTAGCATATTAGCAATTCCGAGAACTGGGGTGTCACAGTCTCTACTGGGTGAAAAGTAAAATCTGCCACAGTGGCACAGCTGAGTCCCAGTGTGCTGCTGACAAAACAGGGAGCTGGCCAGTTAGTCAGAGCAGCTTCCCACAGTCTGTGAAGAATGTTGAGCCAACACGTTAGATGGCCAGATCGCATCTCCTCTGTAGCCGCACAGCCGTCCGGCAGCGCGATGCCAAATGCCGAGGTGGAATGGACGGGCGAGGTTCAAGGAGCTGGGAAGGATGAGTTCAGGGAGGAAATGAGAAAGACGACTAACGTGCCATGAAAGTTAGAGGGCAGGAATCTCAAGAACAGATCAGCGAATCTAGAAAAACACTTCCCAGCCAGCCAGTCAAGGCGTGTTTATTTCCCAGCTGTCAGCGGAGAGCAGTTGGTGTCATTAGACAGAGTGCTGCCGACCCAGGACAGGACACTGTCAAGCCTGGCCGCTTCCTGCTTCCTGTCAAAGGACGGCTGCAGGGGAAGCGGCAGGGCTGCTGAGGGAGGATAAGGCTTCGGGCAGGAAGCGTGAAGCTGAGACAGCCTCCAGTCAGTCATGCCCAGTCAGTCCAACCAGCAGTGTTCCCCTGAGGCTTTGACCTCATGGGCATGACTGTGTGTGTTGGTGGGGTTGTTTGGAAGCCAGGAAGTCAGTCTCCATTGACCCTTATGGTCACATGGGTCATACTCTGAGGCATTTTGGTCATTTGGGTCGTTATCTTTGTTTTACACAGGACTGCAGACTCCATTTGTCTATAAAGTTGAAAATGTAATGGTATTTACACAAATATATTCCAGTTTAAATGATATAATAGCAGAAAAGTTTTTCCATCCTACTCTGTATCCCAATTCAGTCCACCTTCTACTCTTTGATTGCTGTGGGGTTTTTTTGTGGTATTTGTTGTTGATGAAGTGGTTTGGTTGGTTGCCAGCAGCTCCCCAAGCTGCTAAATCTCATATGATCAAAATGTCCTTCCATTTCTCACTCAGAAAGAGGCAGAAAGCTACTTCTGATCGTAAAGCATAAAAATAATTTATCAAAATACTTGTAGAAAATGAAATTAATCATTAAGTCCTCCCCTAGTCGGAGTTCCCCGAACCAACAAGTTGATAAATGCAGACAATGGCAGCATATTTTTGATCTCATAAGTGAATATTTATCTCAAGAAAAATTATGTTTAAATAGGATGAAAAGCCAGAAATTCGTCTTCTGCCTCCTGATTTTTCACATTAGACTTTTTCTAAACTTAGGAAGGATGCTGAAGGACATTTCTGACCTTGATGCTCACGCTGGTTGCAAAATCTGCTCTCGCTGCGGCACCACGCCTGGCCACCGCCCTTCACCTCCTTTAAGTTGGCCCTTGACCTCGTTGGCTCCGTCTCTGACAGACTTCCACTTAAAAGCCTTCTGACAGGGACATGCTGACTTTCACAGCACAAACAACTCTCCAAGATCAAGATAGATATTTCTCAGTTGAATAACACAAGGCCATAAACGTACGTTATTCTTTGCTCCTTTTTGTCAGCGGCTGTAAATAAATCGTCCGTATGCATCACTTGTTGTTCGGCTGAAGAGACGAGCAGCCGCAGATGTTTTGGCATTGTCACACTTGCTAATCCCCTTGGGTTGAGTGGGAGCTTGTCATTGGTTCCCGGCAGATAAAAACAATCCTTTGACTATATTCAATAGTTGTCGGCCTTTTGGAGAGCAGAGTTTGGATGCATTCTTGCCTGTTGCCAAGGGTTTGCTAAGACTGTGTGCCAAGACAGTGCTAGTTCATTGATTTCTTTTTTTCTTCCTCCCTGAAAAGCTGAGAGATAACAGCTTTGACAAACTGTTTCTCTAAGTTACATTAGTCACACTTACCAATGAAACACTGCTGGCAAATGTGTAGATATGTATTGTTAATCCTGTCAAATATGTTGGTGAGATTTTAGCTAAACGTTCTCAGTCTCGTCTCTAAAACAAACAGCATGAAGCATTTACTAAATCAGATTATGGGCTATGCATGTAATAACCAAAATCTAAATTAAAAAAAGAGCTTAGAAGGTGAACCTGTGAAAGCTTGTTCATATTACAGCTGAATATTTAATTACGAGCACATACAGAGTGGATTATGGGTGACCCCTTGGGGGGCGGTGCCAGCTGCTCTCAACATGAGCGCCACGAAGTCAATCTGCGCGCTCAGCCTCTGTTTCGTGCTCTTCATCCTAATCAGGAAACACCGCACTACAACCTCTGAATAATCACAGATTTGCTTTGGAGGCGCTTAAACTGCAGACGGGCTCGAAACTGAGTGACGAGGGCGGGGTTGGTATGTTGCAGAGAGCCGCTTTGAGAGGAAACACGGCTTGTTAGTAAATGTGCCGGCTGTTATGGGGATCTAATCCGTGACTTTTTCTGTGAAACATGTCATGTCGAACCACTTAGATGGAGTCTGCTTGGCGTCACTGCCATGCGAAAAATGATTAATTACCTTTCAGCTGTCTGTCACAGTGACCCAGAGCGACAGAGTAGTGACTCTTCATATTTTATGAGTCGTCCAAATATATTCACTCTACTATAATAAAAAACATACTTAAAAGGAATTGTTTGTTAATTATGTTTCTGGGTTGGGATTTGAGAGAAGAGTTTCCCCCAAAATGTCCCCTAACGTCAAGATTTTTCCGTGACAGGGGGTTAAGTGGCTATAATGCGCTAAATAGACCTAGCTAGTACGGTGGGTAGCGGTTTTGCTACCTGTCGTTTGTTGTTTATTTTGTTCACTTAACAGAAGATGTTTCTTATTGTCACAACAGAAAACGTCAGGAAGTTGCACCCATAATTCATTAGCTAAGAGGCTAGTAAACACAGTCCATCCTAGTGTAACCATGACCATGGTGTTAGCTTGCCTTGTTGGACGGTTAAGCTATTCACCACAGTGTTTGCACCAAGGCTCCACAAAATGAGTGGCTTTTTTCTGTATTAAGTCACCGAACAGAAGATGTTTCTTATTGTTAAATAGCTTGAATCTGTTAAGCCTAGCGTGTAGCTCACTTCTTTGAACAAATGTATTGTGGTTAAGTTTAAAATTGGCACCAACCCCTAGCCAAATGCTAGCAAATTAGGCAGGTGGCTGATGGATTTACTTCATTCAGCAGCCAAAAAAATGAAATTTTGTACATTGGAATAATTATCAGCTTCCATTAGAGCTTAAAGTAGCTTCCTCGACACTGCTAGGCACTAGTGTGACCAGACAGAATTTTTTTTAGCGGAACTTTAATTTGACTTGATGTAAGCGTCCTGACTGCCAGACAGTACTGACCGGAGTAATGTGCATCCCATAGCGAGGCACCTCACTCATGTTATCAGAGAACCGGGGGCAATGGGATGGGTAACCTCAAGTTTTGAAGCTTTCTCATCATTGAGGTATGTTTTCATGCTGTTTAAATTTTCATTATAGTAATTATCAAGATGATATAAACAGAGACAATATTGAGATAATGGTAGCATGAAATGTTATTGTGGGCACAAGACTGTTCGGGTCACTGTTCCACCAAAAAGACACAGGGCTGGATAATGAGGCAGTGTCTGGAGGTACGGGGCAGCGGAGTCTGTTCCCATGTGCCGGGGGATCAAAGGGCTCGGCCCCTGCAGACAGAGCCCTGCGGCGACAAACTGCTGCTGCCATAATTGGGGAAGAGCCATGTAAACCTGTCCGGGAGAGGCCAAGGATGGCTTAATTATGTAGTGAAATTTAATTAGCCCACTGTTGTGTGTATGTTTGCGTGTGTGTCTTTGCTCTTAACCGGCTGACCTTGATGTAATGGTGTTTTCTGCTGGTGTTCATCATCTATTACGAGCAAACATGGCAGAGTTCGGTTCCACTCCCTCTGGTTTGGATAAGAAATCATTGCACTGTCGGAATGAATTACACCCAAGGCAGGATGACACTTTACAGGATTTAGCGGAGACAGGTAATTCAGGTGTGTGCTTGTGTTGTTTGTGTCCTTTTTTCTGAGCACAAGTTTCCCAATTACCTGAGCTTTCAGTGCAGTAAATTGAATTAAATTAGATGTCACACTGTCAAATGGCGTTCAGTATGACAGGTGATCGTCATATCGCTGCTGAGAAAAGTCTACAGGTTGTTTTGCGCACAGAAGGAGTGAATGCTTGACCTACAGTGCTGCTGTAATTGTAGCTTGACAGAAGGTGATGGGCTGGATACTTATCACCAACATGTATTTAGGCATTGTGATGCAGTATAAAGGTAGGGAAAGTGATGCTGGAGATAGATTATTATTCATTCCCAGATCGTCAAAATCCAATGCTTTGGGTAAGAATCTGGAGCTAAATACTGACCAAAAGAGCTTGTATTTGACAACCTGGGAATAAGACTCAACAACCAACTATCTTTCTCCAGAATAGCCTTCCCTTCCGCCAGTGGTTGAGATTAAAACTTGCTCTTATTTGGTTTAAAGCTAATGGATTGTGAAAAGGCACAACATTCCTGCTGCAGTTTTAGCAATAAAATGGCCTTCAAGGGGAAATGTGTAAGAATTTGAGATGAAATTAGTGTCAATAAACAACTGTTTCAAAGTTATGTCAAGGATGTCTATGAGATTTGAGATATCTACTGGAGTAAGAATGCAGACCAGCTATCTCCTGACCTGAAATCCTCTTTGTTCCAGCGGTCCAAAGCTCCTGTGCTTTCAGTGTAAACACCAACACTCCCTCAGGAATCTGGCTAGCTGCACGGCTAACTTTGAGCTAACAGTGGCTGCAGTCCTGGGTGTATAAACGGAATACAGTTAGCAGCGGTTTGCAGTTACTCTGGTAATATGCTGCCAGAGTAACTGCCCCTTTTCAGTCAAAGAAAACATCCAAATGACTCAAATATTAGT
Organism: Sparus aurata; assembly: GCF_900880675.1. NCBI lineage: Eukaryota > Metazoa > Chordata > Actinopteri > Spariformes > Sparidae > Sparus > Sparus aurata. The sequence goes on from NC_044205.1 coordinate 19,143,669, forward strand.
GGTAACTATGGTACATAAATCAAACTTGTTGGGTTTTAAATGGAGTTTACACAATCGCAAAGTTAATGAATGAAGTTATCAGACACAATCTGTTACTCTCTCTTTTTACAACATTCACATTTAAGAGAATAGTCACTCTAAACTTAAAGAGGCATTATTACAGCTTTTAAACCACTTTTTAGTAGTTTATCTCTTCTGTTTCTACTATATTACAATCAAAGCATATGTTTATTGAGAATTGCAATATGGTTTCTTGAAATAAGAATGATTAAAAACAGAATAAGATGCAGAAAATGCGAAAAAGTTAAGAGTAAGGCTGTAAAACTGATACGCATGAACAGTTTGAAATGGGAATGTGCTATGGAGAGAGATTTTAATATACAGTCAGTGAAGTCAATGACAAGAAAACAGAATGAAAATGAAAAGAAACTTTATCTGCAAGACAGGTTGATACAGAAAGTCTATAAAATCTAACAGGCTTTAAAAATTGATTTAAAAGGTATTTAAAGTGTGGCGTGTCTCCCTTGAATGTAATGTACTTGTGTTTAGGTTTAATCCGGCTACAAATCAGCCACGCAGCATGCGAGATGCGCTGAATGTGGTGTAACTTCAGATTCTCTGGCAGCGAGCGAGTCAAGCATTAAGGGCACACGAGGAGTTTTTCTCATGATGTTTACGATGATGAATTTTCCTTGTGTGAAGCTGTTTTTCTGGGTTCAGTTCAAGGGTCACACTGGTTTGGCTTTGTAGGATTTCCTCTAAATTTAGCTATGCATTATGATTAAATAAGTAACCGCTAGTTCCATGATTTACAGCGTCTGTGAATTGTTTTCTATTTGTACTAGTCATTATTTTAACTCTGCGCTGCTTTTGATGTTGAACCGTTGAGTGTTAATCACTGCGAGGAAGTGAGACGGATAACTCACAGTAACAATAGGTCAGTAGCTGAGTTTATTTTTCAAGTGTTTAAATGTTTTATTTTGAGTAGCCATTGTGATAAATAGCCTAAACTCAATAAAATGGATATACTGCCTATTTATGTAGTCTGTTAGAGAGCACGGAGGCTTTGTTCCAGCAGGCAGCAGTGTTGAAATAATGATTTATGCCACATTCAGGTCATGCACTGTATTGTGAGCACTCTGTCTACATTAGCTTTATACAGTATGCATGCTTTGAACTACTGAGCAAATATTCTTACACTTTGAATTCTTCAAGGAAACCTTGAGTCTCTGCTGTCTTTTGATGCGAATGTCTTCGGCATGTTCTGAAAGGATTTCAAGGGGTTTTAAAAGTGTCCTCTCCTACTCTTTTCTCAGGCGTTGGACCAGGATCGAACCTCCCTGCAGAAGGTGAAGAAATCAGTGAAGGCGATCTACAATTCAGGACAAGGTGAGACCGTCTGTTACTGAGGTTATCTTGCCTGAATGCGCTTTAACTTATGAATGGATACGTGTTAAAAAAATATATATAAATCCCCAGAGGAAAGCCCAGGTTTTCTTAAATATCTTTTTTTTTTTTTTTTTTTTTTTAAAGATTTTTTGTGGCATAGACACCTTTATTAGCAGTAGACAGAGAGGAAACATGGGAGAAAGAGGGGGAGGTGACATGCAGCAAAGGACCTCCGGCCGGAATCGAACCAGGGTCGGCTGCGTTTTATGGCATGCGCTCTAACCACTTGACCACCTGCGCGCCGGTTTTCTTAAATATCTTTAAATAAAAAATGTGGTTTGCTGTTTTTGTCTGGAACATTGCCTTTTGCGGGACAGATGGTGTTTCATGTGCGAGTGTGTGTGTGTGTACTCAGGCTGTCCCAGAAACCAACACCTGAGTTTGTTTTGCTCGTTGCTGTGACATGGATCCTCAGTAATTTTCCACAGAATACTTTTGTGAGCGGCCTCCTCCCTGTAAATTGACAGTTTCAGATGTTTGCCCCACAAAAAAAGAGTTTATTTGTTCTCCACAGAAAACACAGTGGACCTTGCTCTCATTGTGAGTCTGTGAATGAGAAACTCCTCAAGTCCATAAGCAACAATAGTTAGTTACTTTGGCAAGATCTAGTTTAAGCGTGACGAACACTGAATGTGATCTAAAAATAGAAATAAGAATGGGATGTTTGTGCATCTTGCAAATGTAATGAATAGCTAGACTCAGGGCTGTAGCCAGGGGTTTAGAAACACAGAGGTCCTTAAGTTCTTATCCTCAAGATCTCAGTTCTGCTCCGTCTGGTGACACCCATGGTAACTGGTGGTAACAGCAAGTGCAGTTTGATGCTGCAGCAAGCTCTTGTTGAGCAGCCTTATCTGTTAGAAATACAACAGAAGGCAGAGTGTTGTCGTCCCTGAAGTCATAGTTCTGGTCAGAGCCGCTCTGACATCTCCGTACTGTATCCTCTGTCTTCAAACTGACTTCCATCACTCTCGGAAGCTGTGTTCAACCCAACCCTTAGCTTTTAAAATCCACTTTAGCTGAGCCCCATCGGCCGTGGTCAACCCCCCTGTGATCTGAGGTCCTGGTCCAGACAAACTCTAGGACCACTGGCTCCACTGCTAACTGAGCTATGAGCTAATAATCTAACGGTAGATAGCTATAGCCAAGAATAGCTAGCAAAGAGCAGCAGTTGTTGGTTATTCTGGTGATATGCTGCTCCCTACGTTTTTGGAGCTACCTTCCAGTTCTGGCCATTTTCTAAATGGTAAGGCTACGTTTTAGATGTTCTTGTTGGAGTAACCTCACTAGAGTACTGATTTTGCAGACAGAACATTTTAAAAACAGAGGACATGACTTCATTATTCTCATAATTGCAGCCGTGTTTGGACTATATTTGAGTTTCTATTATGACAACAAAATGGCCTCTGCAGGAATAAGCTCTGCAGGGTGCTTGTCTCACCTGACCTCCCACTCAGGACTCCTCCTCACATTTGGCAACAGTTTCAAACATCGCTGCCTGTCCAGCTCCTCTCGATCCTTCACCTAACGACAAGGACAGATGGACGCTGCTGTTTGACTGGCGGCTCCCACAGAGTTCAACAGACTTGGACAGCCGCGCTTCTTCGTGTCCTGCTGACATTTGCTTTATATAAAGATGACTTAGTGGAGTCAAAATTTTTTAAACTAGAGTCTCTCTGGAACAAAGCTGATCTAAAGTCACGGGTTAGGGTCACATGTGTCTGTTATTGTGTTGCTGCGCTCTGACGGAGGAACTTTCCAGTGTAGGATCTGTTGATTCTTGCTGCCACATCTGTGTTATTATTAACTTCACCAGGAGATCTTAGAAGATTTACAAACCTGTTTGTTCCAGGGATTTTCCTCCAGTGCTTTTGAGAACAAAGATTAGAGTATCACAGAAATATTCTCTTTATTCTCAGCCCTTTTCCTCGACTAATATTCCTGTTGAAAAATAATATATTACTGTGTTTATAAGTGTCATTTTAGACATCTTTGTTAGAGTTATAGAGCTTACTTCATAATTTAAGAATGCCCACTCATTTTTTGCATCCCTGTAACATAGCATACTCATGATGGACTGATCAGAAGGAAATATCTAAATTGATGTGGCAGAACCTTTAATCTTCCGCCATTTTTTTCTTTTGTCATTTTCAAACCTTTTCTGCACCAACTGAATTTAGAAACTGAATTTCCATAGATACAGTGGTATTCACCAAAAAGATTTGATGACTAAAAACAGTGGAGTTCCCCTTTAACACCTGTTGGATTTTTTGAACGCCGCGAGTCACAGTTGGTTAGCCACTAACGGTAGAAATTTATTTGATAGTAGTTTTCTGTTGCTAGGACTCCACACTGGCATGTTGGAAATAACCTCGACTAGCAATAAATTGGCAGTAAAAAGCCATTAAATTACAAATGGAGGGAGGTGGACGCATTCTGTTTCCCTAATTATAAAAAACAAATGAACAAGTTATATCAACTACTTAGATACTAGTGAAAAGGCAGCCAGATGAAGTCCAAAGCACTTTTTTCAATATCACACCCTTATTTGTGACATAAGAGATTATTGTACTTTTTTGTTTAGAAATAAAGGCCAGAGTCCTTCTGAAGTCAATGTCTAGACACAAGCAGCTTTTTTTTCAAGAGCTTTGCACAAATAAAACTCTCTAGAACTGAAGATTATAAATCTGACAAAAAATTTAAGGGTCCGATGTAAAGGATTGCAGTTCGCAACCAACTGAATTATCCTCATGTCACCCTCATCCACACAAAATCTAAAAAATGCAACAAAAGTCCCTGGAGTTGGAAGAGTTGGTGCTTAGTTTGCCAGTTCTGGGCTACTACAAATTTTGCGGTGCAACATTGCAGACTCGTGTTGTTGACTGTTGTTGACAGTTTTCTGATTTCCAGCCAACGATCATGGATCCCTTATGTGTGTTGATTGCTTTAATCATCCATATGACCTTTGTGACTGTTGTACCTGCAGTATACCCTCATCAGGATGTTGCAGAGACAAGCCACATCATGCTAATCATTAGCCAGAATTCAAGGCAGATAAACTGACCGGTGGTTGCCCTTTCTTCTGTGTTTCCCATCTCAGACCACGTCCAGAATGAAGAGAACTATGCCCAGGCTCTGGACAAATTTGGCAGCAACTTTATCAGCCGGGACAACCCCGACCTGGGAACGGCCTTCGTCAAGTTCTCCTCCCTCACCAAGGAGCTGTCGGCCCTACTGAAGAACCTGGTGAGTCCGACATGTCAACACTCGTATGTCATTTAAATGAATAGTCTGCAAAGCCAAGTGCTCTTGTCCTCACATGGATGAAACGAGGGGAAATTCTCCTGAGAGAGCTTATTTTTCCTGTCTTCACTTCTGTAAGTGGTTTAGGATTTGGGTTTAAGGTTAAGATTAGGATTACATTAGGTTGAGGGTTGATGTTAGGCACGTTGTGGTGAATCCGAGGAGGTTATTGATGAATGTAGTAGTATAAAAAATATATTTGTATGTTCCCACAGGTTGCAGCAGCGATGTTCATCCATTTCTACACTTTTATAAAATGTGCCTACACGGTCAAAGTGGGCATCACCGTCAGACAGTAAACTGACTGCTGCTACACTTTTTTTGTGTGGCCAGCGGAGGCTGTTATCAGCCTGTGGTGGATTTCCCCTGACGTTTTCAGTTGAATAATGTGTCCTGTTTGAATCCACTGTGAGTGATTGTTGTTGGAAGAAGAGCCAGTCCTCGCTCTCTCCCTCTCTTCCTGTGTGGCTGACAGCGAGATTAGACTCCATAAATACACTTGGCAGCACCAGGAACAAGTGTGTGTGTGTGTGTGTGTGTGTGTGTGTGTGTGTGTGTGTGTGTGTGTGTGTCTTAAATCACCCACCTGTCGGCGCTACCTGCACATTGCGGGAAAGCAAAATTATCTCCGCTGTTCCTGTCTTCATCTCACCTCTTTCTCTCTCTACTTATGCCTTTTGCATTCTGAGTGTTTTATTGAGTGAGTTCAATAACCGCACCCCGAGGGCCGCTGGTGTGTGCATGCACTGCAAATGAGAATTGATGAATAGTGCTTGTCCTAGATGTCCTACATGTGTTATCGGCTTGAATGTAAGGATTTTATAGATACATTTGGACAGTTTGCTGACAGTTTTCTGCGATTTTCTCAGTGTTTATTTCCTTTTCGAGAAAGCAAAAGAAACTGTAACAGTTTCAAGGACTTGCTGTTAGAGCACGACGGCAGTCAGCCAGAAGAAGATTGATTCTGACTTTGGCCATATGCAAGATGGGCACTTAAGAAGCACATTAGCACCCATTAAGAGTTGTTTACTTCCCTGACCACTGCTGTATGTCTGTGTGGACTAGGCTTACAACAACAGGGACTTAAATGCTTAGTAGTGTAGTAAATGACCTTGCTGATCCTAATGGTTAGAGCTGCTGAACATAACTTTGAGCTGCTGCTAATTCTTCAATAGGCTAACTTGCACTTGTTCCATAGCTAGCAGCACCTTTGCTATTATGTTAGCACTGTGTTTGTGCATTGCACTTAGGTTTAAGATAAAGGCTGTGAGTTTTAATTATTTTGTAACAGCTCTATACTACTAACACTGAATGGATGTTATGCTATGGATGTGCTTGCTGTTTACGACTATTGGCTATGTGTGTAGTTACAAAAAACCTTGAAGTAGTGTGCATGTTTACAAGACATTGCTGGGAAGTAACATAGTTCTGTTTCTAATAAATAAATGATGTGGTATCGGATTGGTGTAGACTCATAAACTCGATGATACCAATACCAGCATTTTGGCTTTATTGGACCGTTTCTGATACTGGTATTGGTATTGCAACAACTCTAGATAAAAACACATGATGTGTGCTTTTGTAGATTGACTTTCATTATAATGCAGGGACTTGTCCCCGAGTGCAACAAAGTGGATCATTGATGTGTTTTAACACCAGTGATGCTCCGTGGCTCAAAGTGATAAATCATATGAGGCTTGAAATGAAAAGACAATACTTTCATCCATTGTTTCTTAAAGATTTGTTGACAAGAACAAAAATATCTTTATCTGTCTCTGCACTATTACATGATCTGTTAGCCATTTCTCATGACAACAGCCACATTATAACTCTCTGTGTTCTTCCTCCTCCTCCTCTTTTTGTGTTACAGCTCCAGAGCCTCAGCCACAATGTGATCTTCACTCTGGACTCGCTGCTGAAGGGCGATCTGAAAGGCGTGAAAGGGGTAAGATTTACAGTAATACAGTTTCTATTCCCGACGTGTTTTCTCTCTCTCTCTCTCTTTGACTCCCCCCTCGGCCCCGGCTCAGCAGCGGGACAGAGAAAAAAGACGCCTCGTCAGCGCGTCTCTCTGTTAATCTCTCAACTTCTGTGCATGTGCTTGTCGAGCGTAAGCGAGAAGGAGACCAAAGGGACGGGGGAGAGCTCTCTGTTCAAGAGATCGCACTGTAAATCTTGCAGAAGTAAACACTGCCTTTGTGTTGTGCTTGAGGCGAGTGGCGAGTAACACGGCCGTGAACCCTTGATGTTAGGGGTACGGGGAGGGACGTGGTCACCCGCTAGCCGTCTGCGGCGTAAATCATGAACGGAGTGAGGCAGTTGCTGAAACCCTGGTCGCGATCCAGTTCTGCAAATAACTCCCGTCCCCACAGTGACCTCTTTGTAGTTTGCTGATGCTTGTCCTCCTGTGTTTCTGCAGGACATAAAGAAGCCATTCGACAAGGCATGGAAGGACTACGAGGCCAAGTTGTAAGTGGATTATTAAAGTGTGCCGCATATTTACATCATCTAGCTTACAATACTGGTACCGAATAATGGATCAAACACTGTTGATCATGTTCAGCAGTATTGTTCGCACCCTCCAGGAGTTTCGTAGAAGATATTGTAGAACTACTTGCATGATGTAAAAACAGATGGGGCCTGACGGAGACGTGCATCCAGTAACCGTCCTCTTGTCTGTCTCAGTACAAAGATCGAGAAGGAGAAGCGAGAGCACGCCAAGCAGCACGGGATGATCCGGACTGAGATCACCGGGGCTGAAATCGCCGAGGAGATGGAGAAGGAGCGGCGTCTCTTCCAGCTCCAGATGTGCGAGGTTGGTTGCAAAATAAAGCTGTAGGATAACTTTTGGTCACCTTACCAGCCCTAATCAATTATCAGTAGCGGTCAGACAGATCCTGTTTTATTTGATTTGTGTAGTTCTTGGTTTTGGTCTGACAACACTTTCACCATGTCCAACAGCACATCCCCAACCTCCTCATTCCCTTCAGTGAGACAGGGGCAAAAAAAAAAACTGTGTTGTTGGGCAAAAAAACCCTACATAGTATATTGTGTAATATAAGATGGTGGAATGTAACTAAGTTCTGTAATTTACTCAAGTTCCATACTAATGCAATTAACTTGAGTATTTCCATTTTATGCTACTGTATACTTCTACTCCACTACAATCAAGCAGAGGTGGCAGAAAGTTCATACATTCTTTACTCAAGTAGTACAGATACGGTGCTTCAAAATATCTCAAATTGGCTTCATATTGATGGTTTACTACGTTAAAATATTCTAACATATATTTGTTAGTAATTAACACAGAATAATAAAATATCCTATAAAAGTTTTTGGTCAGATTGTGTCTGATCTGTAATTTGAGTAACATTTTTAATAAACCATATTTCTAGACGATGGTTTTTCTACTTTAAGTGCAACATTTGAGCGTTACATCCACCACTGAATCTGACATCGCCCACCTGGAATTGAACCGGAGACGTTGCAGGGGCGCCTCAGGCAGATTCTGATCAAGAGATTTTAATCATGATAACCCTCCAGATTTGTGCAATGCTGTCACATTATAAACCTTTTGCAGAGTGTTTCAGCATCTGACAAACCTTTTCGAACTCAGGGGTCTTCCACCCAAACTGTTCTTTCCGGGATCGTACTTCATTTTCCTCTCGGTACCTGCAGCAACACCAACGCAGTGCTATTTTTTGTTTGAACACCCACTTATTAAGTCATCTTGAGCAGCTACATTCAAACCAGATTTTTAAGCTCAAGTTGACTTTTTCTCTTGGATGATTTGAATAATTTATGGAGTAGCTTTAACACTCATGCAGATCCACATGTAGGGATAAGAGCGGCCTCAAAAGGTACAGCTGTAACTACATTAATTCATGAAGGAGGAATGTATCACACCAGCTGTCTGCCGCAACGCTGGACTGAAACTGGTTGTTACAATGAATGTGTTTCAGTGATGAGATTTAGAAAATGTAACAGATATTTTTGCAGCTAACCCCTCGTACTAATGACTCAAACTGCTTTTTTATTTAAACAGTCTCAGATGTCCCTTCGGTTCCGTAAACTTGTTTTCTCTTCAGCACTTTGTCACACAGTTCAAATTATCTTTGGTAATAATGTTCAAAGGCTGTTTCTTAAAGAAATCTGAATCTGACAGCTAGAATTAAGTGTAAAACAAATGTGAGCTCTTTATGTGCCCAAGAGAATCAGAACAAACTGTTAGCGCTCACTCCACTTTGCCAAAAACCTCTCTGGTGGTGGGCGGTGACGCCTACACACTGTTCACTGTTTTATCCTGCTCAGATTTTTTACTCAAATTACATAATGGACCGATGGCTGCTGCACTGCTGGTGATTGTGTGAATTATTCACTATGAAACTCACTGCAGTCCTTTGTCCTCTGCTGCGCTCATCTGCCCTCTTCTCACTTTGACTCAGAGGTGTTTCCTTGCCCACATTTTCCACCTGTGTTCAGACTTCTGTTACAAATGAGGCTTGGCTTAATTAAGCCATATTAAATGCTTTCTTTTTCTTTTCTTTTTTTAGCTTTAATTTCTTAGGAACATGAATGCACAGGAAAACTTAGCAGAGGTCCCCAGTGGTAATACAATACAGCTTATGTATTATTAGTAGATAGCTTTGCATATACACATATATTCCCTGAAGTCCCATGGAGAAAGAGGGAGCATAAATGTAAAACACCAACAGGACAACATGCAGTGTAATGTATCCTAGAGAGTGTCTAACATGAAACAAGGGGAGCAGATAAGAATACAATGAATGGAAACAAGACTACAGCCAGGCTGTAGTGGTGCTTGCGGTGGCATTGCTAACACACAGATGTTTCCCACATAAATAAATAAAAGTCTATTTTCCCCATCTTGCTTTAGCTGATTATGAGTGCTCAACACAGTCTAGCTAACGTTGATGGGAATGTCATTAAATGGCAGGTATTTGGTCATAAATGAAAGACGTTGGTTTCCATATTACTAAAAAGTGAATTCAAGTTAATAGATAGATGCAATGCAACTTCAGCCCTTTTTCTATGCTATATTTGTTTACGTTTTGGAATATGGCGCCATTTAAAGCATCTTTTTGTTACGTTCCAATTATCTATTATTGGGTGTAATGTGATAATCGAGATGTAAAATGAATAGTCTAAGAGAGAGATCTTTCTTCTTGATTAGTAATTATGAAATAATAAATCATATGAGACTTGTGTATTCATTTCTCTAATACCAGCAGCTTATTGATACTACAGTCTTTAATAATTTAGCCAAAAGGCCTGTTTAAACCAGGTTTTAACTGTCTTCAATGAGCTGTGTGTCTCAGCCACTACTGCTGCCTGTAACCTTTGACTGTGTTTGTGAACAAGTCAAACCAGCGAGCCAAACTGCAGTAACTAACTTATCTATTAGTTTTAGAACACCTGCATGCATCCATTCTATTGACCCCACACATCTTTGCCTCCCTCTGAACCTCCCCATCAACTCTCTCACTGTCTCACAGTTTGAAAGGCCCTCCCTGGTAAGGAATCATTAAAAGTTGGCTCAGTTTTTGAAAATCAAATCATTTAGTCAATTATCGTCTTTGGCAATGAAGTTGAAACTTTAAAGTTTGAACCAGAGCTCGGAACAGTTTCATCTCTCCATGATTTCAGAAGTCTCAACAGTCACTTCATTATCCTTTTTTCTAGCCCGCCTCCACTTGATGTAGGATGCCAAAAAGCGAGTTGTAGCTCCCACGTTACATTAGCAACAGCTTCCTCTTTCACTGGCTGCCTCAAGTCCAGATTGGATCATACATTTCTAATCATCTGCACAGCTTTGCATGTTCATTCTCTCCCTAGTATGATACAAATTTGCTTGGTGCTTGCAGGGCTGCTCAAGTCCCCTCATTGGTGCCGTTTGGGCTTTCTGGGGTAAAAACTTCAGACAAAAGGCCTTTGTGGTTTTGGCCACTTGTTACTGAACCAGCCTCACTGTAAATAATAGTTGGAGGACTCTGTGGTTTCAGGAAATTGACTAAAAAGTATTAAAGTGCTTTATTATGAGAGCGTAACTGACTTGTTTCTTTACATATATGATGTGACCAAAAAATAATGAGCTTTAAAAGCCAGCCATCTTAAAAGCTGCTGATGTATTTATTGAGTCGACGCTTTTGATCCTCAGAGCTGTAAAACCACTTCAGACAGGGTTTGTTCGGTCAAAGGGGTTTAAATCTTAATCATTGTGCGTTAATATTGTGCCATATAATGATACACACTGAGACATTCAAGATAAATCAACCGTCAGAGATTTTGCCAAACCAAATGTAATGTCTTGGTTCAATCTGGCAGTTGTAGTTCTCAATATCCAGGGCTGCTTTATAGCCATATTAGATGTTTTTAATATCTTTGCAACAATTTGACAGAGTACCTTGATTTACAAATTATTGGATTTGTTTTATTTTTACCAGTACTTAACTTGCACCCATTGTTACATAATCCCTCACATGTGGTTATCAAAGGCACAATATTTTACAGTTAAACCATAAACTTTGTTGCCTTAAAAAGGCCTGGGGATTTATAACATTATAATCTTCACCAAACATCCCTTTCTGCAATATTATAACTTCTAAAACAAAAAGATTGGGGGGCTCTAATCTGTACAAAACTTGGCCATTTTGTCGTTTCAAATATATCTATTAATAGTGCAACCCTATTTCTCAGGGTAGACTGACGTTAATGGAGATAATGACATGATTAAATGTAAATAAAAATTCCATATCAGCAATATTTATGCAACATTTTAATGTGAAACATGTGTTTAATCTGGCCTGGTTTGGTGTTATGTAATGGAAACATGTATGTGATTTATCTGTATTTGTATGATGTAAATCCAAAAGGGTCCTCTGCCAATGAAAAGAATAATCAGACATCTGATCAAACAGCAGAGATTTCCTAAATCAACAGTCATCCTGGCTGATGAAGCACCGTTGCTGCTGCTGCTGCTGCTGCTGCTGTTGTGTGTGTGGGACAGTTGCTGCAGTCAGTGGTACAATCTGTTCATCCCACTTAACCTCATTTCTCTCTGTGTGCGGCACTCTCTCGCTCTCACGCTCCCTCTCCCCCATGTTACTCACCAGATTACAGGATGCTCTCACTCTCTCACCCTTTTCATCCTACGCCATCAGCGAAGGAGTGTGGAAAGGCAGCACTCAGCAGGCTGCATTATGTTGTGCTCAGACGCGGCAGCAGCGCGAGCGAGGCTCCTCATTCACACAAAAGATCCTGAACACGCATATGCGACAGTGGCTCGGAAACACTGAACCCACACGGGGCTCAGACAAAATGTGGATAATCTCTCATCCATCGGGCACTGTCGGGCAGACAAAGAGACAACGCATGAGCACATATATGCCCATACACGTGCACTCATGCGTATGCTAACATATATACGTCCATACACGTGATGTATGGAGCAGAGTGGAGCTCTGTGTTGGCCTCAGAAAGCTTTTGTGTTATAGATTAAATTCTGCCGCAGAGCTAAAAGTGGTCTTTAGCCGTGACTCTTGGCAAATCTCTGTGGATTGGCATGCCGCGGGATTAGCTCAGATTATCTTTTATTTGTTTGTTTGGTGGGAAGTGCCGTCTGAAGATTCTGTTTTGAATCCTCAGACACCCAGACTGAGCAAACGGTCCACAAAGCGCTTCCTCTGGAGGCTTTTCTCTCTTTTTTTATGATGCTAATGTAAAAAATGTTCTTGTCATCCTTTTGAAACTTTATTTAGATCAAGGCAGAGGCATGGTATTCTCTTGTAATAGAAGTGTGTTTACCAGTCTGGTCCCCCCACTCCTGCAGTGTCAAGGCAGTCTTGGCTCATACATCAAAGGCACTCAGATGTGATTATCATAATGCAAAGTCTTCATACTCTAAGTGTCTATGGCAAGCAGAAGTCTTTATTCTCTATGCAGCAGCTCTGCCATATTATACCTCATTAAACCACAAGAAATCCTTTAAACACACCCTGAATTTCACCTCCTGGCTGAACTCTGCCCCTCTCTTTCTTTTGCAGTACCTGATCAAAGTAAATGAGATCAAGACCAAGAAGGGAGTGGACCTCCTCCAGAACCTGATTAAGTATTACCACGCACAGTGCAAGTAAGTTCCACCTTAATCCCCCCCCCCCGACACTCAAAAAAAACTGCTTGTGTCTCTGTCTTTTCAGCTCTTGATGTCAATTTCTATCTCCTGTATGATTCACAGAACTTGATTCGTATATATAGCTCTCATAAATATGCGCAGGTCATCACACCGATATATTCTAACAGCGGTGGGGTTTGGTGGGTAAATAAGTGGGTGCTCTCTGCGCCAGAACCGCAGCTCCGCATTGGCCAGTGACAGAATGACAAATTTTCGCTCAGCGTTGCTAGGTCCTGTCATAACACCGAGACAAAACAATATACTTCCCTGTTAATCGCTTCAGCCTGGGCTTTGATGGATAGAGAAGCTGCAGCCGTGATGGAATGAAAGGCGTAAAGGCAATCGATGGAGAGCTGAGGGAAGTGTGGGACTGCTCGCAGCCTGAAGGAAGAAAACAATTTGTGTTCCTTTCTAACGTCTGAACCTGTTAGTCCAACAAATGTGGGACGGTAATTTGTCAGCCATGTCATTTTACTCACCCAGGGAAATGTGGACTCTTGTAAGAATGACGGTGATCACCTTCTACTTCAAAAAGCTCCAGAGAACAACTTATAGCCTTTGAGTCCAAAAGTAAACACCAAATATTCTCCTCTAGAAATTCCTGCACCTGTTGTCACTAACTGCATTGCAATGATGGAACAATTGAGGCATCAGTATACTCCAACGGATTATTTTATTTTTTTGTTTCCTATGTTTTATGTTTCATGTTCTATTTCTTTTCATGTACAGCACTTTGTTCCTCCAGCTATGGCTGCTTAAAGCGCTTTATAAACAAAGTTGAGTTGAGTTGATCATCTGAAAGCATCTGAAACTCCCTCCACCCACACATTTTCTGATGCACAACTAGTTTCTTTCTTTCTCACACTCTTCTTTTTTAATTGGCCTCCATCACTCTTTTATGCACAGACAAGTGCAACACCATGAGTGCTTTTAAAGAGAGACTGTCCAAATGCTTTGCACTATTATCCCAATCATTTTTTTCCCTTATTACGTCTGGCCTCTTTAAATGATGGCAGGCCTATCACCCCACAGTAAGGAGTAAGGTAATTCAAAGCACTTTCACCAGATTTCCAAAAGCATCTGATACCTACCCATCATGCACTATTTTGATGTCTGTATCGGGGTGTCACTGCGTACAACAATTTTTTGGATTGCCTTAAAGACATAATCCGATAGGTGTGCGTCGTTATCCTCATCATATTGAGACTACAAAGACATGCAGAGTTAAGTCAAGTCAAAGGCATTACATTGTGATAACTGCAGATGCCCTGCTCAAGCTCCAGTTAGAGTCATCCTCTAACAGACACTAGTAATCAATAAAAACAATTACAGTTCTCCTCCAGAATGAACACAAACTAAATCAAAAATGAGTCACTGCCTCCTACTAGAATAATGAAATTTGCAGCATGTGAGCTGGCAGGTTAACCAAGGTGTTGTAACAACAGATACAGGGATTTCCAGTGGACTACTTTCTGTGCTTTAAGGAGAAGATTTCTGTAATTTGGAGCCCATCTTTCCCAAAACGGGTGATGAGTAACGTGAAAATAGTCGCACTGGTTGTCAAAAAAAGTTTGACTCCCTGAGGAAGGTGTTCGTTCTTCAGGTTGAACATGACATTTTACTTGTTGTGTACTTTGGCTATTCTTGTAATTTATACAGGCATAATAGTTACAAATACTGGATTTTCTCTTAAAATGATAAGTAAAAGTAATTCTAAATGCATTTTGAATATATATTACAGCAAAAAGTCATTCCGGGTCAATCTTTTCCAGAGCTGCAGTTTTAATACTTTAACTATGCATTCCGCACGGCCACCAGTACTTGACATGCAGAGCTGGATGGAGTGGGAGGAAAAAGGTGGGATCCTTGATGCACAGTTTGAAAGAAAACAAGCGGAGGAGAGAAGTGTCAGAGAGAGTGATGAACAGAGGAAGGGAGAGAGAGGGAGAGAGAGAGAGGGGTCATTAGCGGTGATTTGCTGCTGCAGCGCTGCTTCGAGGTGTGCCCCGCAGACAGATCTATAATGGATTTCAGGATGTCCTATACGCACCTCTGCAAATCTGCTGTGGACGCAGCCAGCTGTGATTTCTGTGCCAAGAGCCAAAGATCGAGCCGAGCTATACATTAAACATGAACTGCACCAACCTCCTCCTCCACCTCCTCCTCTCTGTGACCTTCAGAGTGTAACACCTGACATTTGAGAAGAAGTCATTCCTTGTCAGTCATATTTATTACAGTGCAAGTTAATGTCAGAGAAATTCACATGTGCCTCTGTTCTGCAGTTTCTTCCAAGATGGCTTGAAGACAGCGGATAAGCTGAAGCAGTACATCGAGAAGCTGGCAGCTGATCTCTACAATGTAAACACACATCTTTCCCCTTTTTATCCCTTTGTATGCTTTGATTTTGACTTTTATTCTTCAGAGAATCAAAGCTGATCTCCTGCACATCTGTGATTCAACACAAAATGTCACATCTCAAGTTCTGCTTACTAGTTTCTTTTCCCAGAATCTAATGCATCCCTTATTCAGCTCACAAACCTTTCTCACACTGGAAAAAGCTACTAAGTGGAGTTTGTGTTGAGACTTTTTGGGGTGGAATTACTCTTTCCAGCGTCTATATTGAAGATATTGTTAGATAAACATGGTTTGTTTACTTGCAAGTTATCAGAAAGTAGTGCTCAGAATAGGACATGTAGCAAAAGAAACTGCTGTGCTGTTCTCCTGGAGCCGCAGTTTTATCAAAACATACAGAAATGCTCCTGCAGTTATTGGGTGCGAGAATGCAGCACATCTGCAGGAAGTGTCATGATTCAGATTCTCCTGGAAACTGGTAAACCGAACATATCCAAAGATGGTAACGCCCTGGAAAAGTAGAGATCCTCGAACTGCAGGGCTTGCCACTAATGAATTTAATTTAACAGAGCAATGTTTTGATTGTCGGGCCATGACATGACAATAGACCTGGAACTAACCGTGATTTTCCATTGTTGATTAAGCTGTCAATTGTTTTCTTGATTAATCAATTAGTTCTTTGGTCTATTTGGTTTGAGCCCAAGATGATAGTTAAAGATATCAAAAGAGAAAGTAAAGGGAAGTTTGTAAATTGTTGATTTCAGTCTAGGTATTTTTATGAGTCATTTTATTGGCACAATAAACAGCTCTATGTAAACACAGCTAGTAATTGCTCAGCTCTGCTGGTGCATTTGTTCTCCCTCAGATCAAACAAACTCAGGATGAGGAGAAGAAGCAGCTGACTGCCCTGCGGGATCTGATCAAGTCCTCCCTCCAGCTGGACCAGAAGGAGGTAGGCAGGTCACACCCGGACAAATTTAAACTTGTAGCAAGTGACATTCGTAACAAGGCCGACCCAAAGTCAGCCGTACAGGACTAAACACAGCAATGGCACACTTGATTCACTCATGGGTACTGCCCAGACATGTTGTGAGAGAATGATTTTTACCACACACGTCCTCTCACTCTGGCCGCTACCAGGTCTGGAGCTTGTCTCCTGCAGCACAGAGCGAGTGCCCAGTGCTGTACCATGCTGGTAGCCAGTGTGTGGTAGGCTTTGCTGGTGACCAGTGTTGTGCCTCACTGGCTGCTCAGTGGAGAGCCCCTCACTGCCCGACCTCACACCACATCACACACACTGCCAACGTTTTGTTCTTACACGTTCACACTGTCGGTTCACTGTTCTGCATGACATGATCTAGACAACCTTTCACATTTAATTTACACTTTTTGTAGCTTCTCTAGCTGATAGCACCTGCGGTTAGCACTTACAAATAGAGAACGAGCACTCGCGATAATGGTTTCAGTCTTTCACACCCGTCGCCTGCACCTGAGCGGGATCTTTCACACCTCTCCCCTCTATCTTCCCCCTTCTGCCTTCTGCTTGTCTGGAATCAAGTCTAGAAGAGTAAGTGCTGGTGCATGTGGAGCATGCTGGCATCTGTCTGGTTGTTATGCTTGACAGTAGAGTGGTTTTGCCCTTTAGAGGCGTTGCAGAGCATGTCTGGTAGATTTTGAATAATAATTTCCATGTCAGCACTCTCAGACACTGTACTTTGATGAGTTTGTAGTGTGTTCGTGTGCATGTTGCATGTCTGTCACCCACATCTCTGTGCATTACAAGTGTTAAACTGTGGTGTCTTGTGTTTTGTGTGTGTATCGTATGGATTTGAACAGGACTCGCAGAGTAAGCAGGGTGGCTACAGCATGCACCAGCTGCAGGGGAACAAGGAGTTTGGCAGCGAGAAGAAAGGCTACCTGCTGAAGAAGAGTGATGGGTAAGCTGCTAACACAGCCATTATTTTTTTTAAAACGCTGCAGAGCACCGCTCATGTTGCATTAACATTAAGCAGAAGAAGAGGAAACACTACTCCTTTGCTAATGTGTCCCCCCCCCCCCACCCTCCTCTTACTTCACAGGCTGAGGAAGGTGTGGCAGAGGAGGCAGTGCTCAGTGAAAGGGGGCATGCTCACCATCTCTCATGCCACGGTGAGTACAAGACAAATGTACACACACACACACACACCCACACACACCCACACACACACACACACACACACACACACACACACACACACACCACACACACACACACACACACTCCCTGACCCCCTCAAGTGACTGTGAGGATCAAAGGGAGAACATCATGCGGGGAGGTTGCGTTGGGCTTTCTCAATCTGGAAGCTGGCAGAGTGGAATTGACATAGATGAGTTGTCATGGCAACCCTGTCGCCCCCCTTCCCTCCTCTCCTCGCCTCTCACCCCTCCCCCCTCATCCTGCGCCTCGGTGACTCATCTCAGAGCCAGTGTGTGAGCGCTACTGTATATGCTAGCACGTCTGTGGAGTCGTCTCCACTCTCGTGCAGCTGCAGCGGCCAATGAGCAGTGTGATGTTTTTCTCTTCCAGTGTGGCATCTGTACACTGACTGTATTAACTAAGTTATGACCTCCTGGCGCAGATAATCAGTAAATCCAGGAAACATATCATGTGGATTTAGGAATTTAAAGGAAAATGAAATCCTGTGCATTTATGCTTTGTTAACCTGACTGATCAGAGGTCATCTGACTGATAGTCAGCATTACTGCTGAATATCTAAACCACTCATCCAGATTAAATGCTGACAGTAAACGTTTCGTTAACCACAGATATGCTGAAATATAACATTTCTTTAGGTTACATTTTATATTTTATTCTCTGAAAGTGCTGTGTTTATGATCTGGTTAAGTTTAGACACAGACATTTCTTGGTAAGGGCTAGAAAAAGATCATGTTTTTGCTTAAAATACCTGATTTGGTCAACACAAACACTGTCAGAAATGTCTTGAATTCTCTTCAAAAACATCAGTTTTCTCTCACCACACACACAGCTGGAACTTGTCCAGAGTTCTCCTTAAACTATCCAGTGGTTTGACACTTACAAATGCTGAAACCCAGTCTTGAACTGCAGTCACTGATTGGCTGCTCTCTCTCCTCCACAGAGTACTTTATCTCCTGAAATTAAAGTCAGGTCATGAACATGCAACATGAACATGAAATGACAAATATTGTACCAATGTGGTACAAATGTGACAAATACAGTAAACTGTTTGCAGGATCTATTGTTAAATATTTGTCCTTTGTCCTCAGCAAAAACCCTAATAATCTCTTGAAAATTAAAGTCCATTAAAGACTAGCAGCGCTGCTTTTGTTGTCCTTTTATTTAATACAAGTTTTCAGTTTATATTTAGAATTTTGGAACAGTCCGATGCTACAGTTTCTCTTGAATTTAAAATAGGACAATTAAAAACTCTCACAGGTCAAGAAAAGGATGGTAAGCCTGGTGAAGCCAACAGTCATCCGAACCTCTGCAGTTTTATTGGTCACAAATTGAGGTCTTATAGTTTTGGGGTGTGAGGATGATTTGAACCTTCACACAGCAGCTACCTCAAACATGAAAACATCAGTCTGACTGCTCAAAGAAGCTTGAAGGAAATGATTGTCTCAGATGTAATATTAAAGGATTCACCTTTGTTCTGACAGCAGATGAAGGGAGTGAATCTCTAACCTATCAGTCTTCTCTGGTTCACTGAGTAGTAGTTATGTGGGACCTTCTAATCATTTCTCTCCGTCTGGAGGCGGTTCACCAACTTCCTTTTCCTTCAGCCGGTGTGGCAGCTGAACTCTCAGTGACTCTCGATGACATGGCAGGTTGCCAGCAGGCCAGCCGAGCTCCATGGCTCATCACAGCCTGTTAGCATTTCATTAGCACGTGCACTCGCCCCTCCTCTGCCCGAGCACTGGCAGGAGACAATGCTCAGCGTATATGTGCCAACTGGGTCCATTATCACAGCCCAGCAGCCAGCACAGTCCGGCTTCTTAAGAGGAGTCCCAAGTTTATCCTGTATCTGTGTCAAGGGTTCTTGTATCTTTAATTTTGTGAATATTCAGGTTCAATATGACTTTATGTTTCCAATCAGTTTAATGTGATCTGTTTTGTGCTCACAGTCCAACAGGCAGCCAGTCAAACTCAACCTGCTCACCTGCCAGGTCAAACCCAGTCCTGAAGACAGGAAGTGCTTCGATCTCATCTCTCGTAGGTTCAACACACTCATCCCGCACATTCCACCAACATGCCAAGTAGGGCTGCGTGTTAGTCAAATAAAAAGTGACATTACAATGAGTTGATTTTCTGCGATATATGAAAACCAGCAAGAATTTTCACCAGATAACTTGAAAAGCTGTATTCGGAATGATTCAGGGGATTTTTTTGTGGGGGAATGTATCAGTCAAGCAAAGCCCTGCTTTGTTTGATGAATCGATCAAGAATGTTTATGCTTGACTTCTCTTGTAGATTGGTCATCGAAAATTAGATCTGTGTGAGTTTTGCTTTTGTACCGACAACTAAAAGCTGTAACAGGACATGTTTGCGTTAATTTGCCTTACTTTGACATTCCACACGCATTTGACTATTGGTAATTGCGATGATGATGCTGAAACGATAAGTTGTGCAGCCCTTGTGCCAGAATAGCTTAGTTACATATAGAGCTACAACAGTAAGTCAACAGATAGAAAAATACTGACAGATTTTTGGAGAATCAATTAATGGTGAAAGTACTTTTAAATGAAAAAATTGCAGAAAATGCTCTTTCCAGCCTCTCAACCATGAAGATTTCCTGTTTTCCACCATTTTGTTTCATATCAAACTGAATATCTTTGTGTTTTGGATTGACGCAACAAGGCACTTAAAGTCTAAGAAGTGTCCAAGAAACTGGGACGGACATTTTTCAGTATCACTGACATCAGTTAATTGATTAATCTGGAATATAATCGTTGGTTGCAGCCCTAGTCATAAACGTGTTTAGTATGAGACAGTTGTGGGAATTTCTTCCTCTTCTAAGCATCAAAGAAAACAGATCTTTGGAACTATAACACAAACTGTTTCTAAGAGACTATTTTTGAGTGCTTTTCAAACAGGTGTCACACACACGTATATTTGAATAGTTTACTGTACGCTGTTAGTTTAATAAAATACAAGATAAAACATTTGCCTGCTTTACGACTGTTTCTGTATTCCACAGATAACCGGACATATCATTTCCAGGCTGAAGATGAGCAAGAGTTTGTCATGTGAGTAAAAAAAAAAAGTATTCATGATTATTCCTAAAGGTTTAAAGATAACATGCCTTTTCTTAAATCCAGAGAATGAGTTTCATATTCGCGTGTGACCTGATGTTTTTTTTATTAATGGCGGATTTGTTGGCAAGTCGTTATCACACAGACAGGAAGTGTTTTGCCTTGTGAGGAGCAGATTGACTGTTGATTGAGTGGCAGCAAGGGCAGCAGTGGGATTTGTGGTCGGCAGTTATTCAGGTCGCTGTAACCTCACACTGTTGGTTCCCATGAAGTCAGACAATTGCACAAATAGATCAGAACAGCAGCAATTCAACAAATGTAACATGAACATTACAAATGCACATACATTGTTTCGATTGAAGTTTGTAAATAAAAAAAAAGCTGTATGTGTAGAGCTAGATAGAAGTGAGCTAGCTTAAGCAAGGTGCTCACAGCTACATTAGCCGCTACCATCACAACACGCCCGAATCTCCAACTGGACTGTCTGTGGTTGGGTTGCATTATGGGTAATGTAGGCACCAGGTTTTAACAACAAAGACGAATGTGAATGAATAGTTTGGTAGTTAGCCAACCAAACAGCTAGCTTGCTCATTGTCCAAATGCAGCATAAAATCTGATCCAGATTGCCAAATCTATGTTTACTTTTGGATGGATTCAAGTGTTTGACATAATTTTGGTACATTTTAAGTTTATCTCTAAAAGTGTCAGGGGAATGCACAGTTTTCCCTGAAGACTACAAGTTTAAAACAGAATACAATGAAAACAAAACCATACAAATACAATATAGTGAGATAATACAGTAAAAATAACAGAAAACGATAATATATTGCCTGTATTGCCTCTGAGAGCAAACATTAGGGGAAACAAATCCAGCTTGTTTGAAGATCAAAGATAAACAATAGTTTGTGTTAGCATAAGTATTGCCTTAATTAACATTAAAATAAGACAAAATGTTAATTAAGGCAATACTAATTAAAATATCAAGATAAAATTGAATTTTCTCCTTTTGTAGCTGGATAATCGTGGTACTAATGTTTAATCTGTCTGATTTAAATTCACAAAAGCCCAAATTATGGATAAACAGACTCAAAAAGGTCTCAGAAACACACTGAATCATATTAACACAAATCTGAATCTTCTTGAGCTGCCTCGACTAAAACACTCTTTGATTTGTGGCACTTGATCTGCTCTTGCATGTTGTCACTCTGATGCTTTGCTGTGGCTGCAGCACTTGGTTCAGCGCTGCTTGAACACTCAGTATGTACATGTCGTCCACTGGGATCCAGCTTTCTGCTCCTCACTGCCGCTCCTGTCACGCACTTCTAACTGCAGCTTCTTCGTGGGATTTTCCATGAAATATTAATATTCTGTAGGGCTCCGGCTTTGTGCAATTACGCTCCCCCTCAATTAGGCGTGCAGCATATTATAATGCATAATATAAGTAAACACAGGAAGGCTTTGGCTCAGCATCTGTGCACCTACGCTTCTGCGGATGAAAATATCTTGAGTTTTTTTCACACACTCAGGTTAACAGACAGTCTCACGCTTCAGTTTATGTGCCCACTCCCTGTCTGGCCTCGGCCTTTGCAGACAGGCTTGAGTGACAATGACAAAGGAAGTGCTGACGTCAGGGTCATAAAGCCCAGTGTGTGTGTGTGTGTGTGTGTGTGTACGTGTACGTGGGTGTGTGTGGTGTGGTGTGGTGTGGTGTGTGTGTGTGTGTGTGTGTGTGAGGGCCAGATCAGTGGCTAGAGCGTAGGAGCAGATTGTGCCGTGTATTGAACTGCAGGAGGCCATGTTTGAAAGGCAGCTACAGTGTTTTCCTGTCTGCGTGCATGCTTAATCACCACAGTGTGTGATTGTGTGTGCATGTGTGTGTACATCTGTGAGTGTTTTACCTTTTACAAAGTAAGTAAACCGGCCAGCGCAAAAGAGTATCGAGGAAAGTAATCCAAAATTAGAACCTTTTCGAGTCAAAGGAATGCTATTGTTATAGTCTTAGTAGCTCTCCAAACATCTTTTGTGCAGTTTAGGTTTATATCCAGTCTGTAATGAAGCATACAGACAGTTTATTTTTTTGTGACGATAGAGCGATGAGGTATTGAGTCCATGGAAATCTTTATCTTGCTCTTTCATTGCAATGATTTACATTTTTTTGTGATTTATTTGTATTTCTTGAACAGAAACGATTAGTTGCCAGATGACTAACAGGCAAATATATCTATGTGATTCATTGTTTAAAGAGTATTTCAGGAACAACATGCCAAATAATCCCCATGTCTCTGCCTCTAAACAGTTAGGATATTTATTTTTTCTCTGTTTGGAGTAGAATATCTTTTTATCTAGAAACTGTGATGGTCATCCATCACTTTTTTGTCACGTTTTTAAAGGGACAAACTGAAACTTAAAAGATCAGGCCAAGAGCATTAATCTATTGTATTGTTAAGATGCAAAATGGTACTAGGATTCCAAGTGCAAGTGTCGCTTTGCCAGCCATGCTCAGATTATGAACACCAGTTAATTGTTGGGGATCTTGAAACAGAAAAACATTATTATATTTCTTTTAAATTCATCAGTTGTTTTTGCTTGAAACATCTGGCAGGCCAAATTGATCCTATGGCGGGCCAAGTTAGCCCTCTGGCCCCACTTTGATCAGCCCTGGTGTGGAGACCAAAATATGAACAGAATCGAGAAATAATCCTTAGATGAGAGCGGCTCAGCTATTGATTTTTAGCTCACGTACTTTATATCTGACAGTGTTTTTATCTCTCGAGGGAAAACTTAACAAATTGCATTATAAATAAAGTGTATTTTATAACATTAGTAATGATGTGTTTCCTCTGTGCAGTTGGATCTCGGTGCTGACCAACAGTAAGGAGGAGGCTTTGAACATGGCGTTCCGTGGCGAGCAGAGCAGCGGCGGCGAGGACGGTTTAGAGGACCTGACCAAAGCCATCATAGAAGACGTGCTGCGCATGCCAGGCAATGAAGTCTGCTGCGACTGCGGAGCTGCAGGTGTGTACTGCTGCTGTGTGTCTGCCCAGAGAGGCTCCACACATATATATTATTACACATCCTCTTCCTGCTTTGTGCTTAGTCGACCCTCACCTTGTTACCTTGAAAGACAAACACGTTCACTTCAGCATTTTCTGATATAACTGCAAGCAAATGTTTTATTTAGAGCGCAGATCTTGATTCCTTTGCAATGTCACAGCAGCCCCGAACTCAGCGTCCTTCAGTTGGATGGTAACTGAACAAGCTGCACTGCAAATCCCCCAGCAGCCTTCAATAAACAAGTGTGTGTGTGTGTGTGTGTGTGTGTGTGTGTGTGTGTGTGTGTGTGTGTGTGTGTGTGTGTGTGTGTGTGTGTGTGTGTGTGTGTGTGCGTGTGTGCATGTGCGTGTGTATGTGCAAGTCTTGTTAACATGCAGGACACAACCTGATCCTGATACTCCCCTGCATTAAGAAGCAAAGACTCAGCATTCAGGAGTGGCATAGACGTTCAGGCCCTCTGACATTTACCACACACGCACATATATATACATACACACATACACATATGCACACACATTCTCCTCTGTCAACACAAACACACACACACTTGCTGACCGACGGACAGGAGGACTTCATGCTCTGAGGGGAAAGAAAGCATTTCTCAGCTTTGAGAAACAACATCATTATATCACGTTCTTACATAAGTCACACACGCTTGGTCGACCCCTGCAATCTCAGAGAGGGGAGGTAATTTGTCATGTCTGTACTCTTGTTGCTATGTCCGCTCGTAGACATGTTTTCAGTAGTAACACGTCTTCCAGATGTGGGTTTAGGCTCTGTTTCCTGTTTTTTTTTTTACCCCCTAATTCCCTATTATTTAATGGGTCCCCGTTAGCTTCCACAAAGTTGTTGCTGGTCTTTCTAGGGTCCAAATTAACAGGCGAGAAATATAAAAATTGCCATAGCACAGTATCAATAACACAAGTGCAGTGCAGTGCAGTGTAATGCAAGCATAAAAAGACTGCAAAAGAAATAGCAAACAACAGTAACCCATAGTAAAAATGGAAACATAACTGTCAAAAACACAGCTCTGAAAAGTAATAATACAAACAAAAAAGTATCAAAACGGTTATCACACACTAGCATCATTGATAAATTGCTCAGTTTATATTTAAGTGACATCTTGAATATCTAAGAATGAAAGGCTAGGAGCTCTCCCTGGACTCAAATTGAGTTTGATAGAGTGACTCTTCAGGTATGTATACATGTCGCCAAAATGCGTCGCAATTGGTCTTTAAGGCCTAACATGACGATGCCATGAAGATGCAGGCAATTGTGTGTGATTTGTATGGAAATAAAATCTATCTTTAATCTCTTGATGTGCTTGGGATGCATTCTCTGGTCAGTTAAACCTCTATACGGAACAGTTGTTATCATATAACGGGTTGTTTCCTTTCATCCAATCACAATAGAGCTCAGACATCGCTCCGGCACAGGGTTTCCATTCCTCGATGCATAAAATTAACTTCACGTTTCAAAGGTCATTTTAATGAATTTCAAAGGTCACCTATTTGTTCCCTATGGTCTGAGCAGAATGAGGACAGCTCTATCTCATTTGAATTCTCCCAGGATCTCCCTCTATAAGACACAGCTTTGCAGCTTTAGCATTAAGCTATAGAGGTCACCATGCATCACCTCATCATGCTTAACATGCATTCTGTGACCCATCACCAGCTCGCATCTGTTCATGATGTTATGAAAATATGTGTGTGCGTGTGCTCGCCTTCCGTCTGTGTTTCCGTGTATGACTCATTGTTTTTTTGGGCTGACGGCTCTGGTGCTGTTATTTCACACCTGGCATAAACATGCGCCTCGAGTGACCACTTGCGATCAGATCACTTCCCCACTCTACATGCTAATAAACACATACATCACTTAGACATGTGAGTAAATGTTTTTTTTACACACAGACAGAGATATCTTCATTTTTAACATTTAATAAGGAAACCCAAATGGAGAAGTTTTCTCTATCGGTTACTGGTTACTATTTATAAATCTTAACGTGTTTATTGTCAATAACATTTTCCCTAAATGTTGTGTTAATGATGAAATCAGCTGAAACACGGTGCTCTAGCAACTGCTAAATGTAGGCAAAACAAACTTAAATCACACATGCAGACAGGCTGGTACTGTGATGTTGTGACATACTGACAATTTTTACCCAAGGAGAGAAACATCCAAAAATATTGCATTTAATGTTGGATTTACAAGAATAGAATTTGCCATAGCCATTTGATGAAGTTTGTTAAGTTTCTTCTCACACAACAACCCTTAAAATCACACAATTTGTTAAGGAGTCTGGGGATATTTGGATAGTTTAGGACAGTTCTCTAGACGTCTGAAACATCTGTTGTGGATTTGTAGATAAAATCACACATGAAGCCAATAAATAGGTTTTGTTTTTGGCAACTGCTTCACTTGAAAGAAGAGTATGTAGGTTTAAGTGGCATCTAGCAGTGAGGTCGCACATTGCAACCAACTGATCACCCCTCGCCTCACCCTCCCACTACTGAGGTAGGACTCTGTTCTCATTCTATGGTAACTAAAATGCAATGGTTCTTAGTTTGAGGTGATTATACACTATCATCCTACACACTGGACCTTTTTAAATGCAAGGTTTATGTGTAAAAATACCTGTATCAGAATTTGTCAAGCAGTTAGTCAATACAAGGATATCCACAGCAGTTCTGATCTTGAGCAGTGAAATAAAACATAAAGTCATCTTTGTCTGAGACAAAGACAAGACGGAGACCTTCAAAATGAAACCGATTGTGAGTACTTAGACACTGAGCCACAGATCTGTCCTGTGTGTGATTTGTATACGACTGTACGGTATCAATCCACAGAAAATAACACCCGTAGTGCCAGCGGGCCTGTTTTTTTGTGTGTGTGTGTTGTGAAGAGTTACATCCTGTTCAAACAGTCACAGCGCAGTTTTAAAGCAGTTTCATGGCAGAAAATGTACAGAAAACTATCTTTACACATTGCTGTCAGTGGTCTTGGTGTTAGTGCCTCGCAAGAGTAATGGCTTCTGTCACAGCTTGCCATTTCTCTCCCAAGTTCTGCAATCATACAGGAATAAATCAAATGTAAGGACGCTGAGAAACCAATTTCTCTGCTGACAGCAGCCGCATACACCGCAGCCACACAAAATGTATATACAGTAAAGAGTAGTACTGATGCTTTTTGCTGCTGAAAATTATCCTACTTGTTATTCTCACGTAGAATATTTGTGCATTTTTTGCCTTATGCAAATATAGGAGTGACTCCTATGTAGGAGTGTGATGTGTCTGATATTCCAGGCTGGACTTGAGCTGCATTTTCTGGCATTACTGCACTTCTTGCTGCGATTTGGAGCTCTCAGTGCTTCCTGGTCCAACTTAAATCAAAATCTGTCATTTGATTTTTCAGTATAAGCTTAAATCTGAGGCGTTTGTCCAACTAATTATAGTTTTACAGGACCTGCACCATCTGTCCATCCGCTCATGCCCATGCTAACTATAGCAGCAACTGTATACTGAGGAATAAGGAGAGAATATTCTGCATCACTTTTCTGACATATGCTCTGTACTGCTAGATCCTAAATGGCTGTCCACCAACCTGGGGATCCTGACCTGCATCGAGTGCTCCGGCATCCACCGAGAGATGGGAGTTCACATCTCCCGCATCCAGTCCATGGAGCTCGACAAGCTAGGGACCTCAGAACTCTTGGTGAGTCAGAGAAACGGTTAACACTCTTTACTTTTATATTCGTGGTGAAATTTTAGAAATAATCCAAGAGTAGTGAGCGCAGAACAGAGATACACGATGCTGACTTTTTCTTCTTTCTCCCCCAGCTGGCCAAGAACGTAGGGAACAGTAGTTTCAATGAGATCATGGAGGGAAACCTTTCTTCCCCTTCACCAAAGCCCACTCCATCCAGTGACATGTGAGTACTGTCTAAGCTTGAATCCTCCCAAAAACTGATTTGAACGTCCAAACAGCTGACTGAACCCCTCTTCTCCCCCGCAGGACGGTGAGGAAGGAGTTCATCAATGCTAAGTACGTGGACCACAAGTACGCGAGGAAGACGTGCACATCCGCGGCAGCTAAAATGATCGAGCTGTTTGAGGCAGTCCAGTCCAGGGACCTGCTGGCCCTCATCCAGGTCTACGCAGAGGGGGTGGAGCTAATGGAGCCGCTCCCGGAGGTGGGGCAGGTGAGTCTTGTTTGTTTACGGAAGGGCCACATGTCAGAGTCGAATCTTGAGCCGCTGCAACGAGGGCACAGCCTCAGTACCAACTCTCCACCAACTGGGCTACCAAGGACCCCATTTTCACTAATTTCTGACATTTTCTAAACCAAACGAACAATAGAATGAAGAAAAAAAATATCAGCAAATTAATGAGGTGTTGAACATAATTCAAAGTGTGGCCCAAATTGTAAATGCCCAGTTCTAGTTTTTATCGTTTTGGCTTGATAATACATTTCCTGCGTTTTTCAGCTCCTGTTTCCCCATATCACAGACATACACATAGAAAGTAAGCTTATTTTGAAAAATATACTATAAAAGAAGGAGTGGCATCAATAGTTTCAAAGGAGTAAAGCTTGACATCTCAGAACATAAAGCCCCAGCTATCTATTTTTTTTTTTTGTAGTTGCTTTGGGTGAACTGGCACTTTAACATATGCGTTTTTCTAACACGATTTGGTGGCTCATATGGCTCAGATGAATTCAAGGTTAGTGTATTACCTGTAATACCCTGTTAGAGCTGAGCACATTTTACTGCAGTGTTCTGTCCTCTTGTGAGGTTTACTCCCAGCAGGGCGACCAACGCTGACACATTTCTACCAGTTGGTGAGTTATTTGGCGGATAGCAAAGGGTGTAACAGTTGGAAAATTTTGAGTCATACGGATAACTTCGCCAGCAGGTGGTGATGTCCAGCAGCCTCCGCCGCCACATCGAAGGGCATCATCCCATTTATTTACTCAGATGACGACATCTGTGGCGGCCTAATTCATGTCCCTGCTTTTTTCATCCCGTTGGTTCAGCCCGTTTCCTCTTTGTTTCCTCGGCCTTTTGCGCCTGGTGCTTTAGGCACAAATGAAAGTTAAATAACAAGCGGTAGATGGCGAAGATGCTGTGCCGTAAACAACATGTGTGATCGGACTTAATCCGACATAAATGGGTCAACGCGGGCACGGTTGTTCTCCAATGAAAAATTAAATGTACATCGCAGCAGCAGCGGAATAAAAGAGGATATCAGTTGGTGACGGAGGGAGTTGATGCTGATGCTGCTGCTGCTGCTGTCTGCGCTATGAAGTCTGACTCACCGATATCTGATCTGCTGCTGTCAGTACATCTGAATGGCTGCAGACAGCACAGTGACATCCACCTCACTCACACAGACCGCATGACAGGGATGCTCGACTTAACACAGCACTCACTCCCCCCTATAGATGCCAAGACGCCACCAAATGTACAGCGCATATATTCCAACATACATTTCATCTTTTTTTCTCAATTTTTAAAAGAATTCACAACCAGCTCTAGCTTTGATTCACAGAAACAGATGAAATTACTGCAAGACTGCCAGGAAAGGACAAATCCAGGCTTCGTGCCTGCTGAGATATTATTTTTAGGAGCCATTTTGTTTACTGCGGCTTGTTTAAATGCTGAAAGAGACACAGAGAGGGAGAGAATACAGAATGGATGCGGCCCAAGATTGTCTCACCGTGTCTTTGCTGTGTTTGATGGCCCCCTGCAGGAAGCCGGAGAGACAGCACTGCACTACTCTGTACGGACTGCTGACCAGACCTCGCTGCATTTGGTGGACTTCCTTGTGCAGAACAGGTACTTTTCAAAGTCATTTTCACCAACAAAAAAAAAGCTAGAAAGTCTTGCAAAATTGTGTGGATTGTGGTTGGCTTTTCATGCATGTCAAACAGCTGTGATGATTTTTTTCAAACACGCCATCAATTTAGAGGAAAATCAAGCAGTAAACAGCAGTTTTTGTTGAAAGGCTCGGCATCAGATTTGATCTGCCTGTCTGCTGCAAGCCTTTCTTCTCCTGTGCTTCAGTCTGCAGTACAGCAGCAGACGTGCAGAGGAAAGCTTAGCGCCGCTCGGCTCACATTCCCACAAGGCAAACAGAAATGGGTCAAGCACTTTTCTTCTCTGCCTTAATTTATTCCTCTCTTTTCGATTGTTTACCCACGACTGCTCAGACTGCACACAGCCAGCCTCCACAGAAACAAGTGGGACTGTCTCATTAATTGATGCTTGGCTGTCATTCTTGACCCTCGATATTGAAAATATTTCTCTGGCCCTTTCTGGGGAGTTCCAGTAGATATGAAAATGATTTTTTTCTGGTTTTTGCACAGTTAACAGTCAGTCTATGTCATCGAGGCGGTCTGTGGGTCCTTAAAATGTTTTCAACTCTGTACATATAAATATTATATTTTAAAAGTTATTCACCCTTTAAACTGTGCAGTAGAATAGTCTGCCCGTGCCAACATTGGTATTTTTGGTATCTCGATGTCATTTTTCTTGGAGTATCATCAAATGCTTTATATCCCTAAAATCTATACAACCGAAGCTAGAAGGTTGTGTAAGTCAATAAACAATTATGAATTACGCTTGCTTTGTCTTTTTCCTTTATACTTGCACGTGTTGATGTTAAAATGTAGATTAAACTTATTCTTTCTAATCACCATATAACAACAGAAACATACCCAAAAATCAGTATTGAAAATGTCTTATAAAGCATTAGAATGATGTCTAACATAGCATACACGCTATCATTACCCACATCCAAATGCTGCTGTTATTATGAGTAAATATAAATATCCATAAATGTCCAGCCCTTTTCTCACAAAATCCTGTGTAATAACACTTTTACCTGAAGCTGCAAGACTGTGGAAAAGGCTTGTGACCTGTGTCCTGACTATGTGTGTGTGTGTGTGTGTGTGTGTTCTCCCAGTGGTAACCTGGATAAGCAGACGGACTGGGGGAACACTGCCCTGCATTACTGCTGCATGTACGAGAAGCCCGAGTGCCTCAAGTTACTCCTGAGGGGCAAGCCAGCTACCGATATCCGTGAGTCACACATCCTCTCGTTAAAGTCATCTGTGCTCACGCATCACACTCTAACTGTTGATTATCCCTCCCACTTCAGCCAATCAGAACGGAGAGACAGCGCTGGATGTTGCCAGGCGACTGAGGAACACTCAGTGCGAGGAGGCAGTAAGTACAGGAGCGCCCAGCTGGTGATTCTGGACACCACAGTGGATTTTAACGGCTTTTAAAATGACTAACTCCAAAAAAATATGCATCTCTAAAGAAAGGGTTGTGGGCTGTAGATTGTGCTTGATTAAATATGTCTTGACCAGATCAGTCAAAACACTAGATGGCAGTCAAAG
This sequence comes from Sparus aurata, assembly GCF_900880675.1. Classification (NCBI taxonomy): domain Eukaryota; kingdom Metazoa; phylum Chordata; class Actinopteri; order Spariformes; family Sparidae; genus Sparus; species Sparus aurata. Next base: position 19,174,687 of record NC_044205.1, read on the forward strand.
GTCTGTCTCCTGCCTCAGGCAGGCAGTGACAGCAGAGTGGAAGTAATTGTTGATGTATGTTCATTACTCACGGCAGTGTGAGCATGCAGACCAAAAAAAAGCAATTTTGAGTGTCAAATGTCTAATAAACAAATGTGTCAACATGTTTATTCCTCCCCCTTGTTGTTTACTGTGTTTCTTGTTTGTAGAGTTTTGTTTTTGATTTTATTTGCAGTTAATTTTGATGTAACGGCTTTATCTTGTTGCTGTTTTCTATTTGCTTTAAAAAGCGTTTGTCTTGGAAAGGGATAGCAGCTATTTTTGTGTGTGTTGTTTGTGTGTGTCAGCTTGTGCAGGCGGCAGAGGGGAAGTTCAACCCTCACATCCATGTGGAGTACGAGTGGAGCCTCAGACTGGAGGAGATGGACGAGAGCGACGACGACCTCGACGATAAGGTTCGATCAGAACCTCATGTCTGCTTGTTTGAACTCGAATAAGAACAACCATTTCTCCCTTTCTTTCTCTTTGTTTCTTTGTTTGTTTGTTTCTTGCGTCTCTGTTTCGTTGTTTGCTTTCATAGAAACATTAACAGAATAATGAGGCCACTGAGCAAAGAAAATTGACGTGTTAAGATGCTTTAAAAAGCATCAACAAGTCATTGTTTGATGTCCACAGAAGATCAAAGTGCTGCTTTTCATATCTACTGGATCATGTGGAGACAAAAAGGCATGATAAGAGCACACATACCAATTTATTCTACTTACAGTTGCCCCAGTACACCGTAGTGCAAGGCCGCCTTGAAAACGGTTCATTAGGTAGTAAATGAGTCAAGTCAGGGGAAGCTGGGTTCGTTAAAAAATAAACAACTTTCCAGGAAGCAGACTTGCTGTTTTGCATGTCAAAAGTTGTCTAGACAAGTAGATTAAAAATAAGGTTTTTACATGTCACAGTTTACTGGCTATGTTACAGTGTGAAGAAGTTCCCAAATACATGGTTTAATAGGCATTGAATTGTCATTGAAGCAAAGGTTTTCAGAGATCTAAAATGCTGTCTGTGTGTGTAGAGAAGAAAAGCAAAAAAGCTTTGTCTGAAGAAATACCTGTGTACCTGTGGACAGGACCTTAGAGTATTTTCTTTCGGTAAACGCTCCTTCCAGGGCCAAGGTATTCAATAACTAAGACTTTTGAAAACGATGAAGCAGACACCCATGTTTGCCTTCTGACTGGGTGTTATCAGTGTATGTAGCAGCATATGCAAATATTAGCATGTTTTATGATGGTGTATTCGTACAATGACAGAATGGATGTTGTATAGTCAGTACAGACAATGAAAATACAATGAAAAGAGAGACAACAGCAACTGACAATATTTGAATAAAACATTGAGGATGGTGAAGAGCAATCGTTTGTCTGCCTCTTCATTGTATTTCCTGTAACTAAGCAACCAAGCACGGACAATATGCTTCCTGTTCACGTAATATGTGTTTCAGGCATGTTAGGATGCCAATTATTTCTGAAGAGATCATTTTAGTGTTTAAATCCTGTTTCCGAAAAACCCCTTTGTAGGTGTGGATCAGGCCTGCAGCCAGTTAGCTAAGCTTAGCATGAGAGCAGGAAAAATGGGATAGCAGCTAGTCTGGCTCTGTTGAATCTGTTGAATCTGCCTACCAGCACCTCTAAAGCTCGTTAATTAATCACATTATCTCTTTTGTCTAAAGTGTAAGCCTGTTTGTTTGTATGTATGTGTATGTCGAACTATCCCTTTAAAGCATCTTCGCATCAGTTTATGATTTTCAGCTCTAAGTTATCAAAGAGCGACAACGTTTTTGCAGACTGATGTCGGCTCTGTCTCAGCTGTCTTGTGTCTCTCTGCAGCCCAGTCCCATCAAGAAGGACCGCTCTCCAAGGCCTCAGAGCTTCTGCCACTCCTCCAGCCTCTCCCCACATGACAAGCTCTCTCTGCCGGGCTTTATCAGCCAGAGGGACAAGCAGCAGCGCCTGTCTTACAGCGCCTTCACCAACCAGATGTACAGCGCCTCCACTGACCTCACCTCCTCCCCCGTGGCTGACGGCCCGCCGCTGCCACCCAGGAACCAGGGCAAAGGTCAGACCTGCCTGCTCCAAGTGCATCCATTTTTGGACAGCAGCCACAGTTTTTACAGTTTCTAGCTTATAACAAGTGACAGCCAGTGAATTCAGTGGATTTTGTTATGCTAATACATCTTTTGCAAATGTCAGCCTGTAATGCAAATGGTCTAAAGGTTGTCTGTATGCTGCACTATGTCTGATTACTGTCGAGGGAAGATAAGTCTTTGAAACTGTCTTTTATTGTGTCTGTTAATGTTTGATGATAGCTAGGACAGGAGCAGGCACCAAGGAATGCCTCGTTATCACTTTTCTAGAAAGTTTCTTCCTTTCGCTTGTCAGTCAGTCCACTTAAACACACACACACCCTGCAGTGGAATGCAATTTCTCAACAGATCAGAGAGCGGGGTGCAGATGTCATTAAGACTGCTTTCACAGTAAATATTCAGGAAAACATGTCCGCAGGAGAGGGCAGGGCGGCAATGGTTAGACAGGCGTGTGAAAGGGAAGCAGGATACACACTTCATTATTAGCCTCGACACATTATACACAGGGTACAGTGTGGGCGTGCTGTCTCTGCAGTATTAGAATTAAAAATAACACTCCTCCCTCTGTGGAGGGGGTTAAAACACTAACACTCACTGCTTTAGTACATGGCTGAAAAAGCTTACATCGCAAAACATCCCATCCCAACAAGTCATTTTAAACCATAATTGAGCATTTAAATCTTATTTTTCTTAAATCAAGAGGTGTGAAATTTCACCTGTTTCCAGTGTAAATTAACATGTTTAAGCCCTCAGTTACTGTCAAACTCTCAAACAAATAGCTTCGCATTTCTGGCTAACAACAGTTGATTTTGTTGGCTGAAATGATGGCTGTCACTTGTAGATTTTATTAGCTTTTAACCTTCGAGTTAGCACTAACTCTATCACCAGCAGTTCAATGTTTTCTTCCCGGGTTGCTTTAAAACAGGAACCCTGTAAAATGGTCATAAATAAACACATGAAATGGCTACATACTTGATAAAATGCTAACAGACTGAGGCTAAAGCTGCATGTCTCAGGAAAAAGGTGACGCGTAGAAGGCATGTAAATAAAGAAACCGCTTTAGAGGTGCAATGTAAGAATTTATCACATCTCGAATTCATACTCAGATCAAATAGAGGCGCCATAGCTGCCATTAGCTAATGAGCTTAGATAGCCATTTAGCTAGTGGTCAAGACCATGTTTACTGCTAATACAGGAGCTTTGGGCCAGGTCAAGCTTAGGCCAGCTTGTTAGCATGCTGAGTAAATAAAGCAAATAAAAGCATTTTGCACTCACTTAGTGGATTTGCTATTTATGAATGGGCCTTTAATGAGCAAAACCATCTAGTTAGCTAATAATATGCTGATTAACCTTGGAGGAAAAACTGGGTTACTACTGTTTTTGTAAACTAGTTAGCCAGACAGGCTAGTGTTAGCAGCTAATGTAAAGTAGGTAAACAAAGTGTTTAAAAAAATCTTGTGCTTTTGTATTTTTAGCTTTGAGTGGACTGAAAAAGACAGGTTCAGCTAACGGTCAAATAGCCCTTTTTCTGGGAAGCTTCTAAGGCACTCAGGAACTTAACCTGCCATTCTAGTCGAGGAACAAGGATCTACATTTAGTTCCTGGCCTTCAAATGTTCAGTTCCTGGGGCACTTTGGTTTGTTGGATTTGGAAAGGGTCTACTTACTAACCACAACTACTATTTTTGAATTGCCTGCAGGGTTTTTATTTCCCTTTGTTCCAGGTACCTCAAATGATTAATATAGCACTGGAAACAAGTGGATTTTGTGAAGTTTGATTTATGCAAAAATAAGAGGCCTGACTAAAAGGCTGAATGGCATACATACATATAGAATAACATGCTAACTCTTCAGAGGCTCCAGATTAGCAGCGCTCTGTCTCAGTGGGTGCTGAAGAGCTCGCCTCCGGGGGGCTTTAGTGCCATTTTTTTCCTCTTTTTCCTTTCTCTCTTTGCTTGCCACTGATAAGATTTCATCTTGTTATTTTATAGTGTGTGGGAGCAGCTCTTTTAAAGACTGACATACTGTAGATTCTCTCCCACACTCCTCATCTCGCTCTCTTTTCTTTCTCTCTTTTTTTGTTTCTCTATTCTTTCAGCTCCACACTTGGCATTCCTTGGCTCTCATTCGCACTACGCCACACTGGCTGGCACTCGACCATACATCAGTGAATATCCTGTTTTTACGTTCTCCCCTATACGGCTGTGTGCCCCATATGCAGTTATCCCTCAGTTGTTTCTCCCTTTACGGCTCACATTCACAGGGTGGTGGTGTGTTTTTATAAATAAACAATGGGACCATGTAGGCAAGCAGAGTCTCCTGTTAAATATTTCTTGCCTACGTGAATTTTTATCTTATTAAAAATCATGTCCCACCATCCTTGAGCTGTAAACTCTTAAACACAGCTGATTCCTCTCTGGCTGAGCTCTCTATTAGCTGCTTTCACCTTCCTTTTCTCTGTATTAGAGACCAGTGTGTGCATTGGAGTCCCAGTAGAAACAAAAAGACACATTAAATAAACAAAATTCATAGAGCAGACACAACAAATACTTGCCCACACCCGAATCCTGATTTCATTATTTTCCATTTCCGTCCAGACAATATCTTGTTTGACTAGCGTTAATGTGTCTCCTCTTTGGAGGACCGAAACTGCCAAAATAAAAAGTAAAAATAAAGAAATGTATTAATGAATGTGTCATTAAATGCACCCAAAATACTATGAATAAGAATAAATATAGGCATAAGTAAATTTACAAAATGTGACTTTCATTTATATTTTAGTTTTTTAATTTGCTACTGTAATTATTTACCTGTGTATTAATATAAAGTTAAGTGTTTATAATTGAATAATAAATGTATTTATCTATCCCATTTATTATTTTATTTGATCTTTTTTTAATTCTCCTCATTCTTCTGCATATTTGCATTAATTTTTTTTTTTTATTTCTTTATGTATGCAAGTAAATGCCTATTTATTTTTATTTGGTATTTTTTTTATTTTAATTATTGGTGCATTTGAGGGCATATTTATTTCTTGAGTCATTTCTTACATCTTCTACTTTTTAATTTTTTTTATTCTAATTTTTATTTTGTCAATTTCGGCTCCTCACCTTGTCCTACAAAAACGTATTCCTGACAGCAAGAACACAACCTTTTCCATGTTTCCAGCTCCTCCTCTCCTCTCCATCCTCACCTCTACCTTCTCTGGGTTTTTTGGGGTGAACAGAATGACTTCTTTGGGGGGATTACCTCATCACCTCATGTGTGTTATGTATCGCTCCTCCAGCTCCTCCCCCATCTGGCCCTCCCTCTACACTCACACCAGGAGGCAGCTCCACCCTGTCCAAGAAGAGGCCTCCGCCCCCACCTCCTGGACACAAACGCACCCTGTCTGACCCACCCAGCCCGCTCTCTCACAGTCCACACAGTAAAGGGGGCTTAACTGGGGGTGAGATGCAAAGCACACGTGTGAACAGAAGAGCTGGTTTCACTCAAGAACGACTCCAGCCTGAAGATTTTAACAAGAGAGTCTTAACTCAAGATCCACTTACAAGCTTTTTACAAACACGACCATCTGAACATGATGCCACGGCAAAGAGATGAAGTTTAAAGGTCCAGAAAAAAGCTTACAAGTGGACCTTGAGTATGACTATTTCATCAGATACTCCCAAGGTTTAGAATTCCTTTTCCTGTTCAGCTGCTTTGGGATTTCTTAGCAGTTTGAGGTGTTTTAATTAAGACTAGTGGATGTCTTTTTGTACCTCTGTGTGCAAAGGTATGTTGAATGGTAATCTCAGCTAACCTCAGCCAACTGATCATTTAGTCTTAAAAAACAAACATTTAAAGTCGAAGGTTCAGTTTGCTTTTACATAAGATAAAAGAAAATAGGCAAATCTTAACATTTTTTTGACATTTTTGCTTCAAAAGAACAAAATATTGGCTGATTAATTTTATGTCGATGAACTAACTGACTGTTTTTTCAGCTCTAGATAAGTGTGGAGCTCCTAGAACCATGCAATGAAACGTCTCTAATGATTTTAACCAAAATACAATTTATAAATCTTTTTAATACCTGTTTTCACTATTAACAAAGACATGAGATGTTTCTAGACTTCCATGAACATGACATGTATCTAAGATAGATCAATAGCTATGACTAGTACCATATTGTCATTTTAGGGTTAATTATACTGGAATGATGGACATCCAACTAAAAATATGAATGTTAACATGAACACCATTTACAGGTCAGAGGCTGATGATTAGAGAAAAAAAAATACACCATGATGCTCCATCAGAAAAGATGCCTTTCTCAACTTTTGAGACATCTAATACAAATTCACTGGTGAAGCAGAGATCACCTATCAGCATACGTTCAAACTGCACAAAGAGACATCCATGAGGCTCCCTCAAAACAATAAACTTTCTCAAATATGAAATAAATTGTTTAGCTATAACTTGGAGACTAAAGGAGACACACCGCATTCATCTTACCTGCACCCTTGTTACCCTTACATGTGTAATGGGGATATTTTTGAATGTTATTCCACTTTTATCATTTGTCCTCTGTGGTGTTTTGTGCACTCTGTGTCACACATTCAGTCACACCCAGCCACTAATTTAATTAAGAAATGTCACTTTATTGCATAACCTCAGTTTCCCAACAACACGGGCTCATGGAAAGCTCAGCCAGATGACGCCTCCCTCATTGTTTTTTTTTTAACCATCACAGCATGTTAATTTATTTCCACATTAATATCAAATTAATCCCGCGGTTAGCGCTCTGTTATGGTGTCGAGTAATCTGTTTGTCGTCATCAATGTCAATATTTTTAGGGAGCGACTCTACCCCTCCTCCTGTCAGCAAGATGTCTCCTGTTTCTAACAAGTTTGAAGGAATTCCTCAGCAGCAAAGGTACTAAAAAAAACTGTGACATTTGAGTTTGATTGGCCTAAAATGTATTGCATCACTCCCCTCAATAAAATGTGTTCCTGCTGATGAGCATCTTTTTAGATTCTGTTTTTCTGTTGCAGCACTACTTCAAGCAACACAAAGTCTACACTTGGTCCAAGGGTTCTTCCCAAACTACCTCAAAAAGGTAAAGTCTCCCACCAGTTTTCATTTTAGTGTTAGCTGTTGAATTGAAGAAGGTATTAAGAAAGTGTATGTTGCTCTCGCCAGTGGCGTTGCGGAAGATTGACACCATACACCACCCGTCTATGGATAAGTCCAGCCATCCTCCAGAGGTCTTCCAGAAGTCACCGCCAGCAACCGACACCCTGCAGAAGACTCCTCTGGCGGAGAGGCCTCAGCCGGGAGACCTGCCCCCGAAGCCGCAACCGTCTGAGCTTCCTCCTAAACCCGGAGAACTTCCCCCGAAGCCGCAGCTCTCTGACCTCCCTCCTAAACCTCAGCTGGGAGACCTCCCGCCCAAACCCCAGCTCAAAGACCTGCCTCCCAAGCCTCATCTCTCTGACATCCCCCCCAAACCTGGGACAGCCGAATCCGCTCCCAGGCCGCCTCCTGGAGAGACGGTGCAAAGGCCTCAGACGCAACCACCACCTCCGCCTCAAACTCAACCTCAGCCTCAACCTCAACCGCAGCCTCAGCCACAGGACTCACCGTCACCTAATCAGCAGGCAACTATAGGGACCCCCATACAACAAGCTGCTGAAGACACCAACGGGACCCCAGCAGGGACTGCAGAGACTCCAGTGCCGCTACCGAGGAAGATCAACACGGTATGAACATGATTTTAAAGCTGATCCAGAACTTCTCTGTTCTTTAGGTTTAATAGGCTTGACTATTGAACTGGATGAATGGTTATATCCATCAAAATAACTACATGGAAGTTTCATAAAACTGAGGTATCTCTGTCATCTATAGTAACTATTTTGCTGTTTATGTGTCCAGGGGAAAAGCAAAGCCCGCCGGGTGAAGACGATCTACGACTGCCAGGCTGACAACGATGACGAGCTGACTTTCGCTGAAGGAGAGGTGATCATAGTTACAGGAGAGGAGGACCAGGAGTGGTGGGTGAGTGCTGCTTCGCTTCTTTTCATCGCCAGGAATCCCAACTCAAAAGCACAAACACACTTGGCTAACACTGAAAGCCGCATTATACTCTCTCTCCTCACATGCTCTCTTTACCCTCTCTACTTCCAGATCGGGCACATTGAAGGAGATCCAGAAAGAAAAGGGGTGTTCCCCATGTCTTTTGTGCACATCCTGAGTGACTGACGGCCAGAAAGACTTGCACTACGCCTCTCCCTACACTGGGAGGCCCTGTAAATAGCTATCATAACACCCCCTTGTCAAACGACAAGTGTCCTAAAGAAAAAAAAAAAAACAACGAAGAAGAAACCCAAGAAGGCTCATCTAGCCATGGATGCCTCATCCATGCTGTACAAAGAATGTGTGTATTCTTCCTTTACCAGTATTATCTTAACCCTATAGCACGGCTGAGACGAAGCCACTCTCAAAACCCTAGCACTTACCTAAAGTCTATGTTTATGCTGTTACTGTGTATATATGTATGTAAATATATATATTTGTGTGTGAGTGTATATACATGTTTTATTGTACAAAACATGTACCATTGCTCTCTCTACCTGTCAGATTAAGCATCAGGGCGGTAGAGTTTGAATTTTATCTGTATTAATTTTACTGGCCCTCAAGTAATTATCAGCTTATATTTCTGGAAAAAGGACAAATAAGAGATGGAATGTGAAATAGGTCATGTCACTATTTGTGTCTTGCATCCCTGTTTACCACCATAATTGACTGAAGAGGCAGGAGTCTCCCACTGATCTTCCCGAGGTGAAAAGATTTTCATTAAATGTACTCCTTGTTCTTGCTTGCTTTGTGTGTACACGTATTATGGTTGTTTTACAGTATAGAAACCTGCTGCTACTGTGTGGTGGATTATCAAAGCCTGTGGTTCACTGTAGGTCACTAATTTACTCCTTGTTACACTGTTCACTGTATGTATGCTCCGTGCGTGAACTCGACGCCATCTCCACAGTCCTTTGACCATTTCTGTGCATGGTGTAACAATGACTGGAATTGAGTGGAGTGCTGCATTCAAAGACGCTCACCTCAGGGTTTGAAGAGCCACTATTAATCGAGCAGGACTACACAAAAGGGTATCCTGTTGTTAAAAGCCACTATTAAGTACGGGGAAAACTCAAGAGGACATCTTAGCAATAACTTGATTTTCTGACAGGCTACAACTTTCACATTAACCTGTGTTCACGATTCAGTGTCTTGTAAAACCTCATGAGCTTGAAATTTTTAAGTTGGAATCATGTTAATATCATTCCATGTTACTGGATTCAGTACTTTTCCAGGTTTGCCTGTGAGCCAGAGATGTCTTTTAGAAGTGGACTTTGTAAACGGCCGGAGAGCCGATGTACTCTCACCCAGTCCTCACTGACTTGCAGTTCTTCCCATGTTAAGGAACAAACCCATCAACCCATTGTATCATTAAAAGTGCTGTACTTCAACACAGTGACTCTGCTGTTTTTGCTCCATAGATTTTATGACATGTTGTGGTTTCCAGATCGGTTTGTGCCTCTCCTTGGAATTTCAAAAGCTCAGGCAGTAGAGGGGAAAGTGCATTTCTAAGCTGCTTACTGAAAGTACTCTTTGACTTGAGATAAACAGATGTTTTGACAAATGTGCTTATTCACATTCTGAAGGAGACTTATATAAAATCAATACAGCTCTCGTATCTGATAACCAAGACAAAGCAGTACATCTACCCTGTTGGAGCTAGGCCTGCTTGTGTGTATTTACAGTTTATACCACTTTACACTTCTCTATTATAAGTTACTAAAAAAACTGTTACTTTCCAGATAAAATGTTTACATGGAAACATACTTCAACACATTAACATGTAAACATAGGATTAATCTACCAAATTAGATAAATTGAGCATAAAAATGATCAACAATGATCAAATATGGCTAATCTGTTGCTAACATAAGACAGCAGAGTAGCTAGTCATCTCAGCTTTGGACTCTTACGCAATTTGGTGTCAAGCTGCCTTTAAGTCACATTTAAATGAACATAATAACGAATTGATTTTCGTGTAAATAAGTAGACATGAGGTATTTATGCCTAAAAAAGGAGAGCAGAGAGAGATCAAGTATTCATGTTGTTGCTCATACTTTGTTTAAATACAATTTTGAATTTAGGACTTATGTAGTTGGTTTCATAGTATGGTATTGCATCTTATTCCCAAATTAAAATACAGCTTCTTCCATCACTGCATGTATTTGTTTAATACATGTTAGCTCAAGCTATAGCTAGCAACCATAGACAAACACTGGAAACTGGGGGAAGTTGTTAGCCTAGCTCTATAAAAATTTAACAAAATCCATCACCAAAAACTCAGTTATTGTTGAAGCCATGTCTTTTTAAATGAAAAACAAGTTGGGGTTTGAGGAGGTCAACTTCCTGAGGTCCAGGCTGTTTTTTGCAACTGCTCACATCCAAGTTTGACAGAACCAAGTTTTCCAGACTTTAATACAAGCCAACTAGTTTCTTGTACTATAGCTTCATACAGTAATAATAGATGTCATTTTGTTTCCCAAAATGTCTGAGACAAACTGAACTGAGGTTGAACACTGTAGTTTCAATTTTACCTTGCAGTTGTGTAACAGCTTTAAGACACGGGCTGTTGTAAATTGTGTCAACATTAAGTTTCACGACAAAGTTCTCCAAATAATAATCATTTATTTTCTCAGTTCACACTTCAACCAAACTTCATTGTCCATTACAGCTTCTTTTGGATTTAATATTAACACAGGAATAATAACTTTAAGACAACATAAATACTTTGTGTCATAACACAAATTGCATCTCAAAAATAAAACTGTTCACAAAGGAGACATACCAGAATACTGGTACACAAAACAAACTTATTTGCACACTTGGGCTTTAAGTTTTGACCCTTGGTCCTTCTCCACTGACTTGATGACGCCTACAGCGACCGTCTGCTTCAGGTCTCTCGCAGCAAACCGTCCTGAGAAACACAAAAAAGGTAACTGTAAAAACACTGGAGTGTGATTTTATTATTTTTTGAAGACATTTAGACTCAAATGGGAGCGATGTACCTAAGGGAGGGTATGTGAAGAAGCTCTCCACACACATGGGCTTGATGGGAACCAGCTTGACCGTTGCAGCGTCTCCAGACATCAGTATCTGCGGCTGGTCCGCCAGCTTCTTGCCTGTTCGCCGGTCGAGCTTCTCCTTCAGCTCAGCAAAGCGACAGGTCACGTGGGCAGTGTGGCAGTCGAGGACGGGAGAGTAGCCTGCTTTGACCTTCCCTGGATGGTTCAGGATGATCACCTAAAGACAGGAGAAACCATCAGAACAGGGAGCAACAACACATTAGCATCAGGTTCATCTCAAATTGAACCAACCTGAGCCTCAAAGCTGTTGACGTCAGATGGAGGATCTTGCTGGGCGTTGCCGGCCACGTCCCCTCGCCGTAGGTTCTTGACGGCCACATTCTTAATGTTGAACCCAACGTTGTGTCCTGGCAGAGCTGTCTCCAGCCCCTGGTGGTGCATCTCAATGGACTTCACCTCAGCAGTGAGCTTGGCAGGGGAGAACATCAGAGTCATGCCGGGTTTGAGGACGCCAGTTTCAATCTTACCAACTGGCACGGTCCCAACTCCTGAACCGATGAACAAAAAGCATTTTTAAAGAGTTAATATAACCTTTGAGGCCTTTTGTCAGCCAAAAACTGGTTCTCTCACTCTGAATCCCTCCTGCACACCTGTACCTCATTTTCCTGATTGGAGCCAATTCACAGGCTTGCAAACAGACTTGAACATGATGAGGCAGCAATCAAAATCAACTTTAAGCACCACTTCTAACCTCCAATTTTGTAGACATCCTGCAGAGGTAATCGTAGGGGCTTGTTGATGGTGCGCACAGGTGGCTGAATGGAGTCCAGGACTTCTAGTAGAGTTCTACCACTTGCATTCCCTTCCCGTCTTCTGACTTTCCAGCCTTGGAACCAGGGCATCTGCAGATGAGAGATGACTCTTGTTGGAGGTGATGCATGTCCAGAACATTGTCACTTTTCAAATCATCATCATCATTACCTTCTGTGTTGCAGTGATCATGTTCTCTCCAGTCCAGCCAGAGATTGGAACAAAGGGGACAGTCACCGGGTCGTAGCCAATCTTCTTGAGGAAGCCGCTCACGCCTCGCACCACTTCGTCAAAGCGTTTCTGGCTGTAAGGCGGCTCCGTCAGGTCCATCTTGTTCACACAGACTATGATCTGCTTGACGCCCAGAGTGTACGCCAGTAAGGCGTGCTCTCTGGTCTGACCGCTTCTAGACACGCCGGCCTCAAACTCTCCTTTAGCTGCAGAGACCACCAGGAGGGCAACATCTGCCTGAAATTACAATACAGGTGAAAAAAAACCCAGAATTTAAGCACACAAAAAGGAATAACTTTGATGCTGCTTACCTGTGACGTCCCTGTTATCATGTTTTTGATGAAGTCACGGTGACCAGGAGCGTCAATTATAGTCATGGTGTACTTCTGAGTGTTAAATTTTAGCAGTGAGATGTCAATGGTGATTCCTCGCTCCCGCTCAGCCTTCAGCTTGTCCAACACCCAGGCAAATTTGAAGGAACTCTTCCCCATCTGTGAAGGCAAATCATACAAGTCTGCAAACATTTTTTAAACATTTTAAAGTGTTTTTATAGCAGGCATTTTCCCCCCTTTTTCCTCACCTGTGCTGCAGCTTTCTCAAACTTCTCCAGCCTCCTCTGATCGATGCCACCACATTTGTACACCAGGTGGCCGGTGGTGGTCGACTTTCCACTGTCGACGTGACCGATAATCACCACATTCACATGAGTCTTCTCCATCCCCATGGTTCCAGGTGGGTTTTTTTGCTGACCAAGCGCGCAAAACTGTAGGCTTCTGGGATGAAATAACCTTGTTCTCTTCTCTTCTGAATTCTTCTATCAAATGGATCTGGCCTGCCTCTATGGAGCAGCTTTATAAGCTCCACTTGGCCAGAGCAGGGCGCCTAATTAATGACAGGTGTGCTGCTTAATAGAGCTTAATTGGGGATGGGCATCTGTTTGGTAAGAGCTGAACTTTGCAGGGTATTTTTGATACTGCTGGATAGTGGAGTAGCCTGAAGATAAAGACAATAAAGGGCTGAGAAGCTCACAAAAAAAGAAAGTAAAATCTTCACTAATGTTATAAAAGAAATGTCATCATGATGCAACAACAGGCGGTTGCTGACAGCTGTCCTTTAAAGCCTGATGATCTCAAATTACCGCCAGGTGTGTCATCGGTGGAGCTGGCAGTCTTTGAAGGGCATGTATCAAACAAACTATGACTGGGGCCACAAAGCATAAAAGGAAAAACTACTGACAGGCAGTAAACACATTGAATGTAACGCTGTGCCTATAAATTAGGAAAATGAGGAGCTGAATAAAGATAAGCCCTGCAGTCACTTAAAACTCTATGCTTGTGGTATAGTTAATGTTAAAACGTGGCAAATCATGCTCTTGTTTAAGCTGCATGAAAAGATCGACACTGAGGTTGGATTACTCATTCAGTCCTGTGGCCATGTGGCTGCACTTTATTTGGCAACAATATATTTAATATCGCCTTGAAAACCTAAGCATTAGTTAGTGAGATGTTGACTTGCGTAGCCTATACTTAGTGGAGCACAACAGGTGGAATTTACTGAGGCACGCACATGAAGGATCTCAAGGCCTCTCTGATGTCAAAATAAAAAAAAAAAAATTAAATGAAAATGACCTCTAGTACAAGTCTCATTTGAACTTTTTTAAAACATCAGAAATACCAACCATATTGGATATTAAAGGATGAGCTCACCCAGAAACAAAAATTCTGTTATTATCCAGCCTACTAACCCTCATGTTGATGGAAAGTCAGGTGACGTTTTGTAGTCAACGGAACATTTCAGGAGCTTCTCCTAAACAACAGAAGCAGATGGGGACTTGTTTTAAAATATAAAACTACAACCAGAAAAACGATACAGCTTGTGTGCTGTAATCCAAGTCAATGGGACACCAGAGATCTTGATTTGTTTATTCTGTGACATATCTGAATTTGTCTTGTGTTTTTGCGTGATATTTTTGGCCCCCAACAACAATGCGACACATTTCATTCGACTTTTATTGCATATCCATGACAAATTTTTGCGCATGATGTGCATATCAAGCTTTTAATGACACTAAATTTAACCAAGGGCAAACTGAAAATCTGGATAACCACTTGCAAAAGCGCTCTGCAGATGCAAACATGCTCTGCTGCCTACTGTCTCATAAGTGGGCTGTGTTTGAAGAGCTTTTTGGGGGCTGCTAGTTTGCTCAGGTTGCTTTTTAAAAAATTCACACATAGCCTTGTGAAATTCTGATTGCCAGGCACACATACACATTAAACCTAATGCTACCCGCTTTTGAAGCCACTTCTTAATTAAATTCTCAAGTTCATTTAATGTTTCTTTTAACGACACAGTGATTAGCCTAACGCTCTGACATGCTGTGGATATTAAACATCAGCTAGCACCTCAATTCATCAAGTAAAGCTGCCATTATGATTTACATGTTTGCCAAATTGATCCAAGGTGGTCTGAAGTGACACTGAGGTTATAGTGGAGGGTCAGGTTGCACATCAGCGCCGCCTAGTGCTACTTTAAGGCTAATATTAGCTTCTTGCTCAAGGGCACTTGGGTAGAGTGAGCAACCGATGACCGACTGGTTCAAACAGCGGTCTGCCTAACTGGCTTGTTGAGGTCCTAATTAAAGCCGCGGTGAGACATATTAATAGGCTGGGTCAGTAGTAATCCGGTGCAAGTGGTGGTTGAAATACAGCAGCGGGTCCTGGCTAACCGGGCGGGTCTATCTTCACTCAGCGGAAGAAGGTGTGAAACTTCCCCCCTCCGCGCTCAGAGGTGGGTCAAACCGAACTCCCCTCTCGTTCGCACGGCTCACTATGACGCTCAATAACCAACCCGGAAACAGCAGCAACAGCAAATCGCTTTTCTTCTCTTTCAGCCCCGCACCGCTGCTGCTGGCTCCTAGCGTGGTATCCAGACGTCGACTCCCGTGTTTCTCTACGAGCACCAAGGTAAAAAGGAAAAAAACTGAGAAAATTACCACTTTATCCAACCTTTTAATGTCTTCTCAACTAACCGCCGTAACCGTCCACCGGTTGCCATTCACTCCGGCTTGTTTAGAGTGTTGAAATTTGAACATTAATGGTGTAACGTTATCACAAGCGTGCGGAAATCATACCGACGTATCGACAAGTTGCTATAAAATTCAAACAGTCGAAGATGTGTTTGTGTGTTGTTGTTTTTTTTTAGGTTACACCCTCGATGTACCGTTAACTTCCCCCTTTTCAGGACAACGCTAGGTTTCTCAAGGTAGACGTTAGGGCGACACTGCTAGCTAGGTTTTTTTTTTTTCTTCCTTTATTTGGCCAGAGGCATTTGGATGTTACATGCCTGACCCATATATTATTAATGCCAGGTTATCTATCAGCTGTGTTCGGCCTCGTCTGCTCCACACGGCCAGGTAATCTATACAGCCTTAAACTAACAAACCGTATGGCTGGGATTAAGACTGCTCGCTTACAGGCGGTTAAATGATGCATCATTGAAGGAAATGCACACGCTGACAGCTGGGCCATTGGCTAGAGCTGGTTTGTCTCTGATTATTTTCACGCTGATCAATACATGGTAAAGGATGGATTTTTTTAAATTTTAAATCACAGGTTTCATCACTATGATTCTGGCAGTGTTCATTGCAATTACTCAAGAAAAGTAGGAATGCCATGATGTAAAAATCTGATTCTGCATGAGTAAAAGTACAGAAGTTCAATTAAGAAATTATTATGATCGATGCACTAAGTAGAAGAAGCCGGTTCATGGGAGTACTGTGTAGTTCTGGAGAAGAAAATGTAATATTTACAATATTGATCAGGAAATAATACAAACTCAGAATTATTTATTTATGCCACAACTGAATAAACCAACTTTTCTCAAAAGGAAACAAGGTCCCTAGTATACCGTTCGAAGCTAGAAAGGTGGCAGGGTCTGCCAAATAGAAACCAAGTTAATAGGTAGGAAAGTGTGTTGTTCTTTTTATGGTCAGTTTGTTTATTCTGTTTATTAAGACATTAAAATGCTGAAAATGTTTTTGTTTAGTTTTGTTTAGGCTTTACATTAAAAGTGTGTCAATGAAGATCTTTCTCTTCCGATAAAAAATTTCATTTCTGGGGAACAAAAACATTCACAAAACGGAAAACGTGAAACTCTAATTTTGAGTAGTGTATATATTGTTGGCTAGTGTTATTCGCTGTATATTAATGGATCAGGTTTTCATATGCTCATAATAGTCATCCAATGAATGTGGTGGCACAGAAGGTACATTATTTCACTCTGAAATATAGCACAAAGCTGCATGAAAGGTGAGCATACTTTGGTATTTTCCACCACGGGCTCCCTAATAAACCTGTCACTGTTTCATGTGAAAACAACTCACTGAGTAGAGTTGGTTGTCTATAGTTTGCACCAGTTGTCTGCAAACCCAACCATAGCACGCACATGTATGTGATTTCCTTTCCGGCCAGTCTTTGCAGACGTCTTGAAAGTGGAAGTGAAACATCCAGAAAGCCGTATTTGATGGCAAGTGCAGCTCTGTTGTGGTTGTGATGCAACGTCTACCTTAAATTTGTCTCCAATGCAATTTGTCTGTGCAAATTGGGACAGTTTTGCTGAGCACGCTATAATGGAAAAGAAGACTCAGATGGATGGTGTAATTTAAAGGATGATGGAAGTAATTTCAGTGAATGTAAGCTGAATTTGGAGGCTCATCAATGAGACCTGTACCTGTTCCCTGCAGCACTTTTATAAAATGTCAGTTAACCTGCATTTACTGCAAGTCAGTGCAAAAAGGCCCATCTTTGAAGGCAACCCCAGTTCTGCTGTGTGAGATTACATGCCTCCAGGTTGTTTGAGTTGCAATTTGTCCTCCTAATGTCTGCCACAGTGCATTTTTCAAATAAGGAAGTCGCCTTTCTCTCTTTGCTGCATCTTCTTTCACAGATGGACACAACTTTCTGTTCTCATGGTTCAAATGTGTGTAGACCTGTAAATACAGGCTGGAAAAGACATGGCAAAGTTGCATGACTGTAAGACAGGGTGCGACTTGTTGTGCCATGTCTCGTACTCATTCTGCACCGGTGTGGACAGATGAGATAATAGATGGAATGACTTTTGAAGGAAGCTAAGTAGTTTAAAGCTAACTCTTTCTTATTTTGATAAGTGTAGAATGAAGAACATGTAGAAGTTGCTGCAGCAGTTGCACAGATTACACAAGTGAGGGGAAAGGCTACTTGTGAGGGGAAAGGCTACTTGTGACAAGAAAGTGAAATCTTAAGTTGTGCATTACGTTGGTTCAGGAAGTAGCCAGTGAGAGCTTTTTTCTCACAACCTTGTGAAACAAGCATGAAATAAGAATACGGCTCATTTGGCACAAATGCAGTACCTCATAAATCCCAGTCAACTGCAGGTAGAGGCATGCAGGTGTATTTAGGCATGACCTTTCTTAGAAATGAATATTGAATAATGTAGCAACACAAATGTTGTTTCCAAATGATTTGTTTTTAGCTTTTTTCATGTTACTCTTTATTCAAAATCTGGTCTGAACCTTATCGTAATGCCATACAGCTTCAGAGAGGATGTTGTCATTAGATAGGACTTGTCAGTGCTTTACATCAGTGTTTGCACTATGGCTGCTTGAATAACAACAGGAACGCAGATGTGGTGTACATGATAAACTCGTCTGTCATTGTGCAAACATAATGCAGATAAATTTAGCCATTTTTTTTCTATTAAACTTCCTCTCAGTTTGACCCACTGGGACCCCTTTGAGGAAGCCCATGTCAGAGGCCGTTCCACATACTTTCTCCTGTATTTTCTAGTTGAGACAACTCTGAGACACTGTAGCTGTGCAGATAACATGAGGCTAGAGTGAGTGTAATGGTAGTTAATTTTAATTATTTATCATTGTTCCAGGAGTCCTCCCAAGAACCTTGAGGGCAGAGCGGCACAGACACTGAACAAGTGAACTAACATTTATCTCTTTAGAAAGAATTTTTTCTGAAAACTGCCCATAAAAGACAGTTTAGATAATAGATTAATCAGTTTGAGTATTTTTTTAAGAAATAAAAGATTCCTGTTTCTTGAATGTAAATATTCTCTGGTTTCTCTACTCCTCTCTGACAGTAAACGGAATATCTTTGGGTTGTCGAATAAACAAGACGTTTGAGGACATTATCTTGGACTTTGACAAACATTTCCCTACATTTTCTTACATTTTATAGACCAAGCAACTCATCGAAATGAAAGTTATCCTTGTCTCGTTAGGACAGTTTCCTATGAATAAATCATTGACTTCCCTGGAATGTCACCAAGCTCTCCAGACCCCTCGATGCAACCCACTCCTCTTGCACACACCCAGTGTCACTGAGCTACTGGCCTCAGGTTGGGTTACAGCAGTTATCCCTGGTATGAGGTTCACTGGAGAAGTGATCCACTTGTACTAAAGGTCTTGTCTAGTGGAGGCATTGTTGTAACATGTATAGTTATTGTGCCACTGTGTGTTTTTTACTGTATTGTGACATTTCAAGCAACCAGTCAGTGTTTATTTACTACACAGTGATTGCCTCAGACTTTACTACATGTCATAATATCAGCTGTAGGGCATTTGATTGAGAATGTTTGATTAAACCATTTACACTCCTTGAATATTGGTTTAAATTTGTGTCATTTCTTTTTTTAGCACTCAGTTGATCTAGGGTTTGGTGGTTTTTCTGATCTGTGGTGGGTGGAGACAATAACCCAGAGCACTTGTAAATGAAATACAACCCACAGCAGCTTAACGAAATAACATGAACCAACTCCTCTCTGACACCAAAACTATATTTAAAGATTTACAAATCTTTTACAGGGCATTTTGCATGATAATGTCGGCCTCTAGTATTCCACATTCTTCAGGCAGCACGCTTGGTCAGGTGCTGCTGTCTTCGCCTCATACAGAATGAAGCTGTATTGATCCCCCTCTATAGCATAATGCTGTTTGTTCAGTTATTCGGATTAACTTCCTCTAAGTGATTTGGCCTGTTCAGCATTCTGCTCTAACACCATTATCATGACGAGGCTTAATCCAGGAGAGGTGGGGACTTCAGCAACATTGTTGTTTGGAAATATGTTTTTTTCACCTCCTGGGTTCTAGTACATTCAGTCTTCTGGAAATTTGTGCCATTTGAGAGCCACTATTCAGTAGATGTGAATCTCCTTTTTCCCATCACTACTGCGTGTCTGCTCTTGTCCATAAGCAGATGATGGCTGAAGTGATGACACACTTGAGTCACTCAGTAGGAAAAGCTGACTGTGCCCCCCTTCTGAGTAGGCCTGCATGTTTCTGCACACAGAGGAATTATTAGCAGTGTCTTGATTTAATTAGCTAGTCAGTGTTGTACTTTTTAATGACTGCATGTGTTTATTGAGTCCATGTGAGGAAGCATCAACTGCTGTTACAACAGATTTATCTCGTAGTTTGTTGTTGAACACACGCTGACTGTTTTGCTGATAAATGAGCAGAGACTGATGGTCTAGAGCCGTGGAGGTCCTCTCCATGTTGGTTTGTGTTTGTGGCCTCTAGCGGCGGCAAGTAATGTACTTTTGATGTGCGCCTCTGATGTGTATGAGTCAGTATGTGTTGCCAGCTTCTGATCTGCAGCTCTGACTGTGCTGGTAGACTTCGAGCATTCCTCTCAACTTTCTCACATCCGTCCTGTGATGTTGGCTTATCTGAAGCCCTGAGCGTGCACATAATGAGAAGAGAGCACAATCGCCAATCTTTTCTTTTCTCTCTTCTCTCCTGCAGGCAGGCCATCCAAAGGCCTCCAACAGGATGCTTTCATTTGTTGCTCTCTGTATGCAGCAGTCGCATCTTCACAGTAGATGTGGAAAGAAAGCAAAGTGGACTTTGCATAGAATCTATCAGCATACGGCTATAAATAACGTGGCCCACTCAAAAGGAAAAAAGCTGTCATTGTGTGTGCCCCTGCCCCCACACCTTTCACACATGCACACAAAACCCTTCCAGGCTCAGATTTGAAAATCTACAGAATAGATGGTAGAGAAAAAGATCAGTGTGAGATTGTCTCCCTTGACAGCCTCTTAAAGCAGCTACGCAATTATTCTACTGTCCTGCTGTTAGAATATGATCAAATCAAATCATAAAAAATAAAAACAAAGATCTTTCTACCCCTGTGTTTGTGATGGTAATTTCATTCCATTATGTTAGACGAGGCAGGCATGAGATCCTCATGTGGCCGCCTACATGTCAGTGGACACAGATGGCAGATCAGCATGCTAGAAATTCAGTTTTTACATGAAACTGTTGCTGCGCTGCCCACGCACCAATCCTTCATCCTCATCCTCAGTTAAGTCCTCACTAGATTTTGAAAAACTGGCAATGGGCTATACTGAAATACACAATATATATCTTCATGGACTGAAATCTTCTCTGATCACTTCATTACATTTTAGGACTGTACATGGATGATCATCAGTTTTTACTTGCACAGGTATTGGACAAATGGAAGATTTCTTGATACATAATCATCAGTAATGTGGATATAATGACAAAGTGGGTAAAGACAAGTAAGTTCAGAAAATTATAATCACTTAACTGTTATACTGCCTTTATAACTGACGAAGACAACTCACCATATCATGATTTTACAGTATCTAAACAGTATTTAAACATTTAAGCTGATATTACTCTCATATGACAATAATAATATGTCAATATATTGCACAGCCCTGAATATAATATGCCCTGTTGTGATATACAGAAGTCACATACATAGTGTGCCTTATTGGCCTTCATTTCCTTTTTTTGAGAGAAATGCAGTTTTGATCAGCTCATGATTTTTTTAAGTCATGAAATCGCTGTTTTCATTCATATTTGAAATTGACTAACATCATGTGTGTAGTTCATGCCACAATTCAAGCGGCATCAAACAATTAGGCTATTTGTCGCTCTCCATTCATTACTGTACACATTTGAAATGGGGTCCCATGGTGGTCCATCGGAAGGGGCGTGATTTTGGCTCTCTGTAGGATTGATGCAATGACAGTTGGCCCCCTCGAAATGAAGTAAAATAATTTTGGTGGCCCTTGGTGACATTTCTGTCAGCTTCAGCTCTTCTTTGAGTCGAGTCCAGTCCATTGAGCCAACATTAGCCTGCTCACATATTAAATTAAGAATGTGGACATGGTAAACATGTCTCCCTCAGCTGCTAAACAGCTGCTTCTTACAGGATGTAATGAGCACTAATACTAATGACAAACTCCTATGCTGTGGTCTGGTTGTATGGTTGATTTGAATTACTCGGCATGGTGTGAATCATTTTAGAATCCAGGTGAGATGAATCGGCTCTCACACTTGTTTTGACATTTCAGTTTTGAGGATTTCCATGGAAGTGTTGATCTTTGGAGGTTTTCTTAATGAAATGATTTTCCACAGAGGCTCAGCTCTGCTCTGTGTGGGCTCCGGCAAATTCGCGAACACAGAAGGTGTCCCTCCTCAGCTCTCTTTCACCAATAGGGAATAGTTGAAATACAAGTTGTCATGGCAACTTGAGTGTTAATTGAAGTTTTACTTATCAACGTATAAGTTCCAATGTCTCTTGGTAGACCTGTTAGTCATAACCGTTTCTACTGTATAGCCTATACTGAGAACAAGACTATTTAATTAATGTTACAGTTAATTATATATTTAGGTATTTCATATTGTATCCACATGTTCTTACCAATAAGGATAGACTCAGCTGGCATTTGAGCTTACATTATGTTTGTGCGTGACAAATGGACATGCTCCACATATAGATCCTATTGATTACCTCAGTGGCCTGCTCTGTACTCAGACTCTACACATGTTTTGCTGTGCGTAGGCATACACGGTTAACAGCAGGCCCACACATGTTGGCTCTCATTTATGGAGTCCTTCATGTGGTGGAGTAAATTAAAACCAAAGACAAATGTACTTGCTACATTGACTTCTAGCTGAAGATGTAAGAAAACATATTGAAATGTGTGTCAGCACCCCTCAAGTGTTTCTTTCTCCCCCTCTTAATAGCAGAATTTTTTAGACTCTACAGCCTCATAAAAAAACAATTCTTGTACACAAAATGTTCAAAATCCCTTTCTAGTATGTAGCTACTGTGCCCTTCTTTGGGAAGTGACAAATCAAAACAAGGAAATAAGTCTTTGAAACAGAAGGAAGTAAGCGTTTAGTTGACTTTGTTTTATTGCCTCAGATGCAGTGGGGATAAAGCAATATCAGAGCAGTCATTCTGGTAAATATGTGCTTGCAGTGTTCAGTTCCCTTTAAATCCCAAACCAAAAACTTTGGTGAACTAAACTTTCAGATTTCTCAATTCCTGACTTACTGCCATTACTCATCTCCTCACATGACTTTGTCCTTATTTAAATAACTTCAGGTTTTTGTCATGATAAACAGCTCCTCACGTGACCAGTCGATGATGGCTCCGAGCTAATGGAAACACTCAAAAACAGAACCACCCCCCCACAGTAGTACTGGTTAACTTTTCCTCAGTGTAATTGTTGCTTGAAGGGATGAGCAAATCGCTATGCACGTGCACACACACACACACACACACACACACACACACACACACACACACACACACACACACACACACACACACCTATATACCACATCTGGCTATCAAAATGCTTTGAATAGCACTGCAGTGATGTGATGTTTGTCATTTACCACAATTGTGTTAATAATTAAATATTTATAGCATATTCTGGAAAGTTGTATAGGTGGACATTTATTTTGACAGCCTGTGTTAAGCCAAAAGAGGTACATGTTATTTGCTGTCATCCGATGTGCCAATATTTTCTAGTTGTCAATTCAGTGTAGTTGCTGATACAGATATATGCACATGTTTTTCCACCTAATGGAATCAATCACTTACAACAAAGACCATTAAGGTAATGTAGGGGGGATATTTTACAGTTTGACAGTAAACTTTATTGTCCAAAATCACATCAGCAAACTTGTAATGACAATAAACTTCACAGGGAATTTAACAATTGTGAACTACTCGAAGCATCTTTTTCTGTATTGTTCTATAAAAAAAATATACACCTTCATAAAGGCAACATATGGGCCAGCGTGGCTATATCTCAGATAGGCCAATTTAGGCCAACCAATAAATCAGTTGGGTGCTACTTTTCTTGTGTTTTTATTGTGATGACCTGAATGATGCAGACATACAACACCCTTCCAATGTTTGTCATGCATCACTAGACTCCTTGTCCTGTTTGAGTAAGCAAAATAATCTTGTGGGTATTCTTAATTGTGTTAATTGGTTTTGGGTGACAAAATACTCAATAGGTTTTCAGAAAAAAATCATGTTTTGGTATTATTACTAATTTATTGTTTTTTTGTTTTTTTTCCCCAAGCGATCTCCATTCTGATAGCACCATAGCATGTGTCCGAAACTGGAAAAACAGCTGACTGTTTTTCAAACCTAAAAAAATCATTTTCATCTTAAAGTCTATGAAATTACAAGAACAAGATGCATTACTTGTCATTTTAATGCTCACACTCCATTGTTCTAAGAATAATTAAGTAATTATTGGTTGGGCTTGTTGAGTTACCTACCAAAGTCTCCTGTTTCTTCAGATACTGATGCACTGCTCAACATACTGTAGTCTGACTGTGACCCCTGTGACCTCATGTGCTCATTCAAGGGATGATTTGGCCTTATGTCATGCCCCCCAGCTGTAGGCATGATGCATAGCTGACTCCCATGATGCTGTGCCACAGATGTCACCCAGAATGTCCCTGTGACATGTCGCCTCTATTGGATTAGGCCTCACGGTCAGTTCGCATGAAGGAAAGCCTGTGTCAGAATCACGGCCAGGAACGGAGACTGTTCCAGCGTTATTTATCAGGTTCATAAGAAGAATGTTTTTTTTCTTTTAGTTCACCATCTAGTCGACCTCTTGCTTGAATTTTTGTGCTTTGCCCTTTTTCACACTGTCTCATTCGATCGCCTCCCTCTTCCACCGCTCTCACACCCTTGTGGGTTTGAAGTTTCAGGGTTTGAAGTCTGATCACATTCATGCATGACCAACGCCGTCACTATTGCTGTGCATTTGTATGCAGGCTGGCGAAAAGAGGAGTGCCTTGGTCCTAATGGTCTCACAGTCTACTGAGCTCTCCGTCAGGGCTGCACGCCTTGTGAAACGAGCTTCTGGCTTCCAGAGACAGTGTTGAATCTTAAAAAAAGAGGAGAGACTTTTTTTTGGAAACTAGATGTGTTTTTATTTTGATTAATGAGAGTAAATGTTTCGCTGACAAACTGCTACATTTTAATTGCCTATTCAAGATGTCAAGCCTTCTCTGAATGAAGAGAAGTAAACATTTGCTGGATTGAGTTAATTGTGTTGCAGAGCTCCAAGGAGGTGGCAGGAGGCCTTGAGGTGAATGAGAGGAAGTGTTGCACAATAGGAAGTGGTGTTTTTTTTTTTTTTTTTTTTTTATGTTGCGTCTATTTGTTCCATGTTTTTGATAAAGACTCTACAATTAGCTCATATTTCACAAGGAAGAACACGCCTGCTGTTGCATACTTGCATGTTATCTGTAGCCTCACTGGAGATGTTCCCTTTTTGTGTGATTTTAATCACCTTGTTTAAACAGGAACTTGATAGCAAGATGACATGAATGAAGAGGTGTGAGCAGTTGACCTGAAAATGCAGAATTCTACTAGAATTTGTGTGCTTTAAGAAGTGGAATTTCATCTAAATAATAATGCCACTGGTTGTTTCTAGCTGTTGGCATTAGACTGAATGTTTCTTCTTGACAGGCTCTGTCTGCAGTGTTACTTCTTTTTTCTTTTAGACTCACATTTGATGTTTTCTGACTGCTGACCTGTGTTTCATAGGCTGACCTCTGCTGGAGGACTGTGACCTGGGGCCACCTGCCAGGCTGGGCCTCCCTGCTCCCGACAGTCACACAGCTCCACTGCTGGTAAGTCCTTAACTGACTCTTGTAAGATTGGAGCAAGCTGTTTTTAACCCATAATGCATGAATTATTAAATCCCAAAGTCAATTTTTTTCATGTTTGTCTTTAGTGCCAGTAACTCTTTTAATTGCCGAGATGTCTACCGCAATTGACACCATCAACAGTATAAAGAGTGGCTTCGACAATAACTGTTCAATTATTTTATTTTCAGAAAGCCAGACAGGTTCAAAATATATTTTTCAACTAAATAAGACATTTTCAAAATACTTTTATCTAGTTTTTTAGTCATATTTCTCTTGTACATAATTTTTTACCACCAGTGGACATTATGCATCAAAGGATAGATTCTGCTTGTTGGACCACTATTTTAAAGGGATATTCCGGTGTAAATTTAATCCATGGTCTAAATCACCGTGAAACTGTGTTAGACTCCCTCTCGAGAGATCAAGTTAGCAGACCGCAAATGTACGGAGATTTATTAACCTCAGAAACGACCGCACGACAACAATACACTGCAGTAAATGGATCCAAATAGAAACCGCCACCAAAAAGCCACAAATAATGCTCAGAACAGCACCAAACTTCAGCAACAGTACAAATAGCGCCTCAGCACATAGTCCGGGGCATCTAACCTCCGCTAGCTTAGCTGGATTTCCATTGGGAAGCTAAAAACTGTTCAGCTCTCCTCCATCAGCTTCCGGGTTGGGGAAGTCCCTACGCGACGATTACCGAGTGCGGCTAGAAATGCTCAATTCCGTTCTTTTCCCTGTCCGCCCTTGATAATAACTGTTATAAACTGGCAGGTAAGACACATATGAACTTTGATTGCTTTTCCATGGAGTCATAATCATACATTTTCATCCATGAGCCGTGGAACTATACTGCACTCGGTAATCGAGTCGTCGGGACTTCCCGTCAACAGGAAGCTGCTGCAGAAGAGAGGTAAATTTTGCCAGCTTTTCAGTAGAAATCCAGCTAAGCTAGCGGAGGTTAGATGCCCCAGACTATGTGCTGAGACCCTATTTGTACTGTTGCTGAAGTTTGGTGCTGTTCTGAGCATTATTTGTGGCTTTTTGGTGGCGGTTTCTATTTAGATCCATTTACTGCAGTGTATTGTTGTCGTGCAGTCGTTTCTGAGGTTGATAAAACTCCGCAAATTAGCTGTCTGCTAACTTGATCTCTCGAGAGGGAGTCTAACACAGTTTCACGGTGTGTTAGACCATGGATTAAATTTACACCGGAATATCCCTTTAAATAAAATCTGAAAAAGTGAAAATCATGTCAGATAATTTGAGATCAGGCAGAATTGATCATTTTTTTCACAAATGTAGGAAAAATCTGAATAAAAACATTCTAGAGGTAGTTGTTGCATCACGACTACCCTCTGCCATTTTGAATTTATGATGTCGTATCTCAAACTGACAAAGATGATAATCAACTGGATTTGTTGATGAGGCTTCAGGCATCCACGACCTGGTGACTGGGACATGGTAGTCCAACTGAAATGGTTCAAAATGGCTTCCAAATGTCTGTTCACTGTATTGGACATCATGCATGAATGGGTTAAAGGATTGGTTTGGGGCTGCAGCTAGTGATTATGCTCATTATCGAGAAATCTGCAGATTTTCTCATTGAATCGTTGAATTCCTCGCTGTATTTCATGTCAGAAAATGCCGGACTGTGAAAACCCAGAAGATATTTGGTTTACTATAACATTGATCAAAGAAAAGCAGCAAATCTTCACAATTATTGGCTGTGGTTTTTGTTGCTGTGGATTTCATTTCCCATCTTACATTTAAGGGTGTTAGAAAGGGATCTTTCAGATAATAAGCCCATTTGTACATGAGAACATAGGCTTAAATTCCACCTTCCACATCCATAAGTCTATAAAGGCAGAGCTAGACTTTTAGGCTGTTTGCAGTCTGTACGCTTTCATTCTCCACCACCATCTGCATATCTACAATTATTTGTTTACAGGTCTTTTTTTATATCTATTCAGCGTCATAACTCGTATCTGATCCCAATTTGAATTGGCCGCAATACTTGAAAAGCAGGTTGCTTGAAATAACAGGCAAATACTGTGTGCACCTGCCTTTCTACCTTGTTTTTCAAAGTAATTTGAGTCATGGTCCAAAGAGAAGGACTTTAAATGAAAAGATACAGTTGTCAGGTTTCAGGTTGAATCTTTGAATCAGAATGATTTCAGTTGAATTGAAGAAATACTGTCCATATAAAAGCTATTGTTTCAGTGGAGAAAAATGCAACTATGACAGTGTGTTTCAGCTTGAACATAACATTATATTGCTCTCTATGGACATTGAGCCCCAGCCGGCGCAGAATCAAATCTTGCCAGATCTGTCCCTCCTGTGTCTCATTAACGCCTACACTCTGAATTTAACAAAGAAAAAATAATGAAGGGGAACTGGTCCATTCACTCAAGATGATCTTTAAAAATTCTTTCTTAAGATGAGTCACACTCGCCTAGACGAACTCACTGTTGTTAATAAACTTTATTGGCAGCCATCACCTTATCTTATTGAGATTCAAACGTGACCTAACCTTCAGTTTTAGAGCTCTGGTGATTTGGGTGCACAGATAGAGTAGACATGTCATTATGTAAGACCGCCTGTGGTGCACCTATGCCTATTATAGCCTTAATGTGCTGTGCTGTGCTGTGGGTGTATGTGTAATGCTGGCTCAGGAAATGAAGTGCATTGTGGGCCATAAAAAGGAGTTGAGTAATGTAGGTGCTCCCAGCTTCCTGTTCCCCCCCCCCCCCCCCTCAACCCCCAAGGGCCAGAGTGTTTATGTAACTACAGGGCGCAGGGTCACTGACCAGCATCTGGAGCTTCTTGTTCAAGCACATTTCACATCTTTTATTTAATAGTCAGTGACTTTGTGGCATTAAGTGCTTAGATGACCTGTGTGTTCCTCTTTTTTAGCAGTGTGTAGTTTTAGTGCATGTTTCACTTCACAGTAAAAAAAAAGAAAAAGGAACTGTTATTTGTATCGCTCTCAGGTTGTCTTTCCTTTCCTCAGCTTGTCACACCTCGCCATCATCTCTTCCCTGCTTGCGTGTCCGCCCATCCCGTGTTGTATTTTCCTCTGCGTCTCCTCGGAGATTGTTACCATGACACACGGCTGTCCTTCGATTGGCTGAGTTTTGGTGCTGGAATGCTGCACTGCTTTTGACAGCTAAGCCTCAGGTGGTTCATATATATAGGATCACTAATTCAGTGTATCCCCAAGAGAGACGTGTAGTGTGTGTTTGTGTGTGTGTGTGTTAAGGCTAATGACAATCTGCCGTGGTTCCTAGTAAGACTGAATCCATTCACTAAAATAGATGGCTATTTTAGTTAGCACGCAGTACACAAGCCCTGTGGTAGTACAGGGCAGCAGCAGATATGTTGCATTGTAAACAAAGAATGGAGTTAATGCAGCATGCATTGTGTGTGTGCGCGCGCGTGTGTGTGTGTGTGTGTGTGTGTGTGTGTGTGAATGTATATATGTATGTACAGGATAGATTAGCCTCGCTAAGCCAAGGGGAGGTGTGGAGAAAGCAGCCTGAGGTGAAGCTTTTCTTGGCTGTTCTCTTGCTACGTGTGTTCATAACTGAGTCAATACTGCCCTCAGCTGGTGAAGAGTAGCACTGTCATACCTGTGTAGATGATGGATTGTACACAAAAACTGTAGATTTTTGTAATATTTATAGCTATTAGGGATTTCCCCAACTCACTGCTTTTGTCTTTTTTTGTCTAAAATAACAGCAAGTGTGACTTCAAACACACAATAAGAATAAATATGTTCAGCTTGTTTAATCAGCTTTATATGAGAAGGTGTACTAAAATAAGTGAAGAAGAGAAATTGCTCTTGACTCAGCATATGGTAGATGCCCCATCCTCTCTGTCCACCCACCCTCTGAGCTGGTCATTTGAGATGATATGTCTGAGTGGGTGTAATATGTAGAGTGGCTTGTTATGTCAGCTAAAAGCTCCCAGCTTCTCCTCAGTTATCTATTATTTATGCCACTGGAGGGCTGACACTGTGTAACTTCCTGCCCCGGGTTCCCTCGAGGAGCACGTCCGGCTGCACTCATTCCTCTGCAGACGTACAATGTCTGAAAGCCTGAGCGGATGTCAGGTTAGCATGAAACGTGGCATTTAACGTTCAGTCTGAAGAAATGTCATTCTAATTTTTCTGTTTTACCAATTGAGCGCCTGCCCTGAAGTGGCTGCACGTGAACACTGGATGGTGCTCTTACATCAAGATTCTGATCCCGGGAAACTGACATGTTGCCCTCAGTTAGTTGCATTTTCTTTGTGACTATTTTCTGCAAATAAAAGTGATTAATTTCCTAGTATTTGCATTTGTAAATTTCACTCCTATGCATTATTAAAGCTGGCATGTAATTGGGAGTGGTCTTCCCTATAGTTCACTCCATCATTACTCTTTCCCTCCTCCAGATGGCTCTCCTCTCTTACCGAATGAAAAGGCTGGTGGTACTTTTCAATCTGACACTCATCATCCTTCCAAAACCTCCTCTGAGCCCCACCCTAAAAAATCCTGCTAGGGCAATACTGTACAGGAAAAAATAAAACATTGAAGGTGATGATCCACTGTATATCAATTCAAATCAAGCTTTGAGTTTCCTCAGCAGCTACTTATGTGTGGCATTGTGGTGCTGAAATGCTCAGGAGTGTGCCTGAGTAAGATTTAAGGATGCAGTGCGGTTGAGTCACAGTCAGTCAGAAGGTCAGCCGAGTAATGATGGTTTGGGGCTGTTTTAGCAGCATCTGAATGGGTTTTTAAGAGGCAGCTGCCCTGAAGGAGGTGCAGCTCATTCCGACGACTGTGAGTCAATATGCCCCCCACACTCCCACCCTCCTTAATGATTTCCTAACACATCCAAGTAAGAAGTCAGCGGACTCTCAAGGGCAGGGTGGGAAGGGCTTCCTTCAAAGACAGATGTTAAGAGAGTCAAAGAGTTCATGCAGTGATTTTAGGGCTCTTTTAGATGCATTCGTCACAAAACACTTCCAGCCCTTTTAAGATGCTCGTCTAGGCCTCTGCTGTGTTGCTGTGGAAGTCTCTTTGCTGCCCTTTTTTAAATTTAAGTTGAGTGGATTGATGTGAAACTAACATCAGTCGCAGGCTGTCAGCATCTCTGTGTGTTTTTAATGGTATAAAGTGTCGTATTGGTGCGACTGAAGAGCGGCGCTGAGAGCCTCTTCATAGAGCTCGATTTCAATGGAGCCGGCGTTTTAGCTGACTCTTGTGTATGCGCCTGTTGCCATGGTTTCCAACTTTCATCAGGTGCTGTCCAAAGAGAGGGAGCTTAGCCGAGGATGAGGCGCTGCCCACTTTCATCCTGCCTCTGATCTGTTCCTGTGGACAAACGGCCGGTTTCATATGTCTATTTCCATTCATGATTGGCTTCATTACGGCTCATATACTTGTTGTTTTTGAAATGTTTTTAGCTTCCTGCGTGGCTGCAGGAGTAAAATGAGACGGATCACACTAGATGTCACCTCAAGTATCGCCATCAGTGGTAATGATTCAGTCTTCCTGTGAGGTTTGTTTTGATTTGCCAGTATCTGGGTGAGGGGGGCATTAGCTGATGTTTACGCGGGTGCAACAATACAGAGGCGTGGCTACAAGGTAATAAAGTTCACCCCCCTAAACAAACAAATAGCAACCCCTCCCCCCGATTTTTTTTTTTTTTAACTCATCGCCCTGTGCCCCCTAAGCCTTTTTTAGTCAGCTGAGTAGGATTGGCAGGAGATGGACGGGGGTGAGGAGAATTTGAGTAGGGGGGAGGTGGCAGGAGGAGGAGGTGGAGGAGGAGGCAAGGTGGAGGGGGGGGCACATGCCAGCCCCACTTGGGAAGTGCTCCCCCATTTTCTGCCTGTCGAATCGGGCCAGTGTCAGCGAGCTCCGGCGGGTCCAGGTCTGGCCGAGTGGGCTAATGTGATGTGGCGTGTCACCCGGGGAATCTAGGTCAAGTTTAAAGCTGCCGAGCTCTGCCCGCCTCTGCTGCAGTGTGACGCTTCGAGAGCCCCCTCCCCTTCCACACACACAGTAACACTCAGCACACATTCCTGCTTACACTGATATTTTTTTATTTAAATATGATATAAAGATAAAAAAAAAAAAATGAGACATGCATTTTCCTACCTAGCCCCACATAAACTCAGACATACAGTAAACATGCCCACTGCTGCCTCCTCCCCCCATCTCCACACCCCAGGCAAGCGCTCAGCCTCTCCACGGCGGAGCCCACGTGACGCTCCGCGCCGTGCCTGCGCCCCAGCCGGGGAGGGGGAGGGCGTTGTTTTTCTTTCCATAGTAAAGCAGCAGGGCACGTGGATCCTCATGCTGCAGCCGAGTAGTGGAATGTCAGCACTATCCCTCCCTTACATTAGCTAGCCATTAGCCCCCGAGCTGTTTTTGTAGGATGCTGCCGCAGTGCTCGGTTTCAGTGGTGCCTTGCGTCTTGGTGTGCCTATTACAGGCGAGGCAAAGGGCTGGGAGACTCTTAAAAGGCAGTGCCATCCTGAGGTCAGGCTGCTGCATGGGCGTGGCACTGTTTTGGTGTCCTTTACCAAAATAAGCTTCGACCTTTCTGCACCATCTGCAGATATTTAGTATATTGATTTTTGCTTACATGTACGCAACATTTTGACATTTTTATTGAGTATTTTACAGCAAAGCTACAAAATCAATTTCATATTTTGCAACTGGAATAGAATAAGTTTAGAGTCATCAGTGTATGTTTTAATATTGCTTGTTTTGCATTTAAAAGTGAATCAAAATATTAGAAATTTGCTGAGCTGTGCAGAATAAAAAATCAAATTACATTAAATCACTAAGTACTCGGTAGTGGAATTAAATATTTCTCCATCGTCTCCAGTTGACTTCACTCCCCGACTAATCCGCTGTTTTTGGCGCATTACCTCATCTGTATTAATATATTCATGTGCTTTCAAGACCTACTACTACTGTACTCCCTCCTCACGCAGAGCTCGGCTCTGATTGGCTGCTGCAATGTTTTCAATGGCACCAAATTTTTTTTGACTCCATGGATACAGTGAGCTGTTGGGTAGATCCGCTCAGCCAATGGGAGAGCTGCGCGGGCTCCTGCTTGTCAGATTCTGCCCCTGGCCTTAGAAGCAGCCCTCCCCTCCCTCGCTGCGAGCACGCGATGGCTCAGTGGGGGGGTTCAAAACAACAACAAGGCTGTCGTCGGGCTCTCTGTGGTGCCCAGGACATGCCAGCACTCCTGGGTACTACTACAGCCACTGAGGAAGGGGGACAGCTTCAATTCCTCAACCTTTCTCTGATACAGTGTCTATGCACTGTCAGCCAGCACTTCATCCTCTCACTTCTCTCTTACTACGCTTTTATTAAGCAGCCAGCTGCTCACAGTTGCATATATTGTCTTTAAATGAATCTTTAAAGAAGCAGTCATCATTAGAAGAAGTTCATACAAGCTGTGAAGTTAGTTTAGTTTATAAATTCATGTTTATGTAATCTATAAATTATTCCCTGGATGAAATTTGAGTTGAGGGAGAAAGATGTAAAATGAACAAATTTAATCTGCTTTTTTTTTCTGGTACACTTCAAGATTCTCTGCTAGGCTTTGAAATGCAGCCACGCAAATCCCCGTCCTTAAAATGACCTCATTCGAAGCGGCACAAGGGAGCTGCGAGCTGGGCTCGCAAGGCTGCCAGTGTCCACGTTGTAACGCTGCAAGCCCTGGCAGCTCTGCCAGCCCAGCCCAGCCCAGCCCACCCCACCCCGGCCGACCTCAGTCCGCATGCAGCTGAAAGGTGGCAGTAGAGGACCAGATGAGTCTAAGTGATGACGGGCAGTGCCCACATCATCCAGCAGGGCGAGGTCACTGACAGCTCTCATCCCTTCTAAGGCTGGATCAGGTGCTGCTTTCCGACAGCCAGTGAGGTGCCGGCGCTGGCACAGTGAGACATTCAGGTCACATTAGAGGAGGGTAATAAGACGAGGCTGGACAAGGCAGGTGGGTCTTTGCAGGTGGTCACTGGGTCGACTCAGTGACAAACAGTTATTAAAAGGGCTTTTGAAGTAAATTGTAAGTAAAATATATGAGTTAAAACAAATGATGGTGGTAAATGGACTTGCATTTCTAAAGCGCTTTTCGCGTCCACTGACCGCTCAAAGCACTTTACAACACTTGTCACATTCACACACACATTTATACACTGATGGCAGAGGCTGCCATGCAAGGTGCCAACTGCTCATCAGGAGCAATTTGGGTTTCAGTATCATGCTCAAGGACACTTGGACATGCAGCTGGTGGAGCCGTAGATTCGAACCAGCGACCTTCCGGTTACTAAATGACCCGCTCCACCTCCTGAGCTATGATGAGGTATAAGTTTTATAAACTGACAACATTTATTAACAGGCCACAGTGTCCAAGTGCAACCTACAGTTATTTTCATTATTAATCCAGCCATTCACTTTTCAATATATCAGTAACTGAATTAGTCTATAAAATGTCCAAGTTGACATTTTGAAACGAAGAATGATTGTGTTTTTGTTACCTTAGAATGAGCGTTTATTCTACAGAGGGGGCTGATCCTCTTCTACAGAGTCCACCATGCAGAAAGAATTGGGCATTTTTAAGTGGCTGGTGTCTATGAGTGAGTTTGATGTGGATCAAATCTGGATCTAGCAAATTAAATATATTTTAGATTGGATAAGGCTTGTTTAAATTAATTGGGCCGTTGTGGATTTATGCACTTTATGGTAATATGATTTTTTGATTCACTGACCACCAAAATACTCGCTGTTGTACGTTTTGTTGACCAGGTCATTGGTTCAGCTGAAGTTGAAAGTTCATTCTTCTTGCGATTCACTCAGTGTGTTGTGAGACAAAATGAAGCTGAAGGAAGCAGTCGCATGTCAAAGGCATCTCTCGCTTCTTTGACACAACAGTGTTTAACCTGACGTGTTGATGGAGTACCTGGTGACAAGGAAGAGAAGTTTATAGAAATCATTTGTGTCCTTCAACTCAGCACTCATGTAGAAACTGGCCATTCATCACTAATTTCTTCTCTGTTAAAGTAAGGACATGACCCGCTGCAAGCTTTTCAAGATGCAGGAATACATGTCTCCCCGCCCCACCCCACCCTGCTGCATCTCATGCATTTTAAAACCACTACATCTCCTCTCTCCCACTGCTCGTGACTGCTGAGTGTGTACTTTGCTCTGTCGCAGCACCTCCCTGTCTCCCAGCATTACCTGTGTTGGCATGTCTTACCCTGTCACCACCGGCCCTCTCTCAGTCACTTTGGCTCCTCAGCCGTCACTCATCTCCGCTGACATCTGCCTGCCCAAGTTCAACTTCGTCACTTTTTTCTGCATCCCTCCACCCTCCCCTTCCGCCCTCTCCTGAGTACGTTATGTCCGACTGCGCTCCGTCACCAGGGGTTAAATCTGTCTCTTCTGATGGAGCCTGCCACCGTTTCTTTCGACAAACTGTCACAGATCTCTGACTTGTCATATGTCTGTTGACCTTTGCTTCTGAGAAAAATCAGCTCAGTGCTTTCTAGGAGTGAGATGAACACCAGTGGAGAGGGCTCTGCAAGGCTGTCACTTTTTATTGCACAAGGCACAGCTGAGGTGTTGAGTATATGTATACAGTATGCACAGCATGTGTGTGTTTGTGTCAGTGGTATGTCCGTCTCAGCAGGGAATGTATACCCGTGACGGTAAAGTCACGGTACTGCACACCAGCCTTGCTCTCTCTCTGTCATCCTGTTCTTTAACCTTTAAGTCAGCTGACGTCTCATTTACTACAGCAGTATAAAGTACAGTGATACAGCCCAGTTGTTTCCATATATCATGTTGAGCAGTAATAAAATCTAGTTAAAAAGTTCTTGAAAAGTGTGAAAGTTTGAAACTGAGGAGCACACTGTCACTGCGGGTGAGGAGGAGCAGTAGGTTGTAGATTGGTAGGTCATTTCTGGGACTCACTTGTACATTTTTGCTGTTGGAAGTACAAAGTGGTTCAGGCTCTGCTTTGGATTTTGTCCAAATCTCCCCACACACTCACTGATTGTTGAAATGATTAGTCGATCACGAGAATGTAACAGCTTTGATAATCAATGAATAAGTAAAGAAGTCAAACACAGACTGTTGTTTTTTTTTGTTTTTCTTTAAACAAAAGTTGATCAACTGTTATTGTACAATATGACTGTTTGTAATGTAGGGATTATTCAGTTGGAACTATTTTCCTTCAATTATTTATATTTACTTTAATTATTTTCCAACAAAATTTGTCATTTTACCATCATATTACGAAACCTGAGAATGTTTTGCTTTTGTTTTTGCTTGAAAAATGATGTTAAACATTGAATAAATGGAAGTCGATAATCTGCTCACCTGGTAGTCAGAAATGCTAAGATGTAGTGAGCAATATACCAATATAGCTTCTATCAGATTTTTGGTTAAGACTCGTTATATGTTATCAGCTCCTTTTTAACGGCTTTAATTTCATTATCAGCTGATGACCAACAGTAAGAATAAATTTCCCATTATTGGGAGGATCATTTATTGGATCGATGTATCATGCATCCCTATTTATAATCAACAATTGGTTGTTGTACTCTTAATTTTCCCTTATTTAAATGTTGTCTGACGTGTCTCATACGTAGATTGTTTGTGTAATGATCATATACAGACGGTTGTATTTTTGTGGGACACACTGTGCTCTTGCAGTGAATATAAGGCTCTGTTACTTGCACCACATGTGCATTACTAGGACTTGTTAAATATTGATGCCATGTTTCAGCTCCTATGACCAAGACACTGCATTGCATTTCCTGAAGACATTGTGATTCTGCACAGATGATAAAGTGAACTCAGATCTTTGCGTACAAGCTGGTCTAATTCACATACAAACAACATGCTTCATAAACCGGTCCTCTTGTGTTTCTGCATGACAACTCCCCCTTTTATAAAAGCTTAATTGGACGTGTCCTATTATGTGCGGCAAACAACCCCTTACTCCACGTGTAGTTGTGACTGTAGATTATATTTGTTTTCCCTGCGGAGGCTTGCTGAAATGGATTAGTTTGCATGCTGCCTGTTAAAGCTTGCGGTTGCCGGGAAGAAACTTAGCAAAGCAGAAAGAGTCGAACTGAGTTTTTTATTTTTGGAGATTTTTGGGTTTGACATCTGGTTTGTTCAGAGCCTGGGCACAGGAAACGCATATGGAGGTTAGGGGGGGTCCGAGGGGAACTCTGGTGTCTGTGAGCGGTGGGCACATCTGGGGCACCACTGAGTTCATATAAGCACCAGAGCAGTGAAGCAGAGCAGGAGCGAGGTGTCATAGATATTCAGCACCTGCTCACTTTTCTGCTGCATTCTTTTCATTTATTAATTTTTATTTTTTTTGTGTCTTTCTCCTCAACAGGTACCGTAACATGGGGAACCTACTGAAAGTTCTGACTTGCACAGATTTGGAACAGGAGCCCAATTTTTTCCTCGATTTTGAAAGTGAGTCTATTTTTAAGTAATTGCTCCCTCTCCTGATATCGATCACATGAATATCTTACCATACCATTATCAACCTCTCCACCACTTATCTTTTACTCTAAGTTCTTCCCAACGGCAAAAAGAGCCAAATCTACCACTAGAGCTCCTGCTCTTTCCATCAACCTGCCACTTCCATGCTGGAATGTGTGCAGAATATCAATCAGGGCAGAGTTGCAGCAGAGCCCCCTCCTCAAATCTAAAGCACTGAAGTTCAGCTGCTGCGTAGCCTAAGGCCCCTGAACACAGCTTGATCCTGTACAGTTGTGTTCTCACACTTGGCAAACCCAGAGACTCAGTCATACCTTTAGAGAAAACAATGCCTCATACAGCTCACGCTGTTTCTAGGTGAATTTTATATTAAAAGAACATCACAGCAACAGATACCTTTTTCATGCAGCACTGATCAATCCTGTTAAGTTTCATACACTCAGGATTGTATTCACATTTTCAGACAGTGTTTTGCCCTGAAATCAGACCTCAGGGAAGCTCACACCAAATATATTAATCATGATTTTAAAGATAAATTAAAAATGCTTTAAGAAGTAAAAAAGGCTAAACTATAGCTGCAGATACGAGCTGCGATTTCGAGTAGGTACAGTATTTCTTCTGCAGCGGAGCAGGCGTTTGCAGTCGGCACACTTGGCAAGGTGTTGTTGCTGCAGGTGGTGGAAAGGTTCACAAGTGTTACCAAAAAATCGCTGAAACTGAAGCATCTCTACACCCAGAGTTGTTACAGAGTGCTGCGACCCTTTCTCATTTGTCTTATCTTGCTCCATTTTCCTCCTCTCTGCCAGGAAAGTGGGTGGTGTTAAAACTAAATACGAAGCAGTGGAGAGATGAGATTACTCCTGTGAGCTTTCATTTACATAATTGAAAGTTGCTTATTAAACTTTCTATCATATCAGAGGATTTAATAGAGTTCCTAGAGCTGTCTTTTACTGTATGTCTAGCCCAGTGTGAATATGGATTAAATACAATCAGCTTTGCCCTGATGTGACCTTGTTGCTGTTGTTGTTGTTGTTGTTGTTGTCCTCTGCAGATGCCCAGCCCACAGATGCAGAGCGGGAGGTGTGGGATCAGGTGGATGTGGTGTTGAAGGACGCGAAGGGGATCCTGGACGAGCTGCAGGCATACAAGGGAGCGGGGCAGGAGATCAGAGAGGTAGAGCTGCTGCAGAGTCAGACAGACGGGATGCTGCATTAGGAGAGGGTTTATTAAGAGTTCATGAGCCCATGAGATGTTCTCATAATAATTTAGCAGGTTTGTGTTCAGTGATTTGCAGGATATATTGCATTGTTTTTCTGTTACCTTCTTGGATTTATTGTGCTCTAAAAAGAGACCTTGTTCCTGTGGATTGTTGTTTGGTTTGAAAAAAAACAAAAAAATAAGAAGTCTGACAAAATAAAGCTGTTACAAGAGGCCATCAATTCTGACTTCTTGCTGCAGTCTGCTTCTAAGCCATGGCCTTTAAATGAAGCCTGGAACACATTTCATTTCCGACTGCAGACATATTGGTCTCCCAGAGAGTGAACAACAATGGTTTAGTGAACAACTGGGTGCAGTCAAATGCCTTCCGTGGCCTCAAATATCAGCAGATTATTAAACTTTTATGGCGCGCTCAGGAACACAGAGCAGAGTGGAGATATGTTTCTGTCTCTTACATCTGAAAGGGGAGGATGTGTTCTTTTTTTGAAAGATCTCAAACATTGGCAGAATTCTTAATGGAGAGTTTACAAATAGATACATCCAAGAACCAGAACATATCATCCTTTTTATTCCTTATCAAAAGTGATGCCTACATTACCCACAATGCACCTCGACAACAGACAGTTCAGACAGAGAGTCAGGCGTGTTATGAGAGTAGCAGTTAATGTAGCCGCTAGCCTCAACCAGAGAGAAGTCCGGTCCAGTCATTTTTACATCCATACCTTCAGCACCATACTTTTTTTTTTTTTCTGATGTTGCTTCATGTTGCCTTCGTCTTGGCCGAATGGCTGCACTTGAGCACATCACGATGACTACAGCCGATGGCCAACTAACTTGTATGCTCTGCGCCTGCGTGAGAACAAATAACTCCATACCTTCAGGTGGCGGTAGTCTGTATTCATCATTCAAAAAGGAACTCGATACTGTGAAGATACAAACTGTTGTTATGATAAAGCAGTGTTCAAGAGATGGAGGGGAGAAATAAGGAGAAATAACTGTGAAGTCATGGATATTACAGCAGCAAGTTCAAGGGGATTCTGTCATTTTCCGTTTTGATTTCTCGTTTTGATTCTTTCACTAACGGCCTCCGCTGCCGATTCTACATGCTCAATCAGCCAAAAAGTACCAGTGGTGTGGGACACACCGCAACAACTATTGCCACAGATGCTCACCAATGGCCCTGACATACCATCCTAGTGGCTCTTTACACACAGTTATGATTGCATGTAAACTTTGAACATTCGTAAAATATTTCAAACTTTTCTCTACTGACAGATTTGGAATACTAATGCTCTTCCTATTTCTATTTCCAGGCGATCCAGAATCCAAACGATGAGGCGTTACAGGAGCAGGCGTGGGCGGCTGTGGTTCCCTTGGTGGGGAAACTGAAGAAGTTTTACCAGTTCTCTCAGAGATTAGGTACGTGTCTGTCTGTGCTGTGTCTACAGGAACCTTATCCTCATTCTTATTCTCAGACTGAAGCTCACGCTGTTTCATCCTGTGAGATTACGTGTGACACTTCTCACTGAAAAATCGTATTGTGCAATGATTTGAATTTTAGTGCTGTGTATGATTTAAAAAAAGAAAAAAAAAAAAGAAAAAATTTAAAGCACAACCAAAAATCCAGGAAAGATACAATGAAGGGCGACAGCAGACGTTCTGTATGTAAAAGGTCTTTTAACGTGGCGCCACACAGACACAACCTCCATACGTGACCTTAATTGTTTGCATGTGCATCTGCATTATTGACTGCTGAGCTGCAAAAGTCAACAGACATACGACACGCACACACAACATGCACCCCAGCCTTATATAAACATGCTTTGAAAGCCCCCTCAGCTGGGTATTTCTCAACATGCTGCTTGCGTTGCACTGTGCACTGACCTCTGCAGGATGGGGCTATAGGTTGTTTAATTAGCATGGATACAGGGGGAAGGGGGGAGTAGGCTTACTGCTCGCTGATCTTCTTATGACCCTGAGGCTGAGGGGGGGTGGAGGCTGCCATGCCTTGATGCCCTCAACCCCAGTAATCCCGATGGCAGTGAAGAAGGTAGTCAATGGGGTAGTCAGTGGGCGGCGGCGACAGCCTGGTTATGTAACGAAGTAGGGCACCTCCCAGCCTTGGCTGCTGCTCTACTTCAATGCCTTGACTCCAGGCTGCAGGAGCCATGATGGCCTCTGCAGCCGGCTGTCCTGCCCGATACGCGTGAGGCTCAAAGTCCTTTACTACAGGCTGGTGGAGCGATCTGCAGAGCATGACAACCAGGGATGGAAGATATTATGGAGGGAAGGTTATGCAACTTACTTACTTACTTACTTACATAGCACTTGAATTAAAGGGACAGCTCACTCTTGTTCCATCTACAACAGTAGTTCTTACCATGATACAAAACACTTTGCTAATAGAAAAATATAAATTTTCTTGTATAAAACTACCTAAAATCCAAGGTTATATCTTCCCATTGCTTATTTTATCCCATTGACAGTCAAAAACCCCACAAATATTCATTTTTCAGCAACATAGAATATAAAAGGGCAATACAATTTTCACATTTGAGAAACTGGAATTGACACTTTTGCTTGATAAATTCCTCAGTTGTGTAAATATTTTTATAACACTGAAAAGCTTGATTAGTTAATTAACTTTCTCTTAATTCTTTATTATGTTTTATCTTGACAGAACTGCTCTTGCCTTGACACCCAGTCTGACTTGAATTCAACATGTCTGACAGAAAAACATTTTCTCGTCATGCCACTTTGCATTTGAATTAAAGGGACAGCGTTCTCCTTCTCCAGTTAATACGGTGATTCTTACTTGACTGAAATTCAACATTGCTGACAAAAGATTAATTTTCAAGAATAAAACAACTTAAAATCCAAGGTAATATCTTGATATTATTGGTTTTGTCAGTCAAAAGCTTAAAAGTTTTAATTTACAGCAACATAAAACACACTACAAAATTGTTACATTTGAGAAACTGAATCTTTTTATTTTTTAATTTTTTTTTTTCTTCTAGCTATTCAACGAGCACAGTACTTCTTAGACTGAAATTTAACAATGCTGACTGAAAAATATTAATTTTCTAGTACAAAACTACCTAAGATCCAAGGTGTTATCTTCATATTTTTTTTTTTTCTGACCCGGAGCCTGAAACTTAAAAATATTTCTTTATTCATAACGGTAAAAAGCCGAGAATTGTAGCAAAACTCTCACAATTGAGAAGCTAAAATCTGTAAATGATTTCTTTTTGGTGAATGAATTAAATAGATCAGTTATGTTTGTTATGCAAGACACAAACCAGTAGTTCTTGCCTTGATTTCACTACAAGTTTAACTCAAATTCAACATGGCTGAACATATTGATTTCTTACTATGGGCCAATATACCTAATGTAGGTAACATCCATATTTCCATATTTCTTATTTTATTTGCCCAACAGTCAGAATGAAAGCCCAAGATATTCACTTATTCGCAGGAATAAAAAGCAGAGAATAGCAGTGAGATTCTCACATTTGAGAAGCTTAAAGCAGCAAATGTTGACATTAGTGCTTGATGAATAAATCAGTTATGTAAGAGACAAATCAGGGCTTCTAGCTTTGACTTCACTTCAAATTTTACATAAATTCAACATGGCTGACAGAAAAATGTTCATTTTTTTTTTTTTTTGATAATCCCGCTCACAGGTTTTTACTGCTGTTGAAAGAAACGGGCTGATTTAGAGTCAGTCTGGTCTGTCAGACATGGTAGGTTCTACACCAGACTAAAGTCTCGCCGTCCTCTGACCCTCCCCTCTCTGCGAGTAAAGCGCCTACGTGCCCGCATTCTGCTTGCCTGCTCTGCCGTGACCTGATGAGATCAGACATCCGCCCTGCCCTGAGTTCCCAACATACAGAGTGGCTCATTTCTGAAGGCCTGAGAGCTCCATCTTAACTTCTGTTTTGACTGGGACGTAGAAGGGGAAAAGAAGAGGAAAAAACTGCACCACTAAGGCCATTTTTAATCAGTCGCTTCGCTGCAAACGCTGGCCCAAGCAGATGGGAGTCATTACTGAATGGCAAACGTGCTCAATTTACTGCACTGCACTGCCAGCGCTCTGTCTGTCTTCTGAATGTACCGTCACGATTATCTTAAGTAGATCGCCGTCTATTTCTGCCCTTTTCTAGGTTATGTTGACATGCTCATCGTCATGTGTAATCAACAAGAATTGTAAAGTGCATTTAGAATACATCTGTCTAAAGTGCTCATTTGTTAATGCAGCCTTGTTGCATCAGATGTTTGAGCGCGTCTGGGTTATGTCATTATTGAAGCCTCTGTTCGCCGTCTAGACTGAATTTTAAACACTGTCTGCATCTATAAATAAAAATTCCCTCTGGGCTTGAAAGGTTTTTTTCTCTTTTTATTTCTTTCTTTAAAACAAGATCTGCGTTTGAACAGGACAGGTGTGTTCAGTAATACTATTTTTCGGAAGTTGTTCAAGACGTTTCACTTAATCTTTTCCTCATTTCCCTGCCGATGGTCCTCATGCATGCTTAATTATCAGTCTGTGGGTATGTTATGTCAAGCCATGGCACAGGCTTTGTATTTACTTACTGTCAAAACAATGAGTGTAATCCTACTTGAATGAAATCCTGTTCCCCTCACTCCCCCACTCCCCCATTACATGCCAATGAGATAATTAGTCCCATGTCTCATCTGCATCTGAGCAGGAAAGCCTCTCGCACCCCCCTCAAACTATCCCTCTGCTCTCTCTCTCTCCCCCCCCACCACGATTGGCACTGGGCCCTGGGCAGTTTGGGCATCACCACTGCCCCATTATCTGTCTCTGTCGGCCAGCTGAGGCATCCTGATTAGGACACAGGACACTGTTAACATATCTAACTGTGGTTATGATCCAGTTTGAGAGCTGTTCTTTGGCTTTGTGCACAGAACATGTAGAAGAAGGATCCTTCCTACTGCTTCTCTGAGGGGCTGAATGTAGAAGGTGTCATACACTGTACATAACATGAAACCCTTAAAGGCAAATGTATGATTTTGGCCTATATAAATAGAGTTCAAGATTTACAGCAGTGTTTTGATTTACTGGCTTGTAAAGTTTACTGGTGTGGTGCACTTTAAGTCTGACACACTGTTGGCAGTGTTACCACTGGAAAAGGTTGAACTTGCATTAAACTGAGCTGTCTATGCAGAAACGTACACAAATATTTTTCAGATTTTTGCGACATGTTCAGAGAAAACAGAGACAAAAGGTTTTGGTATTCCCTTTTCCTCAAAAGTCTCATTCAAACACACACTGATGTGGGTAGGTTCTTTTCCAGTTCAAGACAGTAAAACATCTGTTTTAATTTGACCACTATATGTAAACATGTCCCACGTCTCATTTCATAGGCTTCAATTACATTTTATCATTGATTAATTTGGCAGCCAGACAGTTACATAATTGTTTATATGTGTATGAAGTTACATAATGTCAGAATGTCACAAGTGCCCATGCAATTTTCCAGACTAGTGATTTTTTTATTCGTTGTTTTATTCCAACCAACAGTCCAAATCCCCCAAATATTCAATTCACAGCAACCCGAAAAGAGAGAAAAAAGTACTTCTTATAACTCACTGTTTGCTGTTGATCTTTTTCTAATATGATTGTAAATTACATTTTGTTTTTTGACAAAAAGAAACTTGGGAATTGATTTATTGGCATT
The DNA here is from genome assembly GCF_900880675.1 of Sparus aurata. Taxonomy (NCBI): domain Eukaryota; kingdom Metazoa; phylum Chordata; class Actinopteri; order Spariformes; family Sparidae; genus Sparus; species Sparus aurata. Next base: position 19,218,430 of record NC_044205.1, read on the forward strand.
ATACATTTCATACCGGAACATTCATCACCTCTTGACCTTTGCATCTTATTATGGAGTGCTGATATTTCAGCTGTTTTAAGGGCTTGAATAACAAAACGCTGAAAGACTACTCGGCAGCCCCCACAGATGACCTGGAAGGCTATATATACACATATGCCAAAATCTCAGAATTCAAGGCCTTCATCAGGCTTCTATACATGGATATATTCCACTAAATGGCTGAGGTTTATTGTGCCCACCCTCTGACACGGATGTCTTTTATTTTTCATCACAGAGGCAGCACTGCACAGCCTCCTGGGAGCTCTGACCAGCGATACTTATGACGACACCACTCAGCACCTGGAGCGGGAGCAGGCGCTGGCCAAGCAGTTCGCCGAGATCCTGCACTTCACACTGCGCTTTGATGAGCTTAAAGTACGACTGTCTTTTTCTAACATCCCCCAAGTGTCTATTTCTGCCTCTAAACCCCAAACTGACCTCCTGAGATGTTGATATAAACTCTGCACTTTTCTCCTGTGATGCACACCAGACTTCTTAGTGGCCCTGCAAACTGCTGATGCCCCCGAATTGATTTTTAGCTCTGTGCAATTTTACGCTGCAGCCAGTGAGCACATGATTAGCATTTAATTAGAATCCTGATACTGCTCTGCTGTTTATAATGCAGTGGATGTCAGTGGAATGGCTAATAAGGGTTGCGGCGGGGGAAAAGAGGTCTGCAAATTGTTGTCGTCCTGAGCCGATTTCAGCATAATATGGCAGCTTTTTTATAAACAATGGAGGGAGCAAACTTCCAAGAACTTATCTGGCTCTGATTCAGACGCAAATTGCCAACGCGCAACCCAGAAAACACCACAAATCGAGCGTGGGTGTCGGTCGAATGCCCATTGTCAAAAACATAATTGCGCAGGCACTCATCAGTTTAGACAGGGGGTGAACTGGTTCCCCTACACCCTCGCTCCTTAGAAGCAAAAACTTAAAAAACACACCCCGACACCCCCAGGCGACTTGCTGCAACGTCCCAATTAGTGCCCACTACCCAGACTGGCAGGATAAAAACACGAAGGTAGGGGGTGCAAGGTGGCATGCCAGGCCTATTCATCAATCTTTCACACCCATACATGGGCTTCTGACCTAGTTAAAGTGTCTGTGCGGCGTGCAGCCCCTCCCTGCCGAAGCAGCCTGTCTCTCCTGGTGCGTACAGTGGACACAGACAGAGTACCAGTCTATTGTAGCGGGATTAGCATGCTGCCAGTGCAGCTTTGACTCTGACAGGCTCATACAGGAATGAGGATAATTAGCCACATGATGAGCACTCACTGGTGGTGACGTTTGAAAGAAGCTCTCTGGTTGGCCGTCCTCGATTTGAGGGGTCAGTTTGGCTTCACAGTGGAAACCAATGATTCATATTTTGTGGGAGGTTAACCGACTCCTGTGTTTTATCTGAGCCTGTACATTTAAATGATATCAGACGGTAAGCCTTAATAAGACCCTTTGTACTTTTTTGTCAGCTTTGTAACTGTTGACCATTCGTGTCACAAACTATACTGACGCACGGCCCGACTCCAACAGGAAAATAACCAAATTTCTCCTGACAGGATAAGTGGGGATGTGGACGTGAGGGGGGATGAGTGTCAAAGGATTTAAATCCAGTTCAGCAAATAAAATTGTAATTGTATCTGTGTTCTTTTTATGTCATTTCCCCCCAAAGCTACGTTTCTGCCTTGTTGGCTAAAGCATTCTGTCGTGATGATGGCGTGTTTGATCCCGAGCTGAATGTCCTGCTGCAGGCTGTGCCACCTACAGACATGCACAGAAACTCTCTCTCCCTCTGTCTTCCTCTCTCTCTTTCTCTCCCTCTATTAAAATATATCGCTGGGTTTTCTTTTTTTTCTTTTTTTTGCAGATGACAAATCCTGCCATTCAGAATGACTTCAGCTACTACAGGAGAACCCTGAGCCGAATGCGAATCAACAACGTACCGGTGAGTACATTGTGTCCCCTCTTCTCTCTGGTCGGAGACTGCAATAAAGAGCCTATAATCATGTTTTTATGTTTACAGGCTATAATCATGTTTTTATATTAACAATTAATCGAAACTCTAAATTAATATTGATAATGCTGGGCTAAAAGAATCAAGATCAAATGATCAATCTTCACCACGCTAAGAGATAAAGAATTTCCACTGTAATTGAAATATCCCAAATTTAATTGAATTGGAAATTGAATCAAATCAGACCCTCGGAATCGATTGGATTCTGTACATCAATAGTGATACCTAGCTCTACTGTAAATGCTGGATGTGTAAATAAGCTACTATTTGCCAAACACTTTTTTGTGCTGGTTTGATTCTGTGTTTTTCTGCCAAAAAAACAGCTTTGAGACACTATGAGAGGGGTTACATTGATAAAACTATAAATCTGCAGCCCAGACAGTTGAACAATGAGCTGAAACTCCCTGTAAATCTCAATACAGCCGAGGGGAATTGCACATTCAAGTGAGAATTCTCTGCAGGTTTCCACTGTGACATTGTTATATTTTGTACAAGCCAAACACACTGATGGTTTAGTCCCGTGGAGCCTTGTTAGAGAGCTATACACATACTCACATTTTTATTTTACTTATATTTTTGCTATAAAAATATTGATTTCAGCCGTTTAAAGTTGTGATAAGTTAAGCACGGATCTAAAATATCACTGTGTGCTGTAGCAATTAGCTTTTCCTTGAAACTAGTACACAAAACAAACATTGCTAGTTTTACTGTGTAAAGTGCTTAGCATCAGAAACACAGACGATAACACGTGTTACCTAAGCATTTAATCAAGCCTGAGACATTGTACAAAGTTTATTACAGCCATGTCTTTCAACAAAATTTCAGGTTGAAAGCGATCATACAACCAGGAATCCTTTTATAATTTCCATGCATTTCTGTACTAAATTAACAATAACAAGGCAGTATATGTTTAGCTGTGTAACATCACAAACCAGGGGAACCTTTATGTCAACCATCAATAGATTCAGCAGAGATGTAGAGGTTTATTTTAATACAAAAATATTCAATTTAGTTTCCAAGCAGTCTGTTATTTATTTTCCTTTAATGTTTCCATGTCGTTGACCCTGATGAAATTAGGAAATGTGCGTCACCGTGATTCGTCTTTACTCGGGCCCGATGTTGATTAAAGCCATCAGTTCTCATTATAATCCCAGAGCAGTTCAGAAATGTGCATCAGTAAGAAGGCAGGATGGGTGAATGATGTTTGCGGACTGTTGAGGCCTCCGGGAGTCAGGAAGAGCGCGACAGGAAGCGTCTCGCAACATGAACTCAGCCCCACGGGGAGTTTCAGGGAGTTTGTAGCGCAAGTTGTCAGGCAGCAGCGCGTGGAGGCAGAAACTGATCCTAAATCAGTAGCGTAGCCCAAAACCTCTAGAGATGCAATGCCTAATTCCAGGTCAATGTGGAGTCTGTACAGTAGATGAACAAGACTAAAGAGAGGGAAAATGAGTCGAACCAGAGGCGTGTTAACCTACTCCTCATTAAAGCAGCTATATAGTAATAGTTTGATATCAGATCACGTGAAAGGTGTCCCTGGTATTGAATACATGATTATTCCCCGACTGCAGTTTCCCTCATCTCTGCGAGTCATTGTAGTGTCTTAAGCTCATTGTTTAGGTTTTCTGGTTGACATTAGCATTGATTTAGCAGCTGAAGAAACATATATATTTCCCTCAGGAGTTGGAGACCAAAAACTGAGCTAAAAATGTGTGAATCTTGGGCTTGACGGGTAGACTGTCTGGGACACAACTGGTAATGTTTCCTTGTGTCTGCCAGATGTGTAATGCTGTTTGCTAATAATTTGGGTATGTCAAGGTTATTGAAGGTTTCTTTAAATAAAATGATAAATGGCAACAAAACTGTAACCAACCCAGCTTTAACATTAGAGTATGAGGCAGCCGCTTCTACCTGTTGGTCACTCTTTATTTTATGACAAGTGGGGTCTAGTTGCAGTTGCAGGTTTGAGGCTCCATTCAGGCTGAATCAGATGATGTTTTGGGATCTCTCAGGTGCCTTTGCCTCCACCCCAAGAGAATCTAGTAGCTTTTCTAACATTGTTGTCAAGTGTCAATCAAGTGCTGCACAATGTGTAACATTTGAATTTAACCACAGGTGTGTCTTTGGCCTCAAAGTCCTGCCTGTTTGTATTAAGCCACAAAAAAATGGATTTATTTGAGTGCTATAAAAAGAATGCAGCTCACTCAAAACTGTTTTAGGATGTTTCCTGGATCGATTGCTCACGGTAGCTTTAGAGATGTGAAGTTGACAGACCCTGATATACATCTTTATTCAGCAGCCTCGAGGACATCTTGAAGGCACAGGAAATGGTTAGATTTCAGAGTTTCCCTTGTGTGTAGAATGTGCTGTTCTTAGTTTTGACCGTCTGACAGGAAGTTTTATTCTCCAAACCAGAGTATGCCATTAGGCAAATGGGCCCAGACATGTTGTCGTTAGGACCTGTCACTGCTGAAAGACACTCCGGCTGCCGTCCTCCCTCGTAGCTCCGACTCACGCAGCAGCAGCAGCAGCAGCAGCAGCAGCAATTTAGTCACCACTCACACAGCTGAATCATTCAGACATCATTCAGATGAAACACATCTGTCCCCGAGGTGAAAGAATGTCTTTGAGCTCGTATGTCATCATTTGTTAAAACACGAGTTGTTTGGAAATTTTAGGGAGATAATTCATATTCTGTCTGTGTTCTCGTGGGGAAAAAAAAAAAAATGGGAAAGGTTTGGTTTAAATATGCAGACACATTTAGAACCGGTTGTTCAAGAGACACCTTGTTCTTGGTTGGCCGGCCAGCCAGCAGGTGTTGTCAGTGTCTAAAACTATAAAGCAGCAGGATGACTTAGTCAGCTGGGATCACAGAGGAACAAAAGGACTTGCTGGTGTGGTTTATGTCACTGTTCTTCAGTTATGACTTTATTTAATGAAATGGCTTTTATGTGCACTGTCACACACTATTGGAGCCGATGAAACGGAACTAATATTTCCTGGTAACATTTTTGTTTAATGCATCCTGAAGAGGTTTGAAATAAAAGTACCTCATTACATATTTTATTAACTGAATTAACAACTTGCATTATCTGAGCAGTTAACAAAAATGTTGAAAGACGTCCCGTCTCTCAATGTCAAAGAAAGTGAGAAATAAATCCACACCAAAAGTAAATGGGGTCTATTCCAGGCAGAGTTTCATGAAAATCCTTTCAGTAGTTTCTGTGTAATCCTGCTGACCAACCAATAAACCAACAAACAAACGGACCGAGTGAAAACATAAACTCTTTGGCGGAGGTAATAAAGAGGACTCGACACCATGAGCTTGTTATTGAGCCTTTCTAGAGTAGTTTCGGTGTCACTCATCTGTCTTATATTTCTACAAACAAATCAATCCACACACACTCTGAGAGACGCACCTGATGTGCAAGTGTGCGGTTTAACTCTCGGATTGCTTTTTCTGTTACTCATCAGGTGGGTCCACAGGTAGTCCCAAACAAAAAAATGGACTCATTCAACAAGACAGCGTGGTGACTTAGGCCAGGATCACACAGATCACACAGAGAGCTTGGTCGGCTCTAAAGGTCTGCCCCGATTATCTGGTAATGTGAGAGGTTTACAGATGAAGTCTTAACCCTCCCGAACTGCTCGCAGGGTCATCAGGTTTTATAGATATTAAATGTGTTTGTCAGCTAGGATTTAAAATCTGGACTACTGCGATTGTCATTATGGCAGTATTTTCACAACATCCCGGAGCAGTTTACGGTGTTGCCAAGCAACAGTAAACAACCCTAGCCCTTCAGGCTAATGTTAGCTAGCAAACTACTGTTGACAGACATTAAAATTGACATTTAACATTTCACCTCCAGGTCTGGCTTAGGAATGGGCAACCAGTGTTTTGACCGCGTCACCCCAAACATTTTCCCGCCCAGTCTCGTTTCTTCTACTTTTGTTTTTTTCTCACTGCAAAGTATTAAAGGGGCTCTGTGTAGTGTTGTAGAAAATATTGATACCCAGAATTTTAATATTTATAGTATTAATGAGGTAATAATCAAACTCAAATATTTATCTGTTCCATAACTGAATAAACAAGCTGTTCTCAGATGAAAATAAGGTCCCAGAACAGTGCTAGAAAGGTGGCAGTGTCCAGTCATGAAAACAAGAAGAAAAAGTCAGTCCGTGAAGATCTTTCTCCTGTGATTAAGATTTCTTTCCCAAAACTACATAGTGCAGCTTTAACGTTACTACAACAAGTTGTTTACATCTGCTTCCCCATGAGATCTCGTGGTGTGCTTCATTGCTCCCTCAAGCACGCTAATCTTAATAATATACTGCAGTAGTGTGCCGTTATTTTCAAGTCTTGTAGTGTGTGCAGAACATTTATGAAAATGTTCCCAAGTGTTTGCAAGCTGATTTTTATAAATCCTGCATTGTGAGCCTGGCCTTGATGGGAGAAACAAATGTTAACCAGAGAACAAAAGGTGTTGCAGTACAACCACGCTTTTAAATTCTCTGTTGCCTCGTTTCCCCTTCTTTACCAAATGGGGCGGAACAACATCAACTATTTCTATAAAAACATCATATTGTGATAATTTTGATAATTAAAAGATATTGTGATCTGATTCACGATTAGTAGGCATGATCATTCTGTTGTCATGACGTTTGTTGGTTTCTTCTCTCCAAACAAACGTGTTCTTACATTTGGAGAACAAGATTTCTCAAAAGGTTTTCCCTCCTGTGATTTGGATTTTGCACTTTGCCACATTGCGATTATATCTGGATTAATTGTGCAGCCCTAATCTCTACATAATGTAAAATGTGACGCACAGACTGATTGATGATCAATTCAGTCCATATCTGTATCTTGGTCTGGACATTGTGAGGCCCAGTTTCTTTATGTTGTGAACAACAGAACCATATCTTTAAAGATCGTTCAAGGTTACTTCCACAATGGGTCTATACAGTAACAGTGGAGAGAGGAAATAAGTAAATGAACCAGTAAATAAAATCGGTGGGCGTTTACTTCCTCTATGCTTCTCACAGCGCCTGCTCCAACTGCTTTTGTCCATTAAAATTCAGATATTACTCATTTATGATTAGAGTCCTTATGAGCTCCAGGGTCTCTGTTCTGTAGCCGACCCTGACCTTTGCCCTGAAGACATGCAGGAAAGAAAGTGAATTTTAAACCTAAAATGTCATCATTTTTTTCTGATCTTCAGGCGGAGGGTGAGAATGAAGTCAACAACGAACTGGCAAATCGGATATCTCTGTTCTACGCCGATGCCACGCCCATGTTGAAAACATTAAGTGATGGCACAACGAAGTTTGTGTCCGAGGTGAGGCTGACAAGAGAAAGTAATGGACGCTTATGAACACATGTGTGAGAGCATCCTCTCATTACTTTCCTGTCTTTTCACAGAACAAGAACCTTCCCATCGAGAACACGACGGACTGCTTAAGCACAATGGCAACTGTGTGTAAAGTCATGTTGGAAACACCGTGAGTAACTAGAGCGGCTTCACTTCTTGCTCTTTTAGTATTCGCATGTCTAATCTCGACCTTGTGTCATTTTTAGGGAGTACCGCAGCCGATTCACCAGTGAGGAGACGGTGTCTTTCTGCCTGCGGGTGATGGTCGGAGTCATCATCCTTTACGACTACGTCCATCCTGTAGGAGCTTTCGCAAAGTCGTCCAAAATCGATGTGAGTACAGCCACATTGGTCCACTATCCCGCCTCACAGCTTCTATGTAAAGCTAACGGTCTGTTTCTTGTCCCACAGATGAAAGGCTGCATCAAAGTCCTCAAAGATCAGCCACCGAATAGTGTAGACGGCCTTCTCAACGCTCTCAGGTGAGCTCATGTTGGAGTCAAATTGTGTTCCTCCTCCTACAGCCCAGCATGTAATGTGATTATAGCCACAGTCTGGCAGGAAACACACTTTTCAATCCCCCAGTTGTGGCTTGCATTGAAAACAAGACGACCGCTCATGCTGTGAGTTGAATGATGTCTGTGGCTGTTTGCGGGCAGCAGACAGACCCCTTGCTTTATTTCACTCAGTGACTCACTCTCACACAGTCCGGCGGGGATTCGCTCTGCTGCGAGCCCTCTGTGCTACACTCGTCTTGGGTGCCGAAGCCTTTACGGAAAGGCCGATTCCATCTGACACCTCGTCCTCGTTACAGTCTCCCAAATTTTAGCCGGCTCGCCTAACGCTCGCAGCTGCTGGGGCTGACGGGGCCGTTTCTGTGGTGACCTCACATCTGTATCTCTCTCTGTGCTGCGGCCCGAGGCAGCCCGACGCTACCCCGGCGCATGAGGTCACTCGCATGCACAAGTTGCCAAATTTTCTTTTTGCAGTTACAAATCTGATCTGACAGAGGATGACAACAAAATGTGGACTAACAGTGCTGGGAAGTAATCAAGTACATGTATTCAAGTACTGTTTGAGTTTCTTTATTTTCTTTTAATGCCAGTTTAGAGTCAATCCAAAGTGGAATATTCTGCTTTTCACTCCATTACGTTTATCTGATCGATGCAGTTACTTTCAGACTAAGATTTTACATAAAAAATGTAGAAATGACAAATTTCTTTAGCGGTGTAGATTATGAAACTTCAACCAACTTTCCATTGGCAACAGGCTGAGAACATAATGACTGAATATTCATATTTGGGTGTACTGTTCCTTTAAGTCGGACTTTGAATACAGAACTTTGGCTAACTGGATATGTAGGAGTTCTTGATGCAGTCTTTTCTCTCTCACCTGCAGGTACACAACAAAGCATCTGAATGATGAATCAACCAACAAGACTATCAAGAGCATGCTGCAGAGCTGAGCTGCTGCTGCTGCTGCTACAACTGCTTGCCTCACACCCTGCTGGGGGGAGACGCCACTCTCCTGACTGATGTCGGTGCACAGAATGTTTTTTTTTTTTGTTTTGCTTTTTTTTTTTTATAATGGAAAAAGAGCTACAGCTCCGCCCTCTTTTATAATGCAAAATGCTACTGCCATTATGAACGTCTTTTTCTGTGCCAAAAAGATGTTGCTGAGATGTAATGTTTTCCATAAAAGGCCATGCGACAATGGCAGCTAATGAAAGCATTGTGGATCCTCTGGTGTTTTTAAACATGTCTTGTTTTTTCCCTATATAAGGGACGGGAGTGCTTTGACTTGAAAAATTTAAAAGAGAGAGATATATAGAGAAGTATATATTATTTTTGTTTGATTCGTTATTTAATATTACATCCTCTGCATGATGAGAATGATGTCTTTTCCTTCTATTTAAAAAAAACTAATGGTTCAGTTTAATTTGTCTGCTCTATTGTGCATTATTAAATGTTTTGTTATTGAAATGGTACTTGCGAAATGAGATTGAAGAGTACTGTTTTTATATTTTTTATAGGTTTTAATTTGTGCATATGTCCTTTTTTTCATAGTTGTGTTGTATTTTTCATTTGAAAACTTTAAACTGTGATGTGTGCAAAATCAAATTAAACAATTGGGAGTCTGTACTGTAAAATGGACAGTATGTTGTGGCTGGAGACATTAAAAGGAGAACTCTTGTTTTCTACAACCCGCCTTGTCAGGTTTGATCTGTTATCTGGTGTTGTCATGTCCGCGTGGAAGCGAGAGGAAGCTTTACTGCAAAGGTTTGGTTATTTTTCTCGGTGAACAACAGTGAGATAAACGTGATGCTCCATCAGCAGATGCACAGTAAGAAAGAACATTTGAGATCTTGCGGCTTTATCAAACACGCAAAGAAACAGAGGCGGTTTATTTTCTTTCAGCGAAGCAAAAAACGTGTTCACTTTTTTTTCCAGTTAGATGAAAATATTGTTCATTCGTGCCTGCACAGTAAATATGGAGTTCATCAGTTTTCTAATTTGAATTGTTCTATTCAGGTCATTTCAAAGATTTGTAGTCACCGAGTAGTTTGATCAATCTTCCAAATCAGTCATACTGTCATTCATATGCACTTCAGTAAGTGCGTGACAGAAGCCTCAAACCTTGAAAAAGTCAAAAATGGTGGAAAGTAGACTAGATTTACTGAAGTAATGCCCTTTAGATATAATTCTGAGTTACATTTCAGAGGGAAATATTGAACTTTTCACTCTACTATAATTGTCTGACCACTTAACCTACGAGTTGAGTCTTTTCGCCATAAGGAAGTAAATTTTTTTTGTTTTAGTTTTTTCCAATTTTTTTGTAGAAATGAAACAAAGTGAGAAGCTTGAAGGTGAAATCTAATGAAATATTACATTTTTTACCTTCTCACAGAGGCAGGATTGCTGTTTTCTGACCTTTCCAGCTGAACTAAACCAACTCACTGGCTGCCTCTGTATCTATATTTTTAGTGTGCACACATGAGAGTGGTTGGTGATCAATCTCCTCTTTCTTTTGGTAAAAAAAAAGAAATGGCTGTATTTATAAAAAAAAAAAAAAAAAAAAAGTATTCCATTAATGAGTAGACGTTAACTACGTATATGACATATAAGCTCCAGTTCAATAGATTGCAAGTTAAACATTGTAGTAAAACAAATGTTTTTTTTTCTCAAATGAAGCAAAAAATATCCATTTAGTCATTTGTCATTGTTACATATTCGCTGAATGTGCTTTGCCTTTTGTGAACACTGTCCACTGTGGTTAATGGGCTCATTAAGGCAACATAATTGTGTGATGTCAAAGACAAGTGGTCATCTCCCTTTCATGACGAAAAAAAAAAAAAGCTTCTCTGGGTCCATTATTCCTTCTCTCCTTCCAATATTAAAGCTTTTTCTCCTTTTTACTTTTAAAAAGGCCAGAACAGAAACATCCTTTCAATTCGTTTTCAGCCCACTAACCTTTTTCCCTTTTTTTATTTTATTTTTCCCTGCTCCTTGCTTTAGAGTGAGCGCGGGGGGGGGGGGGTGACTCTTGGGTGGGCACTGCAGCACTATCGGCAGCGCGTTGGAGAACTTCTCAGGGTCAAAGAGAGAGAGAGAGAGGCAGCAGAGGGTGGATGGGTGTGTCCTCTGCAGCATCACTGCACTAACAGACATGGGAAAGGAAGGAAGCAGGAGGGAGTGAAGGAAGGAGGCAGACGGGAGGAAATGAAGTGGTTTAATCTTGGGTGGGTTTAAAGTCCTTTAGGGAGAGAGTGGTAAAAAAAAAAAAAAGAAAAGAAAAGAAAAAACGGGAAAATGCTGCAGCCCCGTATCTTCTGTTGCAGCTTCTTTAAAAGAATAAATGTGGAGCAGCCGGCGCTCACAGAGGCGGCCGCATGCTCTCGTCACCGTGACCTTCTCGGTGGGCGCGGCGACCTTGTTCTGATCTCCCACTGTGACCCGTCGGTGCAGACGCTCTCACTCATCCCTGCATCATCAGCTCCCACATCCAGAGGAGTGAACCTTTTTACTAAAGTCAACGTTTCCCTCTGAGGTCTTCTGATTCATCACACCTGAAAAAGATGAAAACTGTGATGTTCGGAGCCCAAAACCTCTGAAAAACATCACCGTCAACAGTGCAGGAAAGTAATGTAACCACATATAATATATCTGAGGCGCATGTCAGAGGGGGAAATGCAGTTTGTTTGCTCAGTTTGTGAAATTAGATGCTTCTTATTTTACAAACTGAGCAGACATTTGTTGATATTCGTCGCTGTAGACATAAATTACCCGGCAGCTTCGTTCTGATCGGCTGCAACTTAAAATGTTGCATTCACAGCAATCGGTGATGGCATGTAACAAACTACATTTACTTAAGATCTGTTTGGAGATAATTGTACTTTACTTGCATCTTTCCTTTATATTCCCACTGGACTACATTTATTTTTATTAGCAACCAGATAAAAAAAAAAACAAAAAAAAACTACTTGTACTTTTGCCAGAAAATTAAATACATATTATATCAGATATTTTAGATTTTATACAAGATTAGATGCAACACTCAGGAGTATAAAAGAACAGAATAAAATGTTGCGTACACAGAATCAACAACAAGTGAATAATGAATATGATGGCAAACAAAATTAATTCTATTCACAAGGTGTTTTTAATGATTTGTGGAAAAAACATTTCTAATAGTCATGTTAGACAATCAGAATTAAGTTTTAATCTGAATATTCAGCCTTGTTTGTTTGTTTGTGATTAAAGGGTGAATCAGGCCTGTGATGTTTAAACTGACATTAACTGAGGGCATAACATATCTTTATATTCACTTCTATTACAGACTGAATCCATATATTTATATCATTATTTAATGTCTCATAGTTGGATGTCTTCAGGCACATTACATGTAGGCTACCACTAATATTTCCTTTTTGAACTGACTTGGATGCTGATGCTGATGAGGATGTGATGAAGGTGCAGCACATCCAACCGTGTTCAGGCTCTTGGTTGTTTTGAACGTGTGGACCGCCTGTTTCACCTCTGAAATCAAGCATGTGAGCCATTTTTAAAAAAAAAAATAATGTGTCGTGTTTCTTAGTGAGGAGAACTGCTTTATAATTCATTTTGCTTTTTATTTTGCTTCTAAATTATGTATCAGCAGTTGGACAATCAGGTGTCTTCCCAGCAGTAATTAGACACCTCCAGACTCGATTACAGAAACCCAAAGGGACGAACACGCTTCTTTACATTATTCATCCGGAGTTATCTGCAGAGTGAGACGGCCCTGCCTTTTTATTCTGCTTAGAGCTGAAGAGGCTGAGGTGTTATGATTATTTCATTGTATTTTGATGTACTACGCCAATAGAGAACAGGAGGTGAAGCGTCTCATTCAGTGCAGAGAGGTGAAAAGACATTTTTAATATGCGTGATTTCTGCCTAAATGCAGGCGAAAGAGATGAGAGGCGTGATGCAGTCCGGGCTGGCTCCCCTCACCTCGCCCCTCTGTGCTTCTACCTGCATCCGAGCACAAATCGAGCGCATTTAAAACGCGTTTTAACTTTTTCTGCGTTGTTGACCCATTTGTGAAGCCGATTATTCCACTGTTTCTGTGTGAACGCCATTTAAATCGAGTCATTTTCATATTCATCAGGCTGTTCAGTGAACCTCAGCGCTCTGTATGGAAGCATTACGGGTTTGTTATGATGCCTCAGTCGTGCTTTTCACTTTGTTTGGCGCTATTTGCATATTTTTTTTCTAACAAATTAAGTGTTTGATTCAGCGAAAAGCTCATTGATTGTGGAGATGGTGTGGTTGTTTAGGCCATGAGACGTGGTTGAAAGCTTCAGGAACAGCAAGACACTTGGACTTAGGTGGTTCTAAGGTGAATGATTAACCTTTTATTATTAAATATATTATTGTTTCTTCAATTTTGTGAAAACCTGTTTGTTTTTGTGGATTGTTTTGCTGATCCTGGAGGAAGTTATCTAGACTGACACTGCTGCGCTCTTATTGTAGAATAAAGTTGAAATGAGTAGAGAGTCTGCTCCACAAGGCCTCCGCTCTTTCCCCACTTCAGTAGTTGTTATATAATTGGTCGTGAGTGAAGGTGGTTGGGCCGTGAGCGAAGTTTTCAAAGTTTAAGCAGATTTAACAGCACTACTTTATTATTTCGATGTAATCGTTTTTTGCACGAAATAATTTGCCTGGAGTTAATAAACTTATTCCAACTAAATATGCTGTGTTGTTTCAGTCTGTGCGACTGTAATCACTAATCAATAAGGGTTTTTCTATATATATTTTTAAGGGACTTTTCCAGTGGGGGCCTCCGCTGCATGGATCACCTGCTCTACCAGTTGAGCTACGAAGGCACCCGTCATGCCTTTCTTTTGAGAGATCCTTCTTTTTTGAGAGTGTGAATTAATTTTGTTGTGTGTTTAGATCTTCAGTGTGAAATTTCCATACAACAATTAATAAGTAAATCTGTAGTAACACCGCAGAATCATAAAGGTTTGTCAAAAATCTACACCGACTCATAAAATCTGCATCCCTCTTATTATTTGTACCTGGTGAATTAAAATTGATTTTATCTGATGGCCAGTCATCTCTTTAGCATGATTTTACTTGGTAAAACGGTGGCTAAGTGCTAAGGTGTCGGTTTTGTAAGCTAAAGGTTGTGGGTTCAATCCCCTTCCATTCTTTGACACTGAGTCTTCAAATGTCTCATCAGGACCAGTGACTGCAGTTGTTTCAAAATCTGTTAGTTGAAGATACAAATGCTGTTTTGCCATTCCACTTCCTGGTTGTGTTCTGCAAACACGGATGAACTAATCCAGACTCTGCTGTCATCAAACTCAAAATTATCCAATCCAGTTGATTTTGATCGTCACAATACATTTGATAGATTGATTTGTTGATCCTCGAAGAAGTTACCCTGGCTGACAGTGAGCTCTTATTTTGAAACAAAGGTGAAAAGAGTAGAGAGCTGCCGTGATCAGCTTTCCTTTGAGTGAAACTTCTATTAGTTTCATGTAAAAAAAAATGTTTTTATTGACCTGAATTAATAAACTAAACAGGCTGTTTTGTTTCACTCTGCCTTCATCCCTCTGTGATAACATTCATCAGGCGTGGTGGCCAAGTGGTAAGGCGTTGGTCTCGTAAACCAAAGATCATGGGTTCGACCCCCATCCATGCCTTGACATATGAAGTACCTGATTCCTCAAATTGCCTGTCAAGAAAGAGAGTCAGTGTTTGGTTGTTCTTTGACAAGCAACCACAGCATTTCTAAGCACGACACCAGTTTTAAAAAAAAATCTCTAGAAACGACTGCCATGCAAGGTGCCAACCAGCACATTGGTGTTCAGTATTTTGACATACAGACCAGGGGAATGGAACCAGCGACCTTCCGATAACAAGACGCCGGCGCCATCCCTGAGCCACAGCCGCACCACAACGCGAGATGTTTTCGTGAGCACAGCCAAGTGTTTTTTGTGCCATAATCGAGAGAAAAAAAGGTGTCAGGACTTCGTGTTCCTCGAGCCAACCGCTTGCTGTAACCTCCACACATGGGCCTCTAACAGAGGAACGCGACTACGCGATGAGGACATCCGGATGGCAGAGGAAGTGAACGATGCTGGTCACACCTCGCAGAAACCATCTCGTGACTCTGATCAGGTCAGCTGTCACGTGGCTCGTGTTGTCACGGCTCGGGCAGAAAAAAAGAAAGTCAATATATTGACCGAAGGTGCGACACGGAGAGAGAAATGATTAGAAACATTTGTCTTTTTCGAGGACGATTCTGCCTCCTCTCAGACAGCGAGACCTGGTTCTCACGTTTTCTTGACAGTTTGACATTTGGACTATTCCAGTGTGTGCCACAGTGAACTGGCACAACTGTCAGTTACTTCTGAGTAAAGAGTTTCTCTTTTTATTCCAGTGAAAACCCCAGCAGCCTGAGAACTGCGTTCTGTCCATAAACCACAAGGCCCTAACACATTGCTCATCTGTCTCTTGGGTGAGAACAAGTTCACTTTTCCGAGAAAGACAACGGCTATCCTCTGAGACCACCCCGCCACCCTCCTCTCAACCACCCCCCTTTCACACACACTGCTCGCAGATGCAGAGCCCCCCCAGAATCCCACTTCCTCCTGTACGTTGCTTTAATCGGGGGAGTCTTAGTTAATCAGTCGTGTCAAAACATTAACGGCTCGTCGAGGGATCACGTTTCATGCCAGCCAAACTGAACGCGGAGTGCTGTAATCTCTGTCCGTTGGGCAGATAGGACGACTCGCTCGGGGGGGAAAGTGTCAGTGCTTTCTCAGGAACTAAGAGTCAGTGAAAGTATTGCCACACACGAGCGAGAGGGCACGAGCACAAGTTCCTCTAAAGTACTGTCAAAGAACGTGGACGTTTTACACCGAGAAGTGTCCTTTTTTACTTTTTAGTGAACTTCTGCCCACAAACATCCTTCAACACATTGACAAACAGGCTCTCTATCTTGAGGCGGAGAGGAGGAGGACAGTCTGTACAAAAGTGATCCGTCATAATCCGATCACATGCCACGCAGAACACAAAACAAGACTTTACTTGTCTTTAGAATGAACGCTGAAAGTGTAAATATTCGCATCAAAACACTTAGAAGCTGGAACAGTCAGGCAAGGACGGGAAATTAAAGTTCACATCTGTACGCGTCACAGGCTTTGTATCATACTGACATTTCTTCAACATGTATCATATTGCAAACACACGTTTATGGACTGACTGTCATATCAGGAGGTGGAGGGGATGGCGGTGGAGTTACAGGCGAAAAAGGCTGCCAAGCCAGTGACTGCAGTTCAAGACTGCGTTTCAACATGTGTGAATAGGAAAACAGTTGCTAGCTTTTAATGCGTGCTGAGGAACACCGCCAGCTGCATTTGTGGCTACAAAGAACATAATCTTGATGAAAATTTGGACAACCCCGGTCGTTTTATTGGCCACTAAAACTAGCTTTTTTTTCATGAGAAGTTGAACCACCTCCGGGTGTTTTTGTGGCAGCCTAAACCGGCTTTTTTTTCATGAGAAGTTGAACCACCTCCGGGAGATTTTGCGCCGATCGAAACTGGTATCTTACGCCAAAACATGACCTTTTTCTAACCATTGCCGAGGGATTTTTTTGTCTTATCATTGAATAAAAAATGTAAAGTTGAAATATAGAGAAATGTAAAGCTTAAACATATCCGTGTTGTGCAGAAAAGCTCTTTGCTGACATGAATTCTTGCGCCTGCGCTGGGTACGATCAGTCAGTGTGGATTGTTTACATCTCACACACATGTTCATGCTTCACACCTTCTTCAGTAGACGCTGCGAGTGTGAGGTGCGTCTTCAGGAGCTGTCAGTCCCTTGTTGACAGTAGAAATCACGTTGAACTCGTTGAACCCCGCTGACCCTCCTCTGCAGGTCACTGCACCAGCCATTCACACTCGGCCAAACTGCAAGCAACAGCTTGTCAGGAGGTTGTGGCACGCCACAGAAGATTTGGGCCAAAGATGACAGCAACCTCTGCTCCTCTTAAGTCTTCTTAATCGTGAATCTTCCTGTAGTGATGTTCATTTTCATGATACGGTCTCTGCTGTAACTTCAAATCAAAATGTTTATATCTAACATATAATCTGAAGTAATCTTATCCAATTGTCCACACTTGTTTTTCTGGAGTTTTTAAAGAAAGTGAAGAGAACGTGTTTACAGTCATTGTGTCAAACCACTCACCACAATAAACTTTCATACTCTTTGGAAATATTGCTACCATTTACTGATTACGTATACAAAGGCTTTATAGATTGTAGCTGAGGTTGATGCTTTTCAATCCATTTACATTTGACTCGTGCTGAGAATTAAGAATATAAACCAAGTTACAAAAGATAAACACCAGCTGAACCCATGAATACAAACAATAGGTATACTGTTAGAAAAAGAGATGAGCGGTGGAACAATAGCATCTTGTATTTCGAACATTTCGAGAGATCTTCCCCAATTTATTACAAAGTTTCTAAAGCATAAATAAATAATTAACCACCAACAAAGCTGTTATTTACTACTTGTGTCTTTTTAGAGGTTTCAGAAGTAGAATAACTACATTTCATCATTCACAAACTTAAGTAGAACAATTATTATACAATCCAGTTATCAGTTTATGATATGAAGTCAGTTAATTGAAAAATTGGTTCTGAAATGTCATCTTTTACAAGTCTGACAGAACCACCAGCTGATTAAGGCTTAATTATAATTATAAATTCAATCATAATGTTGTAGGCTATTTGTGAAAACATATATTGGAAAGTAATATCTACCGAGTCTTTAACAATTTTATTATTACAATCTATTAAGCAATCATTTATTGACTGTCAATGGAGCCATTAGTTACAATCTTAAAAAGAATGGCTTATAAAAAGGTAGTTCTGAACTATTGTTATTTACACGTCATGACAGACTTTCCCAGCTAAGTTACTGTTAATAATAATGAATATGATCTATTAGAGAGCATTATTTATCGTGTCTTTTAAACATTTTAACAGATGTTTTCCCAAAATGTTACAATCCATCGATAGTATCCTTTTAAAATGTATTTGCAATACAGTTACTAGTCACCTGTTAAAAAAGTAGTCTGTAATATAATCTATGTATCGGAACAATAAAGTGATGTAACTTGATTACTTTCTTATTCTTCTTATTTCATCTTAATAACGAGTGTATTCGATTTTATTAAGAGTGATGTTGTGTGAGTCTCCTGATGTGTTGGCTTGGTTACAGACTAATACGTCATCTTTTATTTAAAAAAAATTTTTTCTCTAACTTTACCAGAATACAGTTACTTTTCTTTTGGTACCCTGATTACATAATACCGCTACACGTATTATGTTCCTACCCAAGTGTGAGAGTGACAAAAATGTAGTATCGTCTGGCCATTTAAACATTTTGACAGGCCAATAACAACAAAAGTGTTCTGATTGCGAACTAAGAATAACCTCAAAGCTTGGTTCAGATGAATGCCTGACTTGGACATCAAGATTTTTCTGACTGTGTATACAAAACTGTCGTGCCCACATTCACTTCCACTTGCAGTTTTTATACGACCTGCCTATTGCAATTTCCTCCGACGGAGGTCCTGAAGGGAGTCGACCGTTTTCTGTCTCTCTGTAGGACCATAAATCATGACTCTGAGTCCTGATGACTTTGCAACTGTGGTTACAGTCTCCACAGTCGAGGTTTGTCTCCAGCCATCCTGTCACTGAGTAATATCCGACTCAACGCCACAACATTCAGAAGGAGAGGCCTGGCGGTGTGTGAAATCTGCTGGTGTGGTCTGAGCAAGGTGCCGTGTTACAGTGGTCGTCCTGTTCAGGCCAAATGATGAAATAGTTTCAGTTTTTTATTCTTGGAAACAGGAAGTCTTGGGTGCGAAAGTGTGGAAATCTTTTTGACCCCTGTTTCGCTCGTCAGGTCTGTGGCCGATTAGCTTAGCTTAGCATAAAGACTGGGAACGGGGGAAACAGGTTGATCCTTTTTCTCTTTTGGGCAGATCCTGTGTAGCTAACAGCACCTTTAATGTTCACTAATCAACATATGTATTTCTTATTCCCATGTGTATAAGACACATTGAGATTTTATGTATATTTCTTGGCAGGAACAGTAACTTCCTAGGGTCCAAAACTCCTATAAAACCACAACTTGTTGTTTTTTATGTTGTTTTTTTGTTTGAATTTAACAAATGAACTATAAACAAGCTTTAGAAGTGCTGGTAGACGTTTGTTTTTACTTTATACAAGGCCAGAGTAGCTTTTCCCACTGTTTCCAGTCTTTATGCTAAGCTAAGCTAACTGTACCCTGGCTCCAGTTTCATACAGACATGAACAATCGTCTCGTCTTTCTCTCACCAAGAAAGCGGGTATTTTTGAACATATCAAACTCATCCTTTAAATGCACCATATGTAATTTCTGCCACCATGGTGATCAATCAAGACAAGACAAGACAAAACAAAACACATTTTTAAAGCATTGTGTGGAGGGCTCAGGGAACAAACACCCAGAATCATTTTGGAGAGTTTTGAGATTAAAGGACTTTTTAACTTTCAGGATATAAAAGTGTTTTTTCTCCTCACTCCTATTTATCAACCTGACTGCAGCAGCGATCCACAGACGTGACCTCCATTGTCGAGTGTTTGTGTTTTCTGATGTTGACTGGAGCTGGAAGAGAAATGACCTGAAAATGTGTAATGTTATGTTTACTCCCCTTTGCCGAATTCCTTCCTCACTCTCTGGCTCTTTCAGATGTTACAGCGAGAGGCGACCAAAGAAAACTCACCGTTAACCATGAGGAAACTCGTGGATTTGAACATTGTTGGAAACTTTTGGGAGAACACGAGTACACAACTCAATTTTAGACATTCTAACGCAGAACTCTTACATATTTTACTTTAACGATAACAAGTTCACATGATTCCAGAACTGTTTTGATGTTATGCCGAGTTCACAACAAAATAAATATTCCATGATCACACGAACAGCGTTTTGACAGCTTTCTGCAACGAGATCACAGAAAAAATTATTTATGTTGAGATCCTGTAACAAACTGTTCTGTCGACAGGGAAAAGAAAACATCATTACGTCATCCTCTGTAGTCAGGTTGTTTATTATTGCTGTATTTATGCAGATGACCCGTCAATCAAAGAAGCATCTTTTAAACCTATAGAGAAACGACAAATTAAATGGATTCATGTGCATTTCTTCTCAGTTTTGTCTTTAATATATCCTGTATGACTGTGACGGGCCAGGACAGAATTAAAAGAAGAAATGAGATTTGTTGATTTGTAAATGTCACTGATTACATCTTCAGAAATCCTAGAATATGAATCACTTGACTCTTTTTTAGGCGGCAGTGGTTTTGGCTCCACTATGTTTCCCCTCCATGGGCTGATGGAGTGTATTTATATTGAATTAAAAAAAACCAGGCTGCGTGTGTGTGTTGGGAGAAGGGAGGGGTGTGTCAGCCGGCGCAGTGCTGCTGCTGCTGACTTTAGCCGGAGCCGATAAGCACCAGCTGCTACTGAGCGTTCACATTACTGTAATCAAGCCCTGTTGGCAGCGGATACGCTGTTCCTCTCCACCTCTAGCCTTCATGCCATGCTTCAGGATTATCTTACATTACTAGAAAGGGCGCTGTCAGAGATGACCAGCTTAAATAAAAAACTTTGAGGTGAGCAGATTTCTTTTTTGCACACAGGGGGGTTATTAATTATCAATGCACTCGTTTTCCAAAAGGCAGGGTCATTTTATTTCCCTTGCTGTTTTGTGTAAAAAGTAGAGCATCAGAGCATCAGGAAAGGTTGAAGTTTGAGTTGTAGAAGTATCTCCTGTGTGAGGATGCGTTTCCTTTGCAGTGCACGCCCTTCTCCAGCATCACTGACCTATAACTCTGCAGGGCGTGTCACATGAGAAATGAATGACTACAGCTGCAGTCTTCTCTGCAATATCTGCACTAAAAAAGGCACTAAACAAGTCTTCATTCCTTCTTTTTTTTTTTTTTTTTTTAAAGTGAGATTTTACAGCGTCACTTTCCACAATAATTCACGCCGTCTGCAGCTGTTAATCAATAAAAGAACCAAGGTTGTTTTTCCTTTTCGTTCTTCGTCGGCCTTATCTCCCTTTGACTGATAAAATAAAGATGTACTTGGCAGAAAAAAAAAACTTCCCAATGTCAAGATCATTTTAACATACTCACACCCTACCGCGAAACACACACACACACACACACACACACACACACACACACGGTTGATCTGAGCCTGCAGGTGGTGCAGTAGCATCAGCTTTGGCTCGCAGCTCTGTCTGTCGGCCTCTCCCTGACTGGAAGAGGAGCTGCTGACTGGAACACATTTCCTCTGCAGAGGGAAAACACTTATTCAGCTCTTGCGGGAGAGCCCCGTCTCTGGGGTTAGTGGGGCCGAGGATATCTCTCCACGGCTGCTGCAGACACCAGCATCCCGTCCTCATCGCTTGTCAGAGCGCCGCTGTTGGAATATCACGTATTGATGTTCTGTTTAAATGAGGCTGAATCTATTAATCAACCGGCTCCCGGATGAGGCTGTTTCTTTTAGCTCACGTTTCGTAAATGTAATGCATTTGACATTATTACAAGCCGGGGTTGGTTTTCTCCTCTTCTAATGTGTCAAACCCACACAAACCCGTACTCAGAGTGATGATAACCGACTGAGCCAAGCTGCAGGGTGGACGACCTCTGGTCTTTACAGCCTGGCAACACCCTTACACCTTCAGAGCGTATCACCCCCCCCCCTGCTTTCTCTCCTCCTTTTCCTCTTTCACAACAACCACCACCACCACCACCACCAACCCTCACCCACGCCTGCTACTCTGCATGAATAATGCAAGGGGCCTCCTCGATCGTCGCTACCAACATGCCACGGCATGTTTTATTCACACCAAAGTCAGACAGATCTCCCCTTCGCCGCTGCCCAGATCCTCGAGCCGCCCGCCGGCCTCAAAGACATCAGCATCAGCTCGGCGCGTCTGCTCGCTCGGTCTCCTTGACCCGCACATCCCTGCAGAGGAGAGAGCGACCGCACTTTTATAATGGAAGTGCGGAGCAGCAGGTAAATATTTGAATTTAATTCCACACGCCGTGTCACGTTCTCGCTGAAAATAAACGCTGCTCATTCAGTCGTCCCCTTTTTCCATTCCATTTAGCTGATGTCTCTTTGGTCTCTTTGGTGTGTGTTTGTGCCTTTTCAAGGTGGCAGTGAAATAAAAAACATGTAGGAAAAAAACTTCAACTTTCTTTTTAAGTAAAATACTTCTATGACACGGTGAATTGGTACCACTTATTTCTGGGTTACTGGTATAAAGCGTTTGGAAGTTGTAACTAATTAGCCTTACTTATGTTCAATAAATAATTTACTGATGCCACAGAGACCCATTATAAGTCATTACTGAGAGATAATTTGGTTGTTAGGTTGTAAAAAATCCCCTCTGACTAATTGGACTGTGCGACCTCTGACCTCCTGGAAAGAAGCTGCAGTGGTTCATCCATTTATACAACTTATTAGAGGCGAATTCCAGTTTTTAATGATTCATATTTACCAAGAGTTTTGGAATCAGTCCAGTAGATCGTCATAGCGGTAATGATGACCGCAACATCGTCCTCTGGGGCAACCACGACCGACAAAGCTGATCAAAGTGTCTGATTACAGAGGGGATTCTTACAGAGATAAATATTAAGATCTTTGTCTCGCTCACGGAGAAGTCTCGCTCAGAAATGTCATCATTGGTGAGTTGCTGCAGGAAGACGATGGTGGAAACGTGACTCAGAGCTCGAGAGAGTATTCGCAAGTCAGAATTCATTTCTGAATTCACGGCCGAGTAACTCACGTTGACCGTCGGCTTCTGATGAGGCAACAACAGCTCAACTGAGAGATTTCAGAGCAAGACTCTGATAATGGGTTTTCCTCAAATACCTGCTTTGGTCGCCACGACAGCGGATGGAGATGTTCCGACTTCCCATGAAATACAGCCGGTTATGGTCGCCACAAAAACAGTATCTGTGGTTTGCAGGAAGATGAATTAGTAACAGTATTTCCTGGCGTGTGGCTGACTCAACCGGCTCCAAAACTTTGCTAAGAATGAATCATTTACACACCAAAACATGTAAATATATAAACATATAAAAATAAATATAAGATTTAACTCTGCAATGAATAACAAATGCCAGCAAAAAGGGGATTTTGCACAGCCGGATCTATAAAGCATTCACCAGTCAAATGTGATCTGGGACCAGCTAATCCCTCCAGTCATATACAACACAAAAAAAGCACGTGCTATAATACCAGGTGTGAGTTTACACATCAACAAAGGATGCTGGAATTTAAAAACCCCTCCGACTCCTCGCGCTTCCTGTTCCGACAGCTCAGGTGAGGCAGGTGCTTCGCTCTGAGTCACTTTGTTTTCACGTAAATCCCCGAACTAACTGATCCAAATCTTCTGATGCAGGAACACTCCGCTCATATTCCCTTTCACTCCACTGCGTTTTTTGCGTCATAACAAACAGTGTTTACCTGCTCCAAGTGTTTACCTGGACCGTTGTCCTGAAAGCGAGACGTTCCCCGTTCCCAACTGTTTTGTGTATCATTTGGACATGCATGCACCCATGAGTAACCACCAGTGTTCCTGTTTTGAAAACAACACGCTTCCCGTACTCTGACAGACGGTGTTGCCACATCAGAGTTTTTCACCCTTATCTGACAGCCCGATCACCTCGGCTCATTATCCTATGGCGCGGTCCGAGAGGCAGCTTTGGTCACGCGTTACCAACCCTCCATGGCCACGTCGTGCGGGAGAGACAGGATTTTGACGAACCATTAGTTACCCTACGGGACTCGTGTCTCCGCTACTTTCTGAAGTACTTGATTTATTATTCATTTGTGTACAGTCATTAGCAGGGAGGTGCTTTTCTGTGCAGGTTTGATCACATTTCATCCAAAGACATTCAACTCCAACGGGCTGCAACTAAGTAACTGAGTTAACCTCCTCCACCTCTGAAACAGGTTGAACGGTGAGGACTCAGACTCCGTGTCTGCTTTCACCCACAATAATATCTTGCATCATCCCGTCTCTCCTTTGTATGCATCTCGCAAAAACAATCCCTCACCCCTGAGTGGTGAAACGTCCAGCGTCCAGATGGTCCGCCATGGCAGCCTCTTCATCCTTGGAAGCATTTAGAAAGTGCTAAAATTGGCTGTTACCAGGCACACATACTGTTGCATTATTTCTCTTAGCAAAAAAAAAAAAAAAAATACAAGCGCTTTATCCTCCTCAAATCATGAAAGTTAAGCTTCATTGTGTTATTTTTAATTTTCCGATTATGTTCGGCTCAACAGAGTTAATGGAATCTTTTCACAAGTTTCCTCCTGTCAGCCTGGTGTGACCCCTTCCTGATCAACTTACAGATAAGGTTTTGTTTTGTTTTGCAACAAAGACTACCATCACAATATAGGCGTACTGTAAATAACATATGATTTCCTGCTGATAACTGACGTGTACAACTGGGTCAAAGGCAAGAAGTCATGTTTATATCTTGGCCTATTTTTACTCCAAATCCTCATCATCCACCTTCTTTATGATAAGTTTAGATTCATTAAGGAAAATTATGATTTGTCTTGAATAAAATGATCAATGCTATCACATACAGTCTCACATATAGGTAACTGCTGGTAGGATATAATTAGCGTATGACATTTACACAACCTCCATGAGGTGGGCCTTCTTGGACAAACATCACAGATACATCCATTCATGAGGATGAATGCTGGGTAATCGTTTAATTTGAAAATACATAAACAAAACATTAGGCGAAACTGAACAAGAGAATAACACATACATTGTGTTTTCTTACTCCATTGTGTGGAAGCGCTGGGTGCTGGATGCTAAAGTTTAAGCTAATGTTAGCAGCTCTGTCAGACTCTGCTTGTTGCATTTGGTTTAGTTGATAGCATCTGCAAAACATACCACATCTTAAATGCCTTTTTTAAAATGTTCATGTTTATATGTTTACTAGCAGGCTTTACATTGTAATACAAAAATAGTGCAGTTCCTCATGTACCATCAACTAGTAAGCATGCTAAATTTAGCCTTGTTTACATCACACAACATAACGCTTACGTCATCACCCTCAAGTTCATATTTATGCAACAGTGCAGTTGAGTCAGTATTGCATGTATATATATATATATATATATATAATATATATATAAAACATGATTTTAGGCTTTACAAATTGCATACTTAAAGTCCAATTTTGCATGGTACATGAAATCCTTCCAAATAGGCGTACCTCCTATAAAAAGTGTCAGGTGACGTAGCAAACCAAGCTAACCAAGTAGCGTTATCATGTAAACCCTACCAAAAGTAAGGGTTACAATAATTTAATTTGAAACAATGATGACAAAGACCACGTGACGATGGATTCTGCCCCCCCCCCACAAAAGTTAAAGGCAACCCTACCTCGAGGTTTTTAACAAGTCAGTTTGAAACATTAAAAAGAAATCTGCCGACAGTGTTTTCAACAAATACATGGAGCCAACGTTAGCTTAACGAGCTAGTTAGAGCTGATAAAACCTGCTTGCAACAGTTGTCTGTAGCTGACAAACTGACAGCTGTCAGCTAGAAAACGAGAAGTGTGGTTTTGTCTGAAATTAAGTAACCATTGTTTCAAAAATACTAAGAATTTTGATGGTAAATCTTCCTGGATGTTACTGAAAACTGTGCAACAACTGAGAGCTTGACCACTGTAGCAACGGCGCTGACTTCTCTAGAATCAAACTACCTGAGAAGAGACACAAAGCTACATCTTGATGACGAGGTTAAGAAGGCAGAGGACACGGTGTTGTAAAAGGAGACGGCATCTCTAATATTTTGTTGTCTTTAACTGCACACCAGACACCATATGACGGCCTCATTTGAAGGCCCTTGAAGCACTCGTTTATGTCTAACATGCCTCATTTTATGGATTGTGGATGCTGAAATGCCCTTTAGACCCAACAAGGAGCCTCCTGGGAGTCTCAGAATCTGCTCCCGTCCCGAGTTTAGTAAATACAGCCTGAAAACAGATGTCGCTGCTCAGATAGCTATCGGGAGGAAGGACAGTGGGCCCAGTGGAGCGATTCTGGCCTGCAGAGGTCATGTTCTGCGGTGGAGGAGTGACCGAGCACATCATTGAGCGCTCAACTTGACCCCCTCGGTGAGTTATTGTGTGGAGGTGGTCTGGTCTGTGGGGAGGCCCTACTCAGATCGCTTTACATCCCACACTACCTGCGGCGCTCCAGAGACCGCAGGGTAGCTCTGTTTGTAGGTGTTAATATTACCATCGAGGGAGCACTTCAAAGTGAAAACATTTCTGCCTCGGCTAAAGTCGATGCTGTGTTTCTCACATGCTAAATTCATAAATAAAAAAAAAAGGAAGCTGCTGTACATCAAGCTCTTTTCCTTTTCTACCCTGTGTGAAGCGTTCCCATCATTCACTCAAGGCTTACTTAAACCAGCAGAGTGGAGATGAAAGCTTGAGCATTCGAGTACCTCCAAAGATCCTTTGATGCCCGACCATGAAGTATGTCTTAGAGCTTTTAGCATTCCTGACTCTGGAAATCAGTCAAGAACATTTTTTTTTTGTTTTGTTTAGTTTTTTTTGTCTCTGAGAGTCCTCACGGTGAATGCCTCCCCTGAATTGAATGTATGTTGTTAGACTGTTGAACCGAAATGCACTGAGTCAGGTACCGCCGCGGCCACAGTCTGCCTAATCTCACCACGCAACTCGCTGGGATATCTGCTGTGCAACTGCAAAAACAAACCGTTGTCGAGCGTTACGGGTGAAATAGATGCAGAAGGGGTCGTTTGTGATAATGCGCAGCAGTTTGTGCATTGTTTGCTCCAGATACAGTGCTATCGTTCTATTTTGAGCGCAGCTGTCTATTAGCTGAGTGCCTGTAAGCCAGTTTTTCTGCGCTCAGCTCTTTGTCAAGTCTGCGGAGATTTGGGTAATGGCTTCCGCTCAGCTTAAGGAAAGGCTCTAAGTGTGCAGACAGACTTCATCTCTTTTCCTCAACAGGCTTTCCTCATCAAAAAAGCCGAGTCCCAGAGGCGGCTCTCTCCGCCGCCTGCCCGGGCCCTCCTGGGCTCAGCTGTTCAGGCTCTGGAGAGCATCGCGCCCACTCAGCTGTCTGTTCCCGTCCTGAACCCCCCCCTCCCCTTCCCCGTCTCTCTGCTAACCACCGGCAGTATAACCCCCGCTAGAATTGACAGCATCTGTCAGTGTCACTCATTCAGCAGCTTTCTGATGTTTGACCTTTTGAGAGGAGAATGTGCCAGAACTGTAAACAGTGTTTGTTTTATTGTTATTCTCCGCTGCTCCTCTGCCATTACAGCATACGACTTGATGGGGGACACTATGAGAGTGCATGAGGAGAAGAATTACCTGCAGCAGCACTTCTCATTGACACAGAAAAACCGGACAGAAGCAGCCAGGAGCTTCACGATGCCGGCGCATAACATCGCGCCTTCACTCTTTTTATTAGAGGCACTGAGTGATCTGCAGGCTCTGTTCCCCTCGCGGGGGAAGTCGTTTGTCAAAGACAGATCCCCTCAGGAGCTCCGCTGGATTTAGGGGTTTCCTCCGCTGTTCATGGGGCACATTTCTCAGAATTACACTCATTCATGATGAGTGAAAGCATCCAGTGGAAAAAAAAAAAGAGGTGCCTCTCGCCTCCATTCAGCAGCCCAGGCCCCTAATCTCTGCTGGGACAGCCCACAATGAGAAAGGAAGGCCGGGACTCACATCAAGGACTGGCCTCTGTAATAAAGGCACAGTGACAATAGATAACATTTCATGGTATAACATCGGCTGCCTCATCCGTGTGTGCTGTGAGGAACTTTTAAAACACTCCAAATGGCTCAGATGTCTTTAAACCACATTCACTCGTCACACAGAAGTAATTACCGTGTCATCATAATGACTGCGTGTGTCATTTCTGCCAGATTTATGAGTCTGGTTTTCAATGATACATGTTTGTGTTACTTTTAAACACAATCTATACTAATGACAACATGCACTAACCTATGTTTTGCCAGTAAGCGATGCTATTTACATAGTACTGCAGCACAAATATGTTGGTGGCCACAAACATAAACGCATGCATGAACAGAATATGATCATTTAACATTCTTTTTCTTCTCTTTTGTTGTATGTATGTTATTGTATCTATCTTCAATGTGAATAAAACCATTCTATTACGCTTTGACAGTACTGTGTACCTTGGAATCAGCTTGTTTCACATCTTCAGTTAAGCTATATGATGTTTACACTGACTGACATATTTAAACCCAAGACTTTCCTGTATGTGTTTTTATGTTTCCATGTATAATGTTTGCCGAATTAATAAAAAGGCCCAAATAGATGAGAATTTGTTGTAGACAGTGTTTCACAAAGTGTCATAACTTTCTTCTAATCTAAAAAATCTAAAATTGTGCTTTTTTTAAAGGGAGTCTCGGGACTTCGTCAAAGCAGTTGTCTGTATTGGTTAAGGCTGACCGTATTTGTAAAATTTGACATATTTACTGTTAATAAAATGTTGACTTCTCTCAGAGATTTTGTGTAAATGCTCAACATGTTGGCAGGTAAAACACGAAAACAGACAGGCTTGGAACAGCTGTGCCACAACAAACTGACGCTTTTTGGAAAAAAGACACATGGACTGTATCGCTTTTAATGCCGAATATAAAAGAAGGCATACGAATACGAATGAATACAAATTTGAGTTAAGTGTCTCGCAAATTTGTTTTACGTTTCCCTGAACTTAAAGGTCCTATCGGTAAGAAAAGTTTAATTTTAAGTCTGATTTCCAACCTTTCAAATAGTCACAGTTTGGGATGGTTGGTTGTGACGGTAGTCAAAGCAATGAGACTCACAAGTAAACTTTTCCTACAAATGAGACCTTTAAACATGAAAATCAGATCACGTATGATCCATTCTGCTCGTGTTTTTAAGCCTCTTCTTCAAGTTTAGCACAGGTTAAAGGATTAAAAGAAAGTGGTCACGTGTGGCCTCGACCGCCTCCAAATG
Organism: Sparus aurata; assembly: GCF_900880675.1. NCBI lineage: Eukaryota > Metazoa > Chordata > Actinopteri > Spariformes > Sparidae > Sparus > Sparus aurata. Next base: position 19,247,497 of record NC_044205.1, read on the forward strand.
TGGTGTATCTTTATCACTGTATTACTGTAAACGTTATTTGTTTTGCACTGCATGCTCACCTGTATATTGTCACATTTCTGCATGTTCAGCTCATCTGCTGTGCACTGAATCTTTGTCCTTACAACTACTGTAATTTGAATTAATGAATTGGAGGCTGACTAATCGGGCATGCCTCTAATTATAACCGAATTGTACAGTTGCTTCCAAGAAACTTGTTGTCAACTGGAACCTACAGACTCAAAGAAATAAAAAGTTCTTGGATTTAATCGTTCAGTTTATAAGAAGCTATAAATATCACAGAATTTGGGGATACATGCACTCGTTGCCAGACACTGCACAGTGAAACGTTGTGGAATTCACTGTGAAGGAAAGAGCTGCTGTTGTGTCAGAAAATAAAAATGTATTACTGTGATTAGTTGCGTGCTGTTGCAGTCCTATTGTAGATCAATATTAGTCAGCTTTGATAGAAAACGGATCTCCATACTTGGATGTTTTATTTAGGCAGTTTTATTTTTAATATTAAAGGTGCACTGTGTAGTTTTGGGAAGGACATTTTAAACAGAGGAGAAAGATCTTCATTGACTGATTTGTTTATGCCTAAACAAACTAAATAAACACACTCTCTTTCATTTCATAACTGAATAAACAAACCTGACCTTGACCTTAAAGGACGACAACATTTCATTTACTTTGTTTATATTTGGCGGACCCTGCCACTGTTCTAGCTTCAGTGTTTTCCCCTTCTTTATTCAGTTAAGGGAAAAAAAAAACAAACATTTCTGAGTTCGTATAATTACCTCATTAATATTTTAAATATTAAAATTCAGAGTTTGAATTTCTTCCCCAAAACAACATGGTGCCCCTTTAATATATGTTTTGCATTGGTTTTCAGAATCGAAAACAGCAACCTGGGCAAAGTAAACAGCCTGTGTGTGTGTTGGTTCCATAATGAGGTGCATTAACAGACTGGCTGGAGGCAGTCTGCAGGATATCTGGCCCGGAAAAACTTCACCTCGTGGCTCTGTGACCTGCTTATCACCTGGAAGAGCACCAACGAGCACGCTCTGCTCATTTATACCTCACACCTGCTGCAAACCACAAACAACTACACACTAATTTGTCCTCTATCTGTTAACCAGTTCAGTCTGGTGCACCAGAACCGGTGGCCTAGTTTTTTTGTTTTTTTTCTCTTTTCTTTTTTAAACCAAAAGAGCCAAACAAAGCCAGAGGACGTTTTTTTGGTAAATCGCGGTAGCCCTTGGAAGCCGGTGGCGCTCTCCTCTTCTGGTGTTGTTGCTAGGAGACGGTGGGTCTAAAATCTGGCTTCGGCGAGGTGCACCTGCTTCGCGGGGTCTGGCACATTGGGGTGTCTGCACATTCAACACATGGGAGGAAAGAAGTGATCCGAGCTGCATGATGAGTCTTGGGGTTCGGGGGGTTGGGGAGTTTTTATCGTCATTAGATGGGAGTGAAATCTTCGAGGACAGGTGTGGAGTGTGTGCAGGTGTTTTTTTTTTCTCCCCTCAAACGCGCTCTCCTGAAACTGCAGCGACCGTCCTTCCTGCCGTCTTTTTTTTGCGAGCGAGCGAACGCAGCGTGAGCCCAAAAGTCAATAAAGGACAAAAGGATTTAAATTCACGCGGCTTATGTGATTTTGAATGCGGAGTGTAGAGCATCCTCTCTGAAGGCAGTCACGCCCAGTTAACGGCTCGGTCCGCAGAGATGGAAAAGATGCTACTTTTGTGAGAGAAATGGGTCAGTTGCATTATATTTCTTAACATGTGGGATGTGAGACGGGGGTGATAAAGGCAGCGAATGTGTGACTGTATAACTAGAGGGTCGTCTTTAGGATACATCTCCAGTCGCTGTACTGTTGACCACTCAGCTGGGGCCGGACAGCTGCCTGCCGTGACCCCGGGAGCATCGAGAGGAGCTCCACTGTACGTCAAACCATGTGGAAAAAAATGATAACAGCCTGCATAACTTTTCGAGCTTCACACCTTTGTATTTTGAGCGTCAAAAAAAAAAAAGACCTTGTTAGGAGAGGAAGTGAAGAAAGAAAGTGAAACAAAGCTTTTCTCTCACGTGAAGATGAAAATAGCACTTGAGTCTGACTTTTCCTGGCGTCTCATTGGCTCCTCTGTGCTGCTATGTGTGTCAGCCTCCATCTGTGTGTGTGTGGCTGCTGGCCTCCACTGTACTGTGCATGTGTCAGACTGGAGCGCCTCCAGCTCCAGTCTGGAAGATGATCAGCTGGGGCGCGACAGGGTCCGCCGGGGAACCAAAGCCAACATCCAATAAACACGTCCGTATACGCGCGCTGACCCGCTGAGCTGCGGAGTGTTAATTGTGCTGTGGGTCATTAGGCTGAACACAGGCATATTTCAGACCTGGCCTCTTTGCAGGATTTGACCTTCTGCTGGGCACCCTGGGTAATCCTGGATGTGGGTGCCAGCGCCAAACTGACTGGTGTGAGCCGCCAAGCCAGAATTATCACTTTCTTCATAAATAATGATGAGGGGAGGCGACCTAGTGGCCGTGTTAGCGGATATATACCAAACACATTTCTATAAGTCGGGTTTGTGCTTCTCGCACATCAGAATCATTTAAGGTTTTTGCGCTACAGTGTTTTTCTATTTCTCAAGTTTCTTTTGTTCATCAGTTCCACAAAGACAGTCTTTTCTCTTCTTATTTCATAAACATCACCCTGAACAATCGAAACAAACTCAAACGAGCAGCTTTGACCAAAATGACTCAATCATTGCAATCATACTCACCACCGTCTTTGAAAGGATTCGCCAACTGGGTGCGCACTTTCAAAAAACCTAATTTGTCAGTGGTCAAAAATGGAAGAAGAGTGGCGATAAGAAACATAAAACAGGTGTCTTCAAAGGTCCGGTATTTGCATTTACTCCAAAGCAATCCTGAAAAAACAGCAAAACTGGTTTAAAGATTGAGCTCTTAAGGAACAACCTTACCAAAAAAAAAAAAAATCCTTAAGTAAAAATGATTCGACCCAATTAGTCTCAGTGTGTCTGAACAGTTTGTGCCTTCTGCAGTTGGCAGCCACACTTTTGTAGAAACTACTTCACCTAAAAAACCACAGCTGAAACACATTTTACGGGAACATTTCAGCACCTTTCTGACAACTCGCCTCACCGCAGCACAAAAAAACTAATCTGTTTCTGTATATCCGTGTCAGTCATCACCCACTGTTGGTTTAAAATCTCAGTTCAGTCTGTAGAGTCTGCGTCTTGTTTTGTAAGAATTGCCTCTAAATACCGTCCAATGAATTCTCTCTGATGTGAGCAGTGTTGGAAGGAAAAGTCACGGGTTGAACATGTGAAAGAGAAAAAAGATTTCATCAAGAAATGGCATTAAAGTATTAAAATGCAGAAAAAAGTCCCCTGTGACTATTACCCTGTTACATATTACATTATTAGCGTATTACTCGTGCATTTAAGACACAATATATAAGAATTCTGCATCAAAATTGTCTGAAAAACAAATTAACTTGAGTTGAGTTGTGTACGTACGTCATCCCAAGTTTCCACTATTTCCACAAATTTCCACAACTTCAGAGAAATCCACAAGTTCACTCAAGGTAACGGTGCGTTTCATTTGGTCGCCTGTCGCCACTTCCAGGAGAGTTAGAGAGTTAGATTTCTATCAGCGATGGTGGTTGTTGTCACCAGACACACTGGCTCTCTCTCCTCTTTACCTCCTCTCTTCCCTGTAACATTACGTAGTGAAGTCACATTTCGCCTCCGTCTCCAGTTGACAGTCAACATTACAGAACATAAACACCCGACAGTGGAGGTCAGCTCCACCCGCCATCACTGCTGCAGTCAGGTTGATAAATCCACTTTTTAAACCTGAAAGTTCAAACTAATCTCTGAGCCCACCTTCCGTCGGTAAACTGCTTTGCATAAATGCAGAAAAGGATGCGACTCCAGGTGTTTATTCCTCCAGAAGGTTATGGATCTGCACCATCTCCCCCCTCCACCTGGCCCTCACCACACAACACTTGACAAACGTCTTTTGTTCCGCCGTGATAGACAGAACTCGTACTTTTGGATTTTTCTCCATGAATTGATTGATTGTTTGTTCAAATGATTTATTCTGAGTAGACTAGTGAGAAATGCATCACAATGAATAGAAAACTATAACTTATTGAAATAATTAAAAGGAAAAGCAGCAAACCTTAACTTTTGTGAAGCAGGAACCATGAAATGTTTTATATGAAAAATTATATCAACTATTATCAAAGTAGATGGCAATTCATTTTACTATCAGTCGACTAATTGATTATGCTTTTCAGCTGTATTTGATGACTGTTGGGTGGTTTAATCTACGAAAGAATGATCATTTATAAGCTCTTCCTTTGTTTTACGTGTAAAAAGTTGTAACTAAGGCTGTCAAATAAACGGAGTGGCTAAAAAAGTCGAGCATCTCCCTCTGAGATGTGGTGGAGTAGAAGTAGACAAAGGTGTGAAAAGAGAAGACTGACAGTAAGTACACATTTACTATTTGCTTGTATTCGTTGTTCTCATTTCTCACAACATTTGTTTGTGCTCGTGGCTCGTTTGGTTTTTGGTTTTCAATTAAAAATGAGGATTAAACTCTCTCTTCTCTGTCGTACTGAAGCTCTTCTTGTGTTCGGAGGATTCAGCAGCAGGAGCGCAAACGCACACAAACTGTAACCCGATCTGTCCCGACACATTTCTCATGCGGCCAGAAAATCTTGAAGGGGATGCAGGAGCGCTCCCGTTTTTTGAAATCTCAGATCGAGGGGCTAAAAAAAGGAGGAGAAAAAGGTCAATTTGACGACCCTTTTACCTTTCAGAGAACCCGTCTCTGGAAGCCATCTCTGTGATTTATGAGCCCACTCAGGTCAATGGGCAGATCCATTTAAGATGCTCAGCGAGGCAGATGGGGAGAGAGTACAGTAAGTCTTCTGGGAGGGCAGGAATCATCCGCTCTGCTCGTTTGATGTGTCTGTCTGGGCCGCGGCGGATGATACTTAGGGTGGTTGGATGGGTGGTGGTGCCCCGCCGGCCATCTATTTTTCCACTTTTTGGGAACAACAGCCCGCTGTTTGAGTCTCTTTTTTGGTTAATGTTTATTTGCTCAGTGGGGCTAAAGGGGTTCAAGGGAAAAGCAAAGTAAGAGACGGATAGGGCCTGGAGCCTCAGACCTATTTCATACAATATCTCCTCTCCAGGGCTCCTTCGTTAATGGTCTGCTAGTGGTGGTGACTGAGCATAAGGAGGGGTGACAAAGATGGATTATTCTGTTTATTGCAGTGATACTGACACCGATAATCTTTCCATTCACAATTACGTGTTTTCATTTGGGTTCGCATATAATTTCATGTCACAATTTCCTCCCACCCCAACCCCCCCGGAGGACAAAAAAACTCAGAGAAATAAAGTTCTTACAGAGTTTCAAAGCACAATTTTCCTTTCATGCGTTCACATCCTCATATCAAAACAAGGGTTCAATTGTCAGCGACTCCCAAAACAATATATCAGCGTTCCCTTGGCGAGACGACCGTTGCGGCGTCCCAGCAACAGGCATACTGGACCTTTGTTGTATGACCGCAGTTTGGTTTAGTTTAGGCACTAAAACTACTTTAGGTTCGACAATACATCATCGTTTGGGTGAAAATCACTATATTACTTACAGTATGCAACTTCAGTTACAAATGTACCTGTGTTACGTTACGTAATTGTAAGAAAGACAAGAAGAACTCACTGTTGACTTCTGGTTTCACTCTGGACACAAACAGCGCCTTCCTGAATGATGGCTTGTTCCCACATACATCTAAAATCCAATGTGAAAAAGCCTAATAAGAGCCAATGGTGAGACACTTTCAGGATGATGATCATCATCTAGCTAGCAAACAATTCCTGATGGGTTTATATACCACACAGCTGGACAGTGGAGATTGTTCAGAAGCTCTATATCAATGCTCTTGAGTTCAGGAATGGCTGCTATACTTTGTGCATCTGAACCCTGAGCAGTGCACCGAGCAGCTCCCTCTTCAGATGAACCATCGCCTCACCTACCCACTGGCTATGCCAAGAAGGAGGCCACAGCAGTTAGCTAACCCCGACCCTGGGCTCCAGAGATTTAAATCACTACGCGCCACAACCAAGAACCGCCAGACTTAGTTCTGGGTCTATGACCTTGTTAAAAATATACGAAAAGCTCATCCAAGAACTGGTTTGACTTTGACACAAAGAAAACAAAGGTTGCCCGGGTGCAGTTGTTCTGCTGACAGATCAGATCGAATTCCGGTTCTATTTTTAGAAACAGGAACTGCGTCTAACAAATATGGAAGTTGCGCGGCTCAAATTAATGACTAATTTGTAGATCACATCGGAGATCTTCTCGCTAAAACTGCCCCTCCTGCTTTTGATGGTCGAAGAAGGGTGGAAAATATTGTCAACCTCAGATGAAAACCTTGTGCTCCGTCCTCCATCACTTGGTGAAAGTTTGACAAAGTAAATGCAATCACAATCTGGGTACAGGAAAACATAATGAAAATTGTATCCTTGAACGAGCCCCTCTATGGACCACATCTGTGGCTGTGTCCGACATTGAATGTGTAAATAATGGGCTATTACCGACTGGCATACAAAAGTCAAAAACGGCTCCCACTTTTTTAAGGAGCCTTTTAAAAAGAACATTTTCTGCAGCTCTCAGGTCGAGCAAAGACTAAGAGCTTGTGTCCACATCATGTTTTTCTCCTAGCACCAGCTGAATTGTTTGTACGTCTTATATTCCTGTCAATGAGGACGGAGCGTATGCAGCACGCTGTCTTTCTTCAGACCACTTTGCCTTTTTTCATGCGGCTGCTCTGAGTGCTTCGAGTTGAAGATCTCAACTTTTCAGAAAGCCGATGAGGTCGTCACTGTTGCTCTTTTTCATGCAAACATACATATATTAGAGGGGTCGGGACTCGTGTTCTGCCACCCGGGTAACAAAGAAAAAAGCTTGTCTCTGCCGTGTTTTCCAATCCTGATACAGACGACAGAAAAGTCCATTTGTAGGCGCAGATTGTCTGCATTTATATATTGTAGCTTGTTGTAAGCCGTGTAGTCGACCCTCTGTTACCAGAGTGTTAACTCACTTAATCAAAACCAACATGCAGCTTCTTTTTTTATTCAACACAGCGCTCCAAAGCATTACTTGCCAGCCCTTCTGATTTTCACTGAAGACTCCAATTTTTCATTTGCCATTTTTCAGGTTTCTTCTTGGGGTCACAATTCTCCTGTCTTTCCTCCGATTTGTGACAATTTTTCACACATTTTCCCGCTTTTAGTGATCATAACCTGTTTCTGGCACTCTACAGTGTGTAGTCTGCTGTCCTGTTGCACCTCTTCAGTGAGAGAAATGGATAGAGGAATATTTTAAACAAATCTCAGACGCCCTGGAGAGAAGAATTCACATTTAATTTGTAATTGTTTTAAGGAAAAAGGCTGTAAAATCTGCCACGTCTAATTTTCTGACAATCAGGGGCTGCACCGCGTGATAAATATTACTTTATGCTGCAGTTTACACTTCTTTCTTTTAATTCTTTAAATTTCACCAGAATACAGGAAACACAAACACAATATTTGGGGGGTTTAGGACCCCCAGAGCCCTGCTTTGGTTTCAAAATCCTCCCTATCTTTGAGGTCTCAAGGTTGGCAAGTGTGCCTCCAAGGGCACTGTCAACGCTTTTCCGCTAGAAGGAAATGTAATGTGGACACTAAGGAGGCCCTAAGGATCATACATGAGCAGAGCCATGATGATGTTTATCCGCTCCACACCTCTCTCACCATCGGGCGCTGAAATCCTGCGAAGCTATCTAGTCAGACATTTACAGACCAGAACATGAAATGAATAAAAAAACTGATGAACTTTAACATCCACAATCTCACAGTCACTACAGAGATACCGTTTAAATGTTATCATGTCCTGTATTAAATAATATCAGGAGGATAATTGGTTCAACGAAAGTGGCTTCTGGGGGTTTAAGGTGGTGAAATTCAGCAGAAATTACACTTGACATTTTCATTCATGGTTCGAACCTCTGGGGTGATACTCTGTAAATGACAGATCAGCAACGCCAAAAGACAGCGCCCGTGTCTCTTTGTTGCCTGAGAGACACCGAGGAGGCTCGTTGTCGAGTACCACTCCCACATCCTCTTCTCCCACTGTGGCACGAGCCTTTTAACCTCAGCGTCTTCCACACTAAACAGTATTTCCATCAGACGGCGTGGTGTGCCCTGGTGGTTTGCATTGATGTCGCTATCAATCTCCTTCTGCCAGCCAACAGGGACCTTTCACAGGAAATCAAACAGCGAGCAGCTACCTTGACTCACCATCGTGCTGAGCGTGAGCATCACATTTGGTATTCACAAATTCGAGATGTTTGTTTTATCCTGCAGGAGAACCACGTGGGACATGAAGAAAACATGGAGAGCAGCATAAAGCTTAGAATACTACAAATACAGATTGTTCATCTCGTTTGAAATGGTCGATGGTGTTAATTCACGTTTCTAGAACATTTTCTGCTGTGTGGTTTGGGAAACGGCTCCTAACATGCGGTTAGATAAACATATCGAGGTTGAGCTGAAATCAAAGGTGAAATCCGATGAGAGATATGATGAGGGAATTTTGTAATGTTGCATATTTTACAGACAATACAGCTGTTCAAGGTGCCTTACAAAGTGCATAAAAGATGAAAATATCATTACGCTGAGAACAAAATAATTTCACAAGAGATCAAGGAGGGATTAGTAAAAATCAAAGTGGAGACAGAGTCAGTGTTGAGCATCAAAATTCAATCTTGTCCTTTGGAACATGCGTATCTGTGATAAACGAATGTAAAATCAGGGCTCATTTAAAAGGTTTTACCTGAGCTTTTGACTTAACATCCCAGCTTTCTTCAGCAAATTGAAACTTAACCTACAATAATTGTGCAAATCTCCTTATTTTATGTCCAATATCATCTCAAACAAAACAAAAACAAAAGACGTTTTCTGAGTGTTGGGTGAAGAGCCAGACCTTCTGGAGGAATAAACACATCTGATTCTGTTCTGATCTGGGGAGGTTTAGTGACGAGAGAAGAGATTTTTTTCATATCCCCTAGTAAATAGGACACTTGGCACCCAAACATTCACACTCTCTGCGTGTGCCTTTGTCCACTTGCTAAGCAGCTAATATACAGTAAAGTAATCTGACTGTTTGGGACAAACACCCACTAATAATCCTGTTTGACTCGTGCTGGTAACTCAAGATTAAGAATTCTTTTCACACACCATTAAACAACATCTGTTTGTGTAACATCTGTGAATGCCAACTATTGTATGGTTATGGAAAAGTCGTGGATACGGCAAATAAACAAAGATTAAGGCATGGTTATGGTTAAAAGATCCTTATAATGGTGAATAATGACAACTCAAAGGTTAATTGTGGGTCCGTGAACAGTCTCCTGCATGAATCTGATCCGACAACCTTTGTACCTAAACCCAGACTTTCTGCCTCTGCACTTAATTGTCCAAAACAGATGCAGTTTCAAGTCATACTGGGCTGGATAACAAGTGGTTGACTCCTTTCTTTGTTTGAATTTGGTCTTTGTTGTTGGGTTTGAAAAGCTCCTCCTTGATCTTTTCAGGCCCGTCCACTGACTCTTGGACAGTGGATGACCTTTGACCCGTTCCAATTTGATGCTTCATTGTGGCTCCGGTCTGACGTTCCAAGAAAGCAGATGTTTGTCCGCTTCCCAACTGTCTTTAATTTGAAATTTACTTTGCGTTATTACTATACTATACTATAACTTGTTCTTCATTTTCTCTCAATTTTTCCATTTTCATTTATTAAGAATTCAAAGCGTGAAGATTTGTTCCTGAAACATTTTGTCTGGTTAAATAAAGGTTGAAGAAAACAGCCACTCTTCGATAGGATCACGAACACGGTCGCCTCATCCTCACGTTTCCAGCAAAGACGAATATTCCTGATTCCGGTGGTCTATAAAGAGAACGTCTCAGGTTGCTGCTCTCTAGCAGGGCGTGTTATGGTTGCACATTCCCCTTCCGAGGTTCGGGCTCGGTGCCACAGAGGACTCGGACTCTGGGTTCATGTGTCACCCGCTTCTCATCCCCTCACCTGCCAACAGGCTCCTCATTCCTCGGGTTCCAAAGAGGTCAGTCCCTGGATCCAGTGGAGGTTTTACTTCACACAGTCAATAAGCGAGGAATGTACGGCGTACTGTGTCCTGCAGGTGTGAATCTGGGTCATGACCTTTGTCTGATATTATGGTGTCTTCCACAGTGAGGAGAGAGAGCAATCTCTACTTTTCCACTGGCTGAAGTTTCTTTTAGAGGTCCGGGGGAGAAGGATTGTTGTGTTGGCTGGGTGCAAAGTCCTGGTTTTCAAAGGGGAAATGTATTTTATGTCATTAGGATAACATTACAGAGAGAGAACTGGAGTCTCTGGTGAGTGCTGAGTTTAATGATGGACCCAAATCTTTATACAGACGCCATTAAAGGAGACATATTATGCAAAACTCACTTTTTCGTTGCTTTAGTGTGTATATTTGCATATCCGGAGTGCCTCCCCACCCCTTAAGAATGATTTTTCGACCACTAAGTCAATGTTTTGTAAACTGGCGGAGTCAGGAAATGTGTCTCTAAAGGAGCCAGTTGGATTTCACCCGCGCTGTTACGCAACAGTACGGGTGATTTGAATACTCCCACCCTCACGCTGGATATCTCCTCCCATATTACGCCGGCTACCTGAACGAGGATCCGCCATTTTCTCGCTTCACTCGTACGCGACAGCCTGAACGCTACCATGTACAACCCGAAAGCCAAGCACTCCTGCTCTGTCATCGGATGCATGGATACTCGTGTTTTCCTTCATCGCTTCCCTACCAAAGAGGATATCAGAGCAAAGTGGCTAAATTTTTTTTTTCAGGGAAATGTCCCAGCTTCAGTGAGCAAAAGTGTTTTTGTCTGTGCCAGTCACTTCACGCCGGACTGTTTCAGCAACCAGGGTCAGTATAAGGCTGGACCAATTTTGACCAAAGCATGTCACAGACATTTCATTAGATACCAGGGAACTAGATTAACTTGTAGAAATAGGGTATAATATGACTCCTTTAAAAAACAACCCTTGCTGTTGGAAATCTATTTGACGTGACTCAGACAAAAGGGTTCATGGACAAGATAATGTTTTAATTTTGCTTGTGTTATGTTAAGTCACATTTTCCTCACGTTCTGACTCTGTTTAGGCACATTATAGTGACTGGGTTTGAAAACAAAAGTTTACCATCCAAACTTAGTCACATTTTCAACAGAATTCTGAGACAATCTGCATCAGAAAAGGTGAGTTAATGTGCATTTCCATTCGTTGGTGGTGCTGATTCTCCAGTTGCGTGCCATTAAACCACTGCAGAAGAAGTCGGTGAAACGAATTGACATATTAAAAGATCTCCAGTCAAATATCAAATGGTGAAAAACATGATGCAAATAAAATGGTATCCACACCGATCAGATGTTTTCAACTGCTGCCATTTTCCGTCTCTTCCTTGGATCGTAAACTTGAGCGACAAATATGTCAAATGCTTTATATACATCGTTATCGTTATTTGCTTATTTGTTTACATTGAACTTCGTCGCCCTCCGTTTTTATTGATTTACTTTTACTCTTCTACCTCAGCTGATTGTTTGTCTCCATCATTCTTTTCATTCTCAACATTTGCAAGTTCAAAATGTGCATAACAACACATATAAATGCACTTAAAACAAATTAATACAAGCCAACACATGATTGTAAGCAGCCTGTAGTAAAATAGTAAAACACATATACATGTAGATTTTCTTGAAACTGTAGCTAAACACCCGCTACTAAGAAAAGAAATAAAAATGTTAATGACTGTTGTTCTATATGGCCTCATTGACTATAGCTATTAGTGTGCTAATTAAAAAAGGCTAATTTAGCAAACCAGCCAACTTTAAAGCATTAATGTTCACGTCTTTATAAATACACGGTGAGTTTACATTGAGACAGTGCTGGCTGTCTGAGCGCTGAATGGATCAGATGCATCAGTGTGGAAACGATCAAGCTCTCGTGTCAAAAGCACCACAGAAATCCTTTCAGATGAAGTCCAACATGTTCATTTAGACCTGAAAACAATTACCAGGCTGCCAGAGGCGATGCTGCATCATCATGTCATTATGTATTCACTTAAAAGGCGTTCCTGTGGTGCACATGTTGTGTGGCAACATCCGAAATGTAGTTTGGACTCAGACTGCCGTTTTAGGCTGTTGGACTGTTTTACCTGTTGTCCAATTTCCTACTTTTTCCGAAGTGAGGAACAATCAAAGAGAACTGACTCAAACCTCCACCTCCCCCTTTAATGCTCCCCTTCGGCTGGATGCACGAATATTGGGAAGCTACAGTCTGAACTTAGTGGAAGTTGGCCAGATGTTTGGACCACCGGGGTAAAGACAAGCGACACCAGGAAGACTTTTATTACGTAGGCCACTTATCCCAGCAGGAAATGAAGAGCTCCTATTATGAGCCTAATGTAGCGGAATGCTTGTTACAAGTTTTGACAGCATCTCTCCACATCATCGCTGCCCCGTGAGCCGCTGTTATTCACTCTAATCAAACAGGGACTGAGTCTAAGTGAGTTATTTTCTGCTTTACTTGATTGATTAACTAAACCTGAGTGCAGAGATGGGTGTGACTCATTTTAACAAACTTTGATTAAACTGATGGTTTTTGTTGTTTAAGCCCATTAACTAAAGACTAAATCATCTGCCTGCACTTCACATTAACATGAACATAAGAGTTTAATTTGATTCCAGGAAGTTGTACGTTTACAATCATGACAGCCTTGAAATAGTTTTGAAGGACATTTTGTCAGTCTGAACAGTAAGTTATCACTGCATGGGACCAACACGTGTGTCCAGTGATGAAGATCAGTTAACCCATCTCAGGTTCTTCTCCGCTTGGGAAAACAGGACCAAAAATCTGAGGTAGAGTTGGTCGTCTAGTAATTGGAAGGTCACTGGTTCGATTCCCGGCTGCCCCGAGAAGCACTCTTGTATGGTTGTGGCTCACTAGGTAGAGCAGCAACATGACCATCGTGGGTCAGGAAATAATTACTTTGACTCTCAGGTAGCAGTAGCAGTAATACAATCTTGGCCCAGGAGCTTGAGTGAGTTTCGAGTAACCGGAGGGCAGCAGTAGTAGTAGTAGTAGCAGCACAACCTATATCAGCTGTAGCAGCAGCAGTACGGCTGCTGTACATCAGGAAATAGAGTGCGTCGTCAGGTAATGGATTCCCAGGTAGCAGTAGTAGCAGCTGTGGGTCATGCAGTAGCAGTTATAGTAGCAGTAGCAGGACTAGTACAACCATTGTGGCTCAGAGGGTGGAGTGAGTCATCCAGTAACCAGAGACTCAATCATGAAGGAAAAAGTAAAACACATCCAATCTCAGTTGAATTACCAATCAAAATGTTTTAAATCTGACAAAATATGCACTATACATGAAATGTGTCTATCTATCTATATATCTATCTATCTATCTATCTATCTATAACTATTAAATGTAAAACAGGCCCCAAACGGTGTTCCTTTAAGGTGGCAGGAAGGTAAATTCATAGAAACTGTGCATTGGTCTGTTTTCCTGCTGCCAGTCTGGGAACAAGATGCCAACATGAATTTACAGCCATCTGTGAATCCGGCCCCGTACCACCAGCCACATGTAGACATCTCAGGGCTCCTCTGATAATAGGAGTTAATAAGCACAACAACCTAATTACACTTCATAATGGAGATGACTAGCATGTCTCAATAACACAGAGGGGGGTCTTCAATGAACAATGGGGTCCATTGCTGGCGGGGTGGAGACCTCCTGACTGTGACCCTGACACATTCACCCACATCAAATAACTGCAGACAAACACGCGGCCGTTGCTATACAGAAGGAAGCTTTTAGCGTGTTTTTTTTTAAAACCATCGAGAGGCCAGCCCCGGTGATGGTTTGTCTTTATCGACTCGGGGGAAAAGACTGGAGGCCACAGACTATTTTTTCTTTTTTTTTTTCTTTCATAAAGCAGGCAGAGGTCAAACAAAAGGGCTGCACACTGTACTGATTGCTCCCAGGAAATCTAATTTAACAGAGCGAAGTTCTGATCTGACAGAGATCTTTGTCAAGCATTGTCGAGTAAACACCACGGAGCAGAACGAGTAATGTATAGAGACATAAACACCCATCACTCACACGGGTCAGTCCATCTACAAAGCACTGTTGAATAACTTATCCTCCAAGTGAGGATAAAGAATATTAATATTTACAGTGAAGAAGACAGAAAAAATGTAGAAAATAAATGTACAAAGAATATTATGTTATTATAAAATTATGTTACAATACATAAATCAAATTTTCAGAGAAGCAAAGAATAATCACAGATACCACAGCAAGAAAGAATTGTTCAAATAATAAAGGAGAAAATCAAGAAAAAAATAAAAGTGGATACTCCACTAGAAGAGAGAGAAATATCTTCAACTTGAACTAAAACTAAAAAGATTTTTTTTCCTTAAGCATAATATCTGCTCTCTAAATCACAAATCGTTGTCCTCAGAAAACCGTAAACCAAAAGAGATGCATTTTAATTTTACATGTTCTTGTATAATGGACATGTATAAAGGATGGATGGAGGCCTTATTTCTATACACCGAGTATGGTCTTGCATAAAGCAGAAACATTAGAGCAGACGGTCTCCCTGAGCCAGACAGCAGACTGCTACACAGAACACGCTCGCTTTCCTGCTGCAGTGCTCTTCTATCCAACACACCAACACAAACACGTGACTTGTCCTGTACATCAGCTTGTTGAACAGGCGACCAGTCGAGCGTTGGTCCGGCTCAATGCTGGTGTGGTTCTATTCACTGATGTGAGTAGCTGCCCGATCCGAGCAGCGTGTGCACAGGTGTGTCTGATACACTCGGACAAACTACAACTACACACAGAACTGCAGTCAAAAGTTAGTTTGCGATTGTGATGACACTTGCTAATGATTTTTGAAAGGGACTTTACAGATAAGAACCATATTGCCGAAACATTCACTGGAAGCGCCGATTTACGTGTGGCTTGTTTAGTGGTGTTCAGTACCTGGCTGTCCACGACGGCAGATGACCGCGTTGGAACGTAGCTCGCAGCTACTCAGGCTCTTCTATACAGCTCCTCAAAGGAAGAATTGTTCTGTTTTTGGCAAATAAACTGGGGGAAAAAAAAGGGACACAAGAGGAGATGATTTGTCCGTAAGGTCAAATTAGGGGGTCAGGCAGATGTTTGTACAGCGGTACACGTTCAGCCAGTTCTCGCACTATACTCTCTTTTATAAACCAGACCAGTTGCACAAAGCATCGGTGAATTTACACGGAGGAAGTTTCAGAATGTCACTTTTTCAGTCTTGGTAACATAAGGTAAAACTAAACCTAAATGTCAGAGAATTCACACACTGTAGGTAGAAAATAAGCAGCATACCATCAGCTAACGGTCTTCTAGAAACATCTTCCGCTGGTATGCTGGAGCAACAATGACTCCTGCACAAGTCAGTGATCCCAACCTGTTGTCGTGCACTCTGGCCACTCTGCCTTCAGGCCACGGTTAACAATGTGCCGTTTCATGTCGGGAACAAAAGAGCCAAACTAAATCCTCCTCATATGTTCAAGTTGTGGGAATTCCAGGCCCTTAACCTGGTCATTAAAGCTGTCTCGTAATGAAACTCAAGCCTCACCTTGACTGAGGGATAGAAAAGAAAAAAAAGCCGTGCAGGACGTGCTTGGGAGTGTTTGAGAGTGTGTGCATGTTCTTTTTTTATCTCAAATATTTCAGGATTGCATCCTTGGAGAACAATAAGGACGGACATACGTCTGTGCATCTGTAAATCATGTGTTCGTGTTCTCGTGCGCGTTTCTTCCCCCCTGCAGCTACTTCTCGTTCGGTGTATCTGGCCTTGTCGCTGCTTTTCTCTCAGCTACTGTGTGTGTACAGCAAACGTCCTAACTAGCTGATTTATTGGGCTACACATGCATCGTACAAACCCAAACCGCATGTGAGCTAACCCCCTTTTCTACCTCGGGGCGACTCTCTTCCGGCCTCTCATGCCCCTTATAGAAATATGCAGAGGGGTTGTGGGGTCAGCAAATTCATTGCAGTGAAGGTGCTACAAGCGAGAGCGACTCGTTTGATCTCAGTATGGCGCTTGTCTCCAATAAATTAACTGGCAATCGAGGCTATTTAGTTTGGTTGGGGGCCATTTGTGCAGGCATCATTAACTGGCCAAATTCAGGTATTTATGGGAAAACGTGTGCTTTGTCCTCATTGAAGCTCTTTGTAAAGGGTAAATGTGCGGTGCAGGGGTCCTGCTTCAAATTGCTGTGACTCAGTACCCGGATGATGAACTTTCAGGGGAAAAGTATAATTACTTTTTTAATGAACACATTGCAGAGGTGGTGTTTTTTCCACTTCAAAAGCCCCTTGTTTCTCATATAAATGAAAGGCACTTATTGCTAACAGAAGCCCGTGCACTGGCCTCGTCTCTATACATCAGTCACCCTACAGTCAATAAAGGCCTCAAGTTGAACTGTTATATCATCATTCAGTCCAGATGCCCAAAGAGATCAGAGTTTTTCATTAAAAACCAGCCTAATCCCCCATGGAAAACTGTTTTTATAGCGGAGTAAATTGCACCTTGCTGCTGCTGTATGCAAACACCCACCACAGACCCACCACTTCCCTGTCATACTTAAACCTGAGACGACGCTTCCTCTGCGCTTCGACACCCTCTTCTCTTACTTCAGAGTTTCAGGAAGGCGAGCCAGGCCGGCCCTTTTTTTTTTCCTTTTCTGCCGTCAATGGATTTCACATGGCTTCCTCCGAGAGCTGCCGCGAAGTCATCCGCCAACACTCCATCACAGGTGGTCAAAGCGTCTGTCTGTTCGCCCACGTCACGGCGGCCTTTCAACCCCTCGGATGCTCGAGCAGAGGAGGTTTCCATGAGGAGGGTGGCTCAGCTCTGAAGTATCATCATCTGGCCAGACTTCCTTCCTTGGTTAACCGTATGTCTGAACAAAGAATACGAGAAGACCCTGATGTCATGTGTGGGCAGATTCATTTACTTTTGCTTAATTAAATGCAAGAAGGTGGAAGATTACTAGCAATCCTCCCACTGTTCTACTAATAGATATTGTTCCTGATAGAAGAGAGATACTGCTCTACGTTTACATTCTTTTCAATCTTACAGTGCTTTCAGCTTGTTGTTTTGCTTCTATCCTTAGAATACAATGTTTGATATTTTACTTTGCACTTGTGTATTCCGCTATTACCTGTTCCCTTCTTGAACCATTCACTTCACTCCTGTTAAAGTACAATGGCAACATAAATCAAATTATGCAACAATACAGCATAACCGTGTCAGAATACACATTACTTGATGACACACAGCGAGCATTTGCTGGGATAGTTCATTAAGCGTAGCTAGAAAGCTAACCACAAGCACACTAGCCTGTCTTGAACGTGCTAGTGCCAGCAACAATCACAACTCGACCCTTCATTCTCAGGATTGTAAAGTGTTTGACATATTTTTGTTGGCTAACGTGGACGTCAGCATCACTCTGGTTCTTCTGACAAAACTTTCCGATTAGATTTTTAAATTTGTGCAGAAGATGAGCTCCAAACAAAAGTTTACGATGTTTACATGTTTTTTTCAGCAACTTAATCTTCACAGATGAAATCACCAGAAGTAGCCACATGTTAGCAACTGCTTTTTTTAAGCTTCAAACGTAGATTACTTACTGAGGTATTCATGTTGTAGAACAAAATGGAAACATATCTTGCTTCTATCCTGTAGCTTGTTTTAACTACAGATTTTTAAAAAGAGATTTAACAGGAAAACCCCATTGAATTCCAGACGACTGACCATAAAAGGTAAAACTATATATATTTTTTTGTTTTTTTTTGTTTTGTTTTTGTTTTTATTTTTATTTTAATTTTAATTTTATGGGCGCCGTTTAGCTCAGTTGGTAGAGCGCGCGTCCTGTGTGCTGAGGCTCTGCAGCGGACCCGGGTTCGACTCCCGGCCTGGGTCCCTTTGCTGCGTGTCACTCCCCCTCTCTCTCTCCCTGTTTCCTGTCATATCTTCAGCTGTTCTATCAATAAGGCCAAAAAAATACTGAAATTATATATTTTTTTAACAAACCACACTTATTTTCAGATTTGAGGAATCATTCTTGTTGCCCTCTACTGAGGAGGGAAAAAGATCTCAAAGCAATTGCGCTTTGAACTGTCAGTTAGCGTTTTCTTAGTGTGGCTTGCCGCTAATGTAGCTTGGTTGCTAACAGGGCAAAAATTCACACAGTTTATTCAAAAGATGCAGTTGCTCCACTGACTCTTGTCTCATAACTTTCTGAAACCTCTCTGTGGAGCATTTTATCATCTGATGGAGGATGTTTAAAGAAATAACTCTGGATGGTGAAACACAGCTAATTGAGCTGTAGCTCAAAGGTTAGCGCTGTGAAGACGACTTGCGTGTCAAAAAATAAAACACGAATTGACTAAATTAGTTATAACTATTCATTTTTCATTTCGTTTTAAATGCTGGCACAACTGATCCTTTATTATGATGATGCAGAGTAAGATGAAGCGTCAGATCAAATAACACAACAGTAAGTCACTTGACCCAGTGAACCCTAAATAAGGACGCCCAATCATGAAAATGTGTTTTATGTGACCACAGTCTGCACAGTGAGCTACAGCCCCTCCAAACCCTGGTGATCTATATAGTCCGGCTACTTGTTGTGCACACCGGGGTCATTCACAACTCGAGTCCTGTGACCCCCGAGGGGATGTTTGTCTTTCAATCTGTCAAACTCCATATTTTCACAGCACCGGCTGCGTCTGCTTGTCCGTTTCCTCGTAACTGTCCCTCCCGCTCAACAGGACCATCTGATGTTGTGGCGACCGCACAAATGATTTACAGGCGCGCGGAAAGACGCTGACTTAAATGGGACACCACGGGGGCTGACACGTTTTTCGAGTAAGAATAGTATGTGTGTCTGATGCCGTGTGTGAGAGTGAAGGGGGGATGTCATCTCTGATGAATAGACATGACATACATGCCCATAAGTACTCGCACAACACTTGGATGCGTACGCTATATCTGAAACCAGGTGTAAGATGTCGGCACAAGCTTAGCTCTGTATATTTGTCACTGTGTGTGTGTGTGTGTGTGATATGCACTGTAACATAAGCCAAGAGACCATCTTCAGATTCACCCTCTAAAAATGGGGAGAACTCAGCGACGTTACAAGTTCCTGGAAACAGGAGTTGCCGTGTAGTGTAGTTTTCTAAGTTGGGACACATCTGTCTGTGTTCACATGCACACACACACACACACACACACACACACACACACACACACACACACACACACACACACAAGCTGAGATTTATGAAGCTGTTTTCTGGAATGCGGCTCAACAATTCCTCGCACAACTCACATTGCGAGTTAAAAAAGACACAAAAATGCCAGGGGGCCGAAACTCAATTTGTGTTAAATGTTAGACGGAGGTTAAGTAGAGTCAAAGGTCTTTAAATGGTAGGCAGTGCAGTACATGTGTGTTAGAGTGCGGAACATGAGAAAAAAAACCTCCATAACCACTAATTACATCAGTAAACATCCATTAATACGTTACAGTAAGTCTCGTTAAAGTTGCCATGAAACGGCTAATCGAATCCATCTAATTGGCTTCGGCAAAGTTGTGTGCTTCCCGTAAAAACAGGCAGGAAACATGCGTTACGCCCCATCCCACACCCGGACCGCTGAGTCACCGACGCCCCGGCCGTACGCTCCCAGTGAACACCGCCGGACAGCACAGCCTCCAAGAAGACGAAGGCCAATTTAAAACCAGGGCTGAGTCATCAAGGACTGCTCACCAAGCTAACAGCAGCTGACTACATATAACAGCAGCTAACACTTAGCAACGACGCTACCAGCATCTATCTACCAGGAAGCTCCAAAGGTCACCTCAGTAGAGTAACTGGCCCACGTCGTCGTTCACATAGGGCGCGTACAGCTCCGGTCCGTCATTGAGAAGCTGCTGGTTGTCAGCATGTTTGTTAGCAGTTACTTTAGTAACAAGTGAAGCTATTTCTTGCATCATGTGTCATTGGGATGGACAGTCAGTTGTGTGCAGACAAGACACTGTCCTGATAAATAAGGGCAGCTGCACTTTCACAGCGCTGGTGGTAATCGAATACGCCTGGAGTGACACTTAAAATAAAAAAACATGACATATGTGCATCATTCGTGGGGATGTTAGTTTCTAGTGGGCAGATTTAGGCTATGTAGGGTCAGAAATATTTAGACTATACGTCTTTCCAACGCAGATTTCAGTCTTGAACTTCACACCAGGGGTTGGTTCAGAGGCCATCGGGGTGAGGCGCTGGGGCAATGGTGGCGGAGGGTGGTGGTGGGAGCGATGGTCACAGTATGTCCTGTCCTGGCCCCTCTCCTGCAGCGAGGCCCTGCTTGCTGACAGCGGAATGACATCACCAGGGGGGCCCTTTGTCCCCCTTTTTGGGAGCATTGAAATTTTGCACACAAAGGCTGCGCGGCGCTCCTATCTCCAGATCTGAGTGGACGCAGCACTTTTGAAAATCCCTAACAAGATTAAACCATAGCGCAATCAGCTGTCAGTCCGCACACACTAGCTGCTTCTCAGAACTCACATAGGATCTAAGCCCTGCTGTTTAAACTGAACACGCAAAGGGCCACAGACTATACTATAGCAGGTTGGATGGAAGAATGAGTGAGCAGCTACTATAGAAGCAACAGAAAGGAGGAAAATGGTTTGATGTTTTCCGGATGGCCAGTAAACTCTGAAGCAGATTGTGAAAGGTTGACATGCCTTAATTTTATGCCAGTTAAGCTCACAGACAGCTCTGCCTTCAGTTATTTAAGATAAAGTACCACATCACATCCTGGTTTTTATACCAATTTCCTGTATATTTAAATCAGAGATGAATTAATCTACAATTATTACATTCAAATATGTATTGTAGAGGCTGCTTAGACACATTACACACTAACACAGTAACACTAGTCATGTAAACTATTATTTCTAAAGCTTATTAAACTGTTTACCACCTCAGAAAATTTTAATTCCATTTCCAATCCATTTATATTGACACTAGGTCATATCTCCTTATTGTTTTGTGCTGTTTAATGAGAGCAGGCTACGCTAATGTTAACCCCTTGCAATATTCACAATGTCACTTCTCCTCCAATATTTTGATAGTACTGCATGTTTTTAAATTAGCTTAATTAATCCAAAATGTATACGCTTGCGATGTGAACATGCTGCTCGGCTTGTCTAGAAGTCAACATCGCTAACAATTACGCAAGCTAGCTAGCTGGTGACGTAACGAGGAAATGCAAGGGCAGAATAGAGATGAAGCCGTTGGGAAAATCAACATATTCCCCACGTATATTATAAACTTACAAAGAAAAACCCTTGAAGGCAGCATTACTTTGGCCCTGCGATTAGCAAGAGTTTAGCTGAATTAAGCTATGCTACTGCCTCGTTCAGTTGGATTGACCTATAAAAATAATAAAATTGACAGCTACAACGGATTTAAAGGTATTAAATTGTAGAGTAATGTACAATTCAACACATCACAGAATCTGAGCCGACAGCTAATTGCTGCTCTAAGCTAGCTAACCCAGCTAGACGGAGTTAAATTTTCTGTCATGACTGAATGTAGCTACTGCCACGTGTAGTTATATAGCATGGAATAACGAACTGAATTGACGAGTTACAGTTAAGTAACTTTCGTGTTTCGTTTTTAACAAAAATTTGCAAGCTGTCTGTGCTAGCTGGGGAGATAAGCTAGCTGTCACTCGAGGTAACACCCTCTCCTTAGCCGTCTGTGACATTTTTATATGCTGCTTGTTTAAGTACACATATTTATGACGTAATAACTGTTTAGTGAATGTTAAAACAGATGCTATTAAGTCGGTTTACTGTATTTTGACGTTACGCAGCTCGCTCTTCTTTTGGTCCAAAAAATCAAAAGCAATTCAAATGTCCGTGTTCTCCTTTAGCTGTCTTGAAATGTTGTTTTTGTCTGTGTTTGTGTTGGCTGCTCCTTCTCACTGCCTGCAGGACCTGTTGGTGCATATCCATCCTGTTACATCACTGCGCCCTTGAGAGCTGCTGACTACAAGTAAATCAAGGCCATACAAGTGAGTTCCTTCATCCTCTTTAATTTCAAAGAAATGTCTTTCCCGTGCCGGTACACTGAACCCTTGCGCTAATCTTCAGAAACAGATGAGAGGCTGTTGTTGCTGCTGTTATCCAGATGTGTACAGTATCATGAGGTTTTCTCAGAACAAGACATAACTCAGAAAAGAGAGGCACACGTGATGCGAGTAAATTCTGCCGTTCGTGCTCGATGTAACAGCATATGTCAGGATTTCACAGCTCGTGTCGGACTGTTGCTAGGCCAGCCTCTCCCCTGAAATAACATTGTCATTTTATCAGGATGCAAACAGCTAGAAAGTGTGAGGCCGGCTCGCCATGATGTGGTCTCATCATGTGAATTTTTTATTTGACAGGCTTGGACTTCTTATAAGCCTCCTGTCAAGAGTCTGTGTGGTTCAGGCCTCCACAGAGCCAGGGATTCAGAGAACAATGCAAACTGTGAGCGCTTCACCTGGTTGCCATGACAACCCATCATGAGAAGTCACCTGTACTATGACTAAGTTTGTTGGTACATGTCTGATGTCCAATACCAGGGTTGTAAAAGAGGCTCTTGTCACCTTCAAGGGGCGCTATGTAGTTTTGGAGAGAAAATTCAAACAAATATGTTGCAATATTAATGGAGGTAATAATACAAACTCAGAAATAAATATATTATTTGCCATGACTGAGTAAACAAGCTGTTCTCTGAGGAAAATAAGGTTGCCAGTACATTGTTTGGAGATAGAAGTGTGGCAGGGTCCGCCACATATAAACAAAGTAAAACAGTATGAAATTGTGTTGTTCTTCAAGGTCAGTTTGTTTATTCAGTTTATTGAGTCATTAAAATGGAGAGCGTTTGGATATTTAGTTTGTTTAGGCACATAAACTACATTCCTCCTCTGATGGAAATGTACTTCCCAAAACTACGTAGTGCTCCTTTAATGGGAATTTAAATAATTAAAATAATGATAACGACCAGATTGAACTTTTAAGATAAATCATTTTTGCAGTCCCGAAGCCAAAAAACCTCCTCAAGGCAGTTTTTAATTGAAAGCGTCTTCCTTAAAAAGGGTTTTTAAACGAGTGCCTCGAACAATCTGCGTCAAGGGGTAAGCTGATTACCCCAATTGCTGTTCAATGCTCATTTGTTTCCGGGCGACTTGCTTTGTGTTTTTGTGCTCTGACCGTAAACAGTGAACATCTGATGACATGTGCATGAATATATTAATGTATAGCACAGGCATCGTCGGTAATAAGATGAGTGTTGGGACGCGATGTCCTTTAAGGCTGTCACAAGAAAACGTTTGAGGTGATTTAACATGAAACGAGATCTAATGAGCATGTTAGTACACTTCATTTGAGATAACGTAGGCTGATGTATATTTTAATAGCATGCATGTTTGCATATATGTTGTTGGCATAAACTCTTGTGTAAATAATTAATTATAGAGATTTTAGAAGAGAGCGAGTTTTACTTTTATTTAGCAGCTAGGGCTTTCACCAATATGCCAATAGTGACCAAAGTCATGATATTTAAAACTGTTATATTGATATTGACTGAATAATACACATATGATAATATCATGTAGATGCGACAGTGCCTCACATCATTTCATTATCATTTCTTCATGTTCTTACTTATGCACCATACAGCTGGTTGCCAACAGCCATAAAATGGAAAGATTTATGAAGTGTAATTGTTCTTTTTTAACCTTTTTGTACAGTTGTGATTTCTAGACTTTCTTTTCACAACCCACACTCATTTTAAGAGTCATTTGTTTGCCGAAAAGAGGAAAAAAACATAATAAAGTTAAAGAATTTTCTGAGCTTTTTCTCAAACTTTCTATAGATAGTGTGATAGTTTTATTTTGAAACAGCCCTAGCTTCAACTTTAAATTTCTTGAGGTTTAATTTTCTATGCTGTGCTTAACATCAGGTTAAGTTTAGGGGCATAAACCACTTGGTTAGCATCAGGAAAACATCATGCTTCGACTTAAAACACCAATTCTGTCGCCACAAACATGTCAGTGAATTGTCCCGATGTCTCCTTAAAAAGACCCACTGGTGAACCAAAAGCTAGCCCGGATGTGACGCCATGCTCTCGATCCTAATTAAACAATTACATGAATTACTGAGAAATTGAACAATGAGTCTCAAATAATGGACCCTCGTCTTTAATTTTGGACCAGAGACAATTAGCAGGAGATGAGCTGACATGAAGACCTTAACGAGGCCACCAAAACAATGGGAACACAAATAGGTCAGCTCTCCTTAATGAAGATAAAGGGGCGCCTTTATTAGTTTGGGCATTTTCATTGCTAACAAAAGGGTGTCACTTTAACTTAACATGTTTACAGTCAAGTCATCTGCCGTGTGGTGCTTTTTGAAGTAACACCAGTCTTTGTACACGCCGGTACATTTAGGACAGTAAGTCTAAGAGGAAAAATCTTTTGGCTCCAGAGTCTCTGGTTAAGGGTTTAACCTCTGTAGTCTGGAGGTTAACACCACAGAGTCAGGATCTTATCTGGGTCTTCTGCATAATCACAAAGAAAATGAATATGGAACGATTTGGAATAATTTTGCAGTTAAGCACTCCTTTCATTTATACTTTTCTGGCAGGCCAATGTGGTTAAAAACCGCTGCAGAAAAAACTCAGAAATCTACCAGAGTGTTCCAGGTTTTTGTCCCACGACCTGACACGCGTCACTGAAGCGACATTAAACCTAAAGGCGACAACAATACTGACGAATGCACATCCGTCAAATCCCTGCAAACAAGTCTTTGAGAATTCATAGTATGGGTGACCTCTCCACCCTGCTGACCCCGACACAGCCGTCTGTAGAACCAGCCGAGGGGGTCAGACTGGTGTCAAGCCCTGCGGTTCAAAGGTGAGAACACAACCAGTGCCATCCTGGAAATTAGACCAGACTAATTGTCCATCAGTCCACTTTAATTACAGTTGAATCAAAAGCGAGCACCAGTTCACTCGTTCCAGGGCCATGACACCGGCTATGGGCGGGGGCTGGGGGTTATTATGGATGTAAAATTAAATTATGTATGCTGCAGTGCACTGGGCACAAAAGCAAATTCCCAATTTAATTAACAAACAAAGACCCTTAAACAAGAAGCATGTACTGTAGCCGAGTTAGAGATACAGTGCAACCTTTGGAAAACAGACCTTTTCCTAAAGAGGCCTGCTTGTGTTTGAGTAGCAAACACAACCAGGCCCTGAAAATGGATCAATCGACCCAATAGTTTAAATCCCAGTTAATTTTTCTGCTATATATTCACTCTAGTATATATAAAGTGCAATTTGACATCTTTTCTTTACGTCTTTTCTCATCTGAGCAGTTTTTAATTCAGTTTACATCAATCAATGTAGCTTTAACGTAAGCCGTGTTTATCTCTCGGGCTGCTCCCAGAGGTGAAACCTGACCCTTGTTTAATTGCTCATTGCCCGGGCTAAATCCCCGCGCCTATGCGGGAATTGTGATTAGCATATTGTCATTAGCATATTAGCATGCTTACTGCTAGTTAACAGTTCAGGCGGTCTCCCCCCTCGTTACTCCCACTGCAGCCTGTTTAACTCTGTCAGCAGCAGGGATCTCCTTCTGCAGACAGCGAGCGCTCCCTCGGTGAAAGGTTTAGTGCACTTGCTTTGATCAGCTGAATCCTCATGCCAGTGTATGCACCCCTCTTTCGTCTGTCTGCTGCACTTTGAACTACCTCCGGAAAATAAAGAACACTGGTCCAAACTCTTGCCTTCCTTAGAAAGGCTCAGGAAGCATCTCCTTATTTTTGTGCAGAAGAGGCAACAACATGTGAGGCACTTAACCTCAAAGATGGCGTAAGTGCACTTCAAGTCTGTAGTGCTCCTTCTCTTGAAAGTGCCACCACACGGAGACACTAGAGGAGTGTGCAGAAGTGCCCTGGACATGTATGGAGCTTGTGCTTGGTTATTTTGTTGACCCTGATTTAGGCACAGGCCCAAATTATGCCCCAAATGTGTTGTGCTGGTAGCCGCATTCCTTATCTCGGCTCAGAGTTTGCCGCCCAAGATTTGAGCCACGTGTGGCTTTGGAGAACTGCTATAGAATATCATCCTGCAAGCAATTCCTCACAGTGTGGAATGCCTATTTTTGGCTGCTGCATTTTTCTGCATGGAAAAAAAAGTCAAATCCTCCTGACAGCACTGTTGAGCATTCACAGCCAGCTGTGAAGTATTGCTTTTAAGGACTCTTACTGTAAAACATGTGGCTGCCTTCCTTAAATCAAGCTATTTGTGGCTACATAATTATAGTCTAGACATGCTTCTGCTTTTTAACATGAATCTGGAGTTACATCGGAATTTACAGATAACATACACAGACATTGTGCAGAAAAATAACATGGAATCTGGCACCTCCTTGGTCCTTCAATGAAGGAAATACTGAGATTGATTTTACTGTTTAAACTTACTTAAAGGATAAATTCGCCGAAAAATGATAAATTCAGTCACTCACCCTGATGCTGATGGGAAGTCAGATAATTTCATAGATTACAAAACAATACTGGAGCTTTCGAGGGTAGCAGCATTCTCCTGAACAACTGTAGTAGTAGATAAGTTAAAATGGAAGAAAAATAACAAACAAAAAATATCATAAATACATCCATACCGAACGTTCGGCATCATCCAAGTGTCTAAAAGCCCTGAGATTACAGAATGACTTGAAAAAGCATTATTAAGCATGTGTACTAACTTCAGATGCTAAAGTTTTTTACTTTAGCAGCTACAGTGAAGATATTGGCTTAGTAAATTATGTCTTTTCAAATCAATTTGGGCTTCTGAAAACTTGGATTACACCAGACAAGCTGCATGGATCCATAAACTACAGCCAGCAGTTAGTTGTCTTAGTTTAAACATTGAAAGCGATGGGAAACAGCTAACATTGCTGTGTACAAAAATGATGAAGTCTAGCTTGCACCATCACTAGAGTTCACTTACGAATACATTATATCTTGTTTCTTAAATCCATACAAAACACAAACTTCATGGCATCTTGATGTGTCTATTAGGTTGATAAGAAACTAGCTGTGACTCCAGGAAGTCACTACACCTCGCCAAGAAATAGGCCAGCACATAACCCCCGGTAAAACCACCTCGTGTTGTTTCTACTTCTGTGTTCGTATGGATTCAACAAACACGGTACAATATGTACCTTAACTAGTTTCTAGGTGGTAGTAGGCTTTTTTTGTATTTTTTAAAAGCTTTTGGACAGAGCAAATGTGAGCTGTTACCCCGTTTGAAGTCCTTGTGCTAAGCTAACAGCTTCCTTGCTTTCACCTGATATTTAGCGCACAAACATGAGAGAGGTATCGCGCTTCTCTCGGAAAAGAAAGCAAATGACCATATTTCCAAGAATGTCAAACTATTGGCTGGAAGCTGATTGTTAGATTTTTGTTAACAGATGCCATTTCTAAACTTACATTAGCTACTGTTGCTCTCTGTTAGTGGAGGAAAGGTGCACTCGAGAGCAAACATAAAGTCACATAATTTGGACTGTTGCGGAAAATCCATCTACAGGCAACTAAAGGTCTTATTCTTCATGTCACGTTACAATCAGCCCATGTATGGCCGAAAAGGAACATCTCAAAATGCTAATCATTCAAGTAGTTTGCTATTACAACCCACTCAGAGGGACATTTATTTGATTTAATTGGGTTTTCTTTTCATGGTACTTGAATTATTAATTGTTCTGAGAATTGTGTCACTGTTTTCCAACAGCCTTGCACCCACCTGTGATGTGCATATTATTAAACGCCTTCTGTTGAGGTGACTTTAAAACCTGAATAATTTACATTTTAACTATGCGCTTTAGCTGACACTCTTATGCAGTCGAGGTTTTTCACTGAACGACACTTCTCGGCACGGAATATTTTATCTAGATTTAGATTCACAGACAACCAACACATGGGCAAATTGGTTGTCTGCCGAAAGCCTCGTAGTGTTAAATGCAGTTTTATTGATTAACATAAAGACGCAGGAGAGTCCTCGATTCAGAGGAATCATGGAAAACTATTCAGAATAACAGAATTGGTGTTTTCGAAACCGTGGGACTTCATACCGCTCACAAAATGTTCCCAGTGTTCCCCGGGTGTTTGTGTAAAACAGTGAAGTGTGTGGGAGTGGGGGGAGAAAAAAGATCCAGACAGGGAAAAAGTTTTATTTTTGACATCACAGATGCAGGAACAGGTCCAAGTAAAAGGACAGGGGAGTTGGAGGGAGGGATGTGGAGTTTTTTTTTTCAGGAAGAAAGTTCACAGCGGAGGAGGACGAGGATTGTCCGTATTCATGGTGAAGATCATAACATGTCATCTCTCTTTCAGGCTTTCGCTACAGACATTCAATCAATAAAAAAAACGTATGTTTAATGGCCTGCAATCACATCTGAGATTAAAAAAAAAAAAAAAAAACCCTGAGAGAGCTGGTGACTATAAGTACACTTAATGCCAAGGATAAACGAGCAACATATGTTGACGCTGTAATCTCAATGCAGACACCAAAATAAATCTGCCTTAACAGGGATGAGGTTGAATTTATAGAGTGATTTTTATAGATGTTGATCAGCGCATTCATACTTAAACTGTACATGCATTTCTACGGGTCGTCCATCATATCAGTGTTGACAGAGAGAAATTAGTAGATCATCATTAACATCACTGATCCCTTTTAGCCTTTAGAAAAGTTTGACAGAGTTGAATTGCTAAAACCAATCAGAAGCAGATCCATTATGCTGAACGCTGGAGCCATGGACTGTATGACCACATCCTCCTGTACGCTCGGTGCAAAAGGGAAAGTCCATCAATCAAAGTGTCCTTTAGGGGGCTATGAAAGGCTTGATGTTACACAAACAGTAATCTGACTCGTCCTACCTCTAAAGGGGCCCGAGCGTTGTCACGTTGTCCCTGAGGTTCACAGCGGGGGTCTATACAGGCCCGACCAGGATTCCTGCATCAATCTGGAAGTGTCTCCTCGTTCGGAGAAGAGAGGCCTAATGGGAGAAAATGTACCACCTCATCACCACCTCCCAGGGCTGCCATAATGGAGCATCCATGGTCATTAATGGAGCGTACCTCCCACCTCAAGAGTCTCTATTCAGACTCTGTCATCATTCACGGCCATCACTTCCTCAGAATTTAATGGTTTTGGAGGTCCCTTTTATCCTATTGTCTCTACGCCTCTGTGTCCCTTCCCCATTTAGGAGCCCAAACTAGAGGACGGGCCTGTTAGTTGGGCGTTGGGGCTGACCTCTGCACCCCTTCACTGGAGACTCCTTCGGCTTTGTTTTGGGCCTCTGTCCCCCTTGCCAAGGCAAATCAGACCCCAGGCGGGTCATGGAGAGAGGGAGCCACTGGGGGTCTCATTGTCTTCCCATTCACATCATAGACAAGTGGCCCGGAGTGGACATCAGACGCTCCCTATAGCCACACACACTGAAGGGACAATGTCCACACAAAGTGACAGCTCCTATTGGGAGAGGAATGCATGTGAATCAAGAAGGTTCAAAGAAGCACGCCAGCAAACCAACGACATGGGAATATTTGATTGCCAAGCGCTATTTCTCCCTCTTCCATCATCTTCCAACAACAATGAGAAAGATTACAGTCAGAACGATTTATTGTAATGTAAAGTTCATCATATAGCAGACTTAATGCATTAGGAGAGTGCTCGTATGAAGCTGACCGTCGCATGTTCCACCTGCTTTATTCAGAGGTGCCTCAGGGAATCAGTCAGGGATCCACCAGAGCTGACCATCACAGGCCGATGCTGTGTTCAGTGCTTTAGGGGGCAGGAGAGAACCAGAAGAAAAGATTGGCTGGACCGCACAGGCAGGGCCGAGGGGTCGGAGCGAGCCTGAGGCTGGGGGGTAAGATTAGGAGGCAGCTGAGAGAGGGCACGCGGCCGTCCTCCAGCACACATTCCCGCCATGGCTCGAGGCCAGGAGCTGGGGATTAATACCGACTAAAGCGAAGGGCTGGTGTTGGCAAGTCATCGGCAATCATTTCCATGCGTGTTCTACTCTGACAACAATGTGCATTTGAATACATGCAAATCAGGGTGCAAGGATTAATTTAGAGGACTGTGACGAAACCCATGCCTCGCTCATTTAATCACAGACTCATCCAATTACCCTCTTGGACACTTGGCAAGCTCTGCACAATTGCAGATCCATATAAATACAGGATATGTTATGGTATTGTGTGGGCTCTAATTTACTTTCCAGAGTGCATCACAGCGCCATATTCTCTCGCCCGACACTGTACATTTCTTGTCCCTCATTTTCTCATCTATTCTGAGGTGGTAACGTAGTGAGATTAGAGCACCAAAGCCTCCTGTAGATCTATTGACCACCGCTTCAGCGGCTCATCATTGGACATATTGCTGTTTTGTTAGCCCTGTGAAAAGCAGCTTAAGAGGTTCATCCTCTGTGATACCTGCTGAGAGTCAGAGCCGAAACCTGAATTGCAGCCCGCACCGTAATAGTCTTTCCAGTGTCTGGAAGTGGTGCCTTCAATCTAAGTGTAATCACATCTGCAGACCGGGAAACTGGAAATCCACGTTTGAGTGCCAGGTAAGTGGGAATTGGGTCTTTTTCACTCAGTTTCCTATTATCTAGTGTTTGCCGCCAAACAAAATGGAGGCAGGTGATAAAGCAGGGGATAAAGGGTTTAAAGGCTTAAAGTCGCCTGAATTAATCATCCTGCATTTTATCTATTTTTTTTTTACAATAATATAAAAGATTTATTCATATTCAAAAGTGCTGAATTTACTCATCCTTTTGAGTCATTTAACAGATGTCACTGATGCTACAGACTACAGACAGAAAGCATCAGTCTCAACTAAAAAACAGCAAAGATGAAGCAGATAACATGGAGCTCAGAATAGTTTTATAGGCAATGACAGGAATGATCAGACTGCTGATTAAAACTGACTAAACTCAAGCCTAATTAAAAAGGTCTCAAAAGTTAACCTCAGAATGTGAATCATAGTTCAAGACATAGTTAAAACCAGAAAAATGGTATCGATAAAGAGGAAGCAGGGTTTTTTCATGAATCACATGGAGGAAATCAACAAATTCTAGGTAAAAGGTCAAGAAGGAGAAGTTGTTTGGGTTGCTTTGGTGCTCTTAAATCTGAATCTCCTGTACACTGAACGTAAAATATTCAGATTTTGAAGCAATGTACTTACTTGAATTTCAACAGATTCTGAAGCAGACCCTCATCAGGTATGTCTTGTTCACATGCATACATGTTCGTAGGTTTTCAGCCAAAAACACATCACAGGATATGACACTCAGCACTGGAGGTGAGATCTAAATTTAAAAATAAAAGCAGTCACTGATCATCATCCTAAGAGAGAATGGTAACCAAATAGTTCACCTATTTTGTCACTGCAGAAACATACAGCTCAGGAAGTGCTCTTTACGGATACATGTGTGATCATACTACTACAGGAAGAGAGGGAGAAGCATAACATGCAACAAAGCTGAACTCAAGCCAAGGACATTGCAGTTGCATTGAATGCATCTTAACCACCAGGACTCTCCAGCTGAAACTCTGAATGGATTCTTTATGAACACAGGAAGAGTGAAAAATTCCTTCATGTTAAAACCAACTTAACTTATCGACAGAATGTGCAGAAATAACAGTTTTGACATTATGTCAAATACATTAATGTATCCTGTTGCAGAAATGTCTACTTAAGTTAGCATGCTAACCAGCTAGCCCTGGCCTGTTATGTCTTGTTATGTCACTATACTACTTTGCAGACATATATGGAAACACATTCATCATCTGCATATAGCTTTTCTATCCGATTTTTATCGTATTTATTTGAGTTTATTTTAATGTATTTTTCTCTTAGTAAGTCCCTACCTTTGCACTGCTACTTTTTGTTATTGTTTGCACACTGTTTGTTCTCTATTACTGCAGTGTCAAATTGAATTTCCGCTAAGGTGGATCAGTTAAGGTCTTTGTCGTCCCCTGAGTGAGAGCCCTGGTCGGAGCGACATGAGTTGATAGCTGCATGGCTAACTGAGCTAGCTGGCTAAAAAAAAGCTACAGTTAGCCTCAGTTAGCGGTTAATCATGCTGCATCTATTCTTACATCAGGGAAGAATAAGTTCGCCATCATCTGTATACGTATATTTAGCACCCTCCGAATGGGCGGGACATAACACAGAATGGGCGGGGCTTATCCAAAGTCGAAATTGATGGTTTGATCAGGAGTTGCTATATTTATTGTTTATTAAAGAAGAGAGAACAAATATTTTTCAATACAAATTATGAGTCAGACCTGCTTGGATGATGCTTATCTGTAACAGATACTCGTTTCAGCTGAGTGCTTGCTTAACTTTATCTTACATATTGCATCTTTAGTCCAATATGACAATGACAAAAAGAAATGTGGGATTTTGCATTCAATGTATCGGTGCAGCCAATTATTACACTAAATATAAATATAATTCGAAAAATAAATCCAGTGACTCATTCAAGTGAATCACTGGAACAAGTAGATACAGAATTACACTCCATGTGTGAAATAAACAGACAATATTGTGAACATCAGGGTTTTTTCCCTTCAGATATTTTCCCTCACAGGTCTCTGCGGCTTAAATAGGATCAATCGAACGCAGAACATAATTGAAGACTTGCGGTGTGTGAGCTCGCCCCCTCACCTCTCCTCTGCCTTTTCACTGTGGCCACGTCGACGTCATGGAATGTGTGATGTCATCGCCAGAGCACACACACAGCACATGCTCTCACCTGGTTTCAACCAAACCACAGCTGTTTCCTTCCCTGCACATGTCGCAAGTGGTGTTCAGTGAAAGGCCTCGTGCATACCTGGAAAGAACACGGGAAAATCATAAACGAGTGGTGCAAAGGTAACGCATGTGCGTGCCGTGATGGACAACAATAGCTTTTTTAATCTTTTTTGTCTCAAACCACTGTGTCCTGTGTGACTCACGGCAGCTGAATGTTTTGAGGCTTCGCATACGACTTTTACCAACATCAAAGGGCCAAATTTGTGACATATTTTTGGCAGCACTTCTGCGCTGAACACACAGAAAGAGAACACACAAGGTCCTCGTGAGCTTCATATTTCAGTTTCAAAGACTCACACACTTAAGTCAATAAAGTATAATGCTGAAAAATGATTTTCTACACATTCATTTCAGCTTAATCCTTATAATGATGACTCAAAATTTCTGGCACTAGATAAAACCCTGTTGCCTTTTGTGGTCCTTGATCAGAGCTTTACTCAGAATTTGAGCAAATTTCAGCCGATCCTGGGTCATAAAGTTGCTATTTCTGGAAGATTTTTTTTTTTTTCCTCTGTGTTTTGGGTAGAAAACAACTAGAGGCCTTTTGATCATTTCCAGACACAAATAAATGACGAAAGGTCTTATCTTTATTGTTAATTGTTGCCAAAATCCTGGCGTGTAAGCAAAGATAATAGGCTCCTTGTACACTGGTAATTTCATTTTAACAATCTACCGTGGTGTCTGTGACTCTCTTCTTCAAAGGACACACAAAAAACACATTGACGAACAAAGACACAGTTATATGAGCCTGAATGCACCAAAAGAATTTAAGAAATGGGAGCCAAAGCCGTAATTTCAAAATAAAAGCAGGCACTGATCATAATCCTGGAGACTATTTCCACACTTGATGGCCCAAAAAACTGAAAGTTCCTGATGTTGCAAAGGTTGGAAAAACCTACACATGGCCCAACTTTACATTTTTTCAGTTTTCTGTTTCTCTCTTGTCATAACGCTTTGCTTGTTCTCTGAGTTCAGGCACCAACATTACTTAGTTAGAGTCGGGCAAAAAATCAAGGTTCGGCTTGAAATACCTGTTTTGGTCACCACAAACACGGCGAGAGAAGGCCCTAAAGGTCTACCCAAACTCCAACACTGTCCCCTCCAACTACCAATGTCAAAGTCACTTAACAAACATGTAATTTCAATGTGATATGGCACGCTTTGTACAAATGTCAATACGTTACATAGCCTATGCTACGTACAAACTTTGACATCTATCTGTTGTTTGCTGTAATATTTCTGGGCTGGTATAAAGATTTTAAGGGAATAGTTCAACATTTTGGTAAATACACACATTTGCTATATTATTCAGAGCTAGATTTAAAAATTGGTACTACTGTCATGCCTGTAGGCAGGAGGATAGGGTATGAAGCTATAACCTTAAGCCAGTTAGCTTAGCTCACGAAAAAGTTCTGCACACGACCTCCTTAAGCCACAAATTGTTTTAACATAGTCAGGCCAGCTGTTTCCTTCTATTTACAGTCTGCAGGCTAAGCTAAGCTAACTAGCTGCTGCTGATAGCTTCATATTAACTGTACTGACATGACGACCTTCTCATCTGATTCTCAGTGAAAAAGACAATAAGCATATTTTTCAAAATGTCAACCTTACTTTACTAAGTTTGGTTAAAAATAACTGAATTTACCTCTTAAATCCAAACAGCTGCAGACACTGGCTCAGTTATATGATCCAGTGGATGGCACAAGATGCCACAGGTGACTTATTAGTTAGTACAGACTGTATGAGAGGCTGTGTTTGGCCCATTCGCCACTCATCAGTCCTGAGCCTGCGAGGCAGGATAACCGGCTGCATGTACTTAGTGTTCTTCGATTAGACAATGAGACAAAAGCCAACGTTCAGTTGACTTTGGCCAACTCTCTTGTGCACATTGTGCACAGACACAAACACAGAAAGAAATACTGTACAGCGCGTAACCACTTAACAGGCTCACACTGACAAACAGCTGGTAATGGCAGTTAATCAACAACCTCTTCTTTTCTCTGGCGGTTGACAGACCACACGGTTTGACTTCTAATAATACAGACGCACATTATCCAGGCACACTCACACGAGCACGCACGCGCTCACAACACTCGGCCGGCTCGGCGCAGCGCCAGGCCTTATGTGTAACTGGCATGACTGGTTATCTCCATGGCAACGGGAATGTTGGCCCTGGTAAGAGCCAAGAGAGCAGCTGGTAGGTAGTGGCAGATTAGTCTCCAAACAGATTTACAGCCAGTCAAGTACTGCATGCCCTTTGAACAGAGGAAGAAATTATAAAGAAGCCATTAGAGTGAAAGAACACAAAGAAGGGATTGTAGTACAACCGAGTGAGTCCACCGACCGAGAGGAGCAGGAGGCTTTTCCTAGTCGATCTGCCAGCTCGCTGGAGGTGTTGAAGGCGAGCGAGGAGCTGGTAGCTCGAAAAGGGGAATGATCAGAAAGAAGCTCCGGCTTTACCGGGGAGATAATACAGGCTGTCATTCAGCGCTGAGGAAGGAATGTTAAACCAAGTGATCAAGTGAAGTTATTCATTAATTAACCAGATTTTTGAGGAGTGTCTTATATGTAGAGCAGGGTAAAAATCTGAATTTTCACAATTGTAATGTCAAACTTTTAAGTCAATTTTCATTCACATGTCTTATCTTATGCAGACCAGCGCTCTTCAGTTCTTGCATTGCAGGTTTGAGGTGTTTCCCTGCTCCAGCAGACCTGATTCAAACGATCAGCTCGCCATCAAGCTCTGCTGAAGCCCGATAAAGACCCGCTCATTTGAATCAGGCGTTTTGCTTTGAGAAGGGAACGACCAAAAAACACGGAGGGCAGGGGTTCCTCGAGGACCAGGATTAAAAAAACACAGAAAACTACCATGAAGGCCATGTGAAATGACTGAAAGCATCATAACAGCTACGAGATGGATCGAGTTGTTGAAGAAATGTGGACTTCTTCAACTCTACGACAACTGAGCGAACTCAGTCTGCCAGTGAAGATCATTTAACATGACTGGACAGTGCCTAAGTGTTTAAGACCTTAGTAAAAGTAGAGAGATCTTAGAAAGTATTAAAAGTAGAGACAAGAAATGCATTAAAAATGTCACCTGTGACTGTGACTTGTACTCATGCATTCATGTAAAAGCAGGACTTACTGTTGTAATGGAACTCATTTTTAACTATTTTGTACAGGACTGCAACGAATGATTATTTTCCTTGTGGATTTATCTGCTGGGTAACATTTCCAATAATCAATTGATTGTTTGGTTTGTAAAAATGTTGAAAATAATAAGAAATGTTCTCACGGTTACCCAAAGTGACGCTGGTATAATGCTTGTTTTGTCCAGCCGATAGAACAGACCTAAAAAATTATTAAAAAATAGATAAAACTAATAAAACTAATTAAAAGGAAAAGCTGTCGGTCCGTTCACTTCAGAAGCTGGAACCATGGAAGGTTTTTACGTGAAAAAGTAAAGTACCTACATTTTTTTCACTTGAGTAGATGTACTTGGTTACATTCTGCCGCTGACTATGAATGGAAGCAGCGGAGCAGCTGCTCGACGGACACCGTGGAAGTGATTCTTACAGCATGTTGTGTTGGACAGGATCCTTCTGTCAGCTGTACGAGATGAGACGGCGTGGACTCGCTGTCTCTCCGTGCTCCCAAATCTTGTCAACAAACTGTCAAGCCAGCTGTGTGACAGAACATTTTCATCCAAGCCTCCCATTTTTCTTTTTTTCTTTTGTTTGCATTTGAATTCAGAAGCTTTTATATTTGGTGGCCACTGTCCATCACTTAGAAGACTGAACACTGTTACCTAGCCAGGTGTTTAGTCGTTAATAAATGTAGATCAACCGTAACATACAGCGACGGAGCTCCACTGAGAAGGTGAGTCTGAAGTGATGACGATTAAAATGTTTTATTGCTGCTTCACTGATCGGTACTGTGTGCTGTTAAAGATTTATCACAGTGAAGTTGACTGTAGAGGGGCTTCTAATTTACATCTTTCTTAGTGTTTATAGGAGACTCGTACCTCTGCTGTCGTATTTCGTCGTAGTTTGTAATACGGCTGTCACATCAACAGATTTTCGACGTGGACAAACGATTCAGGATAATGATATTCTGGCAATATCTGTGGTAAATTGCTGTTAGTCCAAATTTTACTTTGTTTATTGTGTGTTTTGTCACTATTTTTAGAGAGTGAATAATAATAATTGGTCCATATAAATAAAGAAAATTTAAAGTGAATCACAATGTGTACTATTAACACGATATCAGTATCTTATTTTTTAATATCATGGTTAGCTTCAAAATCCTCATACTGCAACAACACCTGACCGTGACATTCATAATGTGATCACCTCAGTATGGATTTAATACCCCCAAAATAATATTTTTGTTGAAATCACCATCAGATCCTCATGACGAGACGGATCAGATGATCATGTATGCTTTGTCCCTCGACAACAATGTGCATAGCTGTAAGGCAAGTAATGTAAGACTAGGATTTCAAGGCAAAAAATACACAATTTCATGAAATCTTTTAAATCACAGCTAGAAAACTCACACCAAAACAAGTGCCGCGACTGACTTCACACCAGTGTTAAAGTGAAACTCTTACCAAAATGCAACCTAGGCTTTTTTTGTGAATGTTTATGAGTCAAGCCTTCGTGTAAAAGCATAATTACGACGAAAGAGGCACTTTTAAGATTTACCGTGTTTTTGTTTTCAGGTCAAGCTCATTTTCAATGGGAGTGCATGGGGCACTTTTTAAAAAAAAATTAATTTAGTTTATTTAACAGGGACAATACACGGCTCTCAGCCGTACCAGAATTAGCTCCTCGCTAAATTTCATCTGTAGTCCCTGGGCAAGAACAAATAACATAAATCTAACACAGACAAGCTCATAAAAAAAACAAAAAAACAAAAAAAACAAACAAAAAAAACAAACAAAAAAACCCAAAACAAACTCATCACACAAACAGCCTTTCAAACAACAACAATAACATGGTTTCACACTCTTAAAACACAATACAACACAACAGGAATAAAATAACAATGTTAAAACACAACAAAACAATGTTAAGATACAGCACTAAAAAGATTACAAAATAGTGAGCTAATGTTTGAATTTATGGTTGGTGGGTGCATAATTGAGTAGATTTAAGCCATGATTTTATCTTAGATATAAAACCAGTAAATGTACTAATGTCTCTGATCACTTTAGCGATGGTGTCAAAATCTCTATTTTTGAAACACTAAGAAAGTTCGACACAACATGAAACTTTGCTCGTAGTATCACCAGGGTCTCTACACATGAACTTGAGCATTGAGAACATTGTTTGTGTACACTGAGTTTGCTAAAAAGAAAGTTTTTCTAACAACTCACCTTAGCAGTAGCTTGTTCCGCTCCCAGTCGTCATGGCAGCCGAGAAGTATCGATCTCAGAATGTGACGTAACCTGGAGGAGAATGAAGGTGGACTGTTGCCGTCTTCGGCAACAACTATCCACGCGATATCTCAAGTGACTTTTCCGGCTTTTGATTTTAGTATTGTTTCTTATATGAGGCTCCTTTTTCAACTTCAAGGTCAATATTGTTTTTCAATAATGACAAATTAATGAATTATCTGTGCACTTATATGGAACTGAGCTTTAGGAGTGTTCCACCTTAACTTACCTCCATGTTACGTTGCATCCAGAAATCGATACTTCTCACTGGCAGGACAGCGGCGAGTGGAGGAAACATCTGCTATTGAGTTGTCCAAAAACTTTTTTTGTAAAATCTGTGTACACAATATTCTCAGTGTTCTTGTGTAGAGACCCTGGAGATACTAGGAGCAAAGTTTCATGTTGTGTCGAACTTTCTTAGTGTTTTAAAAATAGCAATTTTGATGTTATAGCATGCTATGCTAAAAGTGCCCGTAGCACTTCCACTTAAAATGAGTTTGACCCGAAAACGAAAACACGGTAAATCTTAAAAGTGCCTCTTCCATCGTAATTCTGCTTTTACACAAAGGTTTGACTCATATACATACACAAAATAAGCCTAAGTTGCATTTTGGTAAGAGTTTCACTTTAATAAACCTACTCATAAAGTCAATGCAGCTGCTGTCTGCATCCTAAAATTCAACTTTGCAGTTCAAACTTTTTTTTCTCTTTTTTGTTTATGAACACATAACTCAAAATGAAAGCCAATGCAGCATGTAATAATGTTACAATGAGCTATGCATGCCCTCCCGGTTTAATATACTGTTGCATATGTGATTTGCTTTTATGACTTTAAATGCCAAAACACATTTCTCATTCTGGCATCAGGTGATTTAAATTCAACGCAAGTGTGTTTCAGAAGAGTCGGTGTCCATTAGAGTGTTTTATGTCTGCTGCTGTCACGATTTACTGACTTTTAGTGCAGCATCACAACACAGTAAAGAGCGTCAGCCAGATTATGTTGAGTATTGTTGCTGCGAGTGCGAACAAAATCATTAAAGGTGCAGCTGAAAGGGACAGACAGATGTTTTAGGTTTGATTTAAAGTTGTCCATATTATGTGACACCAATATAAGATGAGACTAACACCTACTTGAACATAATTATCTGTTTATTGCCGCCAGACGGTGAAGAAACACATCAGTCACGAAAATTACTCTGATTTTCACCATAAAAAGGAGAGGCAGCCCCTGAGCATTTGAAAAGAATTTCGTATTCCACTCAATTTATCAAATTAGGAATAATTTTGAGTTGGTCCTGAGATAAAAATCACACCTACAACTAAAGTTTCCTACTTTCCGCTGCTGTGATGCTGAGCCATTCATCACCAGCGAGAGTAGGACTGATGATTACACTGATTTAGTTTGACTTGCTGCAGTATTCCCAATCCAATCTGACTCAGGAATATCTGCTAACAAGCCTCTCTTTTTTGCAGAGCTCATCATGTTAACACCTTGATGCATGCTCCAGCGGCTCGTCAGCGGCAGAAACAGATAAAAGGGACGGTAACCAACAATGAAGGCGGTGATTAGCACACCATCTAGGTCCGTATTTAGCAGTCAGAGCCTATTTGTGCTTTTTTTTTTGGTAATGCTTGTGAAGAAAACGAGGGCTGCTAATGTGTCTCAGTGGGTGTTCGGCTGGCACGGGGTCAAAAACACTTCGCTGCAGGCTACACACTTGACATTACCTCCATTATCTTGATGTCAACTCGACATCACTGGTGACCTCGTGTCAGCTTATCAAAAATAATCACCTTTATGTGAAGAAGCTACATGAACATGAGGAAAACAGACAAGGAATGAGCTGGATTTCAGCCCCTCGATGAACAATTAGGAACAAGTCTAGGCATGTCTGCCGAGTGCCCCGCTGCCATCCCATCAGTGGGTGAGCATGAAGTGCAGCATGAATCCACAGTCTGTTGGGAGTTTGCACCCTTTCTATGGACCAGCAGCTGCCTCCCGCAGCTGTCCGCGGATGCAGCTTGTGAAAGATCCAACAGAACTGGTCAAAACAACACACCACGAAATCAGAACAGGTGAGAAAAAAATGGCCTCCACAAAGAGGCTTGCAGCACTGATTTATTCAAAAGTCCAGTAACTGGATCCAACCCGTTCATCCAGATAGCTGCCAGTGTTTTATTAATCATAACAGGATCCATGGATGGATTACTGAATGGGCCCACCGGGCACAGGCCCAGGGCCACAAAGGGTCAAGGGGCCACTTGGTTTTATGTTTAATGTGACTGTGTTGTGAGGAGAAAAAGGAAACACCTACAAAGAGATGCTAAATGACCAACTATGAAGAGAAAATGATAGAAAGAGATGCAAAATAATTACAAATACACAGAGGACAATAGTAAAGAAACACAAAAGACTACAAAGAGATGTCAAAACAACTACAAAGACACAAAACAGTCACAAAGAGACACTAAACAAC
This sequence comes from Sparus aurata, assembly GCF_900880675.1. Taxonomy (NCBI): domain Eukaryota; kingdom Metazoa; phylum Chordata; class Actinopteri; order Spariformes; family Sparidae; genus Sparus; species Sparus aurata. The sequence goes on from NC_044205.1 coordinate 19,288,595, forward strand.
CAAAGGAGACATGAAACAACAACAAAGACATAACGACTTAAAACTACCAACTACAAAGAGACACAGAATGGCTCTAAAGAGACACAAGATGACTACAAAGATACATATAATGACTCCAAAGAAATGCAAACAGCTACAAAGACAAAAAACAGTCACAAAGAGACACTAAACGACCAAAGGAGACATAAAACAACTACAAAGAGATACAAAATGACTACAACTTGACGCAAACAACTACAGAGACCTGTTAAATACCCACAAAGAGATACAGTATGACAACGAAGAGTGATAATATAAGCATAAAGAATTAATGACCACAAAAAAAATGGCCGTTGTCGTTTTGTGGTTCTGGTCTGGATGTCTTGTTCTCATGTATGAAGGCTGGAGGTCTTTTCAGATGTCAGTTGCCATAATCCTCATTATGGACAATGAAACCATTATTTTTTTTTATCAACCGTACCTCAACACTCCACTGTGGAGTATTCAATGTGTATTAGTCAAAGGTTTTAAAATAAGACCTTTACAACATGAGCAAAAGGAGCCGGTGTCTCTTAAAACCTTCTCTTGTGTCATTTTGTAGCTCGTAAATTGGCTCAGTGCCTCAAAACCTAATGAAAAAGCTCACAGAGGAGTTCAGTCCTCCAACATAAAAGTGCTAATTCCACAAATTAGGGCTTTTAACTTGTCCTAAACCTCAGAGGAGCGTGAAACAAAGGCCTCTGATTTTTAATGCATAGAAAGCGTATGAGTCGGAGATAAGTGAGGTGTATCTTTACGATCGCCGTTTCCAAACTGGGCTGTATATGAGGAGGGTTGGCACTCTGTCAAATATCTGATAAAAAAAGAAAGAGCATAGCTTGACACTCACATGGAGTTCACAAAGGCCAAACTAGATGCTGTAACTGTGTACATTACTAAATGGTTCCAACAACATAAAACTTTAACAACTTTAAGAAATACATTATTTTTTGTATAAAAAAATTTCTCATTCACTATTGTTCATTGTCTCTTGCTGAAAGTTAGATCAGAAAATATATACTGCTCTCTCTCTATATATATGTGCTGTGCTTTCCCTGGTAATCACACCAACCTGTTTGGCTCACAGTTGTATCTTTGGTCTCGGCAGAGTGGACGAGCCGAGTGTCTGCAGCTCGTGGAGGGGCAGCCCTCCCTTTTGGACATCCGGCCTGTTAGCTCTCTCTTTGCCAGAGATGCTCCCGCCACAAGGAACAGGTCCAGCTAAGTTTAACCCAAGATGAGCAGCAGCCAGCAGATCAGGAGGGACTGCAGCAGTGGAAGAGGTTGGTGTGTTTACTGGGGGAAGTACAGGTTACACTTCTTGGTATTAGCGCTGCTGCTGAGTACTGGAGGAGAAGGCATAAATGCAATGCCACCTAGTGGACTGGCTGATTCAACACAGAAGCATAAATCGACCTTAACTACAACATTATAGGCAGCAGCTGGTTAGTTTAGCTTGGTTCTAATTCTGGAAAAGTTAAGCAATGGGCTGCATTCTTTCCAACAATGCCCTCATCTTTTGAACCTTGGGCTATTGTCCGGTGGGTCATCTTCTTTGGTCTATGCCTTATATATCTATCGAGGAAAAGTTATTTTGCGATAATTATGTTTATTGTTTTATTGCACTTATCGGGCAGATAAGTGTAATTGAAGTTTAGTTTATGAGCATTTATGCCCACAGTTGACACCTTAAAAGAAGCAGAGTTTACAAAAATATATAGAAAAATATATATATATCAAAAGATTTATATCTATGTATCTAGAAAGTAAAAGATATATTGATACATACACACAGTTGTCTGACACATTCATACTCAAACATACACACTGACAAACAACCATACACTTGCATCCAACCATGCATACATTGTTGAAAACAACAATTTACAACACAAACAGACCTCACACACTTCAGTTATTGGTCTGTTGTTGTATTCAGTTCTGCATTATTTAGTCTGACTGCTGTTGGCAGTTGAACTAACCCTTTAATGGCTCAATAAGTGTCACATTCACAGTTTTTCCAGTCAAGTGAGTCATTTCTTGTCCAGAATTGAAAAGAAAAAACCCATAATGGTTTCGCTTTACTTGATCCAACACACTGATTTCATTATGTCCCGCCACATGTTGAATGGACAAAATAAATGTTTTATTTGTGAGACACTTGGTTCACAAAAAAAAAAAAAGAGGATTAACACTTTTTATGTAAACTACGAGGCGGAGCGGAGGAGGAAATGAAAACCACATTTCTTTAAAGTTTTGCAAAGACGTTGCTGAAAGTGTGAAAAGTGGATCAAAATGGATTGGCTTTTGTAACAGTTTCCACTCAAGCCCAGTTACCTGTGCAGAATTTCCATTTAGTGTTTTTATATATGATCATGAATCAGTGTGAGGTTTGTTCTAAAGTGAGAGAGGAGGCAGGCAGCATAGTCTCTGCTGCAGTGGTTAATGGATAAACAATGGGCTGCATTCTTCACTCTCCTCTTTTCCTTCTTCCTGGTCTTTTTATAGATGCCTTTCTTTCTTTTTAATGTCTCCCTGCCTTCCCCTTTGACATAGGTTTAAACCAAGCCATATCATTAGGGAGTCAAGAGCATCTCTGTTGTGCCTGTGAGGTTTCCCCTCTCGGTTATATAATGATCTTCCCGTAGGCCTCTTCTGGTTTTGGCGGCGCTCCCTGCCTGCTAACCCGGCCCAGCTTTGGCCCCGCTCCAGTCCAAACAGAACCCACTTTGTCCTCGACTCTGTTTTTGGCACCAGCTGTTCGTGCACGACTCCAGCAGCTGACTCCTTTGTTTTACTTACAGCCGGCTTTTTCTTCTTACATCACCTTCTCTTCTCTCCCCCCCCCCCTCCAGTTTGATCTGTTTTTCAGGCCTCGCTGTTCCCTCTCTTTCTGCCTCTCTGTTTTTCTGTCTCCCTTTTTGTCTCATTTCTATTGACATTTTTTCCAGCTCTCGCCTCAAGCGCTTTTTTTTCCCCCCACTGTCTGCAGAGGAGGCTGTTAGTGCTGTGATGTATGAGGGCAGCTGACGCCCACCTGCTTCCCAGCAGTCAGTTTGGAGGGTGTTTCTAAGCCCCACCATCGGCTATTGGCTATTCACTCGGCTCTTTGGATGAATCAATACCAACTGTCACACCTGTCGCAGCTCCTGGTAAACACTGGGCACGGTCACCGCAGCTAAACCATTAGTAAAAATGACTAATGAGGATATAAATACATTTTTCAACCACTGCCAACAATGTGTCATGATTGGTTATTACTTTACAACTTCATGATAGCCCACTAAAGCTGGATTAAGTCGTATTTTATGGAGGACGGACGGCTGTGTCATTAGTGGTGATTTACAGCCCCAGTAAGTGCTTTGAGTAACGGTAAAATTCATAAGAGGAGGAAATTGGCTTAATAATTAAGAGCCCCCGAGAGGCAATTCTCAAATAATCTTTCTTGGCAGAATATTCTCTCTTTGCTATCTCAGCTTTGCACAGGTTAAAGGATGACCGGTGACCTCCTCGCACTGACAGGCTGATGAGAGGTCCTAACGATGCTGCTGACGAAACCATTTTGTTGTTTCTGTATCGCAAACGCAGCTACTTAAGGTTTAGCTTTAGTCTGGGTCGGAGGAACAGGCAAGAAAGTCGTCCCCTATCTTGCACGTAAAAAGAATCAATTCAATTGTTAAAGTGCACATTTTTGCGGGAGAACTATGTAAATTGAGAGTTCGGCTCTCCAGAAGCTGTCAGCGCTTCTTCCGTTTCATTTCAGACGGACGAAAGAAGCAGCTCGAGGAAGAAGAAAAGGACTAAGCAGGACAATGTGAGGTCAAGTGTCACCCCCATCATGACTTTATTATCACCTCCACACATGTCTCAGCATCTCGCGGGGTAATTGAGAAGAAGGGTATTGATTTGATGTCCGGGCTAATTGTGTGTGGGGTAGCGGTGAATAGCTGCGTGACATGACATGTTTATGGGCTGGTGATGTATAAACGCTGAATTTTACGCAGTACATCTGTGAGATGATGGTGTAAGCATGGCTGCCACCGTCCTTCTGCAACAGCTCAATGCGCTTAATTGATTTGCGCTGCGGGCGACTCTCCTCAGCGAGCTGTAAATCATGATTGACAGGCTGGTTGTATGCAGACAACACTATTTACTCTCAGGGATTTTGCAAATTTACAGCTTTGGTTTCAATATTGCACAATTGAGTGGCTCTTAAACAAACAATGCAGATTGTTAACTGTTGTTTTACAGCGGCAATTGAAAATACTTGTTTCTGATTGGCTCGGGGGCGGACAACATTACCAGTCTGACAATACTGCCTGCAAAAAATGTTAAACTTCTCCTTTAGAAAAAGTTTCGAGAGGTTTTAGCGGAGTGCTGATGAAAGTTGGAGGGATGATTCATCTTGTTATCGATTGGGTTAAAGGCTACCTGCATCTCTCATGGTAAACAGAATATAGTATGTATTCATTTTTCTTTCCAGCCTTCAAAGATCTATGATAAATGTTTTAGTGGACTTCGTCGATATGTTTAGCATTAGACCTTTAGATATGTTTCCATCGAACTAAAAAACGCGTTGGCTACAGCAGATCTTGTTTTTTAGCCATAACCCCATGCCCACATAGCTCCAGGGTGAAATGTCTCAACAGTTGCTAGATTGATTGGCATGAAATTTAGTACATGGTCCCCAGAGTCTAAATACTAATGCCTTTGTTGATCCTGTGACTTTTCATCTGGTGCTACCAGCAGGTCAAGGGTTTCACTTATACAACAAAATGTCTCAACGCATATGGGATTGACTGTCAGAACATTTTGTAATGTGCAGATATGCATTGTCCCCATAGGATGCATGCCAAAGAGTTACTTGATCCAACAATTTGGTTCATGACCAAATACCTGCAAAACATTTTCATCAGCCTTAAGTGCCTTTATACTTTAGTGCAAAGTAGTACATGCTTATATGCAAAACTCAGAAGGTCATCATGGTAAACAACAATAAATCTGTTAATATTCACATTTTTCTGATTGTTCCACCAAGCTTTTTAGTTGTATGGCCCCAGATTAACTGTGCTGGTTCACTCTCACTCCTCTTAGAGCATTATAGGTTAAGTAGGCCCAGCAAGCAGCTGTTTTGAGGGAAAAAGCTCTAAAACATGTGAACTACCTGCCCAGCACCAAAACGCAGATGGACACGTCAGCAGCAAGGTTGGTGGTTGGAAGACACAAATAACAGAGCTGAAAGGAGAGTGACTGTTGCACTTTTGACTTTTTTACACCGTGTTTGCCCAAGGTGTGAGTAAGGAGCAGTTTGGTAACTTTGTGTTTAGCGCCAATTGGCAAAAGTTAGCATTCTAACCTGCTAAACTCAGATTGTTAACATATTTAACAATACACCTGCTTAATATCAGTTTATTAGCATTGTCATTGTGAGCACATTAGCATGTTTTAATTGATCTATTTATCCATTTTTACTTTGAGGAAGTTGAAGTGCACAAATCCATGAACTTTCTGTCTGTTGCTGCCTTTTATTTTGACTCCTGCCACGACTCCAACTGCACTCTTTTCGTGTTGACAACTGTGCTATGACAGCTTTCCATCACTCTGCTCCTGCCCCCACATTATTCTTTTGTTTCAGAGTGTTCTCAGCCGGTTACTATGTTTGTGCAGGGCACACTGTGAAATGACCAAACACAAAACAACAAGGCCCGAGACATTTCATCTGTGCAGGGGGGGATGGATGCCACTTATCAGTCAGCGCCCGCTCAAACTGCTCGGAGAGATTAGAGCGAAAAGGAAACTCAAACACCAACACTCTCTGCTTTGTGCAGACGCATTTATTACCAAGATGTTCCACTAATGGCTACCCCTGCCCCTTTCTGTCTGTTTGAACGTCTCCGCCTCTGCCTCCCCTCCTCTCACTCAGCAGCTGTACTTAGAGAGTGATGAGGAAATGGCCTCTTCCTGATGTACCTTGACAGGATGAGGGGAAAGTGTGTAAACGTGTGGTGAGCGTGCATGTGCGTGTGTGTGTGTGTGTGTGTGTCAGCAGCCTGTGGGGAGAATTTGCTGTGTAATTACAGGGGAGAGAAAATCAGAGAGACAGCGAGAGATAAAATAGAAAGTGTGTGTGAAGCTGAGAGGAATGTGCTGATTAATGGGCGATCGAAAGCAGCGTCCCTAAGCAGCCCGCCTCATTACCGTTCAGTCTGACCCAACACTCCCTTCATTAGGCCTTAAAACAGCCTGTTAAAATACTGCCCGTGTGTGGTATCCTCATTAAAGCTACAGATGATAAGCAAACAAAGGCCAGATTCCCCCCTTTGTCAGTTCAGACCGCTGTGCCCCAGCCAAAAAAAATGTAAAAAAAGAGTGCTTTGTGTCGAGCTGCAAATGGGCTCAGCACTCTTATTTTTCATTTTCATAACTGTGGAGGAGAAAGGTTTGGTTTGGGAAAATAAAATGGTCAGAAAAAACAATTTTCCACTAAAACACTTTTCTCAGTTAAAAGAGGACCTTAGGGGAGATGTTAAAGTTAAAAAGGTCAAAGCCTTCACCAACGAAAGCTCCTCTCTGTCAGAAAACACTGCTCCTGAAATGCCATGACATCACACTATGTCACCTTGTCCAACAATTGCGTAATTTATGCCAAACAGCTAGCTTGGCACGTAGGAAATGATTTAGTGCAGCTGCTCTGTTGTTGTTAGCAGCGCTGTGTCAGGCATGTATTAATTGACCAATCAGAGCAGAGCGGGTTTTCAGTAGGAGGGTGCCTTAAAGAGACAGGAGCTGAAACAGAGAGTGCTGTAGCACACCCTGCTATAATGTCACCACCATGTTCTCCACCTTCCAACTACTGTATCCATTATTTGCAGAAATATGAAAAAGCCAACATTTTGTTCTGGATTTTTATTTCCTACACCCATAAACCAATCTCAAAAGATTCACCGGCAGCCTTTCAGAGTGATGACACTCTTGAAGAGGTCAGTAACAGAGCGGGAGATCAGAACAACATTATTGGTGTCCCAGCGTTGTCAGAGACGATTTAACACCAGCGTCACCGCTCCTGCGTGATCTGCTTAGTCGTGACTTCACACCGGCACGGACACTTACTGGCTTTCCAAATTCCATGAAAGTGATTAAGGAATTGGGGGTGAGAAGCTGATTACAGTGATGATGTGAAAAACTGGTGCAGAGGTCCATCTGTCCGTCACCAGTGGACCATATCTGCAATGGCAACTGAAGATTAAGGTAAAAGGTTGAATTTGGTGCAAAATTGGCAGAAATGCTTATCAGGTTCTCAATCAAAGTGGGAGTGTTTGTTTTGCCAAAGAGGTCATGTCAGGAGTTAATCATTTATCTTTTTGTATTTGCTTTGGTCTAGACTTCCAAAAGGTCATGCTCTTTTTGTTTCTAATCCTGTCTGATCCTCGCCAGAAGCAGCCACTTCTCGTGCATCAGCTGAAATCTGCCTCCCGCCAACACGAGCTCCGTCGGTAAAAACCTCTGCCTGCTCCGAGGTCATCCTCTGAAAACCCTCCCCCCAACATGAGACATTTACAATCTATGACTGTGCCGTCCTCTGTGCCAGCGTCAGGACACATCGACCATCTGATCAATCGTGCTGCGGGTGCTGTCTGGAGGATATATCGCCGTGGAAACAGAGTCTGCCATGCTGGACAGTAGAAGGGAAAGACTGACTCATCACGCTCAATAAAACAAAGTGCAAACAACAAGTGCGTCAGGGATGGATGTGCCGCGGCTATAAATGTCAAAAGCATCATTTCCCAGGGAGCGAGGCGGTCGGATCACAACAGAGCTCTCCAGGCGGGATGTTATGACAGAGAAGACGTTACAGCCCGCTGACCTCATCATCATTTTCCATACCTGAAAAAAAATAAATATATCGAAGTGATAAAAGGTAGAGGGAGGAGTTTTTATAAACCTCGAGATTGTTTCAGATTGGAATGAAATATGTTTGATTTTTAATGTCTTAAGTATTCTCAAGGATCTATGTGCTGAATAGAGCACAGACTCATTTCGGGTTGAGTTGAGACTCATTTCTTTACCCTGGGAACAATCTGTTGTGGAGATTTCAATCACATCACACAATCTTCCTCAGCAGATTCATTTGCATCCAAGTGCTACTGGAAATTTAGATGTTAAACTTCCTATTCTTCTGCACACTTTAAAGGGAAACTTCATGGATTTAACAAATGAAAGCTGACCTTTCTGGGAGGGAATCCTGCTGGGTGTCTGCTGGACGGAGGTCGATTCGTCAAGGAATCTTAATGACGATATCGGATCCTAATCTGAATAAACTTGATCTATTTTGAACACGATGCCCGGGGGAAGAACGGAAGAAGGCTGAAAACGATGATATCTCTGGTCCTGCAGCTTTGATCTCAATCCGTTCTTTAAAGGAGACTCATAACGCTTTTCCGTTTTTTTTGTTCAGTCTTCAGTGCACGACCGGAAGCTCCTCTCTCCCACAGAAAACACTGCTCCTGAAACGTCTCGCCTTTAATTCTGTAACTTTGTGACATCATACTACATTACGGTGCCCCACATTTGCATAATTTCCGCCTGGTTGAGGCTAGTTTGGCAAGTATAATTGATTTAGCAGAGCTGCTCTGCTGTTGTTAACGGTGCTGGCTCTGGCGTGTTTGAACTGACCAATGAGAGCAGATGAGGGGGCCTTAAAGAGACAGGAGCTAAAACAGAGTGTGTGCTGCAATACTGGACAATGAGAAAACAGATGTGTTTTTTGAGCAGGGATGGATGTCAACCTTTGTTAGTAGTAACCCAAAATAAAGTTATGAACCTGAAAATGAGCAGAATCTGTCTCCTAGGAGTTTGACATTGACATTTGTCTCTTTCATTTTATGTTTTTAAGACATTTTATATTATGTCTCCATTTTCTGTCTTGATTTTGTAGTTTTTTGCTGTGAAGCATTTTATCACGTCTGATCCTGGAAGGTGCAACATAAATAAACTTTACTTAATACCTTTAAAAAGCTTAAAGAGATTGATAATCGATACAGATTTAGTGTTCTCAGGGTTAAAAGTAAGATATATTTCTCTAAACTGTTTTAAAAAAATGTTTTACCCGACTAAAACCTGTAAAATCTGTGACCTTTCCTCTTGATGGTTTGACTTTCCGTTGCTCGGCGTGCGTATGAAGTATACGATCTGTGCATTTCCTCACTGATTAAAGCTGCAGCAGACTGTTTAGAAAAAAGCTGACATGTTGACATATTTACATACAGTGATGTTTCCCCGCAGCAGCTCACTGTCAGCCTCAGCTCTGAGTTTCTTTTTCGGAGAAAAATCTTTAATGATGCGTCGAGCGTTAAAACAGTCTTTCTTTCAAAACAATGAAAGTGTCTGTGGGAGGTTGCTGCCAGTGGGTGTGAAAGCAAAAATTCCCTTGTTTGATTTTCGATACAGGATTTTTTTTGTGACAAATTTCATGAATCAAATCCTCTCAAGAACATAAACAATTGAAAGGAAATGAGTACAGAGCATGTAAAAAAAACAACAACTATGTGCTCAGTGGAGTGTTTTTCTTTGAGTTGAGTGTCTACAGCTGTGAGGAGCATGTTTTCGGATGTGCTGCCTATTTGATTGTCTGTTTACTGTTTGTCAACTGTCACAAGTGCTTTATTGCACGACTCTGTGCGTTAACTCCACTCGTTCTTCCTGGCGGCTGAAGGATTTTCATTCTTTTTCCGCTCTTTGAGGTGCTCGACCACATAAAAGATAGCGGGGTGCTGATGAAGCGCACTTTAATTTGATTAAATGCATCTTGTTTTTTATCCTTGTGGGGCAATTGTGTGCAGCTGCTCGCCACCCAGATTGACACATACACACAGCGCGGCGGTAAGAAAAGGAAGAAAAATTTAAGGTTATTTACAAAATTAATAACAATCAGAGGCAACAAGATTAAGAAAAGCACGTGGAATTGATGATAAACACATTCATGACATCTGTGGCTGCACGTGGCTTAAAGATGTGTTGCTCCCTCTCTGTTTCTTCAGCAGCGTGAAAACTACAATAAAAGGCGTAAAAGTTTGAGAACAATACATCTCCCACACACTGTTAAAGTCTCTGGAGCTAGTGTCCGCCGATAAGTAGCCCGTTACGCGTTAGCACAACAGAAATGTGCTGGAATTACATAAAGTGACTGAAAATGCATCGCCAGTGTCCGTGTAAGAGCACAGCAACAAACGGAGAAAATAAGACAATCCAGACAGAGGGGCTGCAGATATGAGGCACCAACACAGCGTTCCTCCACCTCCCAGTCTCTTTTTATGTTGTTTCATCCCGCCACGTCTGAAATCAGTCCCGTGACAAGGAGGTAGAGGATGCATTCAAACTGAAGTGACGAGTGCGTTTTGGAAATACAAGGAGCAGAAAGCGCAGATGTTAGTCTAGCAATGTAAGGAGTAAAAGTTAACAGCTGTCGGGGAAGTACAGACACCCAAAAAATCTACTCACAGTTAGTAGAGTAACAAAGTGTTGGTACATGGCTGCTGACATGACCTCTGCACAACATTTCCAACGCCGCCCCCAACTAAAATGTGGTTCTGTCACATTCAGCATTTAAATCACCACTTAGACGCGTTTCTTACTAACGGTTTTACCTAGCTTTAGATGGGGGGGGGTTGGGTGAAGGTGGGAGGGGGACGCTGCTCCGTGTTGAGGAATCACTGGATGCTGATGCTGATTAATAAAACCTTCTGCTGTGTGTGTGTGTGTGTGTGTGTGTGTGTGAGCAGCACCAGTGCTCCTGCTTCTCTTTTGGTTTCGGTAGATAGAGGGAGCTCCTCTCCTGTGCTTGGCCTGACTCGGTGTGACAGTTGGGTGACATTTCATGAAACAGCCTCTTCTCTTCTCACACAGTTTCCACTCTTTTGATGCCACGCGGCTCTATCAGCGGCGAGACCGTCTTCTGACGTCATCCGTTTCACACAGCACCGTTTTTTTAAAGATGGATCTTGTCATCCCGCTGACCTTCCTCGTGCTCAATCTTTAATGACAGGAGATTGGAGGGTCGGCTCCTGTGTGCGCCTTCCTGTTTCTACAAGTATCGGCTTTATTTGATTTGAGGACTGCTCAAATGAACGTTCCGTATTCACCGAATGGCCATCTGCTCTAACCTTGTTTCATCGACCATAAACAGGCCGGCTCCATCAGTGAAAAAAAAAAAAAAAAGGGTCCTGGCCAAATATTTGCTGCTCTTCGACCCCATTTGGTTTAGTGTGTTCTCTGTTTGCATTTCAATGACCCGCGGTCAGTGTCAGAACGATGGCACGTGTGTCCCTGACGAGCTGTCCCCTGATAAGACGCCAGCGGACAAGAAAGAGACCGAGGCCTTGTGGGATAAGAGCCGGGTGAAGGATGGAGCATATGCAGACAGGCTGCTGGTTCACACACACACATACACACACACACACTCCAGCTCTGGTATCAATCTCCTCACACACATCACACAACCTGCCGCACCGGCAAACCAACTCTCTGATAGCTGCCGTAGTCGTCTTCCCTCTTGTCGCGTGTTTCCTGCCTCTAAAAAGCTCGTACAATATCCTCAGCGAAGTGTCAAGAGCGAGTGCGTCGAGGAGCAATTGTTATTCATTGCTTTATTATCTGAACGGCACTTGTCGATTAGGCGACACCTCCCACCGCGCGCCTCCTCACTCAAGCATACTCCGGTGCCTTTAATCCCCAAGCCTCCTAATTATTGCTCATGCAAATCACAGATCAGGGCTCACCAAATATTTTGTGAAAAAAGAGAGAAAGAAAGAGAGAGTTTGAGAGGATGAGGGAATGCAGGGAGTGCGTCTGTGCGTGCATACTTTTTTTTTTTTTTTTTTTTCCCTGAATTGCAGCAGATATGGAATTAGCTGAGGAGGACGGGATTGTGCGGATTAGGCGGAGAGATTTTACCAAACGCGGGCTCCCTATGTGTAATTCATTTTGGCGTCCTTGAAATTGCTACTGTGAGAAATTCAGCAGCTGCAACAGCAGCAGCAGCACTGAGAGTCCTCAAAAAGGCAGAATCCAGCCCCCCTACAACCGCCCACACCACCAACACCACCACCACCACTCCCACGTTTCTCTGAAGCATGATTGCATGAAAGCCGTTGGGGGTGTGAATGGTGGTGCAAAGGTTTGGGGATGTTTTTTTTTCTTTCTTTTTTGCGAAATTTGCAGCTCCCAAAAAATATTTGAGCCTTTGTGGGGAGGTGGATGACATATCTCACAGTTTGATACCTCTCAATGTGCGCACCTAATCCTGTGGAAGTGCTGAAGAGTCGGTCCAACCAGATCACTGAAAAAACATGTTTTACCACTGAGGTGTGCTGTATCTGTCCACACAGACAGGTTTGGTTTGACAAGTTTTCATATATTTGCTACCAAGACTAAAGCTGCCGCCTCATTTTGACAAATACTTCATGCTCAGGACATTAAAAATAACTCACTGAGGAGGAGCCCGGTGACCAGGCATGAGCCACAACCTCACTGGTTGCAGCCTCTCTCCACTTTCACTTTCAGATAAAGGCATAAACTGCCCCAAAACATATAAAAAAATAAGAAAAAGGCCAGCGGGGATGCTCAGCATAACATCTCCCTTGAGAAACAATATATGTGGCAGACCCTTGATAATCCACAGACGTCATCTGGAACTATTTTCTACCGGCGAGCTAGTCCTAATGAAAGCCTGGAGAAATAACCAGGACACAAGATGTTAGGGTTAGGGTAAGATGTTATTTTCCAGGAGCACCACAAACAAAATTCAATTCTCTTTTATTGAATTTGGGCCGCAGGAGTATCTTGGGAAGCTGGAAACTATGAGACAACCTCGCGACCCACCAACCAGAGCCCGATTCTGAAGCGCAACCCAATTGCCAGAATAAATGTTAGCGAAAGCAAAACCACACGATGAGTTTTCTTTATGCTGTAACTTTACATTTGTTGGGTTCAATGTTCTGCTTCGCTCTTCTTGTATCAATGTGTCTGTTCTGTGCTTAGGTTTGGACACAAAAACAACTCAGTTAGGCTAAGAAAAGCATCATGATTTTGCCTAAAATACCTGTTTTGGTTGCCAGGTGATCAAACTTGATGGTCTGACCTCCAGCGTCTGATTTCACCCGAGGACATCAACATAACAACACTTAACAGATGTATTGTACATGGTCTGACCTAATAATGCTTTTTACATGAGCTGCAGCGGGTTAAGCATGTCCTCCTCGAAGTGAATCCGCTGCTGATTCTGAAAAGTAGAACAACTATAGATCCTCTCTTCAACCTGCTTTATCTCGTCTTCATCATCAACAAAATCAGCTGGCGAGTCTTGGTTTTCAAGGGTTTTTTTTGTAGCTGCCTCCTGAGAACGGTGGCATAGCTTTAGGCATCCGTCATTAGTTATTGGGCTCTTACCACTTATCACACAACTATAAATCTCCCTTCAAGGAATAATTTGACGTTTTTAGAAGTATGCTTTTGTTATCTTGTCAAGAGTTACATGAGAAGATCAGTTCTACTCTTATATCAGCTCTTTAAATATATATATATATAATATATATATATATATATATATATATATATATATATATATATATATATATATATATATATATATATATATATATATATAGTTAGCCTGGTAAAGAAATAATGACACATGAAACAGAGCCACGGTAGCTATTTCCTATTGTTTCCAGTCCTTATACTGAGCTAATCAGATAGCAGCTGTAGCTTTGTTTAATTTAAAGACATGAGAGTGATACAGCATATTGAGATCTCTACAATAAACGTCATGGCACATTCATAATTCATTGTTTGTTGCGTAGTTTCATGTCAGCAGGCTATTGGGACGGTTGATTTAAAGGCGACAAGGCAGCCAAGCCAGTGACCACGGTTCAAGTCTGTGTTTCAACATTTTTAAGCTGGATATTTTTCAGGAAACCGCGGGACAATTTCCAGTCTGATAGTATATCTTTGTCCGGCCATGTCCAGTCGTGTTTGCTGCAACAAAACATTTTCTTTTGAGCTTAAAAATTATCCAACTAAGTGTTTCTTGTGCCTCAACCTAACCGGAGTATACGCACAGCACTGTAACAACATAAAATATAAAAATAAACCTAAAGAAACGTAAAATTGCAGCATGAAGAAACGGACAGTTTCAACTTATCTGTGGTTTTGATATTAGTTTTATTTAGCATGAACGTGATTCCTAAAAATGTGAGTAGAAAGATTGAGTGAACTGGCCCTTTAAACTGCAACTGGACTTTATACCTTACTCTCACTCTGAAGCACCAGAGGCATAAAAACAGAAAACACAGCCCGACACACCAGCTGAATTATAGAGGACAGTGTCAAACTTAAAGGTTAGTAGCACAGCAGCAGCAGCAGCACCGATACAACGCTCAGGGAGTCAGGTGTGCATAAAACTGTAACGTGCACTCATAAAACATTATTGCACTGCAGTTGGTAGATAAACACTGTCGGGTACTCCCTTCTCAAGGCCACTTACAGAAAAAATTACAGCTATTTCTCTTTTCTGGATCAGTGCCCGGAGGAGCATCACAGGACGCCGTCACCACGAGATCTGAAAACACATAGATGGAAGACGAGGCGCATCGTCAACATGTCCTCCTCTGCCACACCTGTGAGCGGGATCATAAAGTTCCCAGCTGCTGCCTTCCATTCAATAAAAACACAGCCGAGAACGGAGCGATGTGTAAATTCAGAGCTACCTGTCATGTCTCCCTCTATCTCTTCTGCCGTGCAGGGCAGCTGAGACCAGAGAGGTCTGCTCCAACTTTACAGCACACCGCGTACAGTAAGAGGATTATATCACCAATCCCCTGACTGTAAAGCCAGAGGCCTTAGCTCACAGTGAACCCCACCAACCCCACCCCCACGCTCCTTCAACCCCTCCTCACCCTCTCCTGCCACTCTCAGTGGTGCCGCCCATCACGATCTGGCACTCAGTTCATCACCTCAGGCCGGTGATGACAGGAGATTCTGCACATGTTCAGATGCTCGTCTCATTCTCCGGCTGTTAGAGCGGCAGAGCGACTGATGGCAGGAAACAACCGGCCATATGGTGCGAGCGAAGGTGTTATAGAGCCATCGAGCCTTTTGTTCCGGGACATGGAGGCGCTCCTGGCTGGGCTGAAGAGGATTTCCCCTGAAAATGGCCATTTTGTCACTTTCAGATGACCACGGATACCAACCACATTCATCTTCTACTTAAAACTACTTTATCTGGTTTTTTTTGTCACTACAAAAAACACCTGGAGGTGATCCGACTTCCATGCTTGGATATGGTCCTATGTCCCGTGAAAAAATACCTAGTTTTGTTCCCAACAAAAAACCCCACCAGGAGACGAAAAACGGCAGGTTTTATTCACCAATGATGCGGTTAAAGATGATCTGACTTCCTTTAAAAACACCTTGTTTTGTTGCCACAGAAGAAGCCCAGAGATCGTCCGACTTCCGTAAAAAAGTTTGGTTATGGTCACCAACAATATGCCTCGAGACTGTCCGACTTACTGTAAAAAAAAAAAGAAAAAAAGGACATTTTGTCGCCACACAAAATGTCTCAAAATGTCCAAACACACTCGAACTTGAGCCTTGTAGCTTGTAATAACATCACCTCCTTCCCTTCATCCTATTCCTGATGTGAAAGTCTGCTGATAACGTAAATGTGATATGCTGCATCTGGTACGAATGTCAACCCGAGACGAATCTGTGGTGTGCAGAAAAGTTAATGGCTAACAATATATCCTGATGACTGGGCTGACCAGTTTCATCAAAAAAAACCTGTCAGCTCTTTTTACAGCAGGTTTTGCGATTCACCCGAAGGGGTCACAAGTAAAAAAATCTGAGGGACCGTAAGCTGATTAACAAGATATGGAAGAGAGGAGAAAAAAATTAGAAAACTGATGGAAAACACAGCTTTTCCAGTGAAGGAGGTGCTGGCTCGCAGGCACACATCAAAGAAAGGAATGGGAAAGCGGCAGAAACTCATAACTCAGATACAATCGCTTCCAAAGATCGACGTTTCAGCGTGGTGCCTTCCTCAGGATCAGTTGGCTGGAAATGTCAATCACTCGACTGTAGTTACACAGAAACTACATATTTTTCTGTTGCACAAGTCCTTTTTTCCCCCCACCAATTACTGGATGGTTTCACCTTGTCATCGCTCAAAAACGTGATTAAAACGACTGCCAAAAAATGAATCACCTCTGCGGTTGAACTTAGTAGGCGATGTGGGGGAAACGTTTGCATTGTTTAATGTTTCTTTATCATCAGTAAATCTCCACGAAAGCACAGAAACAAAGGATGCATTAATCTGATATGCTGAACTGGACGCTGACCTCGTTACGTAGATCAGGGAGCGACCATGACGTGAGCAGTTCACATTAAATACAGTTTTCTTTGTCAATGTCATTCTGAAAATTAGGTCTTTGCGCAGTCCAAGCTACAAGGACGACCATGACCACCATTCTTTTTAGTACCGCAGCAGTCCTCGTGTTATTTATGTAAAAATCCATTCACATTCTGAATGTTTCAAATTAAATGTCTTACAAATTGCTCCTTTAAGCGCAGTACTTGAGTAAATGTATTTAGTTACTTTCCATCCCTGGGGCTTTGAGTGCATTTTCCCTTGATTGTGTTTTGTCCTTAGTTTGCTCCTAGGAAGCTGCTACATCTGGTCGTGTTGTCATTCAGCTCTCATACTGTTGGAAACAAAAGCGCCGACTCCAAATCCAAATCCAAGTGCGGCCCTCTGTCGCTGTCAATGTCAAAGCCGACGAGGATCATCAAAGTCACTCTGATTGGCTAACCGCGGTCAGCCGTACTCTCCCGTCCGGTCCAGTCCTCTTCAGCGCAGATGGCCCCTCAAGGATGACGTCTGCCAGGTGACCGAGGGGTTCCTGCGACTCAGCGTTTTGGTTGAGGTTAAGTGAAGGCTGCTCATTCACTGTGCTGTGGGGGCCCCGAGCGTCTGACTCTTACCTGGGATTAAGTCCCTCCATTAGTTAATCACACTCACACTAAACCTCCTAAGCCCGGGCGCTCAAACAATAGAAACATCTCACACAATCAATCAGCATTTTACAATGACGGCGCTCGGCGAGATCACGTCGTATTATTCATACAGGCGATAAATTGGTCGTCTCTGCTGTGACATCTGCTGAGTTTTATCTCTGATAATAAAGTCTGGCATCCACATGGCAGACATTTTAAGCAAATTACTAAACAGGTTTCCCCCCCGGCGGCGGCAGCAGCGGGCGTGATCACTTTATTGTCGTTAAGAAGGCTTCTGCTGCTTTGATGTCTGCGGCGGTAACACTCAGCAGCGGCGGCGGCAGGCTGTAAACGTCCAAACGTGGAGGGGACACGGTTGCGTAGGTCGGGATAAGGGTTTCTGTTCTTTCTAGATAACAGTCCTGTATCTCTCAGCCATGGCTTGACCCGTTGCTCAATTTACCCAGAGTTCAAAGCAAGCGGGTCACTCTGACCAGATCTGGTGGGCCAACAGTTTGAGGGGAAAAACATCACATCACAAAAGCATGATCTCATCTCGTTTGATAATGATTAATGGAGCTTTCCCTGATATCGTGACATATTGGACGTCACTCGATCCTTTGCTCTGTTCTGTCACAGAGAGCAAATATTTAGCTCTTTTTGATCCGGAAAGAAATTCAATAACAACAATAACAACCTGCCAAAAAAACCCCTCCCATTTAGCTGCAGCCCCTCCTGACAGCGAGCTAAGTTTAATAACCCCCGAGATCCGCTTTATTCCCGCTGTGATTTTCCAAGATGAGAGGGGAAAAAAAAAAGCAGAAGGCATGGGAGAGTGTTAACTGTCTTCTGTAGAGCCATTCATAGTCTCTCTACCGCTGGAAATGCTGGTGAGGAATTCAGGGAATGCGACTTCTCGGCAGAGATCAAAGGGGTTGAACATTAACTGTGCTGAACTCTTCAGCCCTCCAGTGTTGCTCCCAGGGACCGGCTCTCAAGTTCAAGGGTCCCACAGGAGCCCTGTTGAATGCTCAGTGTCAATAACAGGTACGTCACATGGAGCGGTTACACGTGAAGCTGCCGGTCATCCCCTCCCTCTGGCCCCCCGAGCTACAGCGGCGCAAACACACATAGGGCATATAGCGCTGGGAAATATAGCCTACAGACGCTCGCACACACCTGCCGCTGCCACTACGAGGCAGGAATAAACACATTATTTCTGAGGAAAGCCTGGAGCCCGAAATGTGTTTCTGCGAAGGATTAAAAAGAAGCAGATGACTGAGCAGAACACAATCGTCTGAAATTCCCAAGCACCGGTCCTCCCACTTATCTAAACTTTTTTTGCTCTGTGTTGCAATAACTGAACGCGTAATTTGCAGGAGCTGCCAGGTCTTAACCCGAGGTGACAAGTGTTCTGCAGATGAGCCCTCAGCCCCGGTCGAACACCTGCAGCATTCGAGGCTTGCAGTGTGGCTGTGTCCCAGCAGATTCCCCACGTTACATGTGTTTCCCTCTCACCTGTGTGGCTCCCCTAGCTGTGTCTGTAGCCCTTTTTTGTAACACCGAACCAAACAACCTAGGGCCTGACCGTGGAGGGGCTTTAGATATCAAGCTGGCATTCCAAAAGGAAAGGAGACGCGACGTGAAACTCGACAGCGTCAGCGTCGAGCGTGATGTTTTCACGGAGCACCCAGGAACAGCACCTTTAAAGTGACAGCTCGGGTCTTCTGATGTGGGGTTGTGTGACCGCCAGCTCCCCGACTGTGTGGAGAAGCAGCGCGGGGTGCTGCTAAACTGGGCCGACAGCAAGACGTACTAGCCACCTAAAATATGTCCCGCCTAAAAAAAAACATGTATCCGTTTATGTGTCCGCTATGTTTTGAACATTATTGGCGCTTCATGTTGCCGTCAAACAGCATTATCACAGATCTTTGTGAAATACTGTATTGTGGCATGCGGTTTCCATTCGCAAACACAAGCAAAAGTGCTGCCCATTGTTTTATACACCATGATGTGACAACTGCGGATTTGTGTTTGTGCGATCAGAAGCGGAATCGGACAGAATCGCTTGCTGCTCCTTTTTTAGAGTCTCTGTCGCTGGCTGCTTTTTCAAATCCCCTGATGGTGGGTTGCACACATAAGGCGTCACGCCCCTGTCCTGTTCTGTCTTGATCTGGCGCCGTTGCTACCTTCCGCTGCCGTCTCGGAGGCGGAACAACAAAGCCTCGTCATTCCGCGCTTGTACTTTTTCACACAAAACGGTGAGGCGGAATAACGGTGCAAAAACGTCCCCCTTGTGTGCCGACACTCCCTAGATCACCTGCACACCTTTCTGCTATCAGCTCATCTGCCTGCAAAATCCTTATCTCAGCCGCAGTGGATCGTCTGCTGCCAGCCGAACTTCCGCTCACATTCAGCCGACCTCGTCCATCACCCTCTCTACTCCCGTCACAAGATCAGTAACTCTCCTACAATCACCCTTTTTTCCTTACCAACACTAATTTGTCCTTATCCTGGGTTGGATCACTCCAGAGATCAGACCCCGCTCCTCCGCGTTTTTGTCTTTGTCGGACACTTTGAGTAAACTCGTCCGGGGGCCCCCCCCCATATCTAGGAACTGTAGGGAAATGAGCCTGAAGATAAATCATCCAGATTAGGGCCAATAAACAAGTGATCTTTGTACTGAGATGCCTCTGGTCCCCTTCAGTTCACTTGCTGACGACTGTTAAAAGCAAGTCATTCAGACCTTATTAGTTAATGAGAAAACTGGAAATTCGATTCGGTCCTCTTCAATTCAATCCACTTTATTCAAGCGCGGAACACCACATAAAAAATCTGACGCTTGCACACACCATCTACACACTCCGCACACTCGCACACATAATACAGCTGAGGAGGGATTAGTGTCAAACGCTACGACTATTGTACATATAGTATCTCTTTGCAGAGGCCTTGGCAGCGTTCCCAGGTAGTAAGCAGCTACTACTGAACAGGACTCTGGGTGGGTGCCATGTTTTGACAGTGAGGGATCGGGACGTCCATGCAGCAGCTGTGGGTGTCTGTCACAGGGCAAGAATAGGAGGTAAGAGGGTTCACTGGGTGACGCTGCGGTGGAGGCGCCCTCTCTTGTAAGAGGCTCAACCCGCTTCCTGCTGTGGGCCCGGACAGATTTATGAGCCGGCAAATGAAATGTTAAAGCAGGATGTTCTGAGAAGCCGGAAAAGCATGTGTCTTCTGCGCTTGAACTTAATATAACCGTTTGCAGTAAGTGTGTCATAATGCTGTGCTATAAGGACAAAACATACTCTGATATAAGCAAACTTTTAAGCCGAATTTAGCAAGACTTTGCAGGTTTTTTTTACGTGAATAAAAACCAAGAAAAGCAGGTGATTGTCTCCCATCACATTTTTGAATTACAGTTTTTTTGTTGGTTTTTTTCTTTTGTGTCACGTTCACCTTCGCAAATGTGCGGGAGGGAACGGTAGCGAGCAGCAGATCGTAGAAATCATCACTCTACATCCCGACACTAACATTGTTTCAGGTCTCAATAATCTACATGAAATATGAACAGTTTTTTCTAAAGTTGACGATGGAACCAGTAAGGAGCTGGGAACGTTCTGTGTAAAAGGGTGAATGGGTGGGTCGGTGTTGTTCTGCCACCGAACAGTTGGCGGAGGTAGTGACTGCGCCGAATCGATGTCTGACATTTTGACGACATGTTATGTGTGACCTACAACCAGGAGATTTAAATAGCGGCTAGCAGCAGTTCCTTACCCTCCGATGTAAAGTGCTGCCCGGCAGGTATGTCAAACTGGAGGCAGGTGCTGTTGTGTTGTTGCGTTACACGTTTCAACCCTCAAACGTCTTGTTTGGTCGAACAACATCATCTGTCTGTCAATCTCAAATCACACAGTCGGGGCGGTTATGTTCGTCGGAAAAAAAAAAAACAGACAAAAAAACAACAAAGTTGCGTAAAGAACCCGAAACAAGATGCCCCCGTCAAGGAAGATCCCTGCAATGTTTTTAATATAATGTTATTTATGTAACTCCGGCTGCTAACATAACAAACTTCAGCTTCACAAAATAAGTCACCGTTGACTTTTGTCATCACACTGGACATAAACAAGCGGTCTCCTTGGCGAAAGTCCTGTGCTTGTTTAACCCAACCATCCAACCCCGACCTCCACCTTTTTCGGACTTTGCTGCTCTTCATGCCACCTAACCTGACTTCATCCTTTGCTGCTGTAATAATACCTGCAGCCGCTAGAGGTTGCTGCATTCAGTCGGACTGTATTGTAATTTTTCTGATGCAAATAGGCCATTTTATTATCATTATTATTTCATTTTTTTGCATGCTTCGAAAAAAACGCATTCACAAATGAGGAATAGTTACAATCCACTCGTATACTCGTGTTGTTTTCAGGACATAAAGATGCAAAAAGAAATGGCAGATAATTGTTCTCAAACATTTTATTCTGACTACCACGAACGCGTCACAATGCAGATAACATAACATACATCATTAAAACGTTTAAATTACATATCAGGTTTCTTTGTGTGTTTCTTCACTGATCATAACTGAACAGAGTGCAGCACCAATTATTCCGCCTTACGTTAAAAATCAAAATTATTCTGTCTGACGTTGGCAGCAGATTTCAGCTCACGCTTTGGGGGAGGGGCCGCCCTTTGTTTACATTTCCGTTGCGGACTGTGTCTTTAAATATACACACAGGGTCTCATTACATTACGACGCTGATTTTCCATCACACTCTTTATACCAGTAAGATATTTATGTATTTTACTATGATATAATATGTAATCATATAACAGGCAGACTGTCAGTCAGAGCCGGCCGCCTCACACTGCACACCCAGTCGGCTTCTGATCAAACGCTCCTGAAGACACCTTCAGTGGTCCACGGGGGACAGCGGTGGCACTCTCACATGAATATTTGACAACCCATCAAAGACATGTGAACAGGGCGAAATGCAAAAAAGGCTCCTCATAATCATCAGGGGCGCTTCATGCCCCCTCATTTTTTACAGGCCTTTTATGAACCTTCAAGGGCACCTTCGCCCCGAGCCCCTGTTAATTACTGACCCTGGTTAGAGCGTGTATGTAAATGTCTTTTTGTCTGATTTCTTCACTTATCATGCCGTCCAGTTACCAGATAACTGTCTAAGAGATTCATTTTGCTGATACGTACAGGATTTCTCTCAGGTGTGTACTTTGGACCTCCTCTCGCTCTGAGGAGAGAGGGGCGGGTTCAGAAATGATTGAATGGCTGTGTGTGACTGTTTTGTTGTTGTTTTGAATCTGTAGTCTTTTTGTGTCTCTCTGTGTTTGTTTTGAATCTCATTTTTGAATCAGTTTGCGTCTCGCGGTTGTTTTTTTTTCAGTTATGTGAGAGTTTTGAGTCTGTTTATGGCAGTTCTGCATCTTTTTTCGTCAGGTTGTTTTGTGTCTCTTTGCGGCCATCTCGCGTCTCTTTGCGGTTGTTTCATCTCCGTCTCTTTTGTCCTCTGGCATCTCTTTGTGGTTTGTTCTGAGCCCCTTTGTAGTTGTTTTGTGTCTTTTGGCATCTCTTTGTGGTTGTTTTAAGTCTCTTTTTGTAGTTACCAGTCTCTCTGTTGTTGTTTTGCTTTCTCTTTGGGTCATTTTATGTTTTTGTTACTTTTGAGTGTCTGTTTTTTGGGGGGTTTTTTTGCATCTCTGTGGTCATTTTGCTTCTCTTCGCGGTCATCTTGAGCTTCTTTGTTTTTTGTTTTGTTTTTTTCCTTTGGCAGCTTTGTGGTTATCGTTAGCCCCATTGAAGACGTTATGCGTC
Source organism: Sparus aurata (assembly GCF_900880675.1). Classification (NCBI taxonomy): domain Eukaryota; kingdom Metazoa; phylum Chordata; class Actinopteri; order Spariformes; family Sparidae; genus Sparus; species Sparus aurata. The sequence continues at coordinate 19,311,486 of NC_044205.1, forward strand.
TCTTTGTAGTTTTGCATCTCTTTGTGGTCGTCTGCTTTTTGTGGTTGTTTTTCAAATATGTGGTCTTTTCTTGATCCTTTGTGCCTCTTTGAGTTTTTGTTTTTTTCGATCTCTTTGTGGTCATTTTTGTCTCTCTTGTCCCTGAGCATCTCCGTGTGTTTCTGTTTCAATCTCTTTATGCTCATTTTGCGTCTTGTGGCAGTTTCATGTCTCTTTAAGGTAGTTTTGATTCTCTTTCTGGCCGTTTTTACGTCTCTAAGGCTGTTTTGCGTATCTGTATAGTCATTTTACATCTTGTTCCGGCTGTGTTGACTCTCTTTCTGGTGATTTTTGCGTCTCTTTGTATTTGTAAGTTGCTTCATACAGAGGCCTGGGGTGGGGGGTGGGGGTAGGATGGTGCCTAGGCCTGTGCCCAGTAGGATCATCAGTAATCCATCCATGATACCAATAAGTCAACTACTTATCGCCTTGTGACTCTGTCCCCCTCCCTCCCTTCCTCCCTCCCCACCAGAGGAGAGGCTTGTACTCACACGAATGACATTATGGGGGTCAAGTTTGTGGACAACGTAGGTCAGGGCTCAGCTGAGGTGGCCTGAAGCCCAAAACCCTGAGCTGCGGAGTTATTTCAGTCCAAAATTAGTAATGAGATGCATACTTGTGTGCACGGCAGAGACACAGAGGGCCCTTCATGTACACAGCATCCCCGAGTCTCCCTCTAACACAGCCAGCCATTCACTGTCTGTCACACTGCAGCACATGACCCGCGCTCCCAACGCTCCCCTAATCAGCCTATTTATGAACGTGATGGCATATAAAAAAAGACATTTCGTCTCGCGGCTCTGACTACGCACACAAAGACAATAATTGATTTATTCAGCTCAAATAATAAAAAGGCTTCTTCATGGGGTCAAGGGCGTTATTCCCCCAGAGTCGTCGCCGCGGACGGAGTCGTTTACAGAGTGTTGAATCATCAAATGTTCTCTCCTAGTTGACCTTTTTCTGCCGCTGAGTCCAATCACTCTGTAGTAAAAGAAGAAGCAGCGAATTAATTTCAGGCGTCGCGGAGCTGCACCCGGTGAACTCGGTCTTTTTTGGGCCTGAGCTGTCATTTGTGGACACGCATGATTCTATGCTGCTTCTCCACAACTATACTCCTCCTGAACAACAGGCGCTATATTAGATGGGAGATGCCTAAACGCCACTTCACTGAAAATTACAAGCTTTGATCCAATTGTGGTTTCCGAGTGTGTGTGTGTGTGTGTGTGAGTGAGAGAGAGAGAGAGAGAGAGAAAGGGAGAGTCTCAACTGTCTTCTAGCACCGACGTCACAAGCTCCCTACCCATCACGGTGGGCGGAGAGCAGCTGCTCCTCCGTCTTCTTCGCCGTCTCCACAGAGTCTGAGGCTGGCACAAGTTTTCGTCACAGTTCGTGATTGAATAAAAAAATGGACGGATTAATGTCCCCGCGCTCGATATTAAATCAGGAAGTCCTGATGATTCCATAACGGGTATCTCCAAATCTGTGGGTCTGCCATTCGTTATCAACGCCGTCTGTCAGTAGATTTCATGCTGCCTTGAATCACGGCAGCCCACTCAGACAAGAAGTGAGGCATCAGTGAAATTACTGGAGACGACTCTGCGTGTGTGACCTGGAAAGCCCACACATGAGAAAAAAAAAACAAAACCCTCGTGCCCCAGAAAGCCCTTTTCTGTACCGAGGCTTTCTGAACATTGTGAAAGTCGTCGCAGGTGACTCTTGACTTTAACCCCTCCGTCGAGCACTTAGAAAGCAGGACACAGGTTTGTTTTGAATGTTCACACGAGCTAATGTAAAGGGATTTTTAAGTGTTCATTGATGTGACTGCCCACAGCTCTCCTGTTAATCATCTGTAACCGATGCACGAGCAGTACATGAATGATCTGTCACACTTTATAACGTCGCTACAATCATATTTGAGATAAGAGTCTATGGATTCACCTGCAGGGAAATTCAGTTGTTACATCAGCTCTCGAGTCAGTTAAATACAAAAAAAGGAAAAAGGAAAGGAATTGCATGGGATGATCACAATTTGGAGGCAAATAATGCACTTTTTGCTCACTACATTTATTTGATGACATGATTGGTTACTGGTTACTTTTCGGATTACATAAGTTAATTTATTTTATTGAGTCAAAAAAGAAAACATATTCTGATTGTCAGACAAATGTCGATTATCGGATTCGATAACTGTCCAAGTGAGTTATCAGGAGACTCACAGTATCTACAGCATATATACAATATATGGACTATTTACATTTACTTGTATTTTTGATAATTAAGCTTTTAATATCAGATACTTTAAGACTTTTACTCAAGTACTATTGAAATGGGGGACTTTACCTTTACATTCTACAGCAATCTCGATGTGAAGCCGCAGCAGCAGCAGAAAATGTTCAGTTCGCGTTAGTAGTGACTTACAGTACACAGTGACATCATGTCAGAAGTGTGGGTAGTAAACGGTGAAGCTGATTTCAATGGAATTAAATTAAAAACAGTAACACCGAGCTACACGCTGCATTGTTTTCCTGCAGATCCCGTGTGCGTAGTCAGTCAGTCTGAATCATGCACAGGAATGGCACACTCCCTCCACCAGCACTAAAAGCCTTTACATAGTGAGGTAATTACTGAATGTAAATACAACGAAGTCCGCGAGGCTTAATACTTTACTGCTCGTCTGTAAAGCGAATCCTCCCGGAGTAAACTTCAAAAGGGCGCGGTCATTAATAATTCTGATTTAGGAGCCGGCCCTGCGCTTGATATTTGCAATTCTGATAACCATTGCTTGTACTGCAGGAGAGGACATGAGGTACAAACGAGAAGTCGGGTATCGGGGGAGGTGGTGGTGATTCGTGGAGCCGGGTTGGTGTCTACGACTGCAACATTTCCCAAATTATAGCTCAAAATGCTGACACCCTCTGGAGCGCCGCGGCCTCGTGGGAGTTCACCAAATATCCCTACAAATATCCCCTAAATTATTCTAGAACAAATTGGTCTGTGTGTTTAATTGATGCATATTTCATGCACCTTCCTTCATTTATTAAGGTTAATCCTGTATATTAACCTCTGGCTCATTATGTGAGGCTGCTCATTTGCCTGCATAGAATAACATAAAAGCCAAAGTGATTCTGCAGAGAGGAAACGCGCATTTCAAACAGAGGAAACTGCTGCCTTATTTTAGGTCCACGCTACAAAGAAATATGCGCTACATTCTGCGAAGACATGACAACCATCATTCCTAGAAGTGTCAGCGGGGTGATAAACATGCAAGGTCTGTGACAAAGTCAGAACACATGCACAACATGGCCCCCATTCAAGATACAGATTTTTATAGTCGCAGAGTAAGTGGTTTACCACATTAAATTTAGAGTATGCACGCCGACTGCTGCCTGAAAAGTTGATGATGCAATTTCCTGTATCTTGTGCAATTGAAATGTTAAAGCGAGATCTTCCAGCCATGAAGATAAGTGGCAGTTTGTGTGTTTGAGCTCAAAAAGGCTGCTTTTTGTCTGATCTTTAATGTCTGAAAAGTGAACGGGAGTTTGTTGTCTTCCATCAGTTGTTAAAAACCGCTGTCAGAAAGCAGCTCTGAGTGATGTTAGTTTGCTTAACCAACATTCACACCCTCACCGGCTGACCCATTCCCAGGGTGAGACCCGGGAGGGGGGCAAAGGGCAGCGGTGACACCCGCTAACATAAACCCAGCAGGTAAACAGACGAGAGAGATGTGCCATCCTCTCACGGGCTGTTATGTTAGCCCGTAACAACACACTCCACCATAAACACAGAGTATTCTAGGTGAACAAAATGATTCACTGGCTGCAACCCGATCACTCTGTCTTTCCCCTTTCTCATGGCCCTGTCTAAATGTCAGCATCTGTGTAAACGCTAAGGTAATTCACTTGTCGGCTCCCTGCTGTGAGCGTGGAAAGAGCAGAGGATGAGTGAATCACTTTCAGTGCATCCTCTGGGATCAGCTGCTGCTGCCATTGAAACAAATTATTGTCATAAGATAATAATTCCTATTGAGGAGATACCAGGTGACATTTGAACAAACACTTCTGGTATGTACACTGTTGCACAATTTAAAAGAAGAGTCTTGAGTCATGATCAGTTTTTTCCCCTACAGTACAATATACAGGTTCATTGTCATTGAGGTTAATGGAGCAATAAAGAGAGTGAACACACACATTGCTTAGCAGAACTGAGAGCCAGGCTGACCAGGGGAGGCCCCAAGCAGATTTTTTAAACGGCACCTTCAAAAAGGCAGCACCCGTTTTCACAACCAGTACATATGCATATAGAGAGCACCAACTTCCCCTAACCGTGACTCAGAGTGAAGAAGCTGAACAAAATAGATTAAGCAAAGCAGAATTTTTCAATACCTATATGGCTGTACATTTTCCACAGACATCAACGATGTCTCAGTGTTTTCTCTGGAATCCAAAAATACCTTATTGAGGTTTCTGTGACAGTTTACATTTTGTGAAAATGCAACCAGTGTTCAACGTTTTAGGTAACCCAGAACACATACCTGCAGAATGCGTTTTGAGAGTCAAGAGTGGACGGACGGGCGTTCACTCAATGGAGAGCTCAAGTGTTGTGGAGGACATTCATTCAATGGAGAGCTCCAGATCTGTGGCAGTCTGTTCCCCTTTACTACTGGGACTGGACTAGACTGGAACCTGCCTATTATTAATGCTCTGCTTTTTCGTAGCAATAAAGTCAGGGTTTACAGGCCAAATTAGGATTTTATCGGTTGTTTTTTTTGCTTTGGACAGTTGCCAGGCTGCTAGTGGTGGCCATGTTGCTGACGCTGCATTTGCGACAGCGGCGACAACAGTAATTTCGCCAAGGGAAGGCAACTGGAATTAAAAACAGCGTTATTTGGATTTTGTGTGCTTTAACTATTTCCTAGCAACCACATGCAGTGACTTCCTGGAGTCTTTTTGTTTACATTTCTGTTTGTGTATGGATTAGCACAGAAAGAAAACATGTAGTGACATTTAGAGGTATAAGTAGATTTATCTCTGAACTTTGGAGAGACAGGGTTAGGTCTCCACCCTGCTTATAGTCTTTATAGCTTTAGTTTCGGCTAAGCTAACAGTTAAACTCATTGCCCCTTAGCCTAATTTGAGGACTTGAGAGGTTTATCAATCTTCTCCTAACTTGGGGCAAGAAAGCACCATCTTTCTTGTCTCTACTTGTACATGCTGAATAGCAGATGAATATTTAACACAGATCTTTCAAGTTGTAGGACATAATAGCACGTGTGACTGTCACATGAGCATCGCTGGCGGCTGTGCACAATTACGTCATTTTCAGTGAGAAAATAGGCAGAAACTAATTCTCATGTGATCTGTGGCGTCGGGTTTGCCTATGATGGATGGACAGTTGTTCGGCGGGGGTATTTTTACTGTTTTCGATGATTTCTTCACACACGTGAACCAAATCTTCATCCTATGAGGGAATCTCACATGTTTCATCCTCCTGCTGAAGCATATGCTGGTGGAAAAACACAGACGCTCCACATTACAAATGTCAGGAGTCTTGTGGAAAGTCTTAATTCAAACGTTCGATAGCCAACAGAGTCACACTGTACGTATAGCTCTGACTGAGCGAGAGTGTTCTGGGCTAAATTCCAATTACTCCTCCGTCATACATCCACATTAAAATGCAACGCGAGTGAAAAGCTCAGCACTCATGGCCGTGACAGAGTCTGTATTTCACCGCCAGGAAATGGGCAGCCTTTTTGATATAGTGAGCAGTTTAAGTCTATATAACATGTGACAGCTCTGTATACTGTGGCTTGTTCAGCAGTACGGGGGGAATTCACTTTCAGTTGTATCATCGTTATTTGGTCCTCCGAGCCAAGCCTTTGATTAAAGAGTGCTGTTTGAATGCACGCTGGAACTTTATAGCCTTTTACTGTGCCGTACAGTACAGATTGTTATTTTAAGGAATCTCTTTAACCCAAACAAAAGTGATGGGTTTAAATGAAATAAAGGTGCCTGGCCTGGGCACGGGGGGATCGGTGGAGCATGATTCCTGGAAAGTGCTTTTCCCATGTGTGGGCGGGCAGATCAGTTGGAAAGGAGCAAGTAGCAGCCTGTGCTGGTGTTTGACTTAAAGGAGAGGGCATACTTTCGAGCGCACTCCCTGCCAAGTTACAGGCACTCAGAGACCTCCCACAGCTGCCTCGTACTATTTTTTTTTTTTACACCGAGGGGCCTGGGAACGCCGGGTTAGCTGCTCACCTGCAACATGTCTGGACACTTTTTAATCTACAGACTCTCCGCTGCAGGGAGTTTTTTGGTTAAGTATCGTACCTCTGAGATCTGAGCTGGGTGGAAAAAAAAAGAAGATAAAAGAGATAATGTGCAGTAAGGGCGGCTGTATAATATTACTTGATGGGCAGATAAGAAAATGCATATTCAAACACAAAGCCGCGCATGCATATATGTACACACCCATTAGCCTAGTGGTCCAGATCCTTTAGATAAAGGGATTAAATGACTAGCGGTCTGAGCAGCTATTTTAATTGAAGATTTGCTGATGAAGACATACTACTGCTTAATGGACCCTTTCTATTTTTATCTCGCTTCACCCTCACTGACCTTTAGTAGTAAAAAATACTGTGCTGCTGTAGAGTCACAGCGAGCTACATCGCCGACTTTATCACCATTAAATAAGCCAGTTTCACCCTGTTACATCTGATCTATGGGAAATACTGCTACACATGGATCACTGTGCAACAGTTAAGCATCTTTTTGCACGCAGTTTGACAAAAGCTATGACAAAAATCTACAGGTTTAAGGAAACTTTAAAGCTATGCATGAGCATTATTTGCATGATTACACAAGTAGTCGTCTGTTTCGCCTCGTCACGCTTGTGTTTGCAGTAACTTTTTACGCACTGTAAGTCATCCAACGTCTGAGGGTGCCGCTGGGTGCTGTCGTGGGTTCAAGGAGTGCAAATTTGTGAATGAAACTCCCCTCCTTTTATGGTGCTGGTGGAGCTGTCAAGACAAGAGGAACTTGACTTGATACTTCTATGGTTTCCTCTCTTCAGTTTCAGCTGTTATTTCTCCTTCTCAATGAATTGCAGAGAGAGGGTTCATCTCAGTGCAAGTCGCAGCTCCATTTGCTGTACTCGTGATTCAGCAGCTCCTTGCGATAAAGCAAACACATGTTTCAAAAAAATGTAAATATTGAATTATTTGCTCTTGAATTAAGTCGATGCCTCGCAGTCTGGAGCGCATATGAGTAATCAAACAGTGCTGAATGCTTCTTATCTTTAATCGTTCCTGTTAGCGATGATTCATTAAAAAAGTTTTTTGTGTCGCTGGCGACTCTGGAAACTTTCCCTTAAACACTGTTACTTTTTGAACTCTTCAGACTCCACGAGGACGAGTTCAAAGCCTTGATCATGACCGTTCACCGTTTGCTGAGTGATTTTAAAACTGGGGGTGTGTATCATCAGCGAGTGAATCATGGTTTCAGTGTTTCTTGCTTCTCATGAAATCTTTGTTTCACATTTGAGCCAGAGTCACTTTTTCTCTGGAGGTACAGTAAATATAAAACCAAACTTTGAAAGACGGCAGGTTGTTTGACAACTCTTAAAGGGTAACTCCATGAATGATACACATTAAAGTGTGTTGACAGGTCTTGGAGAGAACTCCAGCATAGATGTTTTAAAAAAGTAGTATAAAGCCTTTTGTGGCTCAAGAGAAATCGCTTGTAGTCTGCTAAACTGCCTCCAGTGATGTCATTAAGTGGCTAAATTGCATTGTCGGTAATGTAGGCAGCAGGCTTTGAGAAGGAAGAAGAATGTGTGGAATAAAGAAGGTGATATCTCTGGTTCTTTCTTTTGGATTTTGATCATTTGTTTCAAACCGTCTATAATGAGTCCAGAGTTATAGGAGTCAAATATTAGACCAGTGGACTTCATTACCCACAATGCAATTTAGCCACTGAGTGACATCCCTGGAGAACAATTTATCAGATTGCATGCAGCTTCCTCTGGAGCCACAAAAGGCTTTATATTACTTTTTTCACATATGCAGTAGTACTCCTCACGGCCTGTAAACACACTTTAATGTGTGTAATTGGTGGAGTTACCCTTTAAAGGCTTTTCGAGATTCCTCAAAGCTGTTTCTGTCTCTGTCTCAACTAGAACAACAATATTCTCTAGACATGGCGATAAAGACAATCTACTCGTGATTTAAGAAATGTCTTCCAGCCTTCAGCAGATCAATCTTAAAGCATCCACCATTCAAAAATAAAGTTCCTGGTGGAGAGGAAACTGAAAAACCAGTCAGCAACCAATCGGCAACGACACTGCCGGCTGTCTGATGGAGCCCACGCTGGATTTGACCGCAGGTTAGAAGTCACATCTGATCTTTGCAGAACGAACCCTGCAGCTGGAATCAAGGCTCGAGAGGTGTGAACGAGGCCGCATGTTTCTCACCTCCTGGTGTAAAAATGCAAACAATGCCGCCGTGGCCCAGTCAGAGTGAGGGATTTAGCAAGTGGCAGATTGTTGAATGGGAGAGAACAGACCGCTGGCGCTGGTGAACAAACAGAGCCGCCACATCAAAAGAGCAAGGGCGTGAACCAAGGCTGGACCACTGACGATGAGGTCAGACAGTCGGGACAGTTTTTTTCCCTCCGCTGAAAAGCTCCGGGTGATGACTGTTGGGGAGGAAGTCATTATAATGCAAATAACGTGTTCTGTGGCATGTTTACCATCGGCTGACTCGTGATCGTCACTGGTTCACAGTGAGAAATGGCTGTAAGAAGATCAAGATGAATTTAGAGGTCACACAAAAGAATCAAACAGATTTTTTTATATAAATACTGGAGACCCAAAAACTGGTTTGAGGAGTTGCCAGATGTTTGGATACATAAACATAAATTCATTCGACTCTAAAAAGTAATCAACTAAAATAGGGAAAAGGTCATTTTTTTGGGTGAGCTGGTGATAACCCATCGAGACATGAAACTGGTGACGATGAGAAAACTTTACATATTTCTAATATCATCACTATATGGTAAAAAAACAAAAAAAAAACAAAAAAAACCATTTTATTGATATTTTAAGCAAAAACTCGACATTTTGGGAAATCCGCTGGTTTGCTCTCTGTAAGATGAATGGCACCACTCACAACTATGAGCAGCGACCACGAACAGCCACTTAGCTTAGCACAGCATAACGACTGCAATCACTGGGCAATCAGCTCTTTCTGTCTTTATGTTACTGCAAGCTGGGACCAGTAGTTGGCTTGGAATTGTAGTGGCGATGTTGTCATGTCTTTAAGGAAAAGGCTGGTAAGACACGTATGTCCTCGGCTATCAGGTAGTCGCGTGACTGAAGACACCTGCACATTTAGTCCACTACAAACAACGTATTGTAAATGTAAATGTACTTCCCTGTTTCCAGTCTTTATGCTAAACTAACAGGCTGCTTAACTTAGCCTCTTACCTGCTGTACAGGCGTGACAGTAAACGATGAATGTGATACCTTTTGTTGCGTTCTAGCCTCCGCCGACTGTCACTTCACCTCGCTGTCTTTTCTGACGCAGTAAAAAAAAAAAAGACGTTTAAATAGGTTAACTGGGTGGTAAAGCATTGCAGCACATTGTAAGAACACGAGACGACTCCACAGGTACTCATAAACTTTGCTTTGTTGCATAACAAAAATGTGAGGAGTATTTCCTCAGATCTCCTTAAAACCCCAGAAAACTTTGTCGAACACCTTTACTATTTTTATATATTCATAACTAAACAGGCAAAATGTAGGTTTTATTATATACTAGACCTTTTTTCATTTAAAATCTTCCCTGTCATCACATTTTGATTCAAATGTTGCTAAACACTGATTGGTGCCTGGAAGCTTGTGACATCACAAGTCCGGCCCACTTTAAATCAGCAGGAAAAAAAAAGAACAAATAGACAAATAAGGACATTTCTCTTATGAAATAACCACAAGTGCACAAACTTTGGGAGAAAACTGTGTGTTCCTGTCGGACTCCAATGCTCCTAGTAAGAAACTGATTGAGCAACTAGATTTTTTTTTTCAGGAACTTTAAACTACAAAACAAGTTTAAAATGAACTTTAGGAAGTTGTATTTCCTTTTTGGAGTTGCTCCATTTCAGCGAGATGATGGATGATAAAGGTTTCGATGTGATAAAACACTGCGGAAAGTCTTCTCTTTCTTCAGTGTGCGGACAAAAAGGAGCAGACATCTCGGGCCATAAAAAAAATGAAGATGATGAATGAGAGTATTTGGTTTGTGTGTACACAGAGTACCTTATGCCAATGTTTGTTTGTGTGGGTTAAACCGTGCTGTATGATGAGGTGGCACGGCGGTGGGAAACTCAGTCATGCTTCACCAATCTGGGAGTGAAGTCTGCAGTCTGTCTTTGTTTCCTGGCTGCTGGGTGGGCATCCCCGGTTCATTCATTACCTGAAGTCCTGCAGCAATTCTGTGTGGGATGT